>NC_138989.1:44751822-45951822 GCF_964341445.2 Mesoplodon mirus | reverse complement strand
AGCTTCTATAATCTAGTTTCTACAGTCCTCCTAGTTTATCTAAAATTTCCCTTTTGAATTCTCTAATCCAGTCAAGTTATAATGTATTAAATATTGTCCACTGAATTTATCTTATGTTTGTTACATATTGATTTGGCTTATAGGATAATTTATACATGAGATGACTTTATGTCTCTTAGCAAAATTCTTTTCTTCCTCCAAAATCCATTTCAAATCTCATCTGATCCAATAAAGTCTTCCCTGAATATTTCAGATGAATATATTTTTCTATCATAATATCCAACTTCAATGATTCTTGGATAAATTCTTACATACAGACTTGGCCTGTTGGTTCCAAACTTTCATGTTAGGTTTTAGATAACATGATTCTTCATCAGACAGTTCAATCTAATTCTTTATATAACTGCATCCTTAAAAAGTAACTAGGGGCAGGGGAGGGAGCATAGGAACATTTCTTAGGAATTTGGAAACTAAATTTTCTATTACTTATGAAGAGCGAAAATTTCTGTTGACTATAATTGACAAAGTGTTTATTGCTTTCTGTACAAAAGCCAATATCAGATGAGCATTCAGGCTGAACATCTCTCTCTTCTCCAAAGAAGGAGATCCTTGCGGTCAGCATTAAAGATCGGTGACAATGATGACAAATGTGACCTGATTGACCACGTCTTATCAATTCTACAGGCAAAACTCAAGTCTTTAGTGTTCAGAATAAATTCATTAACACTATGTTAAATTGTAGCAAACACTGGTGGCAGTAACAGTACACCCTAAATGGTTTTGCTTTAAATTATGAAAGTCTAGAAAAAAATCAGCTGACACACACTTCAGATCAAATACTGCCTACCCACTATCCTAAAAGTTATTTTGCTAAAACTGAACAGCATTCTATTTTCTTAATAGTTGAAAATATATATTCCTTAAGATGCTGCAACTTATACATATATATATATTATTTGTTTGTTTTTATCCAAATTAACACCAAAGTTTATATATAAGATATTCTACATGTTATCTTTTGTTCCTAAAATGACTGGAAACACATCTTAAATTCAACCTGAGACCTGGCAGCCATATGTTTCAAGAAAATCTCCATTTTTTTGCCTACTATCTTGGTTTGTGCACTTTTCATCTTTTACACTTCAATACTGTCATATAACGAGTTTTCTTGCTCCAAGTTTTGCTACTCTATGATCTTTATCTTACATGGATATAGAAGACTTTTTCTAAAAGGCCAATCTTGTTATTTTACTCCCCATTAAATGGCTTCCATTTGACTAGAGGAGAAAGTCAAACTTTCTACCTTGGCCGGAACTGGGTTTTGCATTCCTTTCACTCCTCACTCCTCACCGAGTTCAGAACTGCATCCAAAGCCATACTATAAAGCTCTGCAAAGTCACCACGCTTCTCCTCATTGCTGCTTTCTTCTGTAGAATGTACAAGCTCCACTCACGTCCCACTACTCTCCTCCCCTTCCTGCCCTGTGTGTCTGGCAAGATCCTATTAGTCTTTTAAGTTTCAGTTCATGCACCACACTCTAGAAAAATATATGATGAATTTTCTTATTTCCAAAAGAAATTTAGCCATAACTTTCTCCATAGATCTGACATACACTGCATTTACAACACTGTATAATTTATAATTTTATAATTCATTTATAATTTTATAATTCATTCCCCATTCCACATGGCTGCTGTAACTACACGGTTTAGCATCCATGATATAGTACAGTTACCATCACAAAAAAGTTAGTCAAACATGACCAATTAATGAATATATTTATTCATACAAGAAAATTTACATGTGGGAATAACTGTTACTGCATTGGAACACTATAGATGTCTTGATGATTAGGACATTTCTATCAAATATCAGCAAAATTGCATAAGTGAATATCCATTATGAGAAAAAGCAACACTAATACCAAACAATCATACAGGATTTTCAATAAGCTTAGGCAAAATCTAAGCACTTTTTGTGTATTGATTCATTGAGGTCTCTAAACTCCATTCATTTCCTTGGAGGTACAGTTCTGTGCCATTTATCAGTTTAAACCCAGTACTTTGAATAGCACTTGACCATAGTAGATGCTGATCATATAAATAAATTCTATTAGCATTTTTGTAGACATATAAAGGCTTGCTGCTAGTTAAGTCTTTGATATACTACTATAAATTAAATTTTGTCTTAGTTTGGTGCTTACATTTCTAGTCCAGTGTAGTGCAATTTAAAGCAATTTGAAATATTCTAGATAACAGAGGTAGTTTTTCGCTTATTATTTTAAAACTTATTATTAATATAATCTTACTATGAAGATATATTTAATTCAAAAGATACTTCATACATAAAATATCCTATTTTTCACACACGGGAATGCATTGCTTTTTCTTTGTTTCAGCATTCTATGAAATCATTTGTTTTATTCTGTTTTGGTTTATCCTTAATTATTTGCATACATATTTTCTTATTATATTGTTGGTTCCAGTGGGCTACTGTCTATCTGCCAGACTGTGCCTCACCCATCTTTTCATTCCTACAGAAAACCTAGATATAAGATAAATACTATGAACTAGTAGAAAGAAGAAAGACTATAAAGTAGGATTATTGGATGTAATGCCAGGTCTGCCAGGAAGTAGCTCTGCTACCTTAACTAATTTTTTTTCTGGGATTCACTTTATTCTTACGTGAATAAGTGTTTAGGGTTAAATCATCTCAAGTTTCTCTCTAGTTCTAATATTCTATTATTCAATGAGACAATTGTTTATGTTAAATTTGGTCATATCTATGAATAAGTCATGGTTATTTGACTAGAATATAGAATTCTTTAAAAAAACTTGTCTCTGTAGAATAATAAATTACATATTAGCCCAGCATTTGTTCATCCATCTTTCATTAATGTTAGAATTCCTAAATCTGAGCACACGGGGAGCCAGCTAAAGAAACATTATGCAGCCTTCCTTGCTGTTGCTAGTTCTGGTCTGGTGACTAGGTTTTGACCAATGGAATATTAATAGAAGCAATGTGTTCATTTCTCAGGTTGTCCCACTAAAGGGAATGGACATGCCCATCACTTTCTTCATATTCCTTCCTGCTGAAAGGGATACAGACTTAGTGGTGAATTATGCAGGTAAGAGCAGGACTCAAGAAGAGTTAATTAACAGAATAGGGAGATGTAGGTTCCCAACCCAGCAGTACAGTATATATTCCTGTACTTGCTTATATACAGCTGATCCTTGAACAACGTGGGGGTTAGGGGTGCTAACCCTTTTGCGGAGTCAAAACTCTGTAAATAACTTATAGTTGGCCCTGTGTATCCACAGTTCTGCATCTGTGGATTCAGCCAACCTCAGATTGTGTAGTACCGTAGTATTTACTATCGAAAAAAAGTCCACATGTAAGTGGACCCGTGCAGTTCAAACCTGTGTTAAGAGTCAACTGTAATCTATTATACACAAAACAGAGAAATAATTTCTGTTACAACAAACCAGTATTACATCAGCTAAACCAATATTCTAACTAATATTCAGGGCCTAATAAAGCTCAACAGAGTTGTAACTGGAAAAAGCAGCTGTAAAGCATCTTGAAAAGAAGTATCAATAGAACATCATGTTCCTCATTCATATTGAAGATGCTGTGCCAGATAGATATGGTAATCAGGGAGCAGTAAATATTCTAGATGCCCCAGTAAGATTTATGCATGCCAAAGGATGAGAGATATACTCTGTGAATGTTTAGGGGCCTGACACATTGGTAAAGTTGCTAGCAGACTATGATTCATCATATCAGAATATCCTTTCTAAAGTGAGAGATAAGTTACTTCACCATTCACCACAAAGAGAAAGTGACCATATGTCATTATGTTTTCGGATTTTGAAGTCAAGTTATACCACAATTTGGTATGCTACATCAATACTTTTACTGGGTAATCCATAGAACTGTTGGTTTGAGAGGACCTGAAGCAAGAACCACTTATTCAGCAGGTCTAGCCTGCAGTTCAAGCTGTCCTGCTACTTGGGCCTCACGTCCCAGTAGACCAGGGGTGCCACACTATAGTCTGTTGGCCAAATCTGGCCCATCACCTATTTTTGTATAAACTGTAAGCTAAGAATAGTTTCTATATTATTAAATAGTTGAAACAAATATCAAGAGAAAATATTTCATAATGTGAAAATTACATGAAATCTAAATTTTCATGCCCACAAAGCAAATTTTATTGGAATATAGCTACACTTCTCCTTTCTTTTATTGTCTATGGATGCTTTCGTGCTATGATTACAAAGATGCATAGTTGTGAAAGAGATTGTATGGCCCATGAAGGCTTAAATATTTAATACCTGTCTCTTTATAGAAAAAGTTGCCACTCTCTGCAGTAGAAAAAAAACAGAAACTTGTAGTGGAGCCTCTGGCAGCACTTAAGAAGAAACCATGGCTCAGACTCAGTTTGAGTTTTATACTAGGGCTATGCTCTCTTTCTCAAGGATAAAACTTTTGTGGGTTCAACATCATAGATGTCCCCTCACCCAGACTGATCTAGATATTGCCACTATTAAATGTTTCACCTGCCAATCTCAGAGGCCATTTGAAAAGTTGCTCCTGGGGTGTTTCTAGTATCCAAACTCCTGATAATAAAGCACCAAGTAAAAGTGTGACCTAAAATACCTATGATGATTTGGGCATTATCTAATCCACTAAGTCATAAAGCTGGGTATATATCTCAACATTCCACTGAAAACTGGAGATAAAGTGTGTAAGACCAAAACAAAGATGGATCAGAGGAAACAACTACACTACACAAACATGTACCTTAGACACCCATGGTAACGGTTCCTTTTGTTTTACTCTCTCTCCTTCATATCACATCTCAAGCTTCAAAAGGAGTTCTCTATGAGCACCTTGTGCTGGAGGAAAAAGCAGCCACCCACATACTATATTGACACCACCTGGCAATGGATAGCCACTGTATTATGGCTCACTCAGGGGAAGACTGAAAGTTTCAGTAAAGGGAAATTCTCCTAGTGGACAGAACTTGGGGCAGTACACCTATTTGTCTCCTTCATGTAAAAGGAGAGACTGTCTAAAGAAAATGCCTATGCTAGCTAATGGGTTGGATGACCTATCAAGGTTTTGAAAAGAACAAGATTTGCAATATTGGTGATAAGTCTAGACAAGAAATAATTGAAAGAACTTCTGCATATAGGCATCAGTGATGAAGGTAATTGTGTTTGCTGTAAATGATCATCAGAGAAGATTCATTTCAGAGGAGGCTTTAAATAAAAGGAGAGAGACTATGACCCTTCAGATGATGCCACTGACTCTTTCCCAAACATCCTTCTGCTTGCTTGATAAAGCTGCATATGAAGTAGCCATGGAGGTTGGCATAAAGGCCATGCATGATTTTGGTTACTTAGAATTATCCTCACCAAGGCTGATGTGGTTACTGCCAGAACCCAGAGCCTAATGCTGAGCACCTAATAATGTATTATTTCCCCAAAGAGTAGCCATCCACCTGGTAGCAGGCTAATTACATTGTCCCCTTTCATCGTATCTATCAGATCTATCCCTACACAGGGGTATATATATATATAAAATCTGGGATGCAAATATGCCTTCCTGTAACACTTCTGCCAGTGACACTATTCAGGGAATTTCAGATATCTTAACATGTCAAATAACATCACCACCAATCAAAGTGTATGCTATTCATTTGTATGGCAAAGAAGTGAAGCAATGAGCTGGCATCCATGAAGTTTACTTACTTAGCACATACTCATGATTCAATTGCATCTGGCTTTATAGAATTGTGGAACAGCCTGCTGAAAGTTTAGTTATACCACTGAGAGACAGACAAGTCTCTTTAAGGTCACGACATTCTCCATTTATCATGTAATATATGCCATAAACCAGAAGCCACTATATGTTTCTCCCTTTACTATAGCTAGAGTACTTAGAATAGGGAAACTAAGGGGTTAGAGGTAGGGGTGTTCTTTTTTTACTATAACATAAAATAAAGAATTTTTTGCTTTCTGTTTCCATGACCTTGATTTTGGTGTCTTTAGACGTCTCAATGTCCAAGTTAGAAATGCTTCTACTAGAGAACACAGTTATGCTCCTTTAAATTAAAACAAAACAACTGAAATAACTCTTTGTGCTCCTCACGTCATTCAGTGAGAAGGGTCAGTATCCTGATGAAGTGATTGATATTCATTATCAAGGAGAAAGTGGATGGCTGCTACATAATAGGACAAGGAAGACAATGTCTGGAACTAGAGGATTCACTGGCTTTTAGTACCTTTTAGTACACTTTTTCCCAATAGTAATCAATGGAACACTCAGCAGTCTAATAAAGATGGGGCCAAAAAGATTCAGATCTCAAGAATAAAAGTTTGGGTCACCACACTTGATAAAGAATCTTATCTATTCTAGGTAACTGCATAGGGTAAAAGGAACATTAAATGGGTGTTGAAACACAGAAGGTGCAGAAATGGGACTGTTAAAAGTCAGGTTTTATATTAATTGTTTGTTTCTCTCCATTTATATTAAGAAATGGTGGTGGCAAAAGACATACTTTAGGTGGGAATATATCTACAGTGCTATCATCCCATGATTAAATGAGAGCTTATGATATTTTGCATGGGCTCACACATTTTTCATCAAGAAAAAGAATAAGAGTAGATATTGAGAAGCAAAAGGGGTGGACTGTGCTGGGTATTTTTGTTTGCATCTCCAGGTCTCCTCCTCACCCTTTCCCACCATATTCTGTTTCCTGAGAAGTTAACTTTATAGAATGCATCAATGAGCTCCTTTCCCATACGGTTGGATTTAATCAGTGGGAAACACTTGCAAAAGATAGGATGGAAGGGGGGCATTGAGACTGGGATACACATTACACTGACTCCTGTTGAGTCTATTAAACACCACAGTTCCTTCCTGGGAGCCCCCTCTTACAGCTAGCTATAGTTACATTTTCCAGTTCTAGTAACTGCTCAATCCTCTTACCTCTTCAGATATATGATTACTAACAGTTCTTGCTAGTCCCAAGTAGCTTCACCCAAACTTTTTGCTTTGCTTAATTGCCCACACTTTGTAAATAGTCTTTTCACTAATATCTTCTCAGATATATTTTAAATACACCCTGTTCGTGTGTGAAATCTGTTTCCTGTGGAGAGCCTGAATGATACAAATACAGAGTGACACAATATTAAATGTTGTATACTATTTTTTCTTCTACCTCTTAAGTCTAAAGTATTAAAAGTTCCATATAAAATAGGTATCATTGTCTTAGAAAATGTCACCAATACCATACTTCCCTACGGCAATTCAGTCCTAGTTTTGATGAAAGGGTAATATGAGAATAAACGGATCTTCTTTGTCTTTTTTTGTCTCTTTGTACATGCTTTAGAAAAATGACCTTTAGAAGCAGTACACTGGAATATAAACGCAAACTGCCTTTAAACTTTTTTTTTTCCCTTTTCTCTGCGGTATGCGGGCCTCTTACCGCTGTGGCCTCTCCCATCGCGGAGCATAGGCTCCAGAAGCACAGGCCCAGCAGCCATGGCTCACGAGCCCAGACGCTCCGTGGCATGTGGGATCCTCGCGGACCGGGACACGAACCCACGCCCCCTGCATCAGCAGGCGGACTCTCAACCACTGCGCCACCAGGGAAGCCCTAACATTTTTGACAAGCTTAGTACACTTAAAGCCTCTACTGCTGTGTAAAAACAAGTTGGTTAAATAACTTACATTTAATAGTTGCTAATAATTATTGTTACCTCCATATAGCTTTGGATTTCATCATGTTGTATAGATTTATTATAGTTGTGAAGAATTTTAAACAATTTACTCAACTGATGAAATTTTATATGGATGAGAAATACATTATGACATGGCAAAATAAAAATGAGTAATCTAAGTTTAATTCATAGATTTGGATCACCCTTCTAGTTATTCTCAGTAAAACTGGTTAAATGATAAAGAAACACAATCAATAAATATATCCAAGTAATACGGAACTGGCAAATAATACTGCATGTCATAGTAATGTGTGTCAATGTTTTAATCATTTCTACACGGTAACAGTATACACTTATAATTTTGTAAAATTATTTCTGTATTTCTTTATTGTTTTCCTTTGTTCTTTTTTTTTTTTTTTTTTTGTTGTTGTTGTTGTTGTACGCGGGCCTCTCACAGTTGTGGCCTCTCCTGCTGGGGAGCACAGGCTCCAGACGCGCAGGCTCAGTGGCCATGGCCCACGGGCCCAGCTGCTCCGAGGCACGTGGGATCTTCCCAGACCAGGCATGAACCCGCGTCCCCCACATCGGCAGTCGGACTCCCAACCACTGCACCACCAGGGAAGCCCTGCTTTGTTCTTATATCTTTAGTAATGTTAATAAACACTTTTTAACATGGAGTCATATCTATATAACACATTGCATAATATGGTTTCAAGTACTGAAGAGTTTGCCCACAAATATAATAAAACCATTTTTACTTTATATGTATAACTTCAGTATGGCTTTTTGCATATATATTTATTTACATTTGAAAATACCAATTGGTAAGCATATATGGGATATTTTCTAAAATACACCATGAAAGTGATAATTAATTTTTAAAAGAATCAACGTGATGATTAACAATGATCATTAAAACTGTTCTCTTTAGGGCTTCCTTGGTGGCGCAGTGGTTGAGAGTTCGCCTGCTGATGCCGGGGACACGGGTTCGTGCCCCGGTCCGGGAGGATCCCACATGCCGCGGAGCGCCTGGGTCCGTGAGCCATGGCCACTGAGCCTGCGCGTCTGGAGCCTGTGCTCCACAACGGGAGAGGCCACAACAGTGAGAGGTCCGCATACCGCAAAAACAAACAAACAAACAAACAAACAACTGTTCTCTTTAGAATCTTTTGGAGATTGGGTAGTTAGGTGGCTTTCAAGGATGTTCTGGCAGCTGCAAGTAGCAGTTATGTGTGGATTTACCTCTAGAAAATAGAAAAATATAACTAGAAGAATCTTTCATAAAGTATTTATGAAAGGAGATTAAGACAATGGAGATATTGAGGCTCAATCAATTAATCTAACCTAGGAAATTCAGTCAACATGCTGCTTTCAGGGAAAGGAATGTATTTATAAAGTTTTTTTATGTAAAAATAATTCAAATTTCATGTGGAATTTCCTGCCCCCAACCCCAATAGATTAAACTGTATCAACCCCCACCCCTAATATCCTACCCTTTCTTTTTGTACATCCAAAACTCCTGAAGTAACAGAGGTAGTAAGGCAGCCTACTTCCTGGGAGTCTATTTTCCTTCTGGCTCCAAATTCTCTTTCTGCTGAATTGGTTCAATTTCTGGGTCATCTTATGTGTTGTTCCTACTACTAGGGTTGCCATATTTAACAAATAGAAATACAGCATTTTAAGTTAAATTTGAATTTCAGATAAAAATGAGTGGGTTTTTTTTTTAGTATAAGTCTGTTCCATGCAATATTTGGGACATACCTATATAAAAAACTTATTTATTGTTTATTTTGTTATTTATTTGATACATTTAACTGGGTGTCTGTATTGTATCTGACAACCCTACCTATTGCATACTAGATTAGTCTTTGATGAAATTAAGCTTCTTTTCATTAGTTGCTCCTTCTCTACCCACCCCAGTGCAATAAGATTTTTTTCATGAAATAGTTTTCAGTTAAGTTTTAGGAGAGCTAGAGAAAAAAATATATGAACAATAGGAGATGTTGTAAAACACTATTTTTCCTCCTAACATGAAAGTAAAATTCACTGCTCTTTATCACCAGTGTATGCATTTTTAATTGGTAGTGATTGACTCTTGATTACAAGGAAACAGAGAGAGAGATTCTTAAATGTAACTCTGAGTAAATTTAGAATGTTTGTACTTGTTTCCTCATATATAGCATGAAAAGATTGATTATTTATATGAAGGGTATGTAGATCTATCTATCTATCAAATTTAAAGTTGTATTAAGATTTTGGGGACATCTTATATATACATATCAATTTTAAGAAATAAGAATTTTTTTGCCATTAAGGAAGAAAGCAGAATAGATGAGCTAAGGAAACAAAGAATGATAAGGGGTTAGAAAATATTTATCTGGAAAAGGCCTTGAGGCCTGTTTTGTTGTTGTTGTTTGTTTGTCTGTTTGTTTCAGTATTCCCTACTTCTACTCTTCCTACCTCTGTGGACCAGTGGAATAAGCCTAGACTTTGTAACTGGGGAGACTGACTCGGCATTCCATTGGTTTTATAAACTTTATAATTTTTAACTTTTCTGAGCCCTAATTGATTTTTAGAGTCTGATATTTACATCAGGAATTTGCTCATATGCAGCTTTGTCACTGAGGCCATCTCTTACCACCCTGTTAGTATAGCACATCAAATGTATACTTTATTTTTCTGCACAGCACATATCATCTCTCAAATCATATGATCCTTCATATATTAACTTGTTTATTTTTATTGCCTATCTCTTCATGCCAGAAGGTAGCCACCAACATGACCAGGATTTTGCCTATTATTTCTTTCCTGTATCCCCAACATTTCAAACTGTTCCTAGCACATAAAAGGATACAATATGTATTTGTTGACTGAAAGGTGAGCTTTACCTATTTCCATATATCATAAGGGGCTAAAACAAATTCCAGAAGATTTTTCTGAAGCTTTAAAGGTGTACTGCATATAGAGAATTAGGATAGTGCCTGGCTCATGGTATGCAGGAAATTAATCATTAATTTTATTGTTACCAACACAGTGCATACTCCCTGACATGTAGTAATAAATCAATGGATTTTAATACTCTTTCCTTTCCTTCCCAATTTCTTTGATTTATCTCCTTTGTTGAAGTCCTAGCTTCTCTGAAAGCTAGGACTGAACAGAATCATGGAAATGCAGGAAAATACAAAGAACAATGAAAATGCTAAATTTACAAAATATTAATAATAATGTGTGTTGCTTGAATTACATAAATATATTATATTTATAATAATTAAATGAAACTGCCTGAAAACAATAGCACAGAAGTTGCAGGAGTGTCTATAATGTCACATTATTTTAAAATTTTAGCATCTTGGAGGTAGCAGGGAGAGTTGTAGTCTCTTGGGTAATAAAGTAGAAATAGAGCTTGCAACTAATAATCTCATAAAGAAGAAAAATAAATTTAAAATAACTTGATCAATTCAAAAGTGTGCAAGAAACAGGAGAAAAACTTGTAATCTAATAGATATACATAAATCCAAATGTATAAACAAATCCAGTAATTTGATGAGGAATAAATAATGAAATGAAAGTGGTCACTGAGTTTAAAAATAGAATCTAAATACAGGCTGCTTTAAAAAGACACCTGACATTTAAAAGTAAAGAAAAGGTTATTATAAAAGTATGGAAAATATGCCAAAACAAAATGAAAAAACAATAAGAAAATTGGTATAGCTATGTTAACATCAAATGTGACTTTAAGGCAGTAAGAATTACTAGAGCTGTAGAGAGATATGATAATAGGGTCATGATAATAGGGTCAATGTGCCAGGAGGGTAATCAATTCTAAATTCGTATGCATATAGTAACCTAGGTTTATACTATGTAAAGCAAAAATTGATAGAAATAAAAAAGAAATAAACACTACCACAAATATATTGGGAAAATTTTCAGGTATTCCTCTCAGTAATAGAACAAGAACACAAAAAAACACTAAAGCTATAGAAGATGAGACAAAATTATTTTTTAAAAATTCAACCTAGGGCTTCCCTGGTGGCGCAGTGGTTGAGAGTCCGCCTGCCGATGCAGGAGACACGGGTTTGTGCCGCGGTCCGGGAAGATCCCACCTGCTGCGGAGCAGCTGGGCCCGTGAGCCATGGCCGCTGGGCCTGCCCGTCCGGAGCCTGTGCTCCGCAACGCGAGAGGCCACAACAGTGAGAGGCCCGCGTACCACACACACAAAAAAAAGTCAACCTAAAACTGACATACAGAATGCCACCAATAACAACTAAAGAACATGTATTCATTCCAAGAGTGCTTGGAACATTTACCAAAATTGATTATAGGCAGAGCAATAAAGCATGTATCAACAAATTTAAAAGATCTCATATAATACAGAATAAATCTTCTGGCCACAGTGGAACTATGCTAAGAAGCAATAACAAAGAGATAGCTGATCAGCTCGGTGCTTTGTGACCATCTAGAGGGATGGGATAGGGAGGGTGGGAGGGAGGCCCAAGAGGTAGGAGACATGGGGATATATGTATACGCATAGCTGATTCACTGTGTTATACAGCAGAAACTAACACATCATTGTAAAGTAATTATACGCCAATAATAAAAAAAAAGCTGAAAAATCCTCAAATGTCTAAAAAATAGAAAACTCTTCTAAATAACTTGGGCCAAAAGAAATCACAATGGAAATTTCAAATATTTTTAACTGTATGATAATGAAAATGAGGTTTGGTGGCATTTTTGGGTGCAATGAAGATACAATTTGAGAAAAAAATATAATGTGTCAGTGAATATTAGTGAATATTAGAAACAATTTAAGTAGCAGCTTCTAAAAGTTATAAAAAGACTTCTAGCGATTCCATGTTCCTACCAAAGACTAGAAAAGAGAGAGAAAAGTTAAAATGTGTGTGTGTATTTTAACATATTAGACAGCTGATGAAGCAACCTGGACTAAAGGGAACAAAATGCCTAAGAAGGCAAAACCTTTTGGAGAGGTATGACAATATTCTGCAGTTGTTTTTTGTTTGTTTGTTTTGTTTTTCTCCCATTTGAGTGGGAACCACACTCAAGGTGAGACAAAGTGCTCAAGATTCTGAATAACAGCATAGTGTTAGGGAGTTTCACGGGGATAGATGACAAAAAAAAAAAGCACAAATTAGAGTATTTGCGAATCAGGATCAGATTCTAAGGAAAAAATGAGAGGAAGAGAACTGAGTCCCAAGCTCTTCAGCTTCTCTGTTTGTGATATCCACTGAATTCTAAAGTCAAAGGGACCATCTAGGAAGCTAAGATGAAATCTTACACCAACTAAAGACTTCCAGTTTCCAGGTCCTCATGTAATGAGCTTGGAAATCACCACTCCTCATCCTAACAAGTCAAACACTGAACACACTGAGCTGTTAACTCTTCTTGGACCCATAAGAGAGGGCAAACCACCGCCCCCAAGATTAGAGGGACAGACAGGTAAATACAGGAAATCATGGCTTCCTGGAGCTCAGACTCAAGGACAGAAAACCACTGTGGGAACCAGAGCCACAGCAGGAAAATCTGAACTGTAATAGACAAATTGCTGGAGACACAGTGTAGACAACGTTGAGAGTTAAAAAGTCCAGGGGGATCTTATCATAGGAGGGCCCCCACAATACTGTGAGATTTACCTTCAGGAGTTCGAGCAGATTCCCACAGTAAACATCAGAGGAAAAAAATCCCATTGAGTTTCATGCTGGGGGTTGGGAAAAGGAATTATTTTAAAATATGCCCGAACACTATTAACACGACCTATCCCCGGGAGAAACTAGTTAACCAGAGCCTAGCCTGCTGGGGTATTTTCAGAGCCTAACTGACCTAGGGAAAAGAAGTACCTAAACTCCCTACCCACTCTAGCCATGCTGTCCTACCTCATCAGGAAGAAAAAAAAAAAAATCCCTGAGAAACATTTGTGATGTTCCCAGTCCACAGGCATAGACTCACTAAAAGACTGAGACTTAACCATAGGACTGTTGAATGCTTTCCCTCCCTACACATCACTACATTGCTAAAGGCCTATTTACAGAAGTTCCTTTTACCTGGAACATCATATCCAACTACCAAGAAAAAATTTCAAGGCATACCAAAAGGCAAAAAACCCCACAATTTGAAGAAACAGAGCAAGCATCAGAACCAGACATGACAGGGATGCTGGAATAATCAAACTGGGAATTTAAAACAACTAGGATTCATACACTAAGGTCTCTAATAGATAAAGTAGACAGCATGCAGGAACCGATGGGCAATGTCAGCAGAGAGATGGAAATCCTAAGAGAGGACTAAAAAAAAAAAAAATGCTAGCAATAAAAAAGCACTGCAACAGAAATAATGACTTTGATGGGCTTATTAGTAGACCAAGCATGGCTGAGCAAAGAAGAGTGGAGTTTTCAGCAGGAGCTTGGCTGCGATTAACAAAGTAATAGTTCAGAGGTCAGTGGAGGAAGAGGAGATTTTGAAAGACCAAAAATCTAAGGTGGGACCTCTCAAAGTTTATGACCTAGAAATAGGTTGAGCAGACCAGAGCTAGAAGTCTTATCAAACCTACAACCTAGACTCAAGCCAAGTCAGCCCCTAATTGGATTAATGTGATCAGCTTCCTCCCTATCCACCTAGCAAGAGAGACAGTAAACTTCCTCAAGAAAAGGTGCTACAGATGCTATAAAAAATGCTCTTTACATAATGTCTGGTATCACTCAAAACATTAACAAAACATGCCAAGAGAAAGGACTAAATGATTGAAAAGTCAATAGGATAAAATAAATACAGACAGTAAAAACAGACCTATGTGAAACAGATTTTAGAGTAATCAGACAAGTATTCTAATTAGAAAAATGTAGATATATATGGGGGAAAGAGATGAAATATGGAGAATTCCCCAAATAATTGAAATTTATATAAAGAATCAAAGTAAAATACTGGTATTAAAAAACACAATAACCAGTATAGAGAACTCTGTGGATAGATTTAACAACAAGTCAGTGGAAGAGAGAGTCTTTGATCTAGAATACAGATCAACAGAAAATATACAGACTAAAACATAGAAGGGAGAATAATTGATTGTACCAAAAAGAATGTGTGTCTGTGCACAAAAATGTGTGTACATATATCACTGAAATGTCTAATATATCTGTAATAGAGTTCCTAGAAGGAAAGAGAAAATTAGGCAGAAGAAATTTTTCAACATATGATAGTAACTTAAGATTTTCCAAAACTGATGAAAAATTTCAGCCCATAGATCCAAGAAACTGCAAACTCTAATTGTTAATGAATACAAGAAAACCATGACTAGGCATACACTAGTCCAACTGCTGAGAACCAAAGACAAAGAAAGAATATTTTGAAGGCAGTAAGAGAAAAAAGCTACACTAACCTTAAAATAGCAATATATAAGACCACCAACTGACTTTTAGAAAAAATTATCAAAACCAAAAGACAATATAATGCAATCCTTAGAGTGCTAAATTAAAATAATTGGCACACTATAATACTATGTCCAGAAAAAAAGTTTTAAAACTGAAAGCAAAATGAAATGTTTTTAAGAGATATATATATCAATATATATATATATACAACAATATATATATTGGTAGTATCTGTCACAAGTAAAGAATTATACTTTAAAAATATTAAGAGTAATTCTCAGGCAGAAGAAACATGATTTGAGTCAGGAACAGAGAAATTTAAGAAAGAATGAGGAGCAAAAGAGATAAATTTGCCAAAATAGAAACAGAAGTAAAAAGAAAACCATAATTATCCTGTATTTACTAAAGAAACCAGATTTGTATTTTAAAACATTTTTATAAAATATGATCAGCCCCATACAGTTTTAGTAGTGATTTAGTGAAACATTTAAGATAATAATAATATCAATATTTTAAAAAGTTATTTCGGTGAATGGAAAAACAGGGAACAGTTCCTACCCCATTTTATGAGGTCAGCATAATTTTGAAGCCAAAATCTCATGAGGACATAGAAAGATATAAAATTAGAAGCCAAGATCTCTCATGGGCATAAATGCAAAATCCTAAATAAAGTATAAGCAAAAGGAATCTAGTAATATATAAAACATGATTATATATCATAATTTCTTTGCATTTCTTACATCAAAGAAAACTTTGGGGTTAGCAGTCAAAACTCTACAAACATAATTAACCACAATAGCAGACATACTGAAGAAAAAAATATGATCATTTGAATTGATATAAGAAAATATTTGATAAAATGTCATATCATTTATATTAAAAAATAAACAGGGCTTCCCTGGTGGCGCAGTGGTTGAGAACCTGCCTGCCAATGCAGGGGACACGGGTTCAAGCCCTGGTTTGGGAAGATCCCACATGCCACGGAGCAACTACGCCCATGAGCCACAATTACTGAGCCTGCGCATCTGGAGCCTGTGCTCCGCAACAAGAGAGGCCGCAATAGTGAGAGGCCCAAGCACCGCGATGAAGAGTGGCCCCCACTTGTCGCAACTAGAGAAAGCCCTCGCACAGAAACGAAGACCCAACACAGCCAAAAATAAATAAATGAATAAATAAATAAAATTAAAATTAACAGCCTACAAGAATTATAAGGAACTTTCTTAACCATATTACTATATCTAGAAAAATTAGCAAAAATACAGTTGCTAGGGAAATAATGAAGAATGTTCCTTAAGAACTGGGCAAAAAAGACACAGATGCCTGTTCTCACCACGGTTATTCAACATTTCATAGGAGATTCTATTCAAGGCAATACACACAGAGAAAAATGTAAGGCACAAGAATTAAAAAGGAAAAAATAAAATTGCCATTAGTCACATAAGATACTATGTTCTTAGAAAATACAGAATAATATACAAACTGTAAGAATTTATCAGTAAATTTGGCAAAGTATTTGGATACAAGGATAGTACAGAAAAAAAACCACAAGAAAATCAAATACAAAATTACCATTTATAATAGTATTTAAAAATCACAAATATTTAGGGATATATCCAATGAAGTATGTGCAAACCCTCTAGAAATTTTAAAAGGCCTAAATAAGTGAAACCATGAAACACAATCATAATTTGAAAGATTTGATGTTGTAAAGATGACAATTTCCCTAAGCTGATCAGTCAATTCAGCAGTCCCAAACATAATTTTATATCCAGAACATATAAGAATACTAATCAGTTAGTACATAGCAAGCAAACAAATAGGAAAATAGGTGAAAACCTGAGACAGGTACTTAACAAAAGAGTATATTCAAACAGTCAATAAATAATAGAAAAGGTGTTCAATATCGTAAGTAATTAAGGAGATGCAAAGTAAAAACTAAGTATATTATCACATTTCCATTAAACAGGATAACATTTTTTAAAATGATGTCATCAATTCTTGGTAAAAGCTATCATATGCTGCTGGCAGAAGTATAAATTTGTATAAATACATTGGAAATTTAACTATATCTTGAAGACTAAGCATATGCACATATTATGACTCAGTAATATATTCCTAGGTATACAGCCCAGGAATTGTGCATATATGCTCACAAAAGGCATGCATAAGAATATTCATAGCAATACTACTTGAAAGGATCACAAAATGGAAACAGCCCTGATGCCTATCAATAGAAGAATGGATAGGATATTGTGTATTCATTTAATGGAATGTTAGAAATCAATGGAAGTGAATAAGCTACTGAGTGGACTAATCTCAAAATATAATATTAAACTATATAATTCCATTTATATGAAGCTGAAGACTAGCAAAACTAAGTGATGCTAAAAGGATGGTGTTTTTGAGGGGAGACAGTGACTCTAAGCAGGATAATGGAGGATATTTGATAATATTCTATTTCTTGACCTGACTGTTGATCCCATGAATCTACTCAGTCACGAAAACGAATTGATCTGTACAGTTATTATTTTTGTGCTTGTCTGTATGTAAATATAATTATTATATAGAATATTACACATATTATGCTTTAATAGAAACTTTAAAAAATGATACAACTAACCTCTTCAGCCTCTGTCTCATTTCTTTTAACATCCAAATGATAACACCCTCAATCTCTCATCTAATGAATTCTGTTATTGCCATCTTTTCCTAGTGTTTCCTGCTTCCAGTATTATTGAAAGTTCACAAGCTTACTTACACTGTTTCTTAAATCAGTACTTCTGAAAGAAGAAACTCATTATAATCATTGTTTTGCTCTTAAATCACACACCTCACACAGTGATATCTCTTTCTCCAGATTTTGCTGGACTGTTCCAGCAAAATTTTGCTGGACTGTTCCTCCATTAATACATTTTGCAAAAGAACGCTGCCACTCTCTTGAATTTCTTAGCGCCAATGTACTACAGGATATGAGATGTTTGGGAACTGCTAGCACTATGGAAAAACACCACCATACTATTTGTAAAAGTGGATTTTCTAGTGACACCTGCTAGCCCATAGTAAGTAGGAGATATTCTCACAGATATCTTACCATCCAATTCAGCAGTTTATTTTTCCCCATTTAAGAAAGACAGAAGTATAGCTACCCCAGGAGAGTTGTTATGGCCTATTCTTTTGCAAATGGCCTATTTCTTTGTCCGTAGATATGAGAATGTGTCAAATTCATTTGTGAGATTTTAGCAACTTTGAGAAAATTTCACAAATGAGTGAAGGAAATTTCTGCCGTTTTCTCCTCAAAATATACCATCACCTTCCCCTCACCTATGCGGTCTAAAATAGAACTCAAATTCAGGTTCTATCTTACAAAGTAAAAGTCCAGAGAGGTATGAAAAAATTGTGAAATGTGACTATGAAGTACAATAATCACTTGGTCTTTCCCATAGGAAGTGAAAGAAATTAGAGAAAATTAGATTTTACTGAGCTAATGAGGCACACAGTAAAAGGTTTAGTTTTGCTTTCACTTTTTTATTGAAACAAGCAATGTGAGACTGCAGCTAATTTTGCAATCACTTTCATCTATTTAAGTCATAAATCAGATAAATGTAAAAGTCAACTGAAAGTCCTGTAAGACAAAAGGGATGGGGAGAAGGATCTAGCATTTACTGGGTACCTATTATTAATATATTTGTTTTAATCCTCACAATAATCTTATAAAATAAATATTATTGTAATCTTACAGATGAGTAAAGTAGGTTCGGTGGGCTTAAATACCACCCCCAGTTTCACAAAGCTAGTACATTACAGAGGCAGGAGTCAAGGTCTGTATTCTTATCATGCGAACCATGCTGCTACTGCCCAACTGTAGAATTAGTCCAGTGTAACAAATGGTCATTCGACCTTTATTTCTGTGTGCATTTTATCTCTTTGTGGTCTTTACCACTATGTGCACGTAAACTCTCATTTATGATAGAAGTCATTTTAATTTGTGCCAAACCTTATTTCATTTGTGACCACATGGCAGCTTCTTTTCTGGAAAATATGTAGAATACTTTCAATTTGTATCATGGTCTTTGGATTTTCTAAAGGGCAGAAAACATTTAAAATTCAATTTTTGCCTACACACCTGGAATGCAATTTAAAAAGATGTCTACAATAACATTCATGTTTTTCCATGTGAATTGCTGAGCAGGAAGGAAGAAGCACTGAAATGAAATCTGGTAACAAACCATGATACCATGAACCAAACAGCCATCTTACCCAATGCAGTCCATAACTTAAAGGGATACACATTGTAGGTAGTGATTAAGATGATGGATTTTGAAATCAAGATGACCTGTGGATTACTATATTTCATTAAATCTAAGACACTGTTGACTGTGAAAACTAACACTGCTTTATAATGAAGGAAAAAGTGCCAGCAGATAATTTTAAGATACCTTTGATTGCATGATGCATCCTGACTTCAGAAGAGTTCAATTTGGGGGAAAAAAAAGAATGAGTGCAGAATTGACGACATGAGGCAGCCATATCATATAAACTATAAACATTATAGGGGCTGAAACAAGACAAAAATTTATTCCTCAGTGACTAATGTACATAATGGGTGTTACTTATTGTGGCTGTCGTCTCCTTTTGAGAACTGATTCAGGGATCCAGATTCTTTCTATCTTGGGTCTGGCCCATCTTTAATATATGACTTCCAGGATCCTGGTGATTATCTGCATCAAGATGGTGGGAGGGAAAAGAACCTGGGGGATTATGCCTGAGAACTGTGTATGAACCAGGGCTGGGAATGAAATTTATCACTAGCACTCACATTTCATTGTTGGAATTCATTCACAATGTCACAAAGCAAGCTGGGCAACTTCATCAAGGCACGTGCCCACAAAGAAAAGGAATCGGGTTTGGTGCAGAGTTGAACTCTACCATGACCTACCAAGTTAGTGTGCTCTCCAGCATCCATGATTCTCTCCACTTACAGACACTTGCAAGAGTGTTTCCCAGCCTCATTTTGGCTGGATGGATCACTCAGTGGACATACCAAGGGCAGCTGCCCTAAAGAAACACCCAGATCTACCCTGGACTCTCTGTGTGCAAGATTTTAGCATTTATTGTCTTAAGGCTTTGAGATTTGGTGATGTCATGTTTATTACTATAGCATAATTTAGTCCAATGTGATTCACAAACTCAGGTTCCTCATTTTATTTGTTAAAGATAACAATGGGGCTTCCCTGGTGGCGCAGTGGTTGAGAGTCCGCCTGCCGATGCAGAGGACACGGGTTCGTGCCCTCGTCCGGGAAGATCCCACATGCCGCGGAGTGGCTGGGCCCGTGGGCCATGGCCGCTGAGCCTGCACGTCCAGAGCCTGTGCTCCGCAATGAGAAAGGCCACAACAGTGAGAGGCCTGCGCACCACAAAAAAAAAAAAAAAAAAAAAAAAGATAACAATGATTACATCACAGAGTAGCTGTAGGGATTAAATGTGGCATAACATCTAAGCATTGAGTATAGTGGCTGGCATGTAACAGTGTAATCAATAAGTAAAATGTATTACTCTGATTTTCATAAAATCGTTATCAACTTTTGAATGTGGAATCTTTACTCTCATTTTACTTCCATCTTGTGTAAATATTTAAATAATTAACTTCATGTTATACTTGCAAACTAATTTTTACTTAGATTACTTCATCTTTTAAATTTTTGGGGAAAGAAAAATCCCCTAACATAGGCTTCAGACAAAATTAGAGTGTTTTGGAACCCTTCATATGATAGTATGCCAAGATGTTCTGTTTATAGACACCAAGAATAACGTTGGTAATTGTGTGAGAGTTCTGGTGCTTCACTTAGGATGAACACAAATTGACAGAAATTCAGTCTTCAGCTACTCTAAAGAATTTATCCTAAACTCAAACCTTATTAAAGTTTTCAGAACCCATGAGAAAGCAGTGAATTTGCTCCAGAAAGATGACAATAGTTTTGAGCTTAAATATGCCTTAACTCCATGCTGATAATACTCTATTTCCACTGTGAGACCACCACCTCATTTTAGATGTGAAGCCAAGATTCATGCCAAAGTGTGCTATGGGGAAAAGATGAGACCAATAAATGTCTTATCACACATGAAACTAAAGGGGAAGCATATCTTATAATCGCCTGAAATACACCTACAATTCAAGAAAAAAATTTAAAAAGCTAAACTAGACCATATTTTGATGTTATTATGGATTGAATATGTTTACGTGGAAATAGAATGAGTGGGACAAAATGAGAATTTAGGGTCAAAACAGTTTTGCCTTTTTGCTTCTTTTGGTTTGGTTTTGTTTCATGGCCATTCCTTTTTTTTTTTTTTTTTTCTTTTTTTGATATAATTGACATTGTCAAAGTTCCATTCTTAGGGCAAAAGTGTAGATTAAGTTTTAAACTTTGAAAAGTACACAACAGATATTATCCAAAGCAAAATTATTATTCAAAAATAATTTCAGTTTATAAAATTCCTCAAATACCCAGGTGTATTTTGGGGCAAATGGCTATAAATACAGATTACCCATCTGCCGTGGTCTTTGAAAAATTTGCTGCTTTTTACTGTGATTTTATTTCTCCTTTGCTTTCATGCTATCATAAACTTCAAAGTGAGGACCTTACACAGTAAAGATATGCAAAGGATACAGAAGTTTATGTAAATCAGGCCCAGCGTGTACTGAGTTTTAGATACAGCTATTACTCAATTTTACAACATACAATCATTGTACTTTTGTATTTTTCTAAACTAAATTATGAAAGTCAGTAATTTAAGTGATTCCGGTAAGAGAGCTCAAACTATCTTTACCTATTTCAACCATTTGAATATTTTACTTTCATTTGAGCGAAATTATTCTCACTTTTAAAAGTGGTAATTTTGTGGGGTTTTTTGCTTTGTGCAAAGCAGTAAAGTATGTATATTCCTGAGATTGATTACTATAGAAAAACATTTTATTCTTTATAGTTTGTAATCTTTTCCTATAAAATCATATTATTTTAAGATTTCTAAAAGTTGTTTATACTCTGAAGATGAAATCATTACTTTGTAATTTTTATAAAGATGGTATTTTTTCATACCTATCAAATATAAAATATCCAGATGTGAAAAAATGGCACATTTCATATTGTTGGGGAGGAAGAAATTTTCCTCTACCTTTCTAGTTTCTTCTGGCTCTTCTAAGAATTAAATTGACATGGTATAGATTAACAGGAGAAAATCAAACAAAAGTTTGACAGCATGTTCACATGGGAGAGATCCAGAAAAACTGAGTAACTCACCAAAATGGTTAAAGCTCTCACCTTAAATATCACCTTCCCCTAAAGACAAAAGAGGATGTTGGGGGTAGTGGTTTGGGACTTCAAAGGGGAGGAAGGCATTGAGATGGAGATGGAAAGCAAATGTTTGGTAAACAGATGTTTACTGGGTCATGAAGAGACAACTGAACAGAAAAAGTAATTCTAACAGGAATTTTTTTGCTTTGTTCCTCCCTGTCTACCATACCTAGTTCATGCTATAGTTATCTATGGTGATAGCTCCCTTCCTGGGAAAGGTCCTCTGTCTATATTCTTTTAGGCAGTTAAGGGGAAGGTCAAAGTTTTTTTTGTTTGTTTGTTTGTTTTTGTTTTTTTTTTTACCCTTCCCCCTCCCCATATCCACAAGTCCATTCTCAAGTAGGTCTGTGTCTTTATTCCCGTTTTACCCCTAGGTTCTTCATGACATTTTTTTTTTAAAATTCCGTATATATGTGTTAGCATACGGTATTTGTCTTTCTCTTTCTGACTTACTTCACTCTGTATGACAGACTCAAGGTCTATCCACCTCATTACAAACAGGTCAGTTTCGTTTCTTTTTATGGCTGAGTAATATTCCATTGTATATATGTGCCACATCTTCTTTATCCATTCATCCGATGATGGACACTTAGGTTGTTTCCAGCTCCGGGCTATTGTGAATAGAGCTGCAATGAACATTTTGGTACATGTCTCTTTTTGAATTATGGTTTTCTCAGGGTATATGCCTAGTAGTGGGATTGCTGGGTCATATGGTAGTTCTATTTTTAGTTTTTTAAGGAACCTCCATACTGTTCTCCATAGCGGCTGTACCAATTCACATTCCCACCAGCAGTGCAAGAGTGTTCCCTTTTCTCCACACCCTCTCCAGCATTTATTGTTTCTAGATTTCTTGATGATGGCCATTCTGACTGGTGTGAGATGATATCTCATTGTAGTTTTGATTTGCATTTCTCTAATGATTAATGATGTTGAGCATTCTTTCATGTGTTTGTTGGCAGTCTGTATATCTTCTTTGGAGAAATGCCTATTTAAGTCTTCTGCCCATTTTTGGATTGGGTTGTTTGTTTTTTTGCTATTGAGCTGCATGAGCTGTTTATAAATTTTGGAGATTAATCCTTTGTCAGTTGCTTCATTTGCAAATATTTTCTCCCATTCTGGGGGTTGTCTTTTGGTCTTGTTTATGGTTTCCTTTGCTGTGCAAAAGCTTTGAAGTTTCATTAGGTCCCATTTGTTTATCTTTGTTTTTATTTCCATTTCTCTAGGAGGCGGGTCCAAAAGGATGTTGCTGTGATTTATGTCATAGAGTGTTCTACCTATGTTTTCCTCTAAGAGTTTGATAGTTTCTGGCCTTACATTTAAGTCTTTAATCCATTTTGAGCTTATTTTTGTGTATGGTGTTAGGGAATGATCTAATCTCAAACTTTTACATGTCCCTGTCCAGTTTTCCCAGCACCACTTATTGAAGAGGCTGTCCTTTCTCCACTGTACATTCCTGCCTCCTTTATCAAAGATAAGTTGGCCATATGTGCGTGGGTTTATCTCTGGGCTTTCTATCCTGATCCACTGATCTATCTTTCTGTTTTTATGCCAGTACCACACTGTCTTGATTACTGTAGCTTTGTAGTATAGTCTGAAGTCAGGGAGCCTGATTCCTCCAGCTCCGTTTTTCGTTCTCAAGATTGCTTTGGCTATTCGGGGTCTTTTGTTTTTCCAAACAAATTTTGAAACTTTTTGTTCTAGTTCTGTGAAAAATGCCAGTGGTAGTTTGATAGGGATTGCATTGAATCTGTAGATTGCTTTGGGTAGTAGAGTCATTTTCACAATATTGATTCTTCCAATCCAGGAGCATGGTATATCTCTCCATCTATTTGTATCATCTTTAATTTCTTTCATCAGTGTCTTATAATTTTCTGCATACAGGTCTTTTGTCTCCTTAGGTAGGTTTCTTCCTAGATATTTTATTCTTTTTGTTGCAATGGTAAATGGGAGTGTTTTCTTGATTTCATTTTCAGATTTTTCATCATTAGTGTACAGGAATGCCAGAGATTTCTGTACATTAATTTTGTATCCTGCTACTTTACCAAATTCATTGATTAGCTCTAGTAGTTTTTCGGTAGCATCCTTAGGATTCTCTATGTATAGTATCATGTCATCTGCAAACAGTGACAGCTTTACTTCTTCTTTTCCAATTTGGATTCCTTTTACTTCCTTTTCTTCTCTGATTGCTGTGGCTAAAACTTCCAAAACTATGTTGAATAAAAGTGGTGAGAGTGGGCAGCCTTGTCTTGTTCCTGATCTTAGTGGAAATGGTTTCAGTTTTTCACCATTGAGGACAATGTTGGCTGTGGGTTTGTCATATATGGCCTTTATTATGTTGAGGAAAGATCCCTCTATGCCTACTTTCCGCAGGGTTTTTATCATAAATGGGTGTTGAATTTTGTCGAAAGCTTTCTCTGCATCTATTGAGATGATCATATGGTTTTTCTCCTTCAACTTGTTAATATGGTGTATCACATTGATTGATTTGCATATATTGAAGAATCCTTGCATTCCTGGAATAAACCCCACTTGATCATGGTGTATGATCCTTTTAATATGCTGTTGGATTCTGTTTGCTAGTATTTTGTTGAGGATTTTTGCATCTATGTTCATCAGTGATATTGGCCTGTAGTTTTCTTTCTTTGTGACATCCTTGCCTGGTTTTGGTATCAAGGTGATGGTGGCCTCGTAGAATGAGTTTGGGAGTGTTCCTTCCTCTGATATTGTTTGGAAGAGTTTGAGAAGGATGGGTGTTAGCTCTTCTCTAAATGTTTGATAGAATTCGCCTGTGAAGCCATCTGGTCCTGGGCTTTTGTTTGATGGAAGATTTTTAATCACAGTTTCAATTTCAGTGCTTGTGATTGGTCTATTCATATTTTCTATTTCTTCCTGATTCAGTCTTGGCAGGTTGTGCATTTTTAAGAATTTTTCCATCTCTTCCAGGTTGTCCATTTTATGGGCATAGAGTTGCTTGTAGTAATCTCTCATGATCTTTTGTATTTCTGCAGTGTCAGTTGTTACTTCTCCTTTTTCATTTCTAATTCTATTGATTTGAGTCTTCTCCCTTCTTTTCTTGATGAGTCTGGCTAATGGTTTATCAATTTTGTTTATCTTCTCAAAGAACCAGCTTTTAGTTTTATTGATCTTTGCTATCGTTTCCTTCATTTCTTTTTCATTTATTTCTGATCTGATCTTTATGATTTCTTTCCTTCTGCTAACTTTGGGATGTTTTTGTTCTTCTTTCTCTAATTGCTTTAGGTGCAAGGTTAGGTTGTTTATTCGAGATGTTTCCTGTTTCTTAAGGTGGGATTGTATTGCTATAAACTTCCCTCTTAGAACTGCTTTTGCTGCATCCCATAGGTTTTGGGTCGTCGTGTCTCCATTGTCATTTGTTTCTAGGTATTTTTTAATTTCCTCTTTGATTTCTTCAGTGATCACTTCGTTATTAAGTAGTGTATTGTTTAGCCTCCATGTGTTTGTATTTTTTACAGATCTTTTCCTGTAATTGATATCTAGTCTCATAGCATTGTGGTCAGAAAAGATACTTGATACAATTTCAATTTTCTTAAATTTACCAAGGCTTGATTTGTGACCCAAGATATGATCTATCCTGGAGAATGTTCCATGAGCACTTGAGAAAAATGTGTATTCTGTTGTTTTTGGATGGAATGTCCTATAAATATCAATTAAGTCCATCTTGTTTAATGTATCATTTAAAGCTTGTGTTTCCTTATTGATTTTCATTTTGGATGATCTGTCCATTGGTGAAAGTGGGGTGTTAAAGTCCCCTACTATGATTGTGTTACTGTCGATTTCTCCTTTTATGGCTGTTAGTATTTGCCTTATGTATTGAGGTGCTCCTATGTTGGGTGCATAAATATTTACAATTGTTATATCTTCTTCTTGGATCGATCCCTTGATCATTATGTAGTGTCCTTCTTTGTCTCTTCTAGTAGTCTTTATTTTAAGGTCTATTTTGTCTGATATGAGAATTGCTACTCCAGCTTTCTTTTGGTTTCCATTTGCATGGAATATCTTTTTCCATCCCCTTACTTTCAGTCTGTATGTGTCTCTAGGTCTGAAGTGGGTCTCTTGTAGACAGCATATATATGGGTCTTGTTTTTGTATCCATTCAGCCACTCTGTGTCTTTTGGTGGGAGCATTTAGTCCATTTACATTTAAGGTAATTATTGATATGTATGTTCCTATTCCCATTTTCTTAATTGCTTTGGGTTCGTTATTGTAGGCCTTTTCCTTCGTTGTGTTTCTTGCCTAGAGAAGTTCCTTTAGCATTTGTTGTAAAGCTGGTTTGGTGGTGCTGAACTCTCTCAGCTTTTGCTTGTCTGTAAAGGTTTTAATTTCTCCATCAAATCTGAATGAGATCCTTGCTGGGTAGAGTAATCTTGGTTGCAGGTTTTTCTCCTTCATCACTTTAATTATGTCCTGCCACTCCCTTCTGGCTTGTAGAGTTTCTGCTGAGAGATCAGCTGTTATCCTGATGGGGGTTCCCTTGTGTGTTATTTGTTGTTTTTGCCTTGCTGCTTTTAATATGATTTCTTTGTGTTTAATTTTTGACAGTTTGATTAATATATGTCTTGGCGTATTTCTCCTTGGATTTATTCTGTATGGGACTCTCTGTGCCTCCTGGACTTGATTAACTATTTCCTTTCCCATATTGGGGAAGTTTTCAACTAGAATCTCTTCAAATATTTTCTCAGTCCCTTTCTTTTTCTCTTCTTCTTCTGGAAACCCTATAATTCGAATGTTGGTGCGTTTAATGCTGTCCCAGAGGTCTCTGAGACTGTCCTCTGTTCGTTTCATTCTTTTTTCTTTATTTTGCTCTGCAGCAGTTATTTCCACTATTTTATCTTCCACCTCACTTATCCGTTCTTCTGCCTCAGTTATTCTGCTATTGATCCCATCTAGAGTATTTTTTATTTCATGTATTGTGTTTTTAATCGATGCTTGATTCATCTTTAGTTCTTCTAGGTCCTTGTTAACTGTTTCTTGCATTTTGTCTATTCTATTTCCAAGATTTTGGATCTGGGAAATAGAATCTTGGATCATCTTTACCATCATTATTCTGAATTCTTTTTCAGGTAGACTGCCTATTACCTCTTCATTTGTTAGGTCTGGTGGGTTTTTATCTTGCTCCTTCTCCTGCTGTGTGTTTTTCTGTCTTCTCATTTTGCTTATGTTACTGTGTTTGGGGTCTCCTTTTTGCAGGCTGCAGGTTCGTAGTTCCCGTTGTTTTTGGTGTCTGTCCCCAGTGGCTAAGGTTGGTTTAGTGGGTTGTGTAGGCTTCCTGGTGGAGGGGACTAGTGCCTGTGTTCTGGTGGATGAGGCTGGATCTTGTCTTTCTGGTGGGCAGGTCCACGTCTGGTGGTGTGTTTTGGGGTGTCTGCGGACTTTTTATGATTTTAGGCCGCCTCTCTGCTAATGGGTGGCGTTGTGTTCCTGTCTTGCTAGTTGTTTGGCTTAGGGTGTCCAGCACTGTAGCTTGCTGGTCGTTGAGTGAAGCTGGGTGCTGGTGTTGAGATGGAGATCTCTGGAAGATTTTCGCCGTTTGATATTATGTGGAGCTGGGAGGTCTCTTGTGGACCAGTGTCCTGAAGTTGGCTCTCCCACCTCAGAGGCACAGCACTGACTCCGGGCTCCTCAATTTGGGATGATGTGTTGTCTATTCATGTATTCCACAGATGCAGGGTACATCAAGTTGATTGTGGAGCTTTAATCTGCTGCTTCTGAGGCTGCTGGGAGAGGTTTCCCTTTCTCTTCTTTGTTCTCACAGCTCCTGGGTCTCAGCTTTGGATTTGGCCCCACCTCTGCGTGTAGGTCGCCAGAGGGCGTCTGTTCTTCGCTCAGACAGGACAGGGTTAAAGGAGCAGCCTCTTCGGGGACTCTGGCTCACTCAGGCCAGGCGGGAGGGAGGGGCACGGAATGCGGGGCGAGCCTGCCGTGGCAGAGTTCGGCGTGACGTTGCACCAGTCCGAGGCGCGCCGTGCGTTGTCCCAGGGAAGCCGCCCCTGGATCCCGGGACCCCGGCAGTGGCGGGCTGCACAGGCTCCCGGAAGGGCGGTGTGGACAGTGACCTGCGCTCGCACACAGGCTTCTTGGCGGCGGCAGCAGCAGCCCCAGCGTCCCACGCCCGTCACTGGGCTCCGCGCTTTCAGTCGCGACTCGCGCCCGTCTGTGGAGCCCCTTTAAGCAGCGCTCTTAATCCCCTCTCCTCGCGCACCAGGAAACCAAGAGGGAAGAAAAAGACTCTTGCCTCTTCGGCACCTCCAGAGTTTTCCTGGACTCCCTCCCGGCTAGCTGTGGCACATTAGCCCCCTTCAGGCTGAGTTCTCGCCACCAGCCCCAGTCCTCTCCCTGCGCTCTGACCAAAGCCCGAGCCTCAGCTTCCAGCGCCGCCCGCCCTGGTGGGCGAGCAGACAAGCCTCTCGGGCTGGTGAGTGCCGCTCGGCACCGATCCTCTGTGCGGGAATCTCTCCGCTTTGCCCTACCCAGGTATGTGGGGAGTTTCTTGCCTTTTGGGAGGTCTGGGGTCTTCTGCCAGCGTTCAGTAGGTGTTCTGTAGGAGTTGTTCCACGTGTAGCTGTATTTCTGGTGTATCCGTGGGGAGGAAGGTGATCTCCGCGTCTTACTCTTCCGCCATCTTACCCGGAAGTCTGGTCAAAGTTTTTTCCTGAGTCTTTGGGGCCTTGATTGTTTTCAGTTCAAAGTAATCCAAACAGACATTTTAGGGTGGCAAATTTTCCTTCCCTACAATATACATGATGATTTTTTATCATTGTATGTTTTCCAAGTTATTCTTGAGGCTGGTCATCTCAGACATGTTAGGCATGAAATTGTTAATTGCAGAGACAAGATTTTTGGCATGCAAAAGCAACTTCTGTTTTGAAACTAGCTCTTTTACTTTATATGTTTATGACAAAATATGCAATAAACTTGTGTGAAGTTTAATATTTGAAGACCTTCCTAAAGCTAATGATTAAAATCACATTGAAATAATTACATGAAAAGGGTAGTTACTCTTTCTTCACATATTACAGGAGTTATCTGTGAGATACTGTTTGTTCAAATTACTATTTGGATTTACATTTATTATTCTCTGTATGTCAAATAATAATTAGTACCATTTTTATTAACTGGAGATATTATATTAAAATTTCACCTCTAGGTCCACTCTGAATAGTTTGTGAAACTGTCAGGAATTTTTTAGTGAACTAATGAAAGCCCATTTCCTGGATATCTGGGATATCTCTAGTTATAAGACTTCCTGGGATATCTCCAGTTATAAGACTTCTCTTAACACATTGTAGTAAAAAACTGACTTGAAAGATTTCATGAAATATTTATAAATTTTTGTTTTAACTTCTAAAAGATGGTTAATGAAGGTAACTTACTTGTAATCCTTTTAA
Organism: Mesoplodon mirus; assembly: GCF_964341445.2. Taxonomy (NCBI): domain Eukaryota; kingdom Metazoa; phylum Chordata; class Mammalia; order Artiodactyla; family Ziphiidae; genus Mesoplodon; species Mesoplodon mirus. Next base: position 45,921,940 of record NC_138989.1, on the reverse strand, counting down.
ATTCCTTTTCATTTTTTTAAACTTCTTCATTCTCTTTTCCTACATCCTCAAATTTTTATTCTAAGGCAAGAAAAATATGAACATAAAGGCAAAATCTTTTGTCCATGAATTCCATAAGCTTTCTAGTGAGAAAAGATGTTCTACTTAAAAATTTAAAGTGAAACCAAGTTAAAATGCAAAAACTGATGTTGAAATTAACATTGCAAAATGTAAGGACTTCTTGAATTTCACTAAATATCCTTCATTTATCTTTAGAATAGTGACCTTAAAAACAGTTACAGGGCTTCCCTGGTGGCGCAGTGGTTGAGAATCCGCCTGCCGATGCAGGGTACGTGGGTTCGTGCCCCGGTCCGGGAAAATCCCACATGCCGCGGAGCGGCTGGGCCGTGAACCATGGCTGCTGAGCCTGCGTGTCCGGAGCCTGTGCTCCGCAACGGGAGAGGCCACAACAGTGAGAGGCCCGCATACCGCAAAAAAAAAAATAATAATAACAGTTACACATTTTGGTTTTTACTTTCAAGGGCTACTTGCCAACTATTTTACATTTTCCAAGTTGAATTTTGTTTTGTGGTTGCCCTTTAATCACTGAAGGTCCCTTTTTGTCATTTCTGCACTAATTGGTATTAAAACACTTGACAATTTATTGTGACTTAAGTTTCATTAGCTTGCATCTCTTTCCCCACTAGATGATTAACAAAGATGTTAAATAAGATTACAACCTAATAAAAATGCCCTCTGTACCCTGACAGCATCTCTCCTCAACTAGATAACAATGTTTTCTTGATGGAAGCAAAACATAGTTTCAGCCTGTGTCCTGTGAAGAATTAGGCTGCTTGTCTTAGATAATTTGAAGATTTATAATCTCCCTTCAGGCTATGATATGTGTAAGTTGAACATAAAATTGTCATTTATTTGATATAAATTTATATTAGTATTTGTATAAAATTAAGCTTCTTAATTATTCAGCTTTTAAAATATGAACCTTATTTCCAAAAAAAAGGAATTTCATACACACGCATACACACACACACACACCCACATACATACAGCACTTAAAATATAGATATTTTTAAAGCTAATTTTTAATTTCAATTTATACTTTTCAATTTCTTGAAGACACCTTAAAGTGGATTTACTCTGAAAGGTGGGCTTCAATTAACTTCATCTTAGGCTGACAATTCTTGCACCCTTTTTAGAAATGGCTTGAGATAAAACTTATATGTTATAAAATTCACCCTGTTAAAATGTACACCTCAGGGTTTTTTTCTATATATTCACTGTTGTTCAACACTCATATCTTTAGCTGTATCCTATAAACTTTCATATGCTGTTGTTGCAACATTTTTAATATTACTTGACTATACTATTGATTGTAACTTGTATATTTACTTCTTACTTTATACAGACATTCTTAACATGATTGTAAGTTCATTATTGGCTGGACATATATGCTTATAAGGGGATACTTAACTGGAAGTTCTGAGTGCAGTAACAAGGTAAAATAGATGTGAAATGTCAAAGTGCATATGAGTCAGATCACATTAAGCTGAGTTTATAAAAGAAATACCCCCAATTCCTTTATACAACTCATTGTCTCACCCCCATATACTGACCTTAGACCCTGAGAGGTGGAGCCTTTATCTAGGGCTGTATGTCTCAGAGATTGCACTGAGTTGAATAGAATCCCCCCAAAATTCATGTCTATCCAGAACCTCAGAATGTAATCTTATTTGTAAATAGGGTCTTTGCTGATATTATCAAGTTAAGATGAGATCATAATAGATTAGCATGTGCCCCCTAAATCTCGTATAACTGGTGTCCTTATAAAAAGAAGAAAATGTGGTATTTATATATCACATGGACCCATGAATTTTGTAACTTATTTATAATGAAATGGTTTTATAGACAGAATTCTCTAAAAAGCTATTGACTCAGGGACCCACACAGCCTAGGAATGGCCCAGCCCCACCCATATTAAATATCAGAAACTAGGGGGAAAGAGAATTTGTAAAGATGGTTGTTTGAAGAGATATGTCCCCTACAACTCACCCATCTAAACTTCCAACAGAAAACAAGACCATTTTCTCCTTCTCTTCAAGATAAGATGTTGGATTTCCATGTGATAAACAGAAGAGCTTAGTACATATCCTCTAGATTTTCGAGGGGCATACTTGTGTCTGATATATGGCTGAGTAGTCTGAAAGCAAGAGGCTGTTTGCATTGGCCTGGGACAAGCAAGAAAGAGGTGATAGATAGAGATAGAGATGGAGATGGAAATGGAGATGGAGATGGGGTGAGGGGGAGAGAGAGAGAGAGATTCAAAGAGAAACAAGATTTTGTTGAGAAGTAACTGAACTCCCATAAAATGAAGAATAAAGATTGATTTAGAGTTTTCTGTGTCCCTATGACAACCTCCAGGAGAGAGGAAAGAGCTGCATGGGAATCATTTAGGAATTTCATGTCTTAACAGAGAAGAAGCTAGGGGTTGACCATTGAGCATCAGATTTCTAGAGGCAATCACAAAAAAATAAAACACCAAAAAAACAGGTCCATTCCATTTAAGGGAAAAAATAATGAAAGACCAATAACAATGTTAGTTTCTCCAAAGACCATAAGTAATAAACACCCCATGAGAGAGTGGGAGATTTAAGTTTGGATCAGGCCTAGAGATCACAAATAAGATTTGAAAATATCAGTCAATAAAGAAATTTCTGCTACCCTTACTACTGCTCCCTCCCTCTGCTTTTTCCTGGAAGGTGAAAATGGCATCTAGTAGCAAAGGTTGAAATAAGCATGAAAAAAGAAAATCAACACTCTCTTCATACATACCAAGCCACACATAGGTGAGAAAAAAAAGTCACCTTCATAGTGTTAATTATTTGCTGAATTGAGACTGTTTGTAACTTAAAATGGGAGTTACAAAACTTTTTTACTTTTTAACTGAGAGTGATCAGCAATGCTGAGGGGCTCCCTGAGTGTCATCCTGTGATGAAAAACAGACTACTCTTTAAAAGAAGATTTCAAGAGTACGTGGGGGGAAAAATGAATTCCTTTTGGTTACATTCCTTGAGTTTTGTTAATTAGGGATACCAGTCAAAATATGTTTTAACTAATATAGCGGAGGTTATGCTTTGCTAACACACAGAATGATACAGGCCATGGTATACAGTGCTAAATGGAAGGAGGGAATTAAAATTTTCTCTAAAGTTTTTACAATATATTTTCTTTCTTTCTAGCTTAGATTTCACAACCCAATATTTCAAGCTCTCCCTGAAGAATTTCTAAACAAACTTGAGCTGATATCTTTTCATCCCACCTGCCCTGCAAGGATTTAATGTTGGGTAAATCTCTTTGCCTGTACAGAGACTTCTGAGGTTGCTGGAGAAAATCATACACCTGAGCCAAATGGTGACACTACACATTCATGGTCACCTGTTTGATCCCTGTCTAACAGCGATTTCAATTGAATTATGTTTCGCTAGGCAATGTTCCTTTTCATTTCCTACAAGAGGTATTTTATCTTATACACTTGTCTCTCTTTCTTCCAAAATCCCTTTTATTCTCAATAGATGAGCTAGGCCTTCATTTCACAATGAAAATAGAGTACATTGAGAAGTAAAGCCTAGCTCCGGCTTCCAAAAAACCAGCAACCCTATAAGCACCAGGACACACATGTTCCTTTCATTAAAAATGGAAATTTTCTCACCAATGTCAGGCCCATATTTGCTCCTGTATTTATGAGTGGTGTCCTACCCTGACTCTAAACTAACATGTAACATTATTAATTAACCCATATTTCTTTAGAATATCAAACTTCCCCTTTTACCCAGGAAACTTTTCTATCTTCATGTGAGTTTGTTCAAATTCCCCAAACAATACCAAATAGAAAAAAGGAAAAAGCAAGTTCTTTCATGTTAAAAAAAAAATACAACAATGATAATACACACACACAAACATCAGAAAAAGAGTACAGAAATAAATAAAAACAGAAACAGATACTCATATTGCTGGCAGGAATGTGAATTATTCAACTTCCACTGGGAGACATTTTTGACAATACCTGTCAAATTTACAAAAGCGTATATCCTTTTCCCTGTAATCCTAAATCTGGGAATGTTCATACAATATTTGTACATACATAAATGGAATATGCACAAGTTTATTTATTGCAATATTGTCAGTGATAAAACAATGTGAGTCAAATCAATCTACTGCTTAAAGCCTGCAATGGTTCTAGCATTTCACTCAAAGAATTATTCAAGTATTGCCAGTGGCTGCTCCTTGGTATTTTCTTCATCGTCTACCATTCTCCCTTCACCTACTGTGCTCTAGGCACAATGTCTTTCTCTTCTTAGAAGAAGGCATGTGCTGTAATAAGTCCCTTCCCTTTGATTGGAACAGTGTTCCCATATTACCTGTCTCTTCCATCTAGAATATAAATTCCATGAAGGTTTTAATCTTTATCTGGTTTGTTCACTGATAAAGTTCTGAGATAATCCTGGTACACAGTAGGCACTTAATGTTTGTTGAATTAATGAATAATCCCAGATAATCCTTTAAAGCTGAGTGTTTAGATAAAATATAGTAAATATCTAAAACATAGTACTATACACTACAAAAAAAGTCAAACAATGATTATACTTTTTATGTATATCTGTAAGACATGTTAAATGAAAAAAGGATACTGAAAGTGGTATATATTACATTTGTATAAATTGTGGAAAAAGAAAATATTCATTTATAGTTGCTTGCATTTTCATTTAAAAACCCTAGAAATACATTAAGATATTAAAAATTTTAATAATTGTTCTCACACCCATTGTTTTGAACTTAGTCACATGGCCATACCTAATTGCCAGGGGAGCTGAAAAATGTTGGCTAGCTGGACAGCCTTGAATCCAGCTATTCATTAGGATGGAAAATGAGGTTTTATGGGCAGCTGGAAGTCTCCTCTATGGTCTTTAAAAAGTACCATAAATCTACGTAGGCCACAGAGTATAAACATCCTGATTTGTCCCAGAATTTCTAAAACTCAGGGTTTTTTTTTTTTTCTTTTTTTTTTCAGTCCTGTACTTGAATGGCGACTACTACTTAAACCCTTAGATAATGCCAAGTGCCCCTTGTCTTGTGTCTTCCTTCCTTGAATTATTCATAGAAATCTACCATGCTGCTGCTGTTAATATCTCCAAAATGCCTGCCCAGCCTTTATGTAATCCTTTCCACAAACCTGCCTTTCTGCAGGTTTTGAATTTTACAGGTTTCAAATAACTTGGTCTATTTCAATAGCAGCTGAATATTCCTTCCTGCCACTTATTTGCCTGAATCCTAGGAACCTTGTATATAACCTAGGGTATATGTTTTTGGTGTCTCATCTTCTATCGTTTTGCTAGTCACTTCCAGCCCTAATTTAAATCCGGCTGCTTCCTGAACAAACGTCTTTGCCTGCATGCCTCTCAAGTAACAGAGGGTCAGGAAATGAAAAATGATCTCCTTGATCCCCATTGTCACTTTCAAGTCATTTCTCCTCATTTCTCTTTCCAAAAAACTTAGATCCTTTGACATCTGACAAAATCCCATCAACAACCTACATCCTGGTCCCACAACTTTATTCACTTAAGATCTTAGCTCCTGCCCCACTGTTTTTCTCTGTGACTCTGCCCCATATGTGGGTGTTCCTTTTGACATCTTGACATTTAGTGTTTTGATAAGTCTATCAATTGGAGTCTCTACAGGAAACATTATCACCCCTTATGATTCGTAGGAAGAGATTTTAATGAAAACAACTTATGTAAAGGAAGACAGTTATAGGAAAAATGGTGAAATAACCTGCAAAAAAATCAAATAAAAACAAAAGGGAAAAAGAAAACAGCAAACAAGCAAGCAAGCAAGCAAGAATACAATAACTAAGAAAGACAGAACACAGGAGGAAAAAAAGAAAGATTATGTAGACAGAGTCAGATCTCAGTTCTGCCATTTATCAGCTATGGACTGTGATTATATCATGAGCAAGGCTCCATGGTTACAATTCTGGTCCTGGGTTGACCAATCCAGCTCTTCCTTCTGAACATGAAAACTCCTAAATTTACCTGGTAAGTCTGTAGTTCATAGAGCTGTGTCAAAGACAGGAACTTTTGAAGAAAATTACCACACATTTCTCAGTGCTGTGCTGCCTAAGATGCTGTCGAAAACTAAGATAAGTGTATTCACCCAAACACTCTGTATAGCCCAGATGTCACAGATCTCACTCATCTGTGATTATACATAAGGTTGTATCCCCATGTAATCACTAAATCTATGATAGATCAAGAACTTTTAATCCTCTTTGTTGAAAATTACTTCTCAAAGAGCACTAAAAAAGATGAGTAACCAGTCTTCCAGCCACAGTTGATCCTGTTTTTCTCCCCGTTTTCTAGCTCCCACTTACCCATTTCAGCTACCTTAGTATCTGTGCACTGGCTCACACTACTCTCTGAACTTTTTTCAGTCAGGATTATTGAATCAGTATTCTTTCTCACTTTGGCTTACAGCTCAGATACTACCTTCTCAGAGAAGACTCACTACCTGTCATTCAAAGTAGGTCTTCTCTACCCTGTGACATTATAGATCGGGGTAACATTTTATACAGACCTTGTTATAATTTGAAATAGTTAATTTCCTGTTTACCTATTTAAAGTTTTAAATAGTTAAAAGTTTTACTTACTTAAAGTTTTCCTCCCCTTACTAAGTTATTAATCCCCTGTGGGGAAGAAGACTGTCTTGCTTACTGCTGAATTCCCATGGTCCAGCATTATGTGTTCCTTTAAACACCATGTATAGGTTGTTTCTATCATACATGTGACCTGAGATAAAAATTATAAAATTCAGTAGTAGCCTGTACTCACTATACAGCTATATCTATATATCATATGATATATATAGACAATAATATCATCAAAAATGTATTGACTGAACATTCCTTTCCTTTACATGTAGGAAAAGACTGTATTTTGAGAAATCACGAATAAGAGGGCTATATGCTCTTTATTTGAATAAATATCTTTTAGAATAGCCTTTTGAGAACAAAACATTTACCTTGTCTTTAGATTGGATAATACAGAAGCATTATATGCATTTCTGAGTTTTACTTGTTATTATTGCCAGAGTTTGAGCTCTCATACAACACATCACTCCATCAGATATGGAATAAAGAAATCCCATGTTTTTACCCTCGGGGCTTGAAGAGTGGAAATTTAGCCACTGAAATATATAATTTTTATTAGAATGAAGGAGAAGCAAGTTCTATGTGTTTTCTTAAAAAACACATGCTTTTAATAGAAAAACACAACCGCCTAACAGTACAATGGCAATTACTACTGACTATCTGGCATCCAACATATCTGCGTTTTGTATTCAATTTCTTATGTTTTGTGTAATGATATTTGTTTACTTATTGATTAATGACAAGTTCCATGGAATAATACCATGTCTTTTTTCTTTTTTGTCTAAGCACTTCAGGTTGTTGTAGCTTATAAAATATGATATCCTCTGCTGCTGTAATGAAGTCTACTCATAACTCTTTCCCTGAAGAATGGGCCCCTAATACTCCATAATCCACGAAGGATTCTCATATAGCATTATGGAGCTCTTAGGTTCAGAATATCAATAAAATCTGAAAAGGGGAATGTATGTTTGCTTTATGTCTCAGATTTCTGATATGTCCCATCAGATTCATTTTTTTATTCTCTGTTTATGGTACTATATAACATTTTACCTTCAGAGCTGCTTGCAATTTTCATGCCAAACTTCTCCCTAAAAGTTTTACTAACCTAGAGATTTAGGAAGGGAAATAAAATGGACTAGCAAAGATTAGCCTTGTGGTCGATGTCCTTCTTTCAGTGATATGATTCAGACAAAGGAATTTCTATGATGTCAGAATCGAGCAGAAATTGTCAACTACCCAAAAAAATACAAATAACTGTAAATAGATAATAAATCTCTATATGACAACACTATTAAATGAGCCCTTTCACACAGATGTAAATGTCTATGTTTAATACATTGTAAGTTTTTCTGATACCTATCTCAAAAGTTATGGAAAAATGAGGTATCAAAATTCTGGTTGTGCTGCAGTTAACTTTCTAAAATATGCCAGACAGATTTCCTGTATTAGGAATATAGAGAGAAGAGTTTGGTTGTGACTTTGCTGGAACCTGATTTAGTGAAAAGGATATAAGCAACTTATTTTTAAGAGAGTTGAGGCAGTAACACAGTCAGTGAAGCAATTCAATTCTGGTTTTAAGTTGGTGGTTTGAACTAGACCACCAAGTTTCCTTCCAGCTCAGACAGTGCATGGATCGGTCCATAATACTACACATAATCCATGGCATTTTATGAAATGCACTGATAATAGAGACCAAAGCTAATGCCATTTGAGAGTTGAACAGGGAACTTGTCAGTAGCTTGGTCTTACTTCAGGCTTGTAAAAACTTGGAACTTTCAGCAAACTTTTAATAAAAGTTCCAAATCACTATGGGCTTGAATGTATGTAGCAATTTTATAGTCTTTTTAGTCTCTCTCCTCTTAGATAAGTACTTAAGGGAATTTTGCTGATTGGCTAGTAAACTCTCAGCCTGAGGAAAAGCCTAAAAAAGAAAATGCTAAGTCAGTATTTTTTTTAATACAAGGAGAAATGTTCTTATTTAGAGGAATAGGAAAAGCTATTGAATATTTTACCCTGAAAATGGTTTTACTAAATGTCTATTTTAATTCAATAGAAAGCCTACTGAAACATCTAAGTAACACATACAAAATCAACTTATCAAGTAGCTATATTATCCTTGTGGATAACATACATCCCAGTACTTTTGAATAGAGTTATCAAGAAATATTGGTTAAATCACTGCTAACAAAGGTTTATATTTTTCTGTCTAATTTTTATTTTACATATATATGGAAATCATTTAGTGCATATTTAATAGATAAAATAATTTAAAAGAATAGAAAGTTTCTTGCTTAAATGTAAACTTGGTACAGAACATTTTAAGCTTACAAATTTGAGCATTGATTTGCATACAAAACTTACTGACAGTTAATGTGGGTCTGACTCTGGGAACATCCTGTAATTAGAGAATTGTGCTGGAAATTTTTGAAGTTAAGGCTCTGTCATGAACTCCACTTCTTTTTCTTCTTATTGGAGTAAGATTGTACATACAATTGTAGCACTTGAGCATTCCAAGTACCTACTGCTGTATAACAATCACCTCAGAATTTAGTGGCATAAAACCACAATCCTTTTATTACGCTCAGAAGTCCTGTGGGTCAGGAGTTTGGACAGGTACCATAGGGACGGCATATCTCTGCTTCACAAGGCCTGAGCCTCAGCTTGGAAACCTCAGCTACTGAGGAATAACTCAAAGGGCCAGAACTGGAATCATCTCGAGGATCTTGTACTTGCATGTTTGGCACCTAGGTGGGGTGACTCAGCCTGAGCTCAGATTGGTCTGCAGACCTGAGCTCTTACCTGAGTCTTCTCCACATGGCTTGGGCTTCCTCAAACTTTGGTGGCCTGAAGATAGTCAAACTTCTTCCATCATGTCCCTGGACTCCAAGAGCAAGTTTTCCATGGAACAAGGCAGAAGATACATGACTTCTTGACTTAGCCTTGAAAACCTCAGTCATTTCTACCATAATCTCCTGGTCAAAGAAATTACAAACCCACTCAGATACAAGGGGAGGGGGTCCCACCTCGCAATAAGTTGATTGTCAAAAAATTTGTAGCCATATTTTAAAAGCAGCATTCCCTTCTATTTAAGAAATTATACTTTTAGTTACTCTTACAGTCTATTTACTTATTCCCAATGAATCCACATATATTTTTATTTAATTGAAGTTAAACATATATATACATTTAAAGTTAATGGAAAGTTTTGAAAGCACAATCTGATTTCATTACTAATTTAATTGAATCGAGCAGCACTTCATGGGAAGAAGTTCATTCTCATCACTAGTCCTCATAGGTGGAACACTGTAATTGTGAAAGAAGCCTATTGGTATCTTTCCAGTATCTTCTCTTTCAGAGAGTATTTTAGGCTGATAATTTATCTTTTAGTTCTAGGCTTTCAAAATTTAGTAGTCCCCTGAAGAATTTTTAGACCATGAAATCTCTCAGATAACCCAATTCATAATTTTAATGGTAACAGAGACAGTTAAAATTGCCAAAGTAAAGATATTTACTTTCATATTGTCCCCCCTTTGAAACAATACTTTTTCAAGGTCCAGGATGGTAAGCTTAGCTCCATATGAGACTTAGTTTCATATCATATTACTTGTTTCTTAGGGTTGCACATGACCCATGTCACATGTATGGGTCATATGCATTCGTTAGCAATAACAAACAAAAAGGGAAGTAAAGTGGGCAGTAAAGTAACAGTAATTATTTTGGGTTGGAGGGTGAGATGTCCTGGAAAGAAAAAAAATTCACTATATCAAAAAATCATGAGTGAAGGAAAGAGAAACACTTTTATAATTGCCACTAGCAGGAGATTCCTGTGGCCAGAAGTAGAAGAGTACTAGGCACCTATAGAAGTAAAAAAACAAGACTGAACTAAGCATCCTTTTATATTTAAATTGTACAAGAGTGAATGTTAGAATCTGTCTTCTGCTGTATCTTCGTGAAGGGGAATGAGATTACATTCCAAATGCATGCTCAAGACTCTCCTGGACGTAGAGGCAACAAGTAGCAGCAAGTATGCTTTCATCCTCATGATTAGCGAAGATGGGAATTAACACTATGATTGTGGTAAAATCCTTTATTATTCAGATCAGTTATAGGAAATACCCTAACTCCTTTCATAGTTTGTTAAATCAGGCTAAAATGACTACAAAATCCTTTCAAATGCTTCACATCCAATTTGGAATGCAAATACTGAGAGCAACTGACTGTGTTAATTATAATACATTTACCTCTATTTCTTCAGTTAAGTTACTAACATTTAATTCTCTATAGTATAACCATAAGATTGACACCATGACAATTACATCATTTTCTAGACAATGAATTCTACATGATTTAAGTACACTGCCAACTAAGAATATTTGGAATCTATAGTAGACATGGAAACGTGATGCCCAAATCCTGCCTCGTAGAAGGGCTCAATGACCAGCTTCCAGGAATGACAGCCTTCAGCTGCCAATCCAATCTGAGAAGTCATGCTCTTTCCAGGACGTATACAGCCAATGTCTGATGGAGGAAGGCTATAAAATCCTGGATTATATGTTATTATATTTGGGACAACCCTGGTGGGTCATTTAGCACCAGCTCTCTTGTAGGTTCAGTCAAGGCTGTTGCCAGACCTGCATCGCAGCTGAGCTTGTCCTTCTGCCCACTCTTGCTTTCTTCCTCTTTCTTTCCCAGGGGTTGATTTCTACCAATGTCACACCCTAACAAACATCTTGCATTCTAAACTCCACTCCAGAATCAGTTTCTAGAAAACACAACCTTCAATAGAATCTAAAAAATTAAGGTTAGGGCTTCCCTGGTGGCGCAGTGGTTGAGAGTCCGCCTGCCGATTCAGGGGACACGGGTTCGTGCCCCGGTCCGGGAAGATCCCACATGCCGTGGAGCGGCTGGGCCCGTGAGCTATGGCCGCTGAGCCTGCGTGTCTGGAGCCTGTGCTCCGCAACGGGAGAGGCCACAACAGTGAGAGGCCCACATGCCGCAAAAAAATAAAAATAAAAATAAAAAAACTCCTGATATAACAAGAACATAAATATTTTGGAATTTACGTGCATCAAAAATATGACAGAATTACAATGAAGAAACTGACACATCCACAATCATATGGCAGATTTTTAACAATCTCTCACAGTAATTGATAAATAAGGAAAAATAAAATTTTTCTGAGTAGTAGAGAAAAAAAATCCACATAACATGTATCCATGGCAAACAAAAACAGGGCCTATGTGATCACTTTTCAGCTTAAATAAACATGTTTAATATACCATAATACATGTAACTTTTATAAATAGATAAATATAATTTCTGAAAAAGATGCATGGCTTAAATATTTAAATGGTTATACTATTACATTTACCAATCTTACATCTCCCCACTAATGAATAAAATTTGGGAGAAAATTTTGTATCTGTGATAGGAAAAAAATATAAAATTTAATTCTAGAAAAAATTCACTCTATTTATTAGAGTTTTTCCCCTGAGGTAAATGAAACAGAAAACTTCTCTAACCTTTCTCTTCTCATCTTGATGAGGTAGCTTAGCACTAGGTTTCATAAGCCTTACTTCATAACTGAAAAATGATTCTATATCTCTGCATATTATTAAAAAACATATTTCCTTATATTTTCAAAGCAAACACATAAACACTTTCCATCCCTGTTCCCCTCACCACCTGTCACCTCTCAGACTGACTCTCACACATATGCAGTTGCAAATGGGTAGTCTTTAAAAACCAATTTGTCTTGGTATTTTAATGTCTTGTTCAATTAAATCAATCTCTGGATTGATTTGAAATTATTAGGAGAGTTTCTTATCGATAGTGAATCAAATAACTGCCAGCATTCCTAATCATAAATTTAAATGTCAAACAGAGAGCACTCACACTATTAAAAACAAAACAAAACAAAATAAAAAATTCTGAAAGGATTGAGGCCATGTCTAACATAACACAAGGTGTTAAATATTCACTCATTACTAGACAGTTTTCATGCCATGTCAAGCTCATACACAGATCCTGGGAAGCTGTCTTTGATGACATTTTATGACATGTGCCCAAGAATGCTGCAGTTGTCTATTGCCTTGAAAAATTTTGCAATAACTGCAATACAAAGGCCATAATCAAAAACAACAACAACAACAAAAAGCCACTATCTTTCTAATCATCAACACATGTACAAATTTTTTGAAAGGAAGACCTATATTTCAATATCTTCAAACAAAAATAATTGGCTTAGACATCCCCTACCATACTGGTGTTAAGTTGTTAAGGGGAAGAATGCTGTGGAACTCTGGGGAGGGTCTCTCAATTCAAGATGTTTATAAGCCAAGTTGGTGACTTCCTGTCCATAGGTGGGGTTGTTTGTGTGCACTATGCATGAAGATGTAGCCATGAGGAGAAGCTAAGAGTGTTGGAAGAGAAAAGGGTCTGAAACCACTGAAGTATATTATCCAACCTGGAGCAACCCCAATTTGAGACTCATTTTTCTGTGATATAATAAATGTCTCCATTTGTAGGCCAGTGCTAGCTGTGCTTTCTGTAACTTGAAATCAAATGCATCCTAATAGATATAGTACCATCACTGAAAGAAACAGACATGGAATAATTTTTTTTGAACCAAACATTTTACCAGTATGTTACTGTAGAAAGGAAGCCAAAAGGTGCCGCCTATCTCTGTTTGAAACTTTTTGTCTGTGCTTGTGAAGAAGTTACATAGCTTCTCTGAGGCTTAATTTTTTAATTCTTCAAAAAGTAGTAATAATACCGTTTCTGAATTCCCATCCCTGAAGGTGTGAAATCTAATGATAACATCACATGTAAAGTTTTTTTTTTTCTTGAATTTAATCAGCTGTGAAATTCTATGTGGGCAAGGAGAATGTGAGTCATTAAATGTGAACAAAAAGGTAACAGCAGGAATAATGGGTTTTTGTTTTTGCTTTTATATTACCCCAGTTATAGTGGGGCTATAAGGCATCTAAACACCTTTTGGTTTGAAAGGAATCACACACAGGCGCGGTGGAGCCCTGCTTCCCTCTATTAGTAGCCCAAGAGTGTCTGATGGTCTCGCCCCCACTCTCTGGCATCTACAGGCTCATGTATGACAGGGCTTGGACAATTAGATCCTTTCACTAGGACTTGGATTCATCAAGAGTGAAACTAAACTGTCGTGGGTAGTCAGAGTTTACCAACACAGCTGTGGAGAGGTTCAGGTCTGGCAGCCAGGACTAGTGTCTGGGAGCAATGGCATCACCTCTTTCTACCGCCCACTCGTTGGGAGCTCCTGTCTTGACTGCACCTTTTAGACTGAAAGCTGTCCTATCTTCTGATATGTTTAAGTTAGCCACAGGGGATTTCTGTTATTTGCAGTTAAGAGGCATCTGAGTACATCTAAAAGTTTTTAATGCATAATTAAAAATGTAAGGCAGATTAAAGATTTTATTTGCAAAAATTATGTCCTAGACTCTATTAACTGTGTTCTAACCCTGCTGTTCATGGAATACTTCATGATTTGAAAAATTGAAAATGTGAAAGTTTAAAAAAAATAAATAGCATAATATTATCTACTTTTGTTTCCAGTTTTATTTAAATCAAACTTAGGTAAGAATATTACCTATTTTACTAATATTGATGTTATTATTGTAGAAGATGAAAACCTGCTCGATTCAAAAGCAGATTAGAGTTTTATCTATCAATTTGAATAGAGTTCACTAAGCTTTTGTGGGAATCACAAGAAGGAAGGTGAGGAAATTTGGAATAGCTTTCTACGTATCATCCTGAGTCTTAAAATGTAATTTTCCTAAACACTTGTGTCAATGTTCTTTAAAAAGAAAAAATAGAGAAGTAGAGGAGGAAAAAGTAAAGACATTTTAAGGCTATTTTATAGACAGGTGGATGTGGTTGCATTATATAGTATGTATATTGTATTATGTATTGGAAATGGTTTCAATAAAGACTCAAAAACAAATTCTCAAAGTATGATCCCAGCATAGCACCAACAACATTACCTGGAAACTTGTAACAAATGAAAATTCTCAAACCTCACCCTAGACCTACAGGCTCAAAAGCTCTGAAGGGGTCCCAGCAACTTCTGTTATAGTGAACACTCCAGGCTGTTCTGCTGCATGTTATCTGAAAACTGCCACTAGCCTGCACAGTTCGGTAAAAGAAAACCAAGTCATTCAACTCTGCTTCTGCTGATGCACCTCACACTCTGTTGTAATTTATTTGGTAGCAGGTCTATCTCCCCTAATTGATTATATTTATATCAGCAGTTATGTCTTCTGTGAATCTGTCACTTGCCAAAATATATCTATCAGATACCAAACTTAACATTTCAGATGAACTCCAAAAAAGGAAACAAACGTTGACAATTGAATAAAGCTTTTTAATGGGTTATACAGTAGCTATTGTCATATTTTTCTTCTCACTACTCTTATATTAATGAAAACAATGACAAAGGTTATCCTTGGGTATTTGTCTTTGGATGAGCTGTGTGTCAATACCAACAGTCTGATTGTAATACTTTCTAAAATAAAACCTGCCTTTATTTAGTCATTCATATTATATGGTAGAGATATTCTTATATTTAAATTGATTTTACTATGATAAAGAAAAATTACTTCAGCAGTATCTCAATCCAACTCAAAATGGTAGTGATGCACGTTAGCCGCAATTATTATGAAAAGCATTGTTCTATTTTCCTGAAACAATTTGAAATCATGCAGAAAAAGTATTCATAGAGAAAAAGTAGGAGCAGTAGCTGCTTGTTTCACTCTGTTCTTGTTTTGTTTTGCTTCTGAGGTCAAACTGAAGAAAGAGATGGTTATAGCACTCTAAATAGTAAAATGTTTCTTCCTCAAAATCTTAATTTTTTTCCTTCGTGATAATTAAAGGAAAAAAAAGATATTTGCTGTTTCAAGGTACCAGTTGATTACATAGTTTAAAACAGCTCAACTATACCATTTCATATATACATTTAAGTAATTGCCAGTGTTCCTTTGAAATAAAATTTAACTATGGGACCTTTTCAGCATTAACAGTTACGCATGAAGGAAATTAGGCACCTCCATATCTAGAGAACTAACAAGACATTGATCCAATAGGACTGTATGTATTTCGTGTTTTGTATCTTATAACCTATAATTTAAAAGTAATGTATTTTCCACATCATTTTATCAGCAAACTGTTAGAGATAAAATATTAGGACCAATGCCTCTGATTTCAATCATGGCATTCAAATTGGTTTCAGCTCGGTATAATAAATAACTTTGGGAGCCTCAGGTATAAGATGAAAATAAATTACCAACATTTACTAAAAGTAATTAAAAATAATTTATTTCTGCCACATGTGATTCCTTATATTCTCTTTAAAAACCTTTACTTAATTACACAAAATATATTTGTTCTTTGAAGAAATGGAATATACTGCTAAATGCACAAATTAAAATGCAAAATAATTCTGTAACCATGTCTTGCTGTATAACCTTCCAAATTTTGTCTATATGTATGTTTCTTTAAGAAAATATATAACATATATAAACCTACATCAACAATTCTTTAGAAAAAATATGACAGCAACTTGACTCTATGTGTTACAAATACACATATCTTTATCATCATTTTTAATGGCTGGATAGTATTTCATGGAAGTATTATGTCATAATTTGCTTAATAAATCTTAGGTTGATAATATTAACTGGCTTTTTTCCCCTAAATTTAGGTATTTTAAACTGTGCTTTTCTATATTTTTATACATAGAGCTATGCAATTTATTTTCTTATGATACATTCTTAGAAATGTTTGCAAGTCTTAAATATCTTTTTCTTTACTAAGACTTTATTTTTTAGAGCAGTTTTAGGATCACAGCAAAATCGAGGGGAAGATACAGAGATTCTCTCTGTACCTCTGGCCCCCACACATGTATAGTCTCCCCTGTTATCCACATCCCCCATGAAAGTGAAAAGTGGTACATTTATTATAACTGAGGAACACTGACACATGGTAAGCACTCGAAGTCTATAGTTAACATTAGGGTTCACTCTTGGTGGTGTACATTCTGTGGGTTTAAACAAATGTATAAGGACATGTATCCATCATTATGGTACCATGCAGAGTATTTTCACCCCCCCCAAACCCTCTGTGCTCTGCCTATTCATTCCTACTCCGCAGTCCCAACCTCTGATCTTCTTATTGTTTCCACAGTTTTGCCTTTTCCAGAATGTCAGAGTTGGAATCTTACAAAATGTAGCCTTTTCAGATTGGCTTCTTTCACTTAGTAAAATGCATTTAAATTCCTCCATGTCTTTCCATGGCTTGATAGCTCATTATTTATTATTTATTTATTTATTTATTTATTTATTTATTTATTTTTGCGGTACGCGGGCCTCTCACTGTTGTGGCCTCTCCTGTTGCGGAGCACGGGCTCCGGACGCGCAGGCTCAGCAGCCATGGCTCACGGGCCCAGCCGCTCTGCGGCATGTGGGATCTTCCCGGATCGGGGCAGGAACCCGTGTCCCTTGCATCGGCAGGCAGACTCTCAACCACTGCTCCACCAGGGACGCCCTGATAGCTCATTTTTTAGCCTTGAATAATAATATTCTACTGTCTGGATCAACCACATTTTATTCAACTGTTCACCTACTGAAGGACCTTGGTTGCTTCCAAGTTTTGGCAATTATGAATAAAGTGGCTATAAACATCTGTGGGCTGATTTTTGTGTGCACATAGTTTTCAATTCCTTTGGGTAAATAATAATGAGTACGATTGCTGGAAGAATATGTTTAGTTTTGTGAGGAATCTTCAAACTGTCTTCCAAAGTGTTTGTACCATTTTGCATTTCAATCAGCAACATATGAGAGTTCTGCTGCTCCATATCCTTTGGCCATTCTAATACATGTGTAGTGATATCTCATTGTTGTTTTAATTTGCATTTTTCTGATAACATGATGTGGAGAATCTTTTCCTATACTCGTCATCTGTATAGCTTCTTAGGTGAGGTGTTTGTTAAGGTCTTTGGCCCATTTTTTTATTGGGTTTTGTTTTCTTACTTTTGAGCTTTAAGAATTCTTTGTATGTTCTGGATAACAATCCTTATCAGATATGTCTTTTGCAAATATATTCTCCCAGTCTGTGGTTTGTCTTCTCATTCTCTTGACATTGCCTTTTGCATAGCAGAAGTTTTTAATTTTAATGAAGTCCAGATGCACTGTTGTCTCCTATGCTTATAGCGTGTTCAAGACTCCTTATTTGAATAGTAGACAGAAACAACACAACCTTTTGAAATATCCTATATTGTATGTTCATATTCCATGCTTTTATTTTCTCCCAGGGCAATAATCTTGTTGTTGTTGATTTATTAAAAAGCTATACTTTGACACAATAAAACCAATGTACAAATTGTAGATGATTCAAAAATCGAATTGAAATTTGAGATGATTCATATAATTATATTTATAATGGGTATAACTAAACAGAAACTTTAAAATCTTATATCAAGATAACTTTCTACATCATCCTTTATGTTATTTGAATACACTGACAAAACAAATCATCAAATCATATGGTAAGGATGATTATTTTCTTCCAACTTGCGTTAGTGATTTTGAAGGCAGAGAGCTGAGTTTTCTCAGGCAGCAATCAAATCGAAAAGAAAGCCTAATGTTTGGGGGACAGTAGTAAATAGTATGAGATTGCCCATGATTAAAATAGTGTCTTGTAATTTGTTCAGTATCATAGTGTGAGACAGGATATTATGATACTTAAGAAAAGAGAATATATTGCACATGTACAAAATTTTTAATACAAAATTTGGATTATTTTATGACTGTATCTGCTTTTCCATAATTAAACAATCCTATTTCATTGATCTATCAATGAACCAATGATACTGTAAACTTTTTTTAGCATTCAGGAAAATTATATGCAAAACTATCAAGATTTCTAACTCAAGAGTTTAGTTTAACCTCTGTATTTTAAGGGAAAAAAAGTGTTTACTTACAAAAATGTAGAATCCTATAATCTTCTTCTGCTAAGGATGAGTAGAGTTTCAAGGGATGAGGGAGTGAGGAATCAATAGGTGAGGATTATGTATGGAAAACTGTTTTTGTAGATGACAGGGAAACATTTGTCTCTGTTTGGGAGTATAATACTGGATGTCATAACCTGGAGAATATCCTGAAGTCAAATCTAGGAAAGCAATAATCCATGATTCTAGGAGGACAATTTACTAAGCACCCAAAATGAGGAAGGTAAAAAAGCCTAGACATTCCATAGAAAGAAGCAAAATTATCCTTACTAAAGTATTCTGGTTATATTCCAGATCTGTGGAAAAGCCTGCAATAATTTTTTTATATATTCAATGAAAAGTTTATGATGATTAAACAAGTGTATTTTAGGGCTTCCCTGGTGGCGCAGTGGTTGAGAGTCCGCCTGCCAATGCAGGGGACACGGGTTCGTGCCCCGGTCCGGGAAGATCCCACATGCTGCGGAGCGGCTAGGCCCGTGAGCCATGGCCGCTGAGCCTGCGCGTTGGAGCCTGTGCTGCGCAATGGGAGAGGCCACAACAGTGAGAGGGCTGCGTACCGCAAAAAAAAAAAAAAAAAAACAAGTGTATTTTAAAAAGCTACCATGAAATAAAGCTGTGAGATATATATTTCCATTATAAAAAAAGTTTATTTTTGGTAGGTTTCTTAGGATCTCCTTATCACCTGGTTTTAAACCGATCTACTGACAATTTTTAAAAATATTTATTTATTTATTTTATTTATTCTTTTGGCTGCTTCGGGTCTTCATTGCAGTGCGCGGTCTTCTCTCTCTAGTTGTGGCACACGGGCTCCAGGGCTCGTGCGCTCTCTGGTTGAGGCACGCAAGCTCAGCAGTTGTGTGGCATGCGGGCTTAGATGCCCCAAGGCATGTGGGATCTTAGTTCCCTGACCAGGGATTGAACCTGCGTCCCCTGCATTGGAAGGCAGATTCTTTTTCGCTGGACCACCAGGGAAGTCCCCTCTACTGACAATTTATAACAGAAAAATGACAACAATGAAAACACATAAACAGTCATGCAAGTTAAGGATTAAGGTTCTGACAAACCTCTGCTCAAATATGGACTCTATAATTAGCAGGTTGTGTGATCTTGAATAATGTAATTTTTTTAAGACTCCCTTTTCTCATTTGTACAATAACAACTACTATGTCATTATATGTAATATAATTCTCTATGATGATGGAAGAGGTTCTGAGCAAATACCAGCATTTGAAGTAGGAATTCATAAAACAGAACAAGTTCTCTTGGCATCCTTCGGAGAGATGTGCTTGGCCTAGGGCACAGCTGGCCACACAGTGAGTCTGGAATTCTGTAGAATGACTCCAGCAGAGAAAAGCCTCTCCACTGTTGTTTTGTTTTTAATGAATCGAGCATGGGAGTGGACTTATGGGACTCAATGACAAAGAGAATGCTATAACAACAAGAATCTTGGAGAGAAACTCTTCAAGGAAGGATGGGAGAGCTGGCTGTAGTCCCTGGAGACTAAAGAACTGGGCTCTTTCTCCCTTAAAGCTGAGGTCAAGAATAGCCTTTCCTCCTGGAAAGGAGAACCCCATTTTTCCAAACAGCTCTTCACCAGGCAATCCAGAGAGTGCTCCCAAGGTCAATTACTGGACAGTGCTGTTTGTGTATAAAGTGCACAATGCACTGTTTGTATTTTCATAAAGAATTAATGAGGAATAGCTATTTTAACTGCTGTTATGCATAAGTATTTGAAAGCAGTAACTTATGTGAGGCTCTCCTGTGATGCAAAATGTGTTAAATCTCAGCTAGGGGCTCATCTCTGTGCTTGTGGCTCATTCACAGATGGTTGAAGTAGCTACAAATCTGATCATCAACTTAATTATAATCATTCTATTTGTCATTTGGAGAATAAAAACGTGGTTTATAGATTTGGATATTAACTGTGCTAAACCTAACTGGCATGAAAAATGCAATATTCCTTTAAGAGCTCAACAAGTCTCAGAGCTTCAAATTACTACTGTTCTATCTATTATTATCATCATTATTATTATTCACATACATAAGAATGTCAATACTTAAAAGTAAAAATTAAAATGTGGAACCAATGTCAATAGCATACAATGTCAATAGTATTTCAAATCAGTGCAATTACATGAATCACTGCTTTACAGTACAATGGTTTGACATTAATAATTGTTTCTGAAGGATAATGTCATTCCGCTTTCCATCTTTCTTACATGGATGAGGGAAATTAATGGAAATGACCCTAATCAATTAAGTGACGTGTGAGGAGGCTGAAAGTACTGTCAATCTATGGATATTATCAATGCGAAATATTCTTATTTATTTATTTTTTGAATATAGTGTGAAGCTATATAGTGAAGTGTCTCTCACCTTGTCTCCAGTCCAAGCACTTACCCTCCTCACAGGCAACTAGGCAACTACTATTAGCAGGTTTCTTTGAATATAATTTAAGGAACATTCTATACAAATATAGGTAAATTAATAAATGAATTTTTTTAGAAATAAAAATTGTACAATATATATGCTTTCTTCATAACTTTTTATTAGCAATAATGATTTTTTTCCTCAACAGTCATAAATATATTTTTATTCTCTTATGGCATGTTGCATAGATTTGATTAGCTCTGTAGATCAGTTCCTGCAAGAGGAAATGTTGGTCAAATGGCTTGAATATTTGTTATTCTTAGAAATATTTCAATTAGGCTCCCACCAGGAATATATAATTGCTATTTCTCCATATCTTTATCAACACAGTATTTTGTCAAACTTTTAAAAACCTGATAAAATTTTAGTATAATTTTTTTTTTTTTTTTTTTTTGCGGTACGCGGGCCTCTCACTGTTGTGGCCTCTCCCGCTGCGGAGCACAGGCTCCGGACGCACAGGCTCAGCGGCCATGGCTCACGGGCCCAGCCGCTCCGCGGCATGTGGGATCTTCCCGG
Organism: Mesoplodon mirus; assembly: GCF_964341445.2. NCBI lineage: Eukaryota > Metazoa > Chordata > Mammalia > Artiodactyla > Ziphiidae > Mesoplodon > Mesoplodon mirus. Next base: position 45,900,260 of record NC_138989.1, on the reverse strand, counting down.
ACCGGGGCACGAACCCGTGTCCCCTGCATCAGCAGGCGGACTCTCAACCACTGCGCCACCAGGGAAGCCCTAGTATAATTTTAAATTTCATTCACTTTCATTTAAAATGAGTTTGGCATTGTGCACATATTTAAGAGAAATAGTTTGGCATTGTGCACATATTTAAGAGAAATATGTATTTCCTTTTGGTTGAACTGTATGTTCAAATAATTTGCACACATTTTCCTATTGGATCATTTGTCTTTTCAGTGAATCATAGATGCCATTTATATTTTAGGAAAATTAGATCTTTGAGAAATGGGTGTTTTATTTTTCAGGTTATCACTTAAAATTTAAACTTGATTATATTGACTATTGCAGTCATAACTTATTAATAAATGACCATAAGCTCTTTATTTTATAGCTTCTGAGTTTTGTGTCTGAACTAGAAATTATGGGCATAAAATAATCTTTCATTATTTGTTCTAATTCTTATATAACATTTGTTTTTTCCTTTTCGGGAGAAGGATGATTTTTGTTGAAGTATTATATTTTGCCAGTTGTCAAGCTGTTGCCTCTCTACTTTAAGCTCGTTAGTCTGTACTCTGATTAGTGATGCTGTGGCAGAGATGCTGAAACTCCATTTTTGTTCTGCCAGCTCCCTGTTAGCTCTTCCAGTAGGAGTGCTAGAGGGATACTGCAGATCTGGAGGAGGAAGACACTTGCCCCTTACTGCTTGCTTCCCTGTTTGCTCTATTCCTGTCCATTTCCCCACATAATGATTCTACCACTGCAGTTTTTTTTCCTGTATCAACTCTTAGCAGTTTTTGCAATATTTAAAGAACCAGTTGCATCGTGTCTCTCAGAGACACCAGCACCAACCAAGGGGCGTTTCCAGATCTGGTGTCTGGGTGCCGGCTCCACAGATCCCTTCTCCAAGTACAGAGCAATACTCTCTCCCCAGAGGTCTGGGTTTCTGTACCTTGAGATCGTTCTTTCAATCTTCCATGATTTAAAAAAGCCAATGTCTTCCCTTTGTGTTTCAGTCATAGAAGGGAGAGTGTTCCTTGTAGTTGCTGCTGCTGTGATTCTATGGTGTGATTCCTCTTTTTGCATTTTTTAGGTCATCAATAAGTAAACAACTCATTTTAGTAAAGCACTCCTGTTAAAATAGTTGATGAGCTGTCTCTTAACTGGATGCTGGTACGAACACACATCAAAACAAAGGGTGATCTAAAAAGAGTGCACAAAACCTTCACAGAATGAACACACCTGTGTAAAAAGCACCTAGAACAAGAAACAGGCATTTCTAGCAACTAAGACCTATCTCTCATGTCTCCTTCCAGTGTCTAAATTCTCCACCATAAGGATAACCACTCTTTTGGTTCCTAACCCCATGAATGCATTTTCTCTGTTCTTAAACAGAATCATGTAATGTGTACTTCTTTTTAGTAACTTCTTTTACGGAATACTGCTCTTGAGATTCATCCATGTTACTGACTACAGTTGTTTACTTATCCTCATTAATATATACTATTCCATCATCTGAGTGTATCACAATTTATTCATGAATGGACTTTGAGGTGATTTATATGAATAGCTTTATGAACAGTCTTGTATATGACTTTGGTAAATATATGCACAAATATTTTAGGGGTATATATCTAGAAGTAGACTTACTCAGTCACAGGTAGCTTTATTATATATTGGCAAATGCTTTTCTAGTGAAACAACTGCAAGCAATTCCAGAAACTCCACATTGCTATTAATACATCTCTTACCTATCCTTTCATTTTATTAATTTTGGTTGGTATAGAGTAGTACTATACTTTGAATTTATTTTCTCTAATGATCTATGAGTTAGAGCCTCTTTTCAATTTGTAGTGGACATTTGGATATTACCCTCCTTTAAGAGCTCAACTACTTTCCCCAATTTTCCATTTGATTTCCCCCCCTTTTCTTATTGCTCTATAAGATTTTACATATGTATACATACATATATACTTCAACTCTACAGCTTATCTTTTCACTCTTAATTTTGCCTTTCCATAAAAACAGTTCATATTTTATATAGACAGTTTATAAACTTTGATTTTTTCATTTATGTTCTTGTTTTTGTATTATTTAATATGTATTTCTCTACCCCAAGTTCATGGAAATTTTTCCTCCAATTTTTGTCAGGAACAATTATATTATGTGATATATCAATAGAATATTCTTTTCATTTACCCAGTATGAATACAAATTGGTCCTCCAATATTTTTTGAAAATACTATCCTTTTAACTTCACTTCAATGTGTCCTCTGTCATAAATCAGGAGACCATACATCTGTCTGTCTCTATTCTATTGCACTGGTCTATTTGATATTCCTTACACTAAAACTGCTCTGTCTTAATGAATTCAGTGTTATAATACATGTTTCTATCTGATAAAGTCTATCCTCCAACTTTGTTCTTATTCTTTGAAAAATTTGCCTTTGCTTTCCTTGTTTTTATATATTCACATATAAATTTTAGAATCACTTTATAGAATTCCCCACCCCACCCCAAAATCTGGTTGTCAGATATTGCTTTGAATTTATTGACTAATTTTATGAGAGTTAACATCTTTTAATACTGACTCTTTCAATTTATGAATATTTAGAGTTATTAGTACTTATTCATGACTGGGAAGAATTAATATCCTAAAAATATCCTCATTATATTAATATATAATTTCAATATAATTCTTATCAAATTCTAATAGGATTTTTTGAGGTTGACAAATAAGTATTTAAAAATTGGAGTGAAATTCTTCAAATTGCAAAGACAAACAAACTGAAAACCTGAAAATAAAAATCTGCTAAAGAACCTCTCAGGCAGAAAATTAAAGATACAAATGTCAACATGTATTGCAAAGCCAGAATTACCAAACAGTCTGGTATGTACATAGAAAGAGACAAATAGATTAATATATAAACCAGAAAGCCCAGAAACATATGCCTGTCTTATGGATACAATATACAAAAATAAAAGGTGGTGGACAAATTGCTGGAGAAAGGGCTTTAACTATTAACTGAATTATTAGGCAGATTATTAGCTGTTCATCAGCTGAAAGAATATAAATGGTTCCCAACTACATGCTATAGTAAATAAAAACTTAAAATTAATTACAAACCCAGAATATGGGCCAAACTATGTGAAACTAAGAAGAAAGTGCATAACTATTTTTATGACTTCAGTATAAAAGCAGATTTCTTACATAAGAGAATAAAAGCATAAATCACTAAGGCAAAGGGATAAACAAACAAATATATTTGACTAGGCCAAAATTAAGTAGTCTGGTACCCCAGATATACCATAAGACAACATAGAGTTAAAAGATAAGCAGCAAACTGAATGAACATAATTGCATCACAGATTTTTTTAATATATATTTCAAGGAAAAAAATCCTATAAACTAATAATAAAAAACAAAAAAACCCTTACAAAATATTGGCAAAAATAAAATAAAAAGCAAATCAGTAAATCCAAAATGAGTAAATGAGTAAATCCAGATGACCAACTAACCTGTGAAAACATGCTCGACTCACTAGTAAACAAAATAAAATTGAGAAAACAATAAATACATTGCATACCCATTACATTAGTCAGTATTAATAACTCATAAAAAATCAAATGTTGAAAGAAATGTGGTATGGCAAGAGCTTGCATACATTTCAGCTTTCACCAGTCTTGAAAATATTAGGGAAACCTAATAAAATTGAAAAAATATATATACTATTGATATAACCTAACTCTCTCTCTCTGGCTAGCTAACTAGCTATTTATCTCAGAAAACACCTTTTTTGCTTACCAGAAAACTTGTTCAAGGGATTGTAAACAAAAACAATAGAAATGAGATACAACCTTTTAGGTTGGAAACAACCTAAAATCTGTCAATAGGCATATAAATAAACTTAAATATATTAAAATGTTAAATAACTGCACAATAGATTTGAAAAATCCCTTCATATATTGACAAGATTGAGAAAAAAATACTTTAGTGGTTAAAGCAAGTTGCTGAATCATGCATATAATATGTAGAGTTTATATAAAATTAATAAACAAAACATACTCATATTTTTAACGATAATGAATATATCTAATAAAAATGACAAATATGGAAGGAAATTATACACATCTTAGACTGGAAGGAAATAAAAGGGATTATGACTGGTATAAAGTGGGTTCAACTGTATTAATAATGTACTGCTTCATTTTACAAAGAAAACACTACAAAAAGATTAGTTAATTCTGTGCAGTAGCCAAATGAATGCTTACTATATTTTTCTCTCGGCTTTTTTTTTCTATTCATGCAAAAAACCTCCACCACATCAAAGCTTAACAGCAACAACAAAAATGACTTGGCTACTACTTCCATGCTTTTGCACAATCCTGGGGTGCACTTCCCCTTCTACCCTCAAAAATCAACAAAGTGTAGTCTTATCCAAAAACACATTCTGTAGCCTCCTCTATAATTCAGAATAAGCTAAAAAAAGTTTTAAAATAATAACTAAAAAAAAAACCTCTCACACGTAAAACCGTATTTCTTTCCTTTTAGAAAATTCTGATTAGGTGAACAATTTATTAGAGTAATATTTTTTCCAGTGAATAAAAATTGGATAGAAGATGACTAATTTTTTCAGTGCTATTCTGCAATACTGGTTCTTTAACGAATTGTCCTTTTCCACTGTAGGGATATTTGTATTTAAGGCATTGGGGTTAATCATCTGTTATCAGACCATTTGGTGTCTTAGACCTTTTAGCAGAAACACTGATGAATTCTTGTTCCGTTTTTTTCTATTATTGGTACTTTAATGGCTATTTATTATTTTTTTAAATACATCTTTACTGGAGTATAATTGCTTCACAATGCTGTGTTAGTTTCTGTTGTACAACAAAGTGAATCAGCCATATGCATACATATATCCCCATAACCCCCCCCCCTCTTGAGCCTCCCTCACACCCTCCCTATCCCACCCCTCTAGGTCATAGCAAAGCACAGAGCTGATCTCCCTGTGCTATGCTGCTGCTTCTCAGTAGCTATCTATTTTACATTCGGTAGTGTATATATGTCGATGCTACTCTCACTTCGCCCCAGCTTCCCCCTCCCCCACCCTGTGTCCTCAAGTCCATCCTCTATATCTGTGTCTTCATTCCTGCCCTGCCACTAGGTTCATCAGTACCATTTTTTTTTAGATTCCATATATATGCGTTAGCATACGGTATTTGTTTTTCTCTTTTTGACTTACTTCACTCTGTATGACAGACTCTAGGTCCATCCACCTCACTACAAATAACTCAATTTCATTTCTTCTTATGGTTGAGTAATATTCCATTGTATATATGTGCCACATCTTCTTTATCCACTCATCTGTCAATGGACACTTAGGTTGCTTCCATGTCCTGGCTATTGTAAATAGAGCTGCAATGAACATTGTGGTGCATGACTTTTTGAATTATGGTTTTCTAAGGGCTATTTAAATCCCTATATTTTCTTTTTGATGAGCTTTTAAGAATAGTAATTCATCATAATTTTGACCCCCTCGGGCCACCATCATCCCAATAACGAAATCTAAGAATCAAGTATTGTTTTCAAAAATCACACTACCAGTTTTATTATTGGTAAGGCTGGGGCGGAAAACAAGGGTAGGGTAGAAAGTCATCATCAAGTTTTCTAATATTTGTTATCCTGGTCTAGGCCTTTCATACCATGTGTAAAGTAGACTTTAGGTCTACAGAACAGAGACTCACTGTCTCACAGCTTGCGCATGCTTACAAAAAGGACTGAGAGAAAAATGTGCCCAAAACTGGTGTAAGAAGGCAGGCTGGGCCCTGACTCAGGTGATTTTTCCAAGTGGAAGCAGTAACAAGACACAGCATATACTCTCTTCAAGAAGGAAAAATCCTAAAAGGGAATGGAAGGTGTTGGCCACAAATTCTCCATTCCTTCACACCGATCTTACCAATCAGCTACTCACTCTTCCTCTTAAAACTTTTAAAAGAAGAGATATGTTTCTGAGTCAAGGTAGAAACAAAAGAGAAAGAGTTTCTCTTGCACTTATCCTTTTCACTTATGATGGAAATCTCACTTATTTCATCAAAGCATTGTATTCCCTCTAAGTTTTATAGTTCTTAACACAGACTGAATGTTAAAATGACTATTCTTTCTTATGAAATCTGTGAAAACTAAGAACCTAGTAACTTTTTTGTCACTGAAAGCTTCACTGACTGCCTTCCCTTGTAGACTGTGCATTCACTGAAGGCAAGGATCCTTATCTTTTCTCCACAAAAGTCCCACTGACAAAATTGGTATCTGATATAGACTAAGTTTTCAATAAGTATCTATTGACTGAGTGGTTCTGAACAGTGCACTTTCTCCCAATTACATTGTTACTGAGTGAGCCACCTTTGGGAAGGATTCATGGAGACAGTTTATCATTTGTGCATGATAAACGAGCTTTTTAGCTAAAATAAGAAGAGAGGCTGACTTTGACCACCTCCAGAATTTTCTAGACTATGCCTCACATATCTATCTTCTATCCCAAATCAATGGATCTCAACCTTAAATGCACATTGGAATTACCTAACGAACTTTTACAAATTACCCATGCCCAAGCCCTGATGAAAATTTTGATTTATTTAGTTTGGGACGGATCCTAGATATAAGTATTTTTTAAAAGCCCTTCAGGTTATACTAATATGAAGTCAGGGCTGTAAACTACTGTCCTGAGTCATGGAGTCCTCTTTACATTTAAATGTCTATCAACTGATGATAAATAATAAATTGATGGGGAAATATTACAGTTCATAAAAAAAACAGGATCCAAGAATGGGAGAAGTTCTACATGTGTACATGTGTTATTACTATAATGACAGATTAATTTTGTTCTCATATTATTTATTAAGGGATCTGAAAGTTGTTATCAGGAACACAGTTCTTTTTGGATATTTCTCAGATGACTCCAATGCTAAGTTTTTTCTTCTTTAGAAAAAAAGACTTGATTTTAAATTAAAATTTATAATCAATAACTGCTTTACTTCCCTTGGATTTAAAGGACTGAACTCATAATTTAATTTTCCCTCTTAGACTTAGATTGCAATTAGATTCTATACCCTACTCAGTAAATGTTCAAATCTGCTTTAGGCTAATATTACAGAAAAAGTTTTTGTATTTTGTATAAAAATTTTTGCATATTTATTAACTGCAAAATCTAAATTGTCTGGATATATTGGTTACCATTTCCAATACTTTTAAATTTTGTTATCATACCTATAATAATCTCTGCTCTTCATAGTAATACATACAAGTAATACCTGTTTTAACTTGATAACATAATAATATCTAAAATACATAGAAAATATTTTTTACTCTATATTGAAATATTTCATACCTATATTGAGACCAAAAACACTCAGACACAAACACAGATACAGATTTTTAGAAGCTTTGACTCCAACTGCCCAACTTACAGAACTTAATTCTGTTTCAGCTCAGAACAAAAATCTTTGAGATTTTCTTATTCTTATCAAGAGACACTAGCTAAATTCAATCCTTTCCTTAAAATATGGAGAAGAAAAAGTCTGCCTTTTATGTTGACTGAATGTGCTTACAGCTTTACCGATTATATCTAAGGCATAATTTGAATGATGGAATCCCTAACCTCTTTCATTCATTTACCAAGTAGCCATTTATTCATAATATTTATGCATTAAAAACCACATGACTAGGCATTAGAGACACAATAGTCCTTGTCTTTTTTGAGCTTAGTAAGGGCTTAGTACTGGCTAGAAACGACTATTTCTCTAAACGGCCGGAAGGTGAGAAGGATCTATCTGCTGGATAAAGTTAAGTTGGGAGCAGTAGGTATAGAACAAACATTTGAAATTTAGAAATTTAGAAATTCATCAGAGCCATTAAATGAGAAAAAATACAACTTCTCCGGAAGACGTAAGGTAATAAATAGCACTTTATGATATTTTTAAGGACTTGATAAATTATGTTCATAGGAATGAAGGTTGAACATTGGGAAGCTGTTAGTTCCTCCCAAAATAATACATATATTTAAAGCACTTATCATCAAAATCCTAAATGTTCTTATTGGAATTGGGAGATAAAAACTCCATTTGAAAGTGTAAACTTATGAAAGTAGCCCAAAATTTTGAACAGGTATGTCAAGGGCCTGAGTGAGTAGATATAAATACATAATCTAAAATGACAGCAATTAAAAGAGAAGTGCTCTTTTTAAAAAATGGCAAACATATTAATAAAACAGAATATAAAATTCAATAATACAGCCATATAAAATGACAAATGAAATAAAGAGGGAGGGAGTGTCACCCACAAAGTCCATTAACAATACCCGGGAAATAAAAATAGAATCTGGGTAATAAAAAAGTCTAACCTTTTTTTTTCTTTTCCTTTGTGCTTAGTCTAGTTTCCTGTGCTCACAGGGTGCTGCCTGCCGAAGCCTCTCGCCCGGCACTTCAGACCGACGTTCCTGGTGCAAAATGGCTGCGCTGACACGTCACCTCCTTAGCTTGGTGGGCCGTGCGCAAAACTGCTGCGCAATTCACTCAATTCAAGCCAGCAGCCAGTGGGCACTGCGCACAGCCACTGAGCCGGGCACTGTGATCTGGAGCCCCGAGCCTCACAGCTGTACCTGTCGCGCGAGAACTCACCCCACCACCGCCCAACCCCACTGCGTGATCCCTGTAAAAGCAGCCCCGCCCACACCTGTGGGGAGAGCATGCGCTCTAGTGGTGGGATCCCGAACCTTGCCATTCTTTGATCAAAATATAAAACTTTGCGGTTGGGGGCTTGGCTTCCCTGGTGGCGCAGTGGTTGAGAGTCTGCCTGGCGATGCAAGGAACGCGGGTTCGTTCCCCGGTCTGCGAAAATCCCACATCCCACGGAGCAACTAGGCCCATGAGCCACAACTGCTGAGCCTGCACGTCTGGAGCCTGTGCTCCACAACAAGAGAAGCCGCGATAGTGAGAGGCCTGCGCACCGCGATGAAGAGTGGCCCCCCTGTTTGCCACAACTAGAGGAAGCTCTCGTACAGAAACGAAGACCCAACACAGCAAAAATAAATAAATTGATTAATAAACTCCTACCCCCAACATCTTCTTTAAAAAAATTAAAAAAAAAAAACTTTTCCTTTGCTTCTGAACTGGACTCGGTCTTCCTCTGTTCGCTCAAATGCCACTGGGCAGGAGGACCTTTGTTGGGGCCCAACTCTGTAACAGCAGGGTTTATCCAGTAAATAATGTTGGCTAAATATTTGGAAAAAAATAAATAAGTTCCTAATGGGATGAATTTCCACCTATGTGATAAAGTGCTGATAAACTCTCCCCTTAAACAATATCTGTTGCAAATCTGTTGAAAAATAGAATGTTTGTAAAAGGACCTTGGAGTATAATAAGAAACATAATTGGTCTTTTCCTGGGTTCCAGAAACAGAGATTCTAAAACCCTTAAGTGATAGGAGTATGTTTTGTTATTCATAATGAGCTCCTTTTGTACATACCTGCATTTATTCTATTTAGGGTGGGGTTCCTAGATAGCCTCAGGATGTGTCTGGTCACCAGAAAAATCAGGTGATCCTGGGGCTGGAACATTCAGCCCCACCCAGACCTCTGCAGAAGGAAGGGACACTTGAGATGAAGCTAGATTTTGATGGGCTTGCTGTTTGGAGAACACAGCCACCTGCCAGGACAGAGGTGCACCCCAACTCTGTGGGGACAGAAGCTCCTATGCTTGGGATTCTCTATGTACCTCTTCATCTGGGTGTTTATCTGTTTCCTTTTTAATATTCTTTATGATAAACTGGTAAATGTAAGTAGATGCTTTCCTGAGTTTTGTGAGTTGTTCCAACAAATTATTGAACCTGAAGGAGGAATTGGCAACCCCTATTTACAGCTGGTGATCCAGACCTGCAAGTGAATCTGAAGTGGGGGGCAGCCTTGTGGGACTGAGCCCTGAACCTGTGGGGTCTGTGCTAACTCCAGGTAGTGAGTGACAGAATCAAATTGAAAGGATGGACATCCAGTTGGTGTCCGGAGAATCAGAGATTGGTTGGTGACATTAGAAAACACCCCAGATGTAAAAAACACAAAAACAATACACAAAAATATGCTTAACCCTATTATCAATTCAATGTAATTCAAAATATAGTGTATAGGGCTTCTCGGGCGGCACAGTGGTTGAGAGTCCGCCTGCCAATGCAGGCAACGTGGGTTCATGCCCTGGTCCAGGAAGATCCCACATGCCGCGGAGCGGCTGGGTCCGTGAGCCATGGCCGCTGAGCCTGCACGTCCTGAGCCTGTGCTCTGCAATGGGAGAGGCCACAGCAGTGAGAGGCCCGCGTACCGCAAAAAAAAAAAAAAAAAAAAAAAAAAAAAAAATATATATATATATATATACTGTATAACAATGAAATTAACTGCAAAATAAATGTTAAATATGTATAATTTTTTACTTAAAATATAAAAATGACATTTTCATCAGTATTAGCCACAAGGGTCTTGCTTTTAACAGGGAGGAGGGAGCATTTAGTCAGTATTTGTGTATATGTTAATAGTCTATGAAACATTGTCCTCAAATAATCTTTCTTTTCTGTCTTTGAGTAATTAGTGGATGTTATCTATGATCCTAGTGATTACCCTGTTTACTGGATTTAAAAAATGAATAAATAAAGCCCACAATCCTAGTAATATATTTACTTTATCTTATTTATTCAACAATACTTGGTAGAACCAGGCATTCTCTGCTCTCCCAGACTTTCCATGTTCTATGGGGGGAAACAGATGACAGAGGTGGGAGCTAGGTGTGAGAGAGGTAATTGAAATAGGGTCATGAAGCCTCACCAGGACAGGGACTTTAGGACAAAGACAGTTGGTTAGCAGTCCAATAATGCCACATTATTGTCTGAGATGAGAGGATTCTCGATGGAGAAAACATTGGTGCAAAGCCCTGAGGAGAGAGCAGGCCCATTGTGCTCTAGAACCAGAAGGAAAGTAGTCTGTCTGGAGCACAGGGATGAGCAGGAGAAATGAGGTCAGAGATTTTAGGGCCTTGGGGTCACTGGAAGAATGTGAGATGAGAAACCATCAGAGTTACATAATCTGCTAAAATGTAAAAAGATCGTTTTGACTGCTTTGTTGAGAATATACTGTAGTGGTGAAAATGTGGAAGCAGGAATTAGGAACCAACTGCAACAAACTAGGTGAGAAATTATGGCACTTTGGATTAAAGATGTTAGCAGCAGAAGTGGTAAGGAGTAAGATTTGGAATAAATTTGAAGATCTAATAGGATTTGTTGACATACTGAGTGTAAGCTATAAGAAAAAGACAACAATTACAGATGACTCCAAAATAACACTCGTAATAAGATAAATGAAAATTTAAATTATACTGACATACCATCTCTCACTTGCCAAATAGGGAATACAGTGTATGCGCCTAAATAGACTGTGTTATACATCACTAGTAGGAATACAAAGTGATTCAATACCTATGGAGGGGAATCTGGCAGCATCTAACAAAATTACATAGTCATACCTGGCAACCTGACTTCTAAGAATTTTCTCATAAAGATACATCATCCATAATTCAAAAATACATATGCACAAGTTTATTTATTGTGGCATTATTTTTAATTGCAAAACATCGAAAATAATCTGAATCCCATACTGAAGTTATTGTTGTATTATCAAGCTATATAAAAAAAGAGGGTGATGTGTATGAATTATTAATTATTTGTGATTTTCAGGATATACTGTTAAGTTGTTTTTTTAAAAAGTAAAGGTAGCGTGATTTTTAATGTCTGAAATTAAGAGGAAATATGTATGTATGCATGTTTGTTTATACATATACAGTCCTTATTTTTGCAAATGAAAACTAGAATGGTATTATAATAAGAAACTGGTCACTAACAGAGAGTGATTTGTAAATAAGGAGAAAGGAATGAGGAATGAATGATACTTCTTTACATGTGCCTTTTGCATAGTTTTGATTTTGGAATTTGTCAATACGCATATTAATAAAAGAAATTAAATCAACAAAAATGGAGGAAAAAGTAAGGTTGAATGTAAATATAAAAAACCCTGAGTGTATTTCCAATGAACAGCTCATCACATAGAAAAAAAAAAAAAAAACAAATAATTTTGAACACAGCACTTTGACTATATTCCCTCAGTCTAAAGGTAAAAAGAACTTCAAAAATATGGAGCCCTAATTAGTAAGCTTGTTGTTCATAGTGGTAAGGGTGTAATAATTCTGAAACTGCATTGTGTTTTATAGGACTGAGCAAATGAATAAATATATTGATGTTGGGAGCCAGAGTTTTCACTGTAGAATGAACATGTTGATATGACATGGGGGAAGCCATGAAAAATTCAGTAGAATGGTACTGAAAATAGAGTTATCAGTAAGAAGTTCTGATTTACATGTATGTATGTAAAATATATACATATATGAGCACACCTAACACGTAGACCTCTGTTTCTAAATAACTGTCCTCAGTAAAAGCAATGATGGATCCAGGGAGGGTTGTCTGATTCTAAGGTTGGGGTAAGGGGTGTAAAAAGTGACTGTGGCATTTCTTGGGTGTTAGAAAATAGGGAAGTAAGAAAAATTAATGAGAGCATGACAAAAGGCCTACTTGAAGGAGCTTCCACAAGTCGAATTTGAAACCATTTAAGCACCAAAATAAATATTGACAGTAATGAAAACCCAAGGGGAAAAAAATAAGAATCTATGAGCTCAAACTTATAAAAAAGTACATAAATAATTGAATTAGCTAATGAATAAGAAAGATGGGAAAGCTCTTTCTTACAGTGGCATATAAATTATTAACTGTAGAAAGAGTGAAATAGTGATAAAATCATCTTTTTATCATCTATAATCATCAATATTATAGTTATAATTAATTTAGCCAAGAATCATCAATAAATGCTAATAATATTGGGTGCCAATTTGGTGGAGAATAAAACATTTACTAAGTCTTAAGTTGCTTTCTCCCAGATTGCAAATGGAAAGTGGTAACTTTATGATGAGAAACCTGGCAGACACCAACTTCACAAGTGTGAAATTAACATCAATATTGTACCAATACTGAGTACAAACTGTCATGACATGCCTCCTAATGTGATACTCTGAGAAGATTACACCACTCATGCTGTGTTCTTGCCAAAAAGGTGTAACCTGAATGTAATCATGAACAAACATCAGACAAGCCCACTCTACAAAAGAACAAGTCCGTATCTTCAAAAACAGAAATGCCATGAAAGACAGTTTCCAGATTAAAGGAGGCTGAAGAGATGACAGCTCAATGCAATGGGTATGTTTGGTTTGGATTCTGCTTTGGAAAAAGAAATACACAGAGGTAATTATTGGACAATCAGGAAAATATAATATGGACCCTACATTAGGTAATAAAATGCACACAGTTTAAATTAAATGAATTTGATAGTCATACTGATGGTATAAGTGAAAGTCCTTATTCTTAAGAGATACATATTCCAGTTACTCTCAAATAGTTCAGCAACTATAATAGGACTAATAATAATGATAATAATAATGTAGATAAATAGAGAAAAAGAAAATGTGCCAAATGCTAACAATTAGTGAATCTATATGAAGGATAAAAGGCAGTACTTTTAACTGTGCTTACAACTTTTTGGTGAGCTTGAAACGACTTCAAAATCATAAATTAAAATTAAAACAATCTCCACTACAAATCCCAAGGACTTTGTCAGCAGACTGATCTTTAGAAACTTGTTGGAACTACATCAGAACTTTCAGCAATGTTTACACATTGCTGTTTCTGCAGTTTGTGCTTCAACTTACTAAATTATTGGTTAAGCATTGCCATATAATTGTCTTGTTACAGATATGTAACATGACATGCCATCTGGGTAACTTCAGCATTTTTGTTGCTATCTGTAACATTAATGATACTTTGCCTTATATTTTGAATAATTGTGTAGGACAATGTTCCCCCAAATGGGGCTAAGAGTGATAATTGAAAAAGAAATTAATACTGTATTATCCTCCCTAAAGTGGTTTAACATCTATTCAGGAATACTAACATATAAACAAATATATTTGATATGATTTGTGAATACTTAAGAAGGAGTTATATAGAGTATACTTCTGAGGGCACCAAAGAGAGGTGTCTAACTCAATTGAATAAGGTTGGAAAGAGGCAGGTTAGGATAGGTTAGGCATAAGCAGGAAAGGCTTCCAGGAAGAGATGATCCTGGAGCTGAATCTGAAGGAGATGGATGAATTAAGTAGGTGAAAGTGTGGATTCCCCACAGACAGAGGAATAAAGACTGAAAGCAACAGTTTGGTGCGCTTGAGAAGCTACAAGTGAACATAAACTATAGAAGAAGAGAAGTTGATGGCTAGTGATAAGGGTGGAGGTTGGTGGTGAAAGAGCATCCATTTCAATGTTCAGATGTTTTAATGGCCTTTAGATTATGCACATGGAGCATATATTAGATTCCATTATCTCATTAACATTCAGAAAGAGAAATGCTACTTGTATCTCAGTCTGTATACTCCACACCAACTTTTCTACTCAAGAGAATTGTATTAAATTGTTTATGGTTTACCTCCTTGTTAGATTTTAAGCTCAGTGAAGGGGGCCAAACCTCATATAGTCAATGCTGTTTAGATTTGTCCCCAAGTTTAAAATTCTAGGGTACCATTCCTATTGGCATACCATTCCTTCCTATGCCTTCCATTTCTTTCTTTCCGAATTGCCTTCTCCAGAATTTCTTCAATGAGGATCTGTTAGTGGTAAACTCTGCATTATTGTGGATCCTCAACAAGAATGTTATTTAGCTTCATTTTTTGTTAGAAGTTGGTTGTCATATTCTATTTGTTTTCTATTATGACAATAGATATAATTTTATATTTTTATTTAGAACTATTTTCTCTCAACACCTTAAAAATATTATTCCATCTGCCAGTCTGTGGATAGATATTATTTCCCCATAAATGGATAAGACAACAGAGGCTCAGAAAAGTTAAATATCACAGAGCTAACAACCAAATGCTTCTTTTAAAGCCAGAATCTTTGGCTCTGGTATATGGATATAGCTTCTCTTCTTGCAGATACTGCCTCTTTGCCTCTTGTCACATGTAAAAGTAGGAAAAGGTTTAGATCAACGAGTGGCTACAGTGGCCCTATTGAAGTCTTAATGAGTGTTTCCATTCTTCCTATTCACACTGGGAGTAACATAGGTAATAGTGGGTTGGTTACAGTACAGGCTCTGAAATCATTTGATTACAATTGTGTTCTAGTCCCAATTTAACACGTTCTGACCCTTGCAAAAAAATCTCTGTGCATTGGTTTCTTTATCTGCAATATGGGGATAAATAATGTCATCTATGAGACATTAAATACATATGAGAATTAAATACATGATGAATAAAAATGGTTAGCACAAAGTCTGGCACATAATGCTCAAATGTGAGAAACCATTATGTTGAATGTAACTTTTAATTTTCCTACTCCTGGTAGGACTGACTGATTACTGCATTGGCCAAATCAAATCTTTCATGAGTCTGTTTATGCATGGCCTTAAAACAAAAATCTGTAAGACATATATCAGGATAACATATCAATAGATGGGCAAAAATTAATTCAATATGTTAAATATAAAATGAAAAATGAACTTTTGACATATATAGACATATGTAGATGAACATAAATATTTATAATTTCTACATTATTTATAAGGATAAATTGAATCTAACTTGCTTATATTGCTTTTCCTCAATAAATTCAAATATTCATCCCTGAGTTAAAAGCATCCAAGAAGAAATCATGCAGCAAGGACTATGGGGTCATGAGTGTCCATATATTTTTCTTGTTAAATAAATGGAAACATCAGAGATAGCCACAATTCACAGTGAAGGTCTGTGAAAGCAGGGCTAATTCTTCAGGTCGAAATACATGGGTCTCAGGGACAAATATCTACCACATCCATCATTTTTGCTACTCTCCAAATATAGGCCTATAAAGTATAACAAATGTCCCTTTTGTCAGGTCTTAATCACCATCTTTTAAGTTTTAAAAGCACTTGTTTTGCACTGCTTTTTTTAGATGTATACTAAGAAGAATAAAGCAGAAATACATGCAAAATGGAAAATCCATGGTTGCCGTGATAATTTTTACCTTCAGAAAAGATTTCTCTCTTCAGCTTAGATGTTTTCATCCACTAATGATAATATATCTTAGTGGCAAATACTAATGACTTCTGAAAATATAAAAAGGACCTAAAGATATTTGTTTTAGACCACGTACATACTTTTTAACTTTATAAAACAGACCAATACTTGAAAAATTGTGTAATTATATTCACTTTCACATACTGTCTATATATCAGTTCAATAAGACTTTCCAAATGGTAATAAATTAGTGCTCTTGCAAATCAAATGTGTTTAAGCCACCACTTAAACAGAGAAAACAAAAGCAGGATTATATTGTTTTGTTTTTACTTAGTGTAGTGCCTGTCATCATAAGCAAATTTAATCTGCATTATTAGTAACTGTCAACAGCATACTTTGAGCATAAGGCAAATACAGCAGGTGGTTTAAAAAGTGGCTGAAAGCAAAAAATAAAAACAAATGATTGCTAGGAAATGCTAACCTAATTTTGCATAAATTTAAGATAAATTAAAATGCATGCAAAGCCCCCACTGAAGGTTAACACTGGAGAGAAAAGAAAATAAATTAACCAATTTCTGTTATTAGACCATTTGCCTAAAAGCTAAAGTGCTAAGTATTTTACTATATACTAATTGACTGATTCAAGAAGTGTGGTTTACTTACTTACATTTATAAAATATGAAAATACAAAATTTGGAGTGTAAGTAACAGTTCTTTACACTAACAAATTTGAAAGTTGTTGCTTTGGTTGCAGCATAATATTATTGTTGTGGCATATTTGTTTATTTAAAAAATAGCACCAATTGTAACTAAAAAGAAATTATAAAAATATAAATAGGAAATGTGTAATGAGATTGTTTTTATCCGGATATAATTTTATCTTGAGCCAATTTAAGATTACCTTTCTGGTTTGGAGGGAAACCAGGTAAAACACATCATCCAAGGTAACCTGCACCTATTAAGATCACTACATATGATTATCTGAGAAGTAAATGACAATTTAAAAGAGAAATAACTTTATGGTTCTCCACTCACTGTTTTCTTTTCCATAGGGTGGGGAAAGCACCAGGGGATATCTTCTGAACTTTCTATAGGTATCACAGAAACCATCATCTGAATCCATACTGCCAGATATCTAACAGGTGCTTAGATAATAGAAGCTATTTCATCAATAAGAAAGAACTTTACTCCAGAGAACCATTTACCCACCTGCCAAACTAGATACAGAAATCTCAAAGGGGCTCTTGTTATTTTAATCTTCTAAAACTTAAAAGGTATCATAAAACAGTTGAGACCGGGGACTTTTGCAATGATTACATTTAATGTCTTTTAGTGTGAGTTTGGCCAAGAATGTGAAAATTCAAGTGAAATGCATATAATCATCAATTAAAGTTTAGATACCCACAGGATACAGACCCAAGTACTGAGAACTCCTTGAGAGAGGAGAGTTGGTTACACAACACAGAATTTCTACAATTGCAAACAGTTTTATGTTGAATGGATATTTCTCAGTTTTTATACAAAGTATATATATTCATTTCAAAAGTGGTCCCAACCAAAGTTAAAGATGTTAGTGTTAACCAAGTTATTGGTTTCTTTGAAAAAATTCTATGAAAAAAATTTTTTTCCAAGCATGGTGGAACTTAAAATTAGAATCTATTTGATCCAATGGCAACCAATGCTGATTCAAACAAACAGCATACCTATAGTGGTCTTTCAACTATATCAGTGCAAGGATGGGAGATACATTAAAATGCACTTCAGAATAGCTTATATTCTGTCTTTATCCTTGCCTGCTCACTTATCCCCTATATAAATGGCATCTTCTTCCTCCAAATCTCTCTACTCCCAAACAAAACTTCTGTCACAAGTTATAGATGCATTTTCTCTCCCCTTAACTTTTCCTTAAAGCACCATTCTTAGTTGTCTCACTAAATTCAAACTTATCATTTTGCACTGTAAATCACTACCTGAGCTTCCATCAGGTGTGCTTCTTCCTATCCCTTGCCCTAATTTTCTATTAAGAAATCACAGGATTCCAAACAAGAATATAAAAACTTGTTTTTGTTGGTGATATTGGCCAGGGAGTAGAGTGATGAGAAAAGCTGTGGTGATACAAATATTAATATGCACACCTTCCTGTGGTTTACTGTCTAATGGAAAACATAGAAAAGGCAACCCCAAATTATATGGCAACCTTATATCTGGAGACTATCATTTAGGATAAGCACATAAGTTAAACTTTACAAAAAAAGAAAAAAGAAAAGAACTTAACTAGCCCATAACATAAGGTATACAAATATATCATTGCTCAGCAAGCAAACCGGGACCACAGAAGAAAGGAGAAGAGAGAGGTGGGGGCAGTATAGACATGATGACTGAGGAGGTGAGAGGCTACAGAAGGTTATCTAGTGTCAACAGTGCTAAAAGTCAATATTAATCCCCATAAAGATTTTTTATCTGGACAACCATAGAAGTGGTTTTGTTTGCGTGTGTGTGCGTGTGTGCGTGTGTGTGTGTGTGTGTGTTTTAACTGAGGCCCCACATACTCTTGATGGTTCTGAGTAACAGAGCTAGTTGTTTTCTTTTTCCTTCAGTTTTTAAATACTATAGAACTTTTTAAAGTGAACACAATATAAAGTAGCTTCTGTTGAAGGGCTATGCTAGAAAAAATATCAACAAGAAAGGCAACGTTTGAATATTAGCCTTGCCCTCAATATCAACCAAATTCTTGTAAGATTTTTTTTTTTTGCATAATATAATTGCACAGAATGACCTAGTGAGTCATGAACACTATGAGAAGAGGAAGCCAGCAAGATATAGAACATGGAATGGATTCTAATCCAGACTGAAGGCTTGGGTTAAACTGAAAACTGAAGATTGGGTGTATGAGAGGTTTTTCATAAGAAAATTTTACTGTGTGGAGGCCTAAGGGATAAATACATGGTAAGTACCACAAGATAAGATGGTTTCAGCTGGTAGGAAGAACAGGTGAGAAAGAATCATAGTTGAGGTATAGCAAGGCAGGTTTAGGAATTGGATAATGATTGAAAGACGGGAATAAGTAGAAGGAAGGAAAGTCGTATCTCATAGTTTTGTCATTATACCAAGAGCAATAGGAAGGCACTAAAAGGGTTTCAGCAGCAAGTGCTATGATCAAATTTGAGTTCAGAAAGATGCATGGAAAAGTGGATAGAACTTACAAAATTGGAGAGCTTTGGAGTTACATCATTTGAACTCGGTTACTAGATGTGTGACCTTACAGAAGTCACTTCTCTCCTCTGTATCTGTTACATCAGCTCTGAAATGAGGATGATATAATATCTACTACATAGTAATTTGGTGTAATTATTAAATGAGATCATGCTTATAAACCACTCTTTTTTTTTTTTTTTGCGGTACACGGGCCTCTCACCGCTGTGGCTTCTCCCGCTGCAGAGCACAGGCTCCGGACACTCAGGCTCAGCGGCCATGGCTCACGGGCCCAGCCGCTCTGCGGCACGTGGGATCGCCCCGGACCGGGGCACTAACGGGCACGAACCCGTGTCCCCTGCATCAGCAGGCAGACTCTCAACCACTGCGCCGCCAGGGAAGCCCTATGAATACTTATTTTAAATCAAGAGGGATAGGTGAGGAAATGAGGGAAGACGATGAGAAGAGATGAAATTGAGATGAAACAGATAATTGGAAAGAGTGTAAAGTGTTCACTAAATGATTTTGCTTTAAAACTTCTTTTAAAATGTATGGCAGTGATTCGTCATAGTGTACCTATAGATCAGGTATATTTCTGGGACCATTTTCTTTATCAGGGCCATTGCTTTGGATGGATGGAGGAGGGAGGGTTAACTTCTTGTGAAAATCATTCAAATTTAATAACAACATGAGCTGTCAGATTATTTAAAAATCCTGAAAATTTATTTTTATGGTATTTGATTTGACTCTGAGCTTTTTCTTTTAATTAAAATAATCCATTAAGTGAAATCAACTAGATTCTAAATCAATTCAAGTTATGACAATCAACTTGGTACCATACCTAGGAAAGTGTCACAAAAATATCACGGTAATCAGATTTATAACCTACTTATTGGAATGTCATAGAAATATTTCTTTGTTCAACACATAATTTTAAATTAAACATTTATGTTAGCTGTAGCAATACAGATTTGCCAATCTGTCATTGCAAAATGTACATAGTCCCAAATGTTCAACAAAACTGAAACAATTCAACAGTGTGGGAAAGGAAAAGTTAGATTTTTTTTCCATTTTCTTGTTGCCATGGATCTAACAGCAGAGTCAAACATGGGGTGAAGCATGTGATTAGGAATGGGTTGTTTTAGCCTTCAAATTATGTTTTGGGGTATGTTTTCGCAGGTGCTCAACAAATTAACTGAATGATTATTGCACCTCACCTGTGGATTGTGCCTTCCATGAAAGGATGCAGATTCTTCTTGGCCTTATCTTCTTGTGTACCTCATCTTACTTGTCCATTAGTTTGTGACTCTTGATATTGATAGCCATTCAGTGCAAAGATAAACTCTACTTTATGGTAAAGCTGTGCTATTCCATTATTGCTCTTAATTCTTTCTTTTTAAATTTATTTGGGTATTTGCTGGAGCAATGTATATTGGAACTGGCTGGAGGATTAACAATGCCGATTCTGTATCATAAGGAGTTATGTCCTGAGGGCTAGTCAAGAGCAATGATTGGCCATGCTATGCAGTTTTCAGGAAACTAGGTAGGAGGACAAGAGTGAAGAGAAATATACAGTCCCTAGTCTGATGATCCAAGAAAATATTTGTGAAATTTACAAAAATGCAGCAAAGATGACTCAGCCCAATCATCTCAGCATTATTCTATTAGACCACGCTTTCTGGATTAGAAGTACCTCCCTCATCCTCCCATAGAACCTTCCCTATCAAACAAACACATACAATCATATTGCACATTCACATGCTCTCCTGAGAATATTAAATAGAAATAGACATTTAAAGGGGAAGTGCAGCATGTTTGGACTACTTTTCTCATTGCTGTCAGCTTCCTAGCTGGTATCATTCACCTGGACATAGATAGAGACTCTAATATATCATACACTATAGCTTCAAGTCAAGTAACAGATGGTATAATTTAATAAATGTGAAAAAGTCACAGCCAGGAAATATGAGATTGCTTTTCTTTTAATACATTAATTAGGCTGAACATGTAAAACAGTGCTCTTCAACCAGTTGTTCATTTCTTCTAGCAAATTTCTTTATCTGCTGAGCTAAGTTTACTATTTAATAAAACCAGAATTAAATTTGTTTATAACTTGTTCATATATGAAGGAGTTTAGTATAAGAATGATGCTGATAATTTGATTTTTAAGTATAAAACACATAACAAAAAATTGGTTGATATTAACTGCGAAACTGTTCTTTAAAAAAATTTCTGTTTCACCCGATGACCAGTAGAGATTTGACTTAGTAATTAGGACATAGAAAGGTATTCTATGTCTAAAAATTGTTTGGGTAAAGAAAATGGATTCTTTAAGAATAGAGTCAGTTTTTGATCATTGTATGTTGGAAGACACCACCAATGAACTTCCTTTAATGATCTGAGAGTAAAATAAAGGATCAGTCTCTAAAATCTGGTTGTGACTAGACAGAGTTCCTATTAGCAAAGAAACTCTGTGTTCGCTGTTTTCAGTACTACAGAAGCTATGCTACAGCTTGAGGAAAAAACTACTTCAGCAGGCACTGCTGGGCACACAGGCTGACCCTTAAAGAAAAGTAGGTGTTAGGGAGTTATGAATTCTGAAATGTTAGTTCCTTTGAGCATCACCCATTTTTCAAAGAGGTAACTTATCTTAGTTTTTGATTAAACATATAGTGTAAGAAAATAAACTTTTAGCAAACATTATATTGGCTTCTGCTTCTGGTAATGAAGAAAAAGAAATATAGACCAACCCTCTTCCTGAGATCCCACAGAACATCTGAACAATATATTAAGGGAAAAAAAATCTGTTTGAAAGAACAAGGGAGCTAAAAGATAATAAAGAATTGCAAGTTCAAGGTACTGAAGAAGAAAGAAATCCAAATAAATGAGCCCTACCTTTGAGATGTATCTCCCCCATGGACTTTTGCGAGTTCTGGAGGAATCAACTAAGACACTGAGAAGTTGAATCAATAGTTTGAAACTTCAGTAATCAGGGGGACAAAATGTGGAGTCCAAGGATCATAGGGAGGTTCCCTGGTAAATCGTTGTGCTTAAGATTGGTACACTCAAGTGTCAGAGGTTTAGGAATACAAATGAAATGCAAATTAAATCATTTCAATTACTGAAATTGGAAAAGGTAATCTCAGAAGCTAAGAGAAATGGATACCTGGCAAAAGCAAAATTATATCATTCTAAGATTTAAATTATTCATACAAACAACTTTTCAAATATTGTGTCCATTACACAATAAAAAATAATAACCTGGTACAATCTAAATATCAGAGCTAAACCATAAAACTCCCAGCAAAAAAAAAAAATTAAGATAAATCTTCATGACTTTGGATTTGGCAGTGAGTTTTTAGGTAGGACATCAAAAGCATGAGCAACTAAAGAAAAAAATAGATAAGTAGACTTCATTAAAATTAAAAAGTTTGAGGCATCAAGGGACATTGTTAAGAAAGTAAAAAGGCAAATTAGAGAATTGAAAAAAAATATAGGAAAATCACATATCTGCTAAGGATCTGGCATCCAGAATATATAAAGAACTCTTTCAACTCAATGACAATAAAACAAACAAAAAATGTTTTAATGGGCAAAGGACTTGAATGGACTTTTCTCCAAAGAGATATATGAATGGCCAGTAAACATATAAAAAGATGGTCAACATTATTAGCCATAAGAGAAATGCAAATCAAAAGTATAATGAGGTATCACTTCACAGCCACTAGGATAGCTATAAGTAAGCATCATCATCATCACAAAAAAATAGAAGCATTGTCAAGGATATGGGGAAATTGGAACCCTAGGTATTGTTGGTGGAAATGGAAAATGGTGTAGGCACTGTGGAAAACAGTATGGTGTTTCCTCAAAGAATTAAACATAGAATTACCATATGGCCCAGCAATTTCATGCCTAGATATATATCCAGAAGAATTGAAAACAGGGAACAAATAGATACTTCTATGTCAATGTTCACTGAAGTATTATTCACAATAGCCAAAAGGTAAAAAACACTATATTAAACCCAGCATTTGATTATTCCTATTAACATTTTCCAGAGTCACATTAGTCAAGTGCTTTCACTGAAGTCGATATAATGTTAGTTCATTCAAATTTCTTCTGTAATTAAGCCTTATATTGACCTTATTACTGATTTTTGTTATCAGTAAACCACTACATGAAAACATTAAGCTATAATGTCACTTAATTTATGTACTTAATCTTTATATTTAACACAGTTTTAAAATATAAATTATCAGATTTACAGCATTATAATTTACTAAAATAAAATGATGTATAAAAATTACAGAATGTTTAGTCATAAGAATTTATGTTGATAAAATTTTGTATATCTGTCACATACTCAAGGAGACTTGAGTAAGTCTCATGGCCAATATTTGCATCTGAAGATGTACTTTTCAAGTCAAATCTTTTTATTCTTTCAAAAATTTGCAAAATAACTCCACAAAACCTACAATATAATTCTTGCATTATAGAATTTAAAACTTTAGCCTTTCCTCTTGTGAAAATCTCCCAGAATTGTAAACCATATTATGCCATGTAAACATGTTTTTAATGAAGTCATTCTTATAATTTCATCTCCTATAGAAAAATGATCTGGATTTTAAAACTATTCAGTACAAAGGCAAAAATGACAATACCTACTAAAATACTTTTTAAGTCTCTGTTTTACATAGGTTTATGGATATATTAGAAGTAAATCTTAATACCAATTTAAATTGTTTCAGAACATATTTTGAATTCAATCATTGTCCTCCAATCTGACAAACATGATTTAAAATATTTGGATATATTGGAATGGTAAAATTGACTTAGTCTTAGTTGTGCTATGTGATCAAATTTAGAAAAAAGAAATAGATATCTGACTTTAAAGGCCAGGTATTCCCAGAAATATATTTATATTAAGGACAATTGACAAATGTATGTGAGAAATTCATAAGGTTAGAAACAGTGAAATATAACCACTGATTACTTTCTTTTGTGTCTATCTACATTCTTATGGAATAATAAAAATGCACCTCAATAATAAATTTTTACTTTTATGAGCATTGCTACTATGTTTTTTCATGTTTTATATTGGCAAAAATTTCACAAATACAAACAGATAAGTACCTATGATTTTAGAGCATATTTACATGTTCTCTTCATTAAGGTTATCTGTTATTCACATATTAAACTAAGCTAAGGTTGTATGTTTGACAGTTTATGTTTATTTTTAAAGATTTGATATGATCTTTGATATTTCATTATTGTTAAGGGCCTACTAAAAAGCCAGTATGAGATTTTTCTATGGAAACTTGTCTTTCAGTAGGCACAGATAGCAGTTTAATACAGTTGTTTCTTAAATTCATGAATAGTCAGCTATGAAAAACAATCTGCTTTACATGATTGTGATTTTCAAAATAATAGTCAATTCTCTCTTCAAAATAATTAGATTTTTACTGTGATTTTTAGTTAAGTTAAAAACACTTTTTGCTGTGCTGCAGCTTTTCTTTCCTTTTTAACTTCATTATTTTTAAAAATGTCAGAAGAAGAATTTTATGTATATGTGGTTTGAAACATTGTTAGCACAGGATACTGGTGGAATTATATATACTATTTTGGAAGACTTTTTTTTCTTGATGATTTGGAGTATACTGCTGTTTTTCTTATTTGATCTTATTCCAAATATCCAACATCTCAATGTTCCATTTAGTGATCACCAAAGCCAGAATGCCAAAAAAGCCGAAGGCTATTAGAAGTTGGAATCATCTCAAATATCCGTAGTTGTTTGCATTGCTCTCTTAGCAATAACAAAAATGTGTCTTAATTTAGATTTTTATACATTTTCTCATTGTAAATGATCTCCTGTTCAATATTAGTGAAACATATTAAATATCAATGGAAATAAGTATACATATCAAGTATACATTTAAATGTACATATTTTATTTAAAATTTGATGTTCAAACTCCTATGTTCATAAGTGTAACACAGGTCAATTAATTTAGTCACATATATAAATATGTTATTTGGGGGCTTTTATCATTTAAATTAAAAAAATTGAAATCCCTTTAATACTTTGGAAAACAAGAAAATGTATGAAGAACAAAAAGTTATGATTCTATACTCTGGGAGATAACTGTTAGCACTTGGATATATTTATTTCCAAAATTCTACTGGGCACTCTAGTTCACATTAGATCATGTTATAATATTTCTTCTTTTAAAAAGTTTTTATTTATTAACCTACTTCTAGAATTATTAAACCTCAATTAACAATATTCTGTAATTTAAAAAATTATACTATTATTTTAGATAATGGTGAGATAAATATAACTTTGCTGGATATTTGTTTTGCTGAAATTTTGTACATGTTTTGGATGGCTTCCCTTAAAATAAATTTTGAGACATAAAAATGCAATAACAATTATTGTGGATATTTTATGATTTTTCAGCTTCCTGGTGGCTTTCCCAAAAGATGCAATAATTTACTCTTGTCTAAGTGTATATGATTTTTGTGCCAAACATTTTTGTGTCATCTCAATTGTTTCTAAGTGTAAGTTCAATGGTATTATATATATTCATAATGTTGTGCAACCATCATCCCCATCTATCTCCAGGACTCTCTTTACCTTGTAAAACTGAAACTCTATACTCCCTAAACAAAACTCCCCATTTCTCTCTCCCCAGGGACTGGCAACCACCATTCTACTATCTATCTCAGTGATCTTGACTACTTACATAATTTATTAACTGGAACCATACAGTATTTGTCTTTTTGTTACAGGCTTATTTCACTTAGCTAATGTCTTCCAGGCTCATTTATGTCGTAGAATATATAGGAATTTCTTTCCTTTTTAAGGCTGAATAACATTCCATTAAATGTATATACCACATTTTGCCTATCCAATCATGGGTCAATGAACAGTTAGGCTGCTTCCAAGTGTCCACTGATGGATGTCAATGTACTTCCAAACAGTTAGGTTTTAGCTATCGTGAAGAATGCTGCTATGAACATTGGTATACAAATTTCTCTTCCAGATCCTCTTCTTAATCATTTTGGGTATATATTCAGAAATGGAATCCTGGATCATATGGTAATTTTATTTTTAAATTTTTCAGAGCTGCCATACTGTTCTCCATAGTGACTATATAATTTTACATTCCCACCAACAGTGCACAAGGATCCCAATTACTCCACAGCCTCACCAGCGCTTGTTATTTTATGGTTTTTGATAGCAGCCATTCTACCAGGTGTGGAGTGATATCTCATTGTAGTTTTGATTTGCATTTCTCTACTGATTAATGATGTTGAACATCTTTTCACTTGCTTATTAGCCATCTTGATATCTTCTTTGGAGATATAAATATATTTAATACTACAAGAAAACCAAAGACATCTCTTTCTATCCTATATTTGTGGGTTATTATTTAAATGATGCCAATGATATTTTTAGGTTGCTTGTATTTTTAACACAGTCATTTATTTCTGAATGAATTATGCAAAAATAATTTGGAAATGAAAGAGCTCTGCATGAACATCATGAATTAACTTTTCATCTTCCTTCAGAGAATCAGTTAGGATATGAAGGTGTTGAAAACTAAATTTACAACAATTGGCAAGTGAGGAATCTTTCACACTTTAGAGTTTGAAAAGCCCATTTCTAGTCTTACGTGGATCTTAGATATTCTTAATTTACATTTAAAAACTATGAAAACATTTAGGCCTCAGAGAAAAATTTCCTTGTCTCTTGAATTCACAAATTTACCCTGTCCTCAAATCTTTTACATGTGTTGGTCTTAATATTTATAAATTCTTTAAGTTAAAGTAACCTATACCCACTTGTATTTTAAGAAATCTTTAACCTAAAACAATAACAAGCTTGAATTTAAGCATCACCAAACTTACTTTTGTTTCTGGAATAATTTGTGTGAATTTAAATGTGAATATTTAAATTCCCTAATATATTCCACAAAAGGTCATTTTCTTATTTCTTCCTGACAATCCCTATATCTCACATATACCTATATCAGAATATCAAAAGAAAGAGTGAGAAAAAGTGAGGAAGGAAGGAAGGGAAAATAAACTGCTCTGTAATGAAGATTGAGTAATGGTGACAACAGTTTTTTTTGTTGTTGTTGATTCAGTTTGGATAAAAATAGCTTATGGAAAAATGTAACTTTAATGTAACAAGAACTTTTATATTCATCGCTGAATACGATAAATGCTTTGGGGAAGAAGCATTCAAATATGTACATCTATAAAATGTTAAGTCTCTCATGAATTTGAGAAAAAAAATCACTTTGTAAATGACCAAATAATGAAATTAAGTGAGGTCAGGTGCTTTGGCCAAGGTTTCATAGCTAGTGGGTGGCAAGGCTTGGGACTCATGTATTCCGTCTACCAGCCTTGGACTTCCACTGTAACATGCTACCTTGCACAAGTCAAGAATAACATCAAAGAGAGGAGCTTGACGTAGTTCTTATGGTTCATCCTGCTTGCTGATTTTAGTCATTACTTTGATATTGGTGAACACGTGCACTCTCCCTGCTTTTATCTAATTGTAATCAAGACCTCTTCAGATTTTCTTCAGGAGCTTATTAGAATAATAGATCAACAAAGGAATTTATGCCCTTGGATTTTATATAAGGTAACCTTTCATGATTCTCTAATAAAAATTAAAGTAGTTGTGTTATTTAATTATGAAATATGTGACCTCATTTCAGCTTTCCTATCAGGCAAGCATTGAAGCTGACACTTCAATTGAGTTTACCCAAGGGTTCATAAGCTTGGAGTGTTAAACACAAGCAGCTATCAAAGCACAGGCATCATCACAGACTCCCCATACCTAATTACTACAAGTGAAAAGTTTCCTCCTGAGAGAGACCACTTTCATTCCAAATCTGACAGGTAGAAATTAGTTGCCTAATGGAATGGAATAGTTCTGCAAATTGAAGGAATTAAGTATGCTTTTTAAAGTTTAAGCTCCCTCTAAATTAGATTTTAATTTGGATCCAAATGTGAAAAGGTTGATGGCATAAAGCAGCTTAGTTTGGCCTGGAGTCAATTATTTTATATTGCCCTTCTCCAGATATAGTGTGTGTCTTTTATAGCCGCCAGCCATTATGGGGCAGAAAAACTGTCATGTCTTTATCAAGGGGAGTTTTCCTGAGAGCACTATGTCACTTTGGAATATTGCTAAATGGTTTGCTTCTCTCTTAAGCAACTTCACCGTCACAGAGACATCAAAAGTGGAACAAGGATGAGTTAGTGTGTGTGTATGTGTACTTAAAATATATATATATTGTTAAAAAGAAGAGTAATGAAGAAAGTTTTACCTCATCAGAAGTGGAATACAATAAAGAGAGACAATTTATGCAGCCCAATTGTAGTGTGATTCCTTTCTCAAGTGATAAGACAGCAATACCAAAGAAATCAGTAAGGAGATTCTTATAATAGGTAATATACCAACAGATCAAAGTAACTGATGGAAGACTCTGCAGAACATCTATTTCATTCAATAAACATAAATATACAAGGAGTGTGTCCAATGATACTCAAAGGGTAGCTGTGGATGTTATCGGTATACATATGAATTGAGAACTTCAGTTTATTAATCCAAATGAATACATATATTACTTATATTTGAGGACATATCACACTTAACTCTAGTAGGAACAAGCTTTTTCTAAATATTTTTTAAAACTTTCAGATGAAAAACCCAGATAACCATGAAACAACCCAATTAGTCTTTAAACACCTCTTAATATGCATATAATGATAATGACGTTATCATCATGCCAATATTGGTATATGGAGTCCAACTGATGAAATGGTGATAGGGAAGGAAAGCTTGTGTTAGGGTGTAAGAGAACAGGTAAAGGTATTTCACAGGTAATGACCACTCAATAAATGCCTTCTGGGCAATAGGGTTGAAAACATATTGTTTAACACTCAAACTGGAAAATATCCTTAATTTCTCACCAAAAACAAAGTCAGCCTATTGCTTCTCTATCACTAATGGCCAAGAACTGTGTCATTCCTGGGTAACAGATCATTTCCAGAACATTCTTTAGAAGGAAGAATCTCTTTAATACCTGGCATTAACACTGACTTGCTAAGGAGATGGGTAATAGGGAAAGGTATGCGAGAAAACCAACTTCAACAAAAGGGTTCTGCTCAAGTTAGAGTTTCAGACAGTTGAGTGTCACTTTTGTCCTGAGAGCCTTTACCGGTAAGGGGTTGTGTGTGTGTGCTTCACAAAGTGAGAAGATAAGAAATCAAGGCCCAGTGCTAACACAGGAGGGATGTTTAACAGAAATCTTCACCACATGAAGCCAGGATCCAGAAGGGTCCACTCTCAGGGTAAATGTGAAACTGATGTCCACCTACCACCATGAACCTTGACTGTAATAGTCTACAAAGAAGGGCTTTCTGTCGATTCTGTTCTTTGTTTGCTTGTTTAGTTTTGTGCCATTGTTTTCTTTGGCATTAAATGGGCTAGATATAAAACAGTAAAGGTAAAAACAAAGTCCCTGAGAAGTTGTAGTCAAAGCTCAGCCACCATTCTTTTAGCAGACATCTGTAGCCTGGATAAGCTAGGTAGCTTAAAACCACACTTGGTTTGAGGTGGCTCTCAACAGATTTTATGCACAGTTGCATGGAAGAATCAAATGTAAATCCTTTGTGGATGAAGATCTTTTATCCTAGGTCCAGAGAATTCTGAGTTTTAAGCATAGTGACCAACACCAGCGCTCAATCAAAATACTATTAATGAGTTCAGCAGAAGCAAGAAGTACAGTAGGTGCAACCTTGACTTCCATCATTACTGGAAGCAGAAATTCACTAATATAAGTTTAAAACAGAGAAGAGAGAAATTATAAGTTTATAAGGTCATGAAAGTATTTGAGAGATAACAGCTGATTCCAAAACTGATGAGATAAACCATTAAAAACAAACAAACAAAAAAAACCCTAATGGCTTGCTAGAATAAGTAAAATAAACTTTAGATAGAGGTAGTTGAGCTGAAGGAAACAAAGACAATTTTTTTAAAAAGAAAAAAGACAAAGGACTAGATCTAGAACATGCAAAGAATTTCTAAACCTCAATTACAAAATAAAGTAATAGATAAATGGTCAATGTCAATCATACCTCAAAAAAAAAAAAACTGGAAAAAGAAAAATGGTCAAAAGACTTGCATAGATATGCCACTAAAGAGAAAATCTAAATGGTTAACCACGTTGGATATAAGGGAGAAAAATTAAAGCTTTAATGAGATACTATAAAATAGACATAATTTAAAATTTTACATTAACTACTGTTGGCAAGGAACAGTGCAACAGGAACTCTCAGGGCTGGTGAGAATATACATTGATTCAATCTTTTTATATAATAGTTTGGCATTACCTAGTAAAGTTGGGTAAACAGATACCAGACACCCATCAGTTTCAAATTTAGGTATATATCATAAAGTTATGTGTGCATAAGAACACTGGGATAGATAAAAAAGAATGTTCACACCAGCGATGTTCTCAATACTCAAAGCTAGACATCATTCAAATGCCCAGACATCAACTGTAGAAGGGATAAATAAATTGTAGTGTATTCATATAATAGAAAAGTAAGAGTACTATAAAAATAAATGTACTGTAGCTAAACAAAAAAGCATAGGTGTTTATATAAACATAATGTTGAGTGAAAGAAGCAAGATACAAACATTATATTATGTGAAATTCATTTTGTATAAAGTTAAACTAAATTGTACATGGATGAATGCCCATTTAGTAAAAGAATAAAGAAAAAGAGGAAATTGTTATAACAAATGATGATTATTTTTGTGCCTTTTGTATGCACAACCACATTTTTCTTCCCCTATTTAGCCTCTTCTGAAAAAAACAGCCAAAACTTCAAGTTTTTAGCCATGGGATTCCTTGACACAGGAGAGAAGACACCACTTTTGTGGTTACACTGCTCAAAAATTGGGTCATCAAGATACATAAAGAATAGTTATTAGGTAAGAAAATAGTTTTTCTATGTACAATGTGACAATCTTATGTTTCAACAAAACTGGGCCAGGGGTGTCCAAACATTTGGTCAAACACTACTCTCGGTGTTTCTACTAGGGTTTTTTTGGGATGTGATTAATATTTAAATTGGTAGATCTCACCATTCGATTAAATTAACATTTTAATTAATAAATTAGATTACCTTCTATAATGTGGTTGGGCTTTATCCAACCAGTTGAAGGCCTGAATAGACAATAAAGACCAACCCTTCTCTGCATAAGAGGACTCTCTAGCCCTCTGTCTTCAGATTTCATATCAACACTGGATCTTCATGCCTGATGGCCTTTGATCTGGAACACTGGCTTTCCCTGGGGCTCTCACACCACTAGCCCACTCTGCAGACTTTGAACTTACCAGACTCCATAATTATGTCAGCCAATTCTTTATGATAAATATATACTTATTATCTCTTTCTCTCTCTCTTTTTCTGTCTATCATCTATCATCTCTTATTGATTTTATTTCTATAGAGAACTCTAATACCTAAGTGTATGGCTATGTTCCATGGATAAGACTCTGATATTGGAAGAATGGAAGAGGATGGATATTGATACCTCATTTATATGTAGCTCCCTGGGAATAGATGGTACTCTGAAGATGGTGGTTGCACTGTTGCCCATAATTGATCTGTTAAATGACATTTCTTTTGAAATGATAGTCAAGGTCCAGTAGCCTCATTTGGGGAAGAGAGTAAATATGCTGCCACCATGTAGTAATGAACCAAAAAGAGCATCCTAATGAAAATTACAGCTGATGGGTCCACAAAATATTCCTAAGTACTGACCCTACATCCCCCTTTCTCACCTCTGTCCTATAATAAAGAGATATGTTCTCACATGTCTAAAATTAGATGATCAGTTATCTAGGCAAATGGAGACTAATTCAGACTTAATTTAATTTAAGGAAGAAAAGGAAATAATCTTAACCATTCATCCAAGTGAAATGGAATAGTTTATCCTTATTACACAAAAGAAAGAAGATAAGCCATACTTATTTAACTTTTAACTGTAAATCCTCTATAAAAGTAAGCCTTCCTTTTTTTTTACCATATATTCAACTCATGCAAAAGTATGTATTTTTTAAATCAGAAAAAGGATAATTGTCAAGGCAAATTATATCTAAGGCTAATAGAAGGAATTAGCTAGTCCTATTTACATATAAACCTATTCATATTACCTACGTGTAATGTAGTCAGTGAAGTAGATAACATAAATGATAAAGACATAATTTATTTAGTAGTAAAAAGAACACATCCAGTTTGATTATTCATAGCCAAACCATAAAACTGTTAGTTGTACTAAAAATACTTACAGAGTTTTGAAGGTAAGCAGATATCTAGAAGTTTCTTGCCCTGATACTAACTGGCCTAGGAAATTTAGAAGCTTCCTTAAAACTTGTGCTTTTCTAGAATGCCCTTCTCTCTCCTTCCCAA
Organism: Mesoplodon mirus; assembly: GCF_964341445.2. Lineage (NCBI taxonomy): Eukaryota > Metazoa > Chordata > Mammalia > Artiodactyla > Ziphiidae > Mesoplodon > Mesoplodon mirus. The sequence continues at coordinate 45,867,385 of NC_138989.1, read as the reverse complement.
ATGTCTTGTTCTCTCTCAGGCAAGCCATTATTCAGCATTTAAGGCCCCAAACTAAAAATCATTGAAAAATTTTAAATTTTAACCTGGCTTCCTAAGCATTACTTTATTTTTTTTTTATGTGAAAAAAAAACCTACTGGTAATTTTATGTTTTTGCATTGAATTTGTACATTAATTTGGAAGGCATATAGTCTATTTAAAGTTTATATTTTTATTTTAATTTTTTAAATTAAATTTTTAATTAATTATTTTCTATTGAAGTATAGTTGATTTACAATGTTGTATTAGTTTCAGGTGTACAGCAAAATGATTCAGTTATACATACATATATGTCATTTTTTTTCAGATTCTTTTCCCTTATAGGTTATTACAAAATATTGAGCATAGTTCCCTGTGCTGTACAGTAGGTCCTTTTTGGTTATCTATTTTATATATAGTAGTGTGCATATGTTAATCTTTAAATCTGCAGGGATTCTCTCTCACTTTATTAATTCATTAAAAATTTATTGACTGACTCAACAGCAAAAAAACAACCTGATTCAGAAATGGATAAAGGGATAGAACAGATGTTTCTCTAAAGAAGGTATAAAAAATATAAGCACATAAAACGATGCTCCACAGCACTAATCATTATGCAAATGCAAATCAAAACTACTGTGAGATAATACCTCATACCCATTAGGACCGGCTACTATCAAAAATCATATAATAAAAAGTATTGGTGAGGAGGTGGAGTAATTAGAACCCTGCACACTGTTGGTGGGATTGTAAAATGGTACAGCCACTGTGGAAAACAGTATGGCAGTTCCTCAAAAATTAAAAATAAAATTACCAGATTATCTAGCAATTCTACTTCTGGGTATATACCCAAAAGAACTGAAGATTAAGTTTGGAAGAGCTATTTGTACACCCATGTTCATAGCAGCATATTTACAATTGCTAAAATGTGGAAGCAACCCAAGTATCCATCGTCAGATGATTGGATAAGCACAATGTGGTATATACATAATATGGAATGTTATTCAGCCTTACGAAGGAAGGAAATTCTGACATATGCTGAAGCATGAATGAACCTAGAGAACATTATGCTATATGAAATAAGCCAGTCACAAAAAGACAAATATTGTATTACTCTACTTATAAGAAGTACTTGAAATAGTCAAAATCATAGACACAGAAAGTTGAATTATAGTTACCAGGGGCCGTGGGAAAGCAGTAAGTAGGGCGTTACTGTTTAAGGGGTATAGAGTTTCAGTTTTACAAAGTATAAGTTTTGGAGATGAATGACAGGGATGGTGGCACACATTATGAGTGTATTTAATGCCCCTGGACTGTACACTTAAAAATGGTTAAGGTGGCAAGTTTTATGTTATGTATATTTTACCACAACAAAAAAAAAAATTGGGAAAAATGCTTTGACTACGTACTTTATGCTAGATATAATCTTAGACTTACAAGGATGAACAAGAATGAAAATCCCTCAAACTTTTTACTGTCTAATGGAGGACACGATATAGAGCAAAATATTGGAGTGGGGAACTACAAAAGTACTTCTATAGTGTTTATACTGTGTCAGGACCTAAAAGCATCATCTTCTCTAGGACAGAACTTCTCTCAACCTGTGCTGCCTATTGTGTAATATCTGAAGATATTTCTTTGCTATATTTTGTTAGGTTTCCTTGTTCTTTAAGATGAGAGGGTATCTCAAGACACTGTTACTGATTTGTGGCTCAGAATGGAAACCCTTTTCTTGCATTTTATCTTTTTCAGGTTACTAAAGCAGTTATCACTCATCTTTGGCTTTTCATTTTCCAAATTATATTTCTGATATGTTATCTGCTCTCTCATCCATTTAGTCCTTTCGAGTTTACACTAATTCTTCTTTTATTTCTTTACTATCACTTTAGTTAGGTCTAAGAAATTAGAAGATAAACGCGCATGTTCTATTTCCCATGTTAGCCAGAATTCTCTGTATCCTCCAATTTGTTTTCTTATCTTCTCAAGTGAACCAATCTCTTCTTTCACAATTGTCAAATGACATTCTGCTTTTGAAATTGTTGTAATATATTGTATTCATTTTGTATTGTTGCTGTAGCAAATTACCACAAATGTAGTAGCTTAAAGCAACAAAATGTATTCTCTTACAGTCATGGAGGTCAGAAGCCTGAAATCATTTTCACTAGGCTAAAGTCATGGATTTGTCAAGCCTGTTTTCTTCTGGGGGCTCTGATGAAAGAGTCTTGTTTCCTCACTTTTTTCAATTTCTAGAGGCCACCTATATTCCTTGTCTAGTGACCCTTTGCTCCATATTCAAAACACATCACTCCAGTTTCTGCTCTCATCATCACTTTGCCTTCTTCTCACTCTATACTATCAGCACACCTGTGATTACATTACTGGGCCCACCTAGATAATTCAGTACAATCTCTCCATCTCAAAATCCTTAATTATTCACATACAAAGTCTCTTTTGCCATATAAATGAACATTGTCATGGGGTCCAGGTCTTGGCATCTTTGGAGGACCATTTACTCAGAATACCACACATATTCCTAATTCCACTTTTTATAATATTTTAATGTGTTTTGTTCAACAATTGTCACTAAAAGCCTGGAAGATAGGAACTGAGCCTTTATTATTTTTTTAAATCCTTGCACAATAGTGGTTCACATGTGAAAACTATAAAATAAATTCAGGAATTGGTATAGGACATTTGTATATTGTCATCTGTATGTTGAAACACATGTTCGTGATCGTACTTGCACAGGCATGTTGAAGCATTGTTAAGGAGGTATAGGAGTCATTCTATATAATAGCAGGAGATTGTATGAGAAGAGGTGAGGATCTGAGATGGTATTTGTTGTACTTAACTGTATGTGATTTTAGCCAGTTTCTTAAGAGCATTATGTCCAGGTTTCCCATTTTGAAAATGAAGATCTGGATAATTCTATGGCAAGATAACTGTGAACCTGCTCTGTGGGTTTGTTTTTTCCTCATACTTTATCTTATTTTACCCTGAACACAAATTTTAGATACATTTAAGACTGATACACTTGGAAATAAATCTCAATGACTCAAACTCCTAGGCTATTTTGCTATCATATTTGCATTGCTTACCTGTCAATGCAGATATCTGTTATGCCACCTTCATAACAAGTCTCCTTCTCTGATAACCTGTTTATTAGCATAAATTTGGATAAATTCCAAAAGTGTCCTTGAGGAAGCAAAAATCAAGATTTTTTTAGACAAGACTTTTTTAAATAAGCAAATTCAATTCTAAATATAATCCAGTATCTTTGATAACATGTTTTTTTACAAACTTCACGAAAAATTACATGACTTTACAAACTAAAGAGCTGAATCAGCATTACCTTCATAACTTTGCGGGCATTCTTTCAAGTAGCAATCTAAAACCCCAAACAGACTGCAACTTCGGTAACTTCAGAATTCATGAAAAAAAAGAAAAAATCAAAATTCTTCAACAAAGTGTATTCTAAATGAAAGACAGCATCTAATGTGAATCAATAGACAGCATAAATTAATAATTATCTCACATCATGAGGTCAAGACACTAAAATTTGCCCTAGGATATATGTTTAAAAGATACATTTAAAAACAAAAAGATGAAAGAAAAAAATAAGACTAAATGAAAAGAAGTAACATCTAAAGAATGGTGATTTAAAAATTCCAAAATTCACTGAAAAGAAATATTGATTGGCTACTCCCACAAAAAGAATTCTAAAATTACTCACAAGGACAAATGTGTTCAGCAACGTGGAACTCAGAGGAATGGTGGTCCGGGGAGGTGGTGCTAAGGTTGCTGTAGTTACTGACCTGTCCATCCTAGGTGCACAGGTAGAATTTACCTAGGGAGTTTACCACATTCATTGCAAAGCATTCAAGAGTTTCCAGATTTTGTCACCTGGGAAACCTATGCCCCTGTCCTTTTCAATCTCAGACAAGTTTCTTCTCAAAGGTGACAATCCCTCTTTCATTTTAATCATGTGCTTCTATTCTCTCCTTTGAGAATGCTTGATTTTTTTGCACTGGAAGAGCCCAGATCTTTGAAAACAATGACCTATTCACTGTCTGTTGAGAACTTCAAAGTTTAGACATCTAAGATATACAACCTTCACTACTTGGGTAGAGAAAATTAACTCTTTATTCATTTTTGTCAAACCTATGTGGTGAAATAAAGCATAGGTGGGGATTAAATAAATTAACAAGTGATGAGTTCTTACTGTGGTATTAGCTGTTAATTTTCCTATTGTTGTTTTTAATGTTTTTAGATGAACTTGGGAAGAAAGGCATCTAAGAAAATGAAACAAATGTAAATAATTTTGCAACTGTGAATTTCTTAATTTTTTGGAAGCCCTCAATGTTCATATTTCATATCCCAATCCTTTTATCCTTTAAAGTATAAAGTCAATTATAGAGTAAACTGTGTTATCATTTATATCTCAGTAACAACCAACAAGGATGTATGTAGTCATTTTATTAATTGTACAGTATACTCAGAGAAATTAAAAGTATATCTATAAATGTTTTTTGTCTTGTCATTCCTGTTTTTGTTATGAACAATATTAATGAATATATTGTAAGAGTATACTGTGAGTTCAAAGCTCACAAACTTACAAAACATACAAAACTTACAAATCAGTCTTTAAGAAATAGTTTAATATTATCAAAACTCAGGAAAAACAAAACATCCAAACAAAATAAACAACACAGTGGTACAAAAAACAGACTCATAATACACATTTTATCTTTCAGATATTTTGCACAGCTCATTTTCACAGAATTTAATTATAAAATGATTAAAATAATTAGTACAAAAATTGAGATTCTGAGGGCTTCCCTGGTGGCACATTTGTTGAGAATCTGCCTGCTAATGCAGAGGACACGAGCCCTGGTCTGGGAGGATCCCACATGCCACGGAGCAACTGGGCCTGTGAGCCACAACTACTGAGCCTGCTCATCTGGAGCCTGTGCTCCGCAACAAGAGAGGCCATGATAGTGAGAGGTCCACGCACCGCGATGAAGAGTGGCCCCTGCTTGCCACAACTAGAGAAAACCCTTGCACAGAAATGAAGACCCAACACAGCAAAAATAAAATAAATTAATTAATAAACTCCTACCCCCAACATCTAAAAAAAAGGAGATTCTGAATTAAGGGTTGAAGTTTATGTTACTTTTCTAGATGATTATTGAAACTGTTTCTTTTCTTTCTGCCTACTTTTTCTAGTAAATGAGATGTATTAAAATGTTTTGATATCACTGGTATGCAAAAATAATAAAATGGAGACTACTGAGTTCACCAAGTGTTAGGGATACCACTGGATTGTTTCAAAAGCAGAAGCTTGATTAAGGGCTTGAAATGGAAGATGAGAGATTCCCGGGACAGAGCCCCAAATGGAATATGTGTGATAAGATTTCTCTTTCCTGCACTGTGTTTTAAAGTTTTTTAAAACATTACAAACATTTGAAATTACTGTCTTCTCTGCAGATCTTCACAAGGCTTGCTCTCTCTCACTTCTTTCAGGTTTAAGATAAAAAGGGCTTTTCCTGATCCACCATCAAAAACAACATCTGCCAGTTACTAAATCGCTAACACTTTATTTTTCTTTCTAGCTCTTACCATACCTAAAATCATTTACTATATTCATTTGTGTATTATGTGTTCCCCATTATATAATCTCTATTGTTTTTCTTGTTTTGAATCCCCTGTGCATACAACAGTGATTAAGGGCATAGATTTTAGAGTCATATAGCCAAGGTTTGAAACCAGGTTCACTACTTAGTAGTCATACATATTAACTCTGTGCCATAGTTTTCTAATTTTCAAAATGACAGTTATAATGCAGCTTATCTAATAGGCTTATACTGATGATTAAATGATATTCTAGAATAGTGCTTGGCATCTGCTTAGCACTATGTAAATGGTTTGTAATTATTTTCCTTCCTTCCTTCCTTCCTCCCTCCTTCTCTCCTTCCTTCCCTTCCTTCCTTTCTCTATTCCATTCTCGCTTTATTTCTTCCATAAGTAGCTTTATCCAAGATGTTCCCATCATGCCCCATTTCCTACTGGCAACAGTTTTTATGCCTTTACATTTTACTAATGAAGTAAAGGCCAGCACCCATGAAACATCCCCACGTTCTCCTAAAATTTTTGAAAAGTTATCCATTCCTTCATATTTTTTAAACTTGATTTCCAAAGTTTTCCATAAGTTGTTTAAAGAGTTGCAAATAATGTTATTTACAGAATATTATAAATCTTAAAATTTTAAAATAGTTTCAGTTCATTTTTAAATTCATCCAGTAGAATCTAAATATGTAGCAATTTTATACCCCACATTATCCATTTAAGAAAAGAAAAAGATCTCATCTTTATCAATTCAGAAATTTTACATCATTTTTTTTTCTTTAAACTCATGTATCTGTTTCAATTCTTCCATACAACTTTATCTTAAAGCAATGTATTTTATACTTGGAAATAGTTTATTTTTTTACTCTATCATACTTCTTTATAATAATATGTTAATGCATTGAAACGATCTCTTTACTTATGTGCTAAAATTATTCTGGTTTAAATTTTCATTATGATATCTATTAGTAAACAACTGATCAAAAATACAGTATAGGGCTTCCCTGGTGGCGCAGTGGCTGAGAGTCCACCTGCCGATGCAGGGGACACGGGTTTGTGCCCTGGTCCGGGAAGATCCCACATGCTGCTGAGCAGCTGGCCCGGGAGCCATGGCTGCTGAGCCTGCACGTCCGGAGCCTGTGCTCCACAACGGGAGAGGCCACAACAGTGAGAGGCCCGCGTACCGCAAAAAAAATAAATAAATAAATTAAAAATACAGTATAGTACAAAGTTGGATAAATGATTATTAAACATAAGCAATAAATATTTCTAGTAAAGAACCTTCTAATAAGATATAGGAGGCTTTGTTTTCTCCTAATTGGTTTAGTTATTTGAGAATGAACATTTTTCAATGCATGAATGCGAAATGGTTTAGCATCAACTCTATTTCTGCTTTTTCCGTTAAAATGTGTAAGCTCTGAGAAAATGCGTTCACATAAACAAATAGATGGGAATGGAAGGAATTTTATTATAGAAGTGTAACTTAATTATTTTAACTCCATCCAAAAATCATATAATAATCTATGCGTCAAAAATCATAAAATGGGGCTTCCCTGGTGGTGCAGTGGTTGAGAGTCCTCCTGCCAATGCAGGGGACGTGGGTTCGTGCCCCGGTCCGGGAAGATTCCACATGCCGCGGAGCGGCTGGGCCCGTGAGCCATGGCTGCTGAGCCTGCGCGTCCGGAGCCTGTGCTCCTCAACGGGAGAGGCCACAACAGTGAGAGGCCCGCGTACCGCCAAAAAAAAAAAAAAAAAAATCATAAACTGATCTATCATGAAAAATTACTTTTAATGACTTATCAGCTGACAGCTAGATTAGATTTTGCTTCAATTTCTTTTGTTTCCAGAGAGTTCTTAATTGTCTGTTGAAACACTTTTATGATGGCTGCGTTAAAATCCTTGTCAAATAATTACAACATCTGATTCATCTCAATGTTAGCCTCTGTTGACTGTCTTTTCTCATTCATATTGTGATTTTCTTGGTTCTTGGTATGAAGAGTGATTCTTTCCATTGCTTCCTGGACATTACATTATGAGACTGGATTCCTTTCAGTCTTCTTTTTTTAGCAAGTGGTCCCACTTTGAAGTGCAGCATGAGAGCTGGGTGGGTGTGTATGCTAGGCTCACTGATTCTGGCTACCTTGTTGCAGAGGGTGGCTTGGAAATTCAGCTCCTCTCTTTCCTAGAGAAGGTGGGAAACTGACTTGTACTTCTGATTGTTTCCTGGGGGTGGGAACTGGGGGTGTGTCATAAAAGCAGGTCCTTGCTGAGCCCTGAGGTAATCAAGCAAAGGTAAGCAGAGGGGAAACTCTTACTCCTCTGTTGTCTCAGGATGAATAGGAAGGTTGATGTCAGGTAGAGGTGGAAGTCCAGTTCTCCACTGGCTCTGACACCAGGAGTTGCAGATCGTGGAATCTGTATCAGCCCCAACTTGCAGCACCTTTTTCAGTCTCATTAACGCCAGGTGGAGGTGGAGGCTGATTCACTCTGAACCCTGCTGACACTGGGGAGGGGGTGAAACATTGGTGACTGGTAGCCCTGCCTTCCACCACCTTATCAAGTTTTGTTTCTTCTGCTGATGGACCCCACTGAGACCAAACTGGGAGGAAACTCTGAGCATAGCCTTCTTTTGCCAGGTAAGAGGATGGAAGAGCAATTTCTTGCTCAGCCTCTCCCCAAGGGTGGGCGGGACAGGGTGAGAAGTGTGAGGTGGTGGGTAGGAAAACATCTCCCTGTCTCTCGCTGTTAAAATCATGACTGTGGTGGTATTTTTCCACTAATGGGCTACAGTGGGTACTGCTAAAAATGTTTCCTGTTGTAAGGCCTCCCTTTTCCTGTGTCTGTAGACAGGGAGAACAGTCTTTCCCCGGAGTGGTTTTGATCTCTGCCTGTTGGTGGCCTAGGCTGGAGGCTTTGGCAGTGCCCTGTCTTGCATATAGCAGAGGCAATGAGGAAACCTAGGGGACTCAGCAGTGTCAATCCTCAGACCCTTAGGTCAGTCCATCTTCTTTCCACCTTCCAGAGTCTTCTTATGCTTGTTTGATGTATTATTTCCAGACTTTTTTTTAGTTTTAAGTGGGAGGGCCTAGAAGAAATGGAACTACTCCATCTTTGTAGAACCAGAGGCTTCATACCTTCAATTTTTGAAAAGCAAGGAATTGGATACCACTTGACATGTAAGAACATGTTTTCCAGTCCTTAGATTCATCTCTTTCTTAATTTTAGGTAAATGTATTTAAAAGAGCTTAATGAAGTTCATTAATTAATTCTTAATTTTTCTCTGCCATTTTTTCACTTAAAACCACCCTCTTTAACCCAATAAAATAATTTTTGATTATTTTAAGTTTGGTCAAGTCTGATATTTTGTCCAGATTGACCAGACATTTCAGCCAATCACTTATGAGGCAAAGAAAAGGAAGTTGGAGGACCTGTGTCTAACCTTGTCGTAGGTAAACAAGGAGGGTGTCTGTGAGTTTCAGTCTTATGGGGAAGGGTGACTCCTTGCATTAGCCATTTCCTGGAACACAAAAGAGTGGGTGAATTAAACCCTCACTGTTTTCAGGGATCACAGGACTCAGGTGAAGTTCAACATTGTCAGTTTTAAAAGGATCACCCTGGCTGGTGTGGTAAGATTAGACTCTTGGGGGCCAGCATAGAATGAAGAAGGGTAGTTAAGAGTTTAACACTGTACTAAGGCTGGCTTGGACCCCATGGGTGGTTAGGTTTTAGATATATTTTGAAGGACCATTATTAAGATGTATGTATTGCCATATGAACAGCTACTCTTGTGCTTCCAACTGCTGCTTCATAGTGTGTTAGGTAGGCATCCACACTACATATGTCAAATTAATAAACAGAAACCTCAAATAAACAGAGCTGGGAGACCACAACAGGAAGCTCTCCTGCCCTGTGATGATAGCAGAGCCCAACAGAAAGAAGACTCTTATTCTTTCCTGTCAAGGACTCAGCCAATGAAAAGCCATGGACTCTTTGTTCACTATAGCCCTCCCAACTTTTCCTTTTCCTCTTTATAGAAGCTTTCTCCTTACCCTGCTGTGTAGGGACTTGAAGGTTGTTGACCCTGAATTTCAATTCTCTTCTGATCCTATATAGACCCATCTTTGCTGGAGAAATAGCTGTTAGTCTGTTTGTTTCAGATCAACAACATATAACCTATCCACAGTCCCAGGAATGGATCCTCAGATTGCCTTCAACATTCTGCCACCATAAACATAACTTTGGATCCTTACAGGGTCCATTCAGATATTCTCTTCATATATATACTGAGGAACAGAGTTACTTTGACATGGAGTACAAATACACTGAAGTTACCGAGGTTCTTCTGGATCCTTCTCTAGAAAGGATGCAAAATGACATTTTCATCAACAGTATGTGGAGTTGTGTCTCTCCCCAATTACTCCTGAAATTAACCAATTTAACAATTATCTGAATTTAAATAATTCAAAATGAAATAAAATTAAAATTTTAGTTCTTTAGTTTCACTAGTCACATTTTAAATGCACAAGAGCAGAATTTACATTGTCACAGAAAGTTTTAGAATTTCAAATATCTTTCCCCATTCTCTCATCTCTATATAAATGTTGCTTTTGGTATACTTTTTGGAATAGAAATTCCTAATTTTGATGAAAACTAAACAAAAAATCTTCTCCTTAACAAAATGCCCTAAATTGTAGAACACCGGAAGCTCTAATCAGATGGTTGTTTTATATATGAAGAAACTGATGAGAAAACTTAAGATCTGTCTATTGAGTCTATGCTCTTCCTACTTTACTACATTAGAAAACTGTGGGTCAATCTGTCCATATCATTACTTCCTTCAACCATATATAACCAGAAATGGTTTGCAGACAGCTTCAGGGTGAGTTCTATGTTTAGGGCTTAGAAAATTCAAATCTTGACATTGATTTAAGACATATCCATATTCTTTCAAAAGCACCTGAGTAGCTGGCAAGATTTGCAATTTTAAAGAAACCAGGGATCTAATTAATACTGGGGTATCATAAAATTGATCTTGCAAAGGTCTGTATCTAAGATAATGTGCATTAGAGCAATTTATAAATCCCCAAAGCACTGTACAGATTACAGTGACTGAGCCAGAGATACTTGGTGAGAGAAATTATGAGTCAGGATTGGAGTAGATCCTTCAAAGCTGAATTGGCAGTTTGTTATGTGTCTGAGCTTTGTTTGTTTTGTTTTTACCTTTGTTTTACTTTTGTTCACCATTCTTCCTACTTTTCTGTCATTTGCAGCCACAGATTCACATCTGATTGGGGCAAATGGCTCACTAACTACATGAGAAAACCTCAGCTGTAGTAATCTCCAGCAATGGGAGAAATGAAAGGTTTTTTTTTCCCCTTATCTCTTCAGTGCCATAGTTACCAATCTTAGCTCCTAAAAAATAGAGGATCTCCCACTGCTCCCAGGCAAAACCATATTTTATCCTCTGCTAATAATTAGGCAGTTCATAATATGAATTTTATTTATCATTTATTTCATTTCCCAATGCTGGTTTTACTCACACTGTTGCTTGCCCTTCTGCTTAAAGTAGGAAGTTTTCAAATATTTTGGCAACTTGATCTCTGAAATGCTGTGAAATGATCACACCTGGTAAAGGATAAAAATGGCAGAGGGTGTTGTTCATACAATGCAACACAGCTTCTGGGGATACATTCCCAGATTCACTCTGCTATCCTAGGGTCCCTCTCACATCCAATAACAACTCTTCTCTCCCACATTTGGAACACTGGAAAACAAGATACTTAATTTAGTAAATTAATAACTGATTAATTAATAATGTATTAATAGTAATTCTCAAAGAAGGACTTACTGCATAGACTCTTTAGCATATCAGAGAACTTCAACAAAGTCAGCATAGCCCTTGTATAATATATCTTCCACCATGATGACAGAAAAAGGACATCTTGCCAAGGAAACATAGGTCCTTGCTTAACTTGCCTAAGAATAATAGTTCCAGTCAATTGACTCCATCCAGGGCCCACAAGAGAGAATCAATCATGGAATGTTGGTGTCAGTGGGTTCTCATGCACCATTCAAGAAAATTTCCATGTACTTTCAGAAATTTGTCAAACCGTAGATATTTGTGAGGTGATTGGATTTTATTATTAAAAAGTCAATTCTTTTTTTAGTTTATTTTAATGCTCTGTATTAGTCTTCACAACTACGGTGAATTATAATAATAATATCTTGGCAGATGAAATAAATGTTTCTTTTTCTTTATAAACATTTAAGTTACACTAATGTGAATTCACAACATGTTTTGCAAAGTGCTATGATGGATTGGTTGGAATATTAAGAAGTAATTATGGAGACTGTATTTTTACAAATAAGCATATAGGGAAAGGGAACGTGAAACTTATTTGTTATATCTTTTTATTAAAAATGTTGCCATGTTAGAGCATAAGAAGCTGGAATTTTTAATTATAAATTTATCTGATCTAGTCTTTATTTACACATTAGTTGCCCAAGTCTAACAACATTCTTTTACCAGAAATAGAGCCTAGTTAGTGCCCTCTGTCATTTTATTTTATATTATATCTTGGTATTTTGGAAGTGTTGCTGAAAGTCTGAAAAGTAGGAGTTGCTGATATAATTTTAATTTGGAGAAATGACTAAGCTTGACATCAAGTGAGAACAAGAAAATTCTATATTTAGTCTTTTCAAAAATCTTTCCATGTTATAGAAAGTCTAGGGTGTATCTAATAAAAACAAGAAGTTGCAAGTTACATTGGATTTACACTCAAAGATTACCTTTGTATTTGTTGTAAAAAATTAATAAACAGAAACCTCAGTTAAACAGAGTGGACACCAGAAGGGGGAGCTCTCATGCCCTCATGCAGAGCCCAACAGGAAGAAGGACTCCTCTTCTTTCCTGTCAAGGACACAGCCAATGAAAAGCCATGGACTCTTTGTTTATGAAAGTCCTCCCAATTTCCTTTTCACCTCTGTAAAAGTGTTCTCCTTCCGTTGCTATGGGAGGGATTTGCATGTGGCTCACCAGGCTTACAGACGCTGAATTGCAATTCTCTGCTGATCTCAAATAAAACCATTTTTTGCTGGAGAACCATCTGGAAGTCTACTTGTTTCAGGTCAACAAGGTTTAAGGGATTAAACATTTTGCTCAAAAATGTAGCATTTTGTAATAAACATTTATGATTTTATTAAAATTTAAATAATTTAACTTTTCATATTTTGAGAAAAATTAAATACTTTTAGCATATAACTATCATAAATATGTAGGTGAAATGAAAGATATGTGTTATTACATATGAAATTTTATTTATAATTTTATGTCCACCAAATTTTATTTCTTTCCTATTATCATTATTGCCACGATGAAATTATTTAAAATGCAAGAAACTGTAAGAATATCTTATGAAAAGTCACAGGAATTGAAAGTATATGAAACTCAGCAGTATTTTAACATACACTGTCTCAGAAGACTTATTACTTTTCAAAATGTCAAATATAATGAGTGACAATTTTGAATTTTTCTAAACCGACAGGCAAAATGTTAAATAGGACATTATTTCTGCAGAATCCTAACTTGTTTTTATAGAAAAATAAATATCAGTGATGAAATGTTATCACCTTAATTTTTCTGTTTTAATGAGGTATTTATATGGAACAAAGAACCAGTTCATTTGCTTAACTTGAAGAGGGTTTTTAGATTTAATTAAGACTCATTTAAAAAAGATATAAAGTATTGAGGTTAAAGGCAAACAGAGTTTTATTCTATTCTGTTTATAATAGAAAAAAATATCTTGTAATGAAATTGCCATTAGTGCATTCACTTGGTAGAGGCAGTGTGGGTGAGGTGGGGTGGAGAAGAAAGCATTATTAAATGACCCCAAAATCTTCCTGAAAGTACTGGCCATGTCAGTAAGAAGGAAACAAGAAACACAGTAACAAATAGTTCCTTTAAAATGGGTCAAATAGACAATAGACAAATATACTTTTTTCTCCTATAGAAAAAAAACATGATCAAAATACAGTTATGTCCAATTAAAGATTTGAAATTTTCCAATAATTATGCTGGCAGGAAGCAAAGACATACATAAACTGATCAGGGAGAAGGGGGTTAAGCTGTGCAAGATTCACTAATCAGAGAAAAGGTCACGTATTGATATTACCAAAATTTCATTAGGCTCAGGATCCATGTACTAGAAATCAATGTTTCCTTGGCTTCTGCATTTCTGCTCTGTAATATGTCATTCTCCAGAGGTCTCGCTTCTAATAGGAGGGCATAGCAGTGTTACATCCTTTCCGGAGCACAAAGACAGCAAGAGATTAGGAAGAATTTGCAGGTTAAAACAGACAGGGATTGTAATTCCTATAGCTGAGGGACTTAGGAAGCAGAAATGGGAAAACATAGCTGTGACTGTGAAGCTAAAAGACTTGTTGTGCTGGCCAATGCCCAGAGGAAAAATAAAACTGGTCCTGGGAACTTAGAGCTTTTTGCAGCCTTCCAAGTACAATCTAGTCAAATTAAAATAAATCCACATAGGGCCTTGCACTTCAAATTGCTGCAAAGTGGTTGTAGAACAGGGAATTACCAAAGTACTCGGATTTAACAAAGTAAAATACAAAAACGATGAACAAAAATAAATAAGTAAATAAATATAAATCCACTTCAAAGCAGGATTAAGTTACATAGGCTTTAGTTTCATGTGATTTTATAGATACAAAGAGGAGCAGAAATATCTGCTTTTACTTACATTGTATTTACCTCATTTAAATAAAAGTGATAGACAGCATTTTTTTTTTTTTTTTTTTTTTTGCAGTACGCGGGCCTCTCACTGTTGTGGCCTCTCCCGTTGTGGAGCACAGGCTCCGGACGCGCAGGCTCAGTGGCCATGGCTCACGGGCCCAGCCGCTCCGCGGCATGTGGGATCTTCCCGGACCGGGGCACGAACCCGTGTCCCCTGCATTGGCAGGCGGACTCTCAACCACTGCGCCACCAGGGAAGCCCCTGGTCTATATATTTGTGAGTACTTATTTTTGTTCTTTTTCAAGATGGTTTTTGAGTTAGTTTTCTTTTTACTACAAGTGCAAAAACTTCTAACTCTCAAGAGAAAATATTTGTAAATTCTTCAAGGCAGTTGCTATACAACTTGGGAAAAATAACCGAAGTTAAGCAGGGTATGAAGTGGAAACTTTGTAAGTTGAACTTTCAGTTCACTTCACTGGAATTCAGTTCTTAACAGCCCCAAAGCAGTTTATATATTTTAGAACTGCAAGCAAATCATGCCTTTCTCTGGACATTCTTTTGAAGGCAGAAAAATGTAACACTGGGAAGAAACATAACATTATATAATTATTTACTCTTTTGCTCTGAAAATAATGCTGGTCATGGACTATCCTAAGTATTCTACTTATGTTGCAGGCATTTAGTGTGTATATATGCCCAGGGCATTGCATGTGGCACTGAAGTCATTATGAAAATGAATGGCATCAAGCTTCATCTTTTATGGAGTTCACACTCCCATTGGCATGGCTGGGGGAGCACTTAATGCCTTAAGGAATTTCTTGCAAGACAGAGAAACTTGTTTGAGGTATTAACTACCTTACATGCCCTATGTGCAGATAATTATACTTGAGGATGGAATGGCTTGGGATATACATCCATAGGGAAAACAAAACCTGGCACAGAAAATTGATCATCAGAGTAATAACAATAAAAGAAGTTATTTATAGTGGCATGTATACCTTTATTAATATACACGATTTTAAAAGTTTCATTTTGTTATTAGAAAAATTATATGTTCATGGTAGAAAATTTAGTGATTAAAGAAGTTTTGGATAAGCACAAACAATAGACAATAGCTATTTTTAGGATTCTGTATATATTTCTCATGAACAAATTAAAGTGCCCAACCAAGCAGCCTTAAACATTAGTGAGTGGTGGGAAAATTCAAAATCAAATACAATATCTATCAAAATTGGTTAATATTGTTCCATCAACAAAAGCCATACTACTGAATGGAGATGTTCTAGTGCACTCAGTATTTTAAAATCCTGGTGTGCCAAATGCCAACCGATAAATGAAAAATTTCCCTTCTAGGAAGTCAAGTGATTTCTGATTTTAAAAAATTAGTTAGAATATGGTACTAATGAGTATGAACATGATTGCCTATGGACTTAAGAACTGAGAATGGGAAAAATGAGACATAAGCTTGCTATTTTATTATAAAAATATTACTTATATTACTACTGCTACTAATATTTTTATTAGTATGAAACTTGCAATACCACTTTCCTTTTAAAACTGTGTATATATTATTTTTTAAATAAGAAAAAAATGTAAAAATATATCTTAAGCAAATAAATATACATGTATGCAAATATATATCCATAAGGATGTTCTTTGAAACGTGGATTTAATAATAAAAGGGACAATCTAAATGTCCAACAAGACAAAATCAGTGTAAATATATTTATATATAATGGAATATTCTGAAGCTATCAAAATAACAGTGTGGAATATTATTTAATGGCATGAGAAATGTTCATTATGCATTGTTAAGTGAATATAAAAGAGATTATAAAACAGTATGATTTCAGTAGTAGTTGTTAACATTTGTTGATTTCTTTTTATGTGGTAGGCACTGTATTAAGTGCTATACATGCATTTTTCTCATTTGCTCTCCATAATAGCCCCGTGAAATTGGTAATGTTGGTGAGTCTAAGTGACTTTAAACAAGGCTATAAAATCTGTACAATAATGGTTCTCTGTTTTTAAAAATAAATAAAACTAAAATACACACGTGTATGTATACACACATACACAGATGTTAGCGATTACCTCTGTTGTAGAATGATATTCATTTTATCTTTCTTGCTACTTTGTATTTTTGATCTTCTACAATAAACATATATGATATGTTTAATAAGAAAAAGTTAAGCCAAAGATCATTTAGTCTTGTCTATATAAAGCATTTATTAAGTCCTTACTGTGTGCCAGGTACATTACTGGGTTTGGAGGATGCTAAAATGAAAAGATAGTGTTCTTGCCTCTTTATAAATATATATATATATATATATTTTTTCAAGATAATCCCTTGTCTACCTGCATGATCATATGTGGTGACCCCAAGGTTGATTATGTTATTACAAGACAGCTTATATTTTTCAAATATTATATTTTCATCACAGGAGTATGTAAACTTTATTTAACAGAAAGAAATCAGTATGTTACAAAGATTTTCATAAGAGGACACACAAAACAGACAAAACACATATAATAATTTGGCTTGTCAAACGTAAAACCTTTGGAGTTTTTAGGCTGATAAGATATACTATTTTAATATTTCAGTTATCCTACTTGTTTTTCTCCTTCATTCAACAAATACTAATTCAGCACTTACTGTGTACCTGATAGTTTTTTAGTGACTGGGACACAGCACTGAACAAGAATGATAAAGTCTCTGTCCTAGTGAAACTTATATCCTGATGAGAGAGACAAAGACAAATACACACACACACACAAATACATTTTGTTTTACTTCCACTAGCAATAATCATTAGTGTCTTAGACAAAAATATCTTGCCTATTGTGTATGTTTTCTTTTGTATTTCATGATTTCCTTCATAGCATTAAAGCTCACCACAATCTAATTTATGTCTTTTTTATTCCGTAACTAATTCTCCCACCTATAGCCTCTCTTTAGGTTTATCTTTCCTGTTTACCACTGATAATTGATACTGCTACAGTGTATTTTTCAAACTCCAGAAACACATCATGAAATAAATGTAATTGGTGCAAACCAGCATTTTTGTAATAAAACAGAAATGTAAGCGAACAGAATAAAAAAAAATCGGAGTGCTTTGTAGCTAGTAAGAATAAGTAATGTTTTATGAAATATTTTTTCAAAGGTAAGGGGATTGAGTCTAATGTAAAATATATTTCTTACAGAAGATTGAAGTCAAAATTTTTGAAAGCCACACTACACTCCTAGACTATTATGCTCCCCATATTATCAGTCTGCTCAAAAGCATACTGTAACAACCTATTTTCTACCTAATTATATATTTTATTATCAACTCTTGTCACTGCCATGGGATATTTTCTTCTCCATAGTTTCCTCTAACCTCGGATTTATTTCTCTCTTCAATTCAACAGATAGATAGATGATAGATAGATAGATAGATAGATAGATAGATATCTCTATGTGTAGATAGATAGAAAGATAAATAGATATAATTAAACTACATGTTGCTTCATGCTTAATCTTTACTCAGAATATTCTCATACTATCTTCCACATTTTCACTGTCAATTTCCCATGCACTCCAGTTTGCATGGCATTGTTCAAAGACATTTTTTTATGAAGCAATGTTTTTGCCCAAATTAAGAGCTCACATTTATCTTAACTACATGACTGCTTTATTAACATTCCTCAAAATGTATGTTTCACGTGGAAGAGGTAATTTTTAATCATATTCCTTTCAGAACAGCTTAATTATGTCCTTATAGTTCTTGCTCAATAAATTAAGTTCATTGAAATTGAATTGGGTAGAGATGTTAGATTTAAATCCAGAAAATAATCATAGAAATACCCAGGACTTTTCCTAAAACAAGAATGAAAATATGTAGAGATTTTAATTTTATATAGCAATAGCAAATGAGTTTCATGTTCTTTTTTGTTGGTCTGTGCCTAGCATATAAGAGGTATTCAATAAATGACATTTCTCAGAAGAGTTTGTCCTGCTTAAAAAGTCTAATACCCTGATCTACTTTAAAACTTCTCACTTCCTAAATGGAAAATGTTTGTTGAAAGAAGAAACATGGCAGAGAACTTTTGATTCTTAGGTTGTTCTGGTTTATAACACATGTTCTGCACTTTTACTGCCCCAGTGTGTCAGAAAATGACTTGAAGAGCTGTAACTTTCCATAATAAGTTACTTTATAGAATCTTTTATGTTTACTGACTGTAATATAAATTTTGATAAACACAAAGAAAAAGAAAGTAAACTTGAACAGAGTGATTCTAAACAGTGTTTGTTTATTACAGTAGAATTTCATTTAGTCTGAACATTTGACTTCTTTTTCCGTGTGTTTTCTACTTGCCAAAAATATTCTTTATTCATATTAGAATTAACCATCACTGGATATAATAGAAAATGTGAGTGAATTATAACTGGAATTTTTAATACTGATTTTCATCACATTTTTATCTTTGTGCACTTTTCATACCAAGTGAAATTTCTCACTCTGGTGTACTAGAAATCAAACCCCATAAAATGGTGTTGCACTTTAATGGTGGTAACATATCCCCATGAAGAAGCATGCACGGAGATGGCCTTAAGCATGTTAAATGAAAACAATAATTTGGTATAAATGACCATACCACACTAGATATGTAGCACAAAATACACAGAACTAGCTTTCAACAATTCATCCTAATGCCAAAAGATTGGCAGTTTGCTCTGTCACATAATTCTAACACAGAAATAATGAAGCATGCCAAAACAGAATAACAATATTTTAGTACCCTGGGCCAGAAATAATGATAAATTAGAAATCTTCTCTCCCTGTCAAATACCCTCATTGAGTGACATTACTAGCCACCATGTGAGAACTACAGAAAAATGTTCATTTTAACAGTGGAGAAGTTTGATATTCTAAGTGCTTAAGTTAATTAAAAATGAAAAGCAATGCTTCATAAGTTATAATATGATTCTAACAGTTTAATTTATGAAATATGGCTAACTAGAAAAGGATATACATTATTAATTGATGCAAAAGTATTTTATGCATAATTGTACAACGAACATTAGTAAGCATGGGGAGACACTCAGAATACCTAAACAAATGTCCTTATTACTGACTGCTCTAACAGTACTGAAATACCATCGAATCAAGTGACTACAGATTTTCATAAGTTGTGAGCATCTAAGGAGTCAAGATGTCTATATCATTGGGGAACAGTAGACATAAAATAGTTTTAGTGTAATTTGGGGAAAAACGCATTTTGAGTCAAGTGTGGGAGCACAAAAAGAACTGCCCACTGATGTTTGGGTTCCAAAATAAGTTACTGGGTTTAGAGTTGAATAAGAAGTTGGAAATGGGTTGGAGGAAGAGGACAGGTGGTAAGATGCAGAGAATATAC
This sequence comes from Mesoplodon mirus, assembly GCF_964341445.2. Classification (NCBI taxonomy): domain Eukaryota; kingdom Metazoa; phylum Chordata; class Mammalia; order Artiodactyla; family Ziphiidae; genus Mesoplodon; species Mesoplodon mirus. The sequence goes on along the minus strand of NC_138989.1, from coordinate 45,847,595 downwards.
ATTAAAAATGTTGAGTTACACAAAATTTTGTATTTTGACACTTTCTCAATTTTCTTGTTTAGGGACGTATGGAAGAAAATAAATTTATAGAAATAAGGGTATTTATTTCACCATAGAGATAATTCCCTCACTGAATACAACAACCATAGAAAGGAGTATTATGCCCAAATTACAAGAGTAAGTAAATATTGATAAATCCTGGTACACGCATAGAACAGGATGTTACACGCTTTAAAATATTTTTGAATAATTTTAATAACAGTTAAATTTATTTTAGATAATAAAAATAATATATTACTACACATTAAATATAATCCTAGATATTTGTTGAAAACTACTACAAAGTAATTAACAAATATCACATATGGCGGTTATATATGTGTTGGTATTATAGGTACTTCTCATTTCATTTTTACTACTTCATTCTTTTCCCAAACTTTTAAATAATAGTTATCCATTCCTTTTAGAATATGAATAAAAGGAAACAGTATAAAAAATGACTTTGGAAAAATTATTCAGTAATCACAGCCATTTTATTTCCTCATTTTGTTTGATATCAATATTGCGGGAAATTTTCTGGTTTTGTTTATTCTGGTTGTATTTTCTTCTACAATGTGACCACTTTATAAAGGTAGTTATGGAATCTTCATTATTTCATCATAGCCTAGTTAACTTGAAAACACATATTTTTACAAATCTTTTTCTATTCTGTGCAGAATGATGATGTGTATCAGGTGAATTTCGGGTTAAAGGCTGGGGGCAGGTCAGGAATACAAATGTAAGTAATACTTTGATGTGGACAATATTATAGCAGGTTTATGTTGTGAAAAAAATTCAGGTCTTCCACATTAGCTCCTACCTGTTTGATAGTGGAAAAAAACAGTTAACTTCTGATCACTTCAACATGATTTAATCATATATGTTCTCTCCAGGGCACTCAGTTTTTGCAAGGACGGACCAGGTAAGTGAATTGGTGCCCTCCCCCCTCCTTCCACACCCACTCTCCATATGTCATCTAGCTGAATGGGGAAAGGAGACACCATGAGGTCACTTGGTCCCCTTTACTCCTTTCAGCTCTATATCTGTCCTCTCCTCACTGCTTACCTTCCTGGCATTTAAGGCTAAAGTTACCTAATGGTAGAACTTATAATTTGTTCTTGGCTTCTCTGAGAGACTTCCTTGGCTGGTTTATGTGAGAATTTAAAATTCAGGGCTTCCTTTTCCTCCACCAGGTTCAATTTGACAAGAGATAATTTGACCAAGAATAATGTCAATTTAACTCTAAAAATGTTATCTAAAACACTTGAATATAAAGGTGAAGATAGAAAAGTTTTTTGTAGGTAAAATTACAAAGGTATGTAGTGAGATTTCATATCTTCTAGCTGCGATTATTGCTTTGAAATTTGTGATAACAGATCATGAATTTTCTACTTTATATTCCTGAGTTCACACTTATATCAGATTAAGTCAGTCTGTTACTTCCTACATAGTAGCTGAATGGAAACATTTTTACCAGGCGTACAAATCTTATTCTCTCACTGTCATCCTTTGGCTAGTCTCTTGATGTTCATTGTTACAGCTCAATGGATTTTTCCTGACTCTAATTTAGCTATTTTTCATGACTCATTATCTTAGCAGTCACCACCACAAGAGTTATTGAGCATTCACTCTGTGCAAAATCCTGTCCTACATAGTTAAAGGCAGGGGGTTACAAAGGAAATAAAATACTTGTTCCCTGCTGTCAATGACATTACAATCTAATGGGCTTTAAAAATCTCTGCTGTCTTAGTGTTTAGCCTGGTGCCGTATCAGTTTCTGTCTTAGTATTAAACACACCAGAAACTCACTAAAACACCTTTTACTACAGAGCAGAATTTGCTTTATTTTTTGTTGTTGTTGTTTTTGTTTGTTTGTTTTGGCGATACGCGGGCCTCTCACTGTTGTGGCCTCTCCTGCTGTGGAGCACGGGCTCCGGACGCGCAGGCTCAGCGGCCATGGCTCACGGGCCCAGTCCGGGGTATGTGGGATCTTCCCGGACCGGGGCACAAACCCGTGTCCCCTGCATCGGCAGGCGGACTCCCAACCACTGCACCACCAGGGAAGCCCCAGAATTTGCTTTGAAGAAGATTAACTTTGACATTATTCTTGGTTAATGATAAATTCAAAAGACTTTTTAAGTTTTAAGTTTTCATGGATATTGAGGACAATATTCTGTGCCACTTTAGAATAATAATTATTTTAATTTATTTAAATAGCATTTTACATTTAAACTATTAAATATATAATATATAAAATATGCTTTTTATATAAATATTATTTATTTTATTTTTATATAAATATATATAAACTTACTACTAACAGAAAAAATGTTTGATGTTATGATAGTCTTAAAGTTGAGGAAATCTAGGCTCACAGTATATTCTATTACTGCTGGCAGAGTATGATGAGAAGTCAGTGTCTTGTTTTCAAGACAAGTGTTTAGAAAGAGGCTCTGCTTTAAGAAAAGCAAACTGATAAACATTTGTAAAGAATATATTTAGTTAAAAGGTCAATTGAATATTGCCACTTCTTGTTGTCTATGTTAGGTAAAACACTTCTAATGCATTGCTGCCATCTGAAACTCTAATCTCATGTGACAAAGCTCCAGTCACATATGGAGAAAGGTTGATATAAACTGTAATTCTAACTCTAACCAAATGTCCTGCAAATGTAGGGAACCAACTTAGATAATTGCTATTCAAAGCAGTAATTCCTAGCCAACATGTAACAACATAAAGACCACACTGGTGAGTAAATATCAAATCCTTAAACAGGAAAATAAACTTTATTCTAACTATTGAAATATATTTCTTTTATATGAGTTTATCCAGCATTTTGGTGCATAAAGAGAAGTAACACAGAACAGGACTTGCAAAATACATGGGAAATACATTTTAGACTCTGGAGAACAAAGAGAAGAAATGATTAAATCTAACTTTCTGAGCCCTTCTGTGTTGCATGCACTATTTATGAATCTTTTTCTTAATTGTGAATTTTCCCTTTGTGGGATGTTATCCTGTATTTTATTTTTATAAGTTTATATAATGCTATATATTATTTGTTATGTAAACAAAATAATTACATAAATTTAGCAAATATGGTATGTATCTACAATAAGATTTACAGTTTTTTGTATTTAGAAAATAAACCTTATACTGTCTTTTTTTCAGAGCTATAGTTTTTATTCAATATGGAACTACAGAACCTACTCAACTGACAAAAATTTGATCTTACCTAATTATAACATGATATAGCATGCACAGCTGTATATAGGCATGGATTATGTGTTAAAGCTTGAAGGATGTACAATTAGCTTAACAAATATATGGAAAAGGACTTCCAATTGTTTAATGTCTCATCTTTACACTTCGAATACTATTATTGCTCTGGCAGCTTATAGGTCTTGCTCACTAGCATTTAATCTTGAAAAGATAAATGGTGTCTAGGCTGAGTTATTCCTTAGTTTAACAATTTTTGAAGCATTTTAGAATGCCTTCTGATCATTATAGTTCATATCCTTGCAGAGATCAAAATCTATCCAGAGAACGCCTTTGCAGTTTTCTTCTTCCCACGAGGGAATTTCAAACAGCATGTCTCTAGGCTGTGAAGTGTTTTTTTTTTTTTCCCTACGTTGAGAAATAATTTTTTTAGAAGCCAAAAAGTTACTTTCTAGTGGCAATCTTTTACTCTCCAACAATCTAAGTTATGACCACTGTGTTTTTTCAGGAGTAGATGTTCTTAAAGATTGTATTTATTATTCATATTTTTTCAAATGCTAGATTGACATTTTAATTTATTGATGCTAAAATTCTGGCTAACATACAGTCACAATAGTAATTTTTTTCTGATGTTATCAGAAACTCAGCCCTTTCTTTATACTTTATAATTACTTTTCTGACATTTCCCATAGTCTCAAAACAAAAAAAAGCTTTTAAAAATAGAACATCTTATATTACTTTATTATGAAAATGCCAAAAAGATATAGATTGCTTAACAAAGAGCAAAGCAAGGGACGTGTAAAAGTGTTTATTAGATGAATCTTAGAGAAAACTGAATCCTTCAAATTAATATTAAAATATGGTCAGGATATTATATAATATAGCTATTTTTTTACCCATGTGTTCTACTTATAAATAGGAGTTAAAAAGATTCATGTTGGTATTACCTGGGATAAAGCCATTTTAAATATCTGATTATTTGGTTAAACCCAAATCTGTCATATTTTTTAGGGAGTTGTTGGTACACTTAAAATTGATCTATTGATATATTTTAGTGCAAATTTGTATGTCTCCACTGAGCCTGTACGTATAATTTACATAACTTATTTCAAGGTTTATTGTCCCATCATTAATTATAACTACACCTTCTATTTTAGTAAGCATGAAGCATATCTATGCAATTTATGCTAATTTGATTAGGTCATATATGTCTTCTTAGTGACATTAGACCAGAAACAAATCATTGATATCAACATTTTCCAAGAGTCCAGAATATGATGGGTTTGGTTTCTGGTAGGAGAATGTGTGCCATACTCCGAATTTTAATCATCTCCTAGTTAAAAGTATCTTATACTAGCTTGAAATAAAGAGTAAGGTAGTCCAAATTTCTAGGTTGATAGAAGAAAATTATTTGCATAAAATCTGGAAATAATTAGCATGCCCTGCCTCATGAGGTGATATCACCGGGTGGTATTGGGATCAGAGTTACATCAGTGTGTGTGCCTGAATTCCGTAGTGGAGGAGGTTCCCCTACCATCCTTGGATTGATGCTCTACACTGAACCACCAGGCAGATCAATAAAATGCAAAAGATGACGGGCAGAAAATAGCCAGTAGTTTTTAACACATTCCTACTACTGTTTCTTGTATAATGAGATAAAGAAAGTAGTTGGGATCAAGGTAGGGATAGAAGCATCATCTCAGGGTCAGTGATCCTTCTATGTCACAGATAAGATTTTCAGTGATATTTCCAAGTACCTTAATGTCAGTGAGACTCTAAATGGTACACAGATAGAAAATGAAATTTTTCATCCATCTAAAACATATTTAAATATTATATTCTGTTTAAAAGAAAGATATCAATTTCAAGGGTAATTCTGTAATTCTCTTACAGACCCTGAATTCAAGAATAGAGAATCCCTCCTCAAACGTCAGTTTACCTTAGACAGAAGTTGGGAAGAGTATAAAGCAAGAGTGGAATAAAGAGTCAACCATTCAGACATGAATTCTGGAAAACATTAATTATTCATAAAAAGGAACCAACATTGAATAGGAATAGTTTAAGCCACTCATTGTGTACTCTATCCTTGAAAAGAAAACTGTATTTTAAGTCTCTTATTGAAACATTGATGGAAGGGGGAATCCAACAATTTTATACAAGAAGTTTTCCTTATTTAAAAGACATATTTAAAATCTTCCAACAATCCCCATTCTACTCAGAGCAAAAGCCAAAGTACGTACAAAGACCTACAGAGCACCGTGTCATTTAAGTGATACAGATGACTGTATCACTTAAAACCCTATCACCTGTAAGACTTCATCTCTAGTATTTGTAACCTCGACTCACTTGAGTTCAAACACACATGGCCCTCTTGTTGTTCACTGAATACACTCAGCATGCTATTGCATAGGCCCTTCATTCTTTTTGTTCCCTCTCCCAGAAATACTCTTTATAGAGCTATTCCCTTGGCTCATTCCCTGTATTCCTCAAGTCTTTGCTTTAATCACTGAGGACTACTCTGACCAACCTTAAACTTGTAATCCATCCCCTCACCTTGACTATAGTTCATACTTTTCAACATGTACAATCTTTTAACATACAGTATGCATTTCTTATTTATTATGTTTTTGTTTTCTAATTTTCTTATTATATACATTGTTTATTGTCTGATTTTTCCAACTTGAGTGAAAGTCCTATGAAGGTAGGGCTTTTTGCCCTTTTAATTTTTCTAACTGATGCATCACAAACACTTACAACAGTGTCCAGCACATAGAAGGCACTCAGTTAATATTCACTGAATGAATGAATTCTAACACAAATTATATTTTTAAAAGAAAGCCCTACAAAGATCACAAAGGTTTAATAATTGTATGATGCAAATGGAGCTGTTTTTTCCTTTCATAGGAGAATTGAATGTTCTCTTCTCCTTCATGCTTTGGCATACCATCCAGGAGAAGGCAGTGAATACTGTGATCCTTTCCACAAATTTTTATGACAATCTGTGCTCCTAACTCTTTTAGTTGCTCAATCACCCCAGGAGTGCTCACTGAAAACAAGTTTTAATTCTCCCAGTTGAGATCCCTTTGGTTTTTTCTTTATGGCCTCATTCATGTCTGGTCTCCTTGTGTCAACACTTTAGACAAAGTTGGCATTTTTCAATGGTTTTCCCATAGAATTATGGCTTATCTCTCCTGGACAAAGTAGATCCCCTATTGCTTTCTCTGAATTTGATAAAATACCTAACAAACAAATAAGCAAATGGGCACATAAAGAAAATCTGATCTCAGAGTGTACTTTTGTGTCCTGTCAGCTCTCTCCTCTATCTTTACTCTTTGAAAAGCCATGAAAAATATATATTTCTGGGGGACAGTTTTTACACTTCACAGTAAACATAGGTTGCAGGAGGGTCTAGGATGAAAAGCTCAATCTTCTCCATAAAAACACAATGCAATTGATGCCAAGTAGATTTAAGGTGCCTATTATACAGATACCTGCTTAATACTTGAGTGTGTGACTGTTCTCTCATGTATAGACATTCAATGGCAAAACAAGTTTGAAGAAGCCTGTAAGCACCATTAAAGACCAACAAAGCTGTTTCACTTTACATTGTATTTTACAGTACAACATTTACAGTTGAATTGTGATTTTGGATCAAACAGGTAGGAACGTATCTTTTTCTCCAAAGGTAGAGAGATAGAGGAAGGGATGATCCTCACTGGAACCAGATTTATTTCCAGTTTGTGACATTTTCCCTTCACCACATGGTTCCCACACAGGCTCTCTAATCTTCTTTTATGAATCCCATTTGGTCTGTTTATATTAGAAGAAAGCATGGAAAGAAGATGAGATTTCTCCCCCCTGTGGAGATTCAGAGGGTAGTTAGTAGCTAGGATGGCGGTATGACTTAATATTGCAGAGTATTCCTGACATGTCCACTATTTCAGGCAGAAAAAATCTTTTAGAAATTCAATCATATTTAAAATGAATCCTTTGACCCTGCAACTCCATATGAGGGTGGTAGTCTATCCTAAATACACACACACACACACACACACACACAGACTATATCAGCAACTGTTTTTCCTATTAGTTTTTCTATTTAGGTGCCGAGTTCCTCATACAAATGTCAATATAAAGAAGAGAGATGACTTTCCTATGCAGCCCATCCAAATGTAAGCATGCTCTAGTGGGTAGGAATATTTAAAATGTCCCTGGCCTTATGAGAATTAGAAGTCTTCTGAGATGTATATTATAGCTTATGTTCTGTATTGCTTGTCTTTCAGTGAGGAGGAAAGAAATATAAATGTTAAAACTTAGGTATAATTTACTAGAATAATAGAAATAGAAAGTTACTGGGTAGAGGAAAGTAAGAAAATAGAGAAAAATTAATCAATGAAAAAGAAGTCGGAAAAAAGAAGTAAAGTGTAGTAAATTAAATTTCAAAATAAAATAGCAATAATAAACCCTAATATCTCAGCAACTGTAATTAACTTTTAAGTAGGATTTACTTCTCCTATAATTTGTGTATTAATTCTAGGAGATTTTTTGTATATTCTTTGTGATTGTCTACATAGACACTCGTTATCTGTGGATAAAAACATTATTTTTGCTACTCAAGTCAGTATGTTTACTTATTTCTCTTGCTTTCTTGTACTGCCTAGGACTTCCATCATTTAAGGTAAATCTAAGGTCTTGACATAGTTTAAAAGGCCCAGCCTAGGTTTTCAATTTCACTGAATTCTCTTTTATACCAAATGAACCTTTCAGTTCCTCAAAAGTCCCAGGCTCTTCTCTCCTTCAAACTGTCTTCAGTGGTTTCTTCTCCCTGAAACTCTCCCCCCACATCCCTAATTTTGTCACTTGTTAATTACTACTCATCTTTGGGCTTTAGCCCCTTCGGGGTATCATTTCCTGAGCTTCACAATCCAGGACATACCTTCTTGTTATTGTCATCCAATTACCATGTTCATAGAGCTTTTTAAATTGTAATTACATGTATAATATCCATTTACTCAGTAGACTATTTTCATTTGGGTAGAGACTACATCTATTTGGTTTAGTCCTGCATTCCTGGTGCCTAACAGAGTGATAAGCTACAAAACAGATGTTCTTTAAATATTTCTTGAGTATAGCTGAACAAATAATATGTAAGTTAATAATACATAAAGAAATTGATTACTGCAGTAGTTGGTTAAATCCTTGAATATAAAAATATATTTCTTCTTTCTAAATTTATACATCTGGGATATCAGGTTAATAAAGTCCAACTATAGCAGACTGAATAATCCTTATCATTACTAGCAGCAGAAGCACAAATTTACCAACTACTATTTACTGAGCACTTTTCACATAATAAGCATAATAATAGGTGATTTACAAATACTTTATTATTTATAAATTATACAATCAAATGTTTAGCTATTATAATCCCCTCTTGCCATTAAACGTAGCAAATATGTCCACATATTAGGAATTTTGAGGTGATTCTCTGAATTTCACAAGTGAGATAAAACCACCTTACTAGTGAGATAATCATTTCAGTATGAACACACAAATTCATATAGCTATAGCCAGTCAGAGTTTAAGACAATTCTACTATATTCATTAATTACTTACTGTTGGCCTGCTGGTCACTAACAGTTACAGATGTTACAAATGAATGAAACATAATCCCTCCTTTCCCAATTAAAGAACTGTGTCCATAAATACATTGATGATTTTATGGTAAATCAAACAATTATATATAAAGACCAATGTAGGTACAAAGTGTCTGAGGGCTTGAAGAGAGAAAAATTAGTTCTGAAGTCTTTTAGGAGGGACAAGACTCAGGTAGATTCTTAATTGATTATGAAAGAAAAATATTTGCTAAGCATAATGTAAAATAAAGAATTAAAATAATGATATAATTTTGCAAGCTCCATTCTCCTACATTTTTAATAATTGAATAATATGAATTGATTATCTTGTACTTGAAAGAAATAAAAACACACCCTTAGCAAATTTTTCTTATTTTAAATCAGTACTCACTATATTAATAACACCCAAACATTTCCTTTATATTTCTCAGAAAATGCAGGCAGTCAAGAAAGATATTTCTATTAATTTTGAAATATTTCCCTATATTCTCATCTTTATCTTTAATATATTTTAAATGCTACCCTTTCACCATTAGATGGCAATATTACTTATTATTTTCCTTTTAGTATTCCAGTAAGCATTGAACTTAGTAATGAAAATATAATGTTGCCTAAGAATTAAAATTCATTATTCAATTTTATTTATTTATTTATTTATTTGAGTTATTTTATTTCATACTGGCATATCATAATGAAAATACACTCAAAATGATGTTGATGTAATCTTAATTAAGTCAATAGGTCCAACATTCTTTCCTCTGGCTGGAAGATGAGGTTATCTGTCTTATACGAAGCCTGATTCTACTCTTAACTTGCTGTTATGGATAAATATTCTGTGCCCTAGTCCTTCCAGAGCCAAAAATTGCAACAATTAAGAACCATATGAAAAGATGGTCAATAATCATTTGCTATGAATCATTAGAATCTCAATTCCCTGAAAATAACCTTTGCTCAATAAGTATTATTAAAATGGTTTGAATCAGTGGACATAAATTTCAAAGAAGAAAAGTTATAATGTGTTACTTCAATAGCTGTAATTTATGTTCTGATATCACAGTTTACCCGGTCCTCAAAGTAGTCCAGCTCTAGCTAATAATGCAAATGTAAAAGTATTTCTCAAAGTAAAAGGTGTTTTTTATAGAATATTATGGTGGCCTACCATTCATAAGAAAGGGAAGAATAAGAATTGTTACAAATTACTATCCCATAAATAGAATGCTAATAGGACAATTTTCAACTAAACAATAATTCATATTATAAGTGGATTAGACTAGAAAGCTATGATCTTGTCCACAGTCAATGACAAAAATATTTTCCTACTATGCATTTCCATTTATGGATTATAGTTATTTATATTCATATTCATAAATAAATAAAATATTTATAATTCATTAGCGAATTATAAATAATTGAGTTTCACTATGACTTCCAGTTTAAGACTACTCATAAACTTCATAGAGATGTTTGTCTCTGTAAGGATTATTTTAATCAAAATAATATCTATTATTCATCTTAATTTAGTAATGTAGTCATGCATGTTCAATATATCTAATCCTCTAAATAAATTGGGTAAGTTTGTACAAATTATATCTTTTAAAATTAAACATTGAGACTAAGATCGTTTCCTAAATTGATAAATCATCTGATCTGATATGTTCATAGTTTAGTTTTATTTATAGTAGTGTTTCATAGAGTTGAGTAGTATATTTTAATAACTATAAGATTAGCTCATTATTATCCCCACTCTGTTTACTAAAATTTGTTTCATTATGTTAGGAATACAAGTCAGGGTTCATAGAGAAATACCATTTCAGTCCAGATCAGGCAGTGGATTGGTTCAGATCAGATGAGTCCCAGTCTACGACTTGGGTGACCTTTGATTATTGCATGCCAAGAGAGTCCACCTACTATGACCACCATAGTAATATTAACAGTATGTCTGATGTCCTGATGCTATGTTACATAAAAATTCACCATTTTCTAATATCTGATATAAGAACTTACTATTCATTATTCATAAGTCATATTTAAAGTATCTCCATATATGGTAGCACTAGATATATTTCTGGGAAATATTTACATAAATTCAAGTTACTTAATAATATTTGCACTTTGGAACAGTAACACTTGTAGTTCTTGATGAGTACACTAAGTATATATTCAGGACAAATGAGAATTCATATTGTTTCAATGGTTCCAGAGTCAGACATTATGAAAGATTCACAGCTTGGAGTTTGTCCTTAGATAGTAAAATAGCTTATAAGTTGGGTCCATTTACCAGGATACAGCTTTCATAAAATTACAGATAATCATATTCTGTATTAGTTTTGCATTTGTTGTACTTTAGAAACACAGGCTTCAGCTTCTATATAAACATATAAAGATTTAAAGGTGTTCAGTTTTTTTATCCTGACAATTCCAAAGGAAACAGTCTTAACTTTACCACTGCCTCTATATCATCACCAGATTCTTTCTACTGAAATATATTTTTTTAATTCTTTTTCCTTTCACATCATGAAGTTGAATAATGAGACAGTGTTTCTAGAGTCATCTGATAATGCACTACCTCCACATACCTTCATAGGACAATTTCTGTTTTTTATTTTGATGAGTAATAAACTTATCTTAGAAAAACATTAGGATTATAACATGAAAACACAGTCATTTTCAAACATATAGCTCTGTCTTCTGCTAAAATTATAGGCAGATTTCTATGAAAACTGTGACTCATGCAATATGTTAAAATGAAAATGTTGCATATTTTATAAACCTCATCTCATTCTACAAATGGCAAATAACTTTCCTGAACAAATAAAATGAGTACTGTGGACTTGTAAATAAAGTATTCACTTTTTTAAGAAAACCATTACTCTGGGACATATTTGACAAATGGCATTGAAGTTACTTAAATCCTATTTTCATGTCTATGACCTGGAAGTAACAATAGAAACAGCAAGAGTAGCCTACTCTTACAAGTGGGAAGAAAAATTAGATTTGTATGCAGAGATCAGTGTAGTCTTTTGAATTGAAACAGATTCTAAGGAAAATAATTATTGGATACATTGCCATGGTAAGGCTATACGCAAAGTTTCTATTTGCCCTCTGTGACTTGTGGTGACCTGAAATGTCCTCATGTTCTTTTGGAGTTGTGATGACCTTGCTGGCACAATGCGCCCTGTGCCTCATTTCAAAGAAAATGCACAAGCTGATTACCTAGTGTCAATGATAATGAAAGAGGATTTTGAGAGTTAGCTATTAATGGCTCAGGAAACTATCTGCAAACACAATTAAACACTTCATTTAAAACTTTATATCAATTATTAAAAACCAACAGAATTGCTATGGTAACAACATACCACACTGAATCAAACAACTTTGTTAGATTAATTTCTTGAATCATAAATAAGTGAATATAAAAGAGATGACAGGGCTATATGAAATGCTTAAACATTCCAAAACTAAATAAAATCTTTTTACCTGCTTGATGATTAGATTTAAATAAACCAACTTACAGCACTGATCAGATGTCTTCATTTAGAAGCCATTCATTTAGTTGTTGAACTTTGCCATAGAAATTTCAGGGGAAAGTAATTATAGAGGCAATTTCAATTTAAAACCACATAGGGAAGTAATTAAGGGTAATAATAACCACGGCCTATAAACAAAGATATAGAAAATAGACTCTGTATCTTATTTAAATGAAAGAGGTTAAAAAGAAAATGTGGCTTTGAGTTAAGGAAAACAACAGTATTAATAAAACATCTATTTCCAGATATACATCACTCACACAATTAGGCATGGCAAGATTGTGCTCTGGTATTTTCTAGCAATATTTTAAAAATATATAATATAGATACACATAAACAGATTGCATATGTTGCTTCTTATATTGTTATAAATATTAGTTTTGGTCTGATAGTTCCAGTCTTCTGATAATCACATTTCAAAGACTTCCCTTTAGCACTCAAGGGAAGCTCTCTCAGCTTTGCACCCCTGAGTCTGGTGTTCAGAGAAGAGAAGGCATAGAGATAGAAAGAGAGAATAAGGAGGAAGAAATGTAATAAAGATAGTGCAAGATAGTAGTAAGATACATGGTTTTATGGATCAAGAGAGGCAGCATATCAGAATGCTAAGAAGTCATCTTAGCAACCAGAGAGTTGTAGGTTCAGATAACAGCTTCAAAATTGTAGGAAGGATGATTTTGGTGAAGTATTTAAATCCCCTTTTCATTTTTAATTTGGAACAATAATATCAAACAGTTTTTTAACTTCTAATTTAAAATAATAAAACCAAATTTCATGTTTAATTTACTATAATAATAGTGGAGATACTGTATTTAGAATACAATAAGCAGAGCTTGGTATGTACTTCATAAGCTCTTAATGATTATTTATTATTATTATTCAAAGTTCTTTAACAGCCTTTTCTTAACAAATCTTCCACTCTCACATTCTATTTTTCCCCATTTCAATTCATTATGATCCAATGATTCTGCACAAGTGAGAGGTTCAGTGGTCTACGTGCTATGCTGTGTTTCTGTCTATCTCTATCTGTCTATCTATCTGTCTATCTATCTATCTATCTTCTATCTATCAATCTACCTATCTATCTTATTTCTGTCTTTATCTCTGTAGCTATCCACCTTTACTTCTATCTCTATCTCTGCTGCTTTTTACTCCTAAAATTACTTTTCCTCCATTTTCACACATTGAAATCTACAGACATTTCATAATGTTGTGTTTTCATGTTTGCACAGTCTTCATGTGCCAGGAATCCTTTGGGCATATAGATTCACAAGCATCCTTCACTCTCACTGGGGGAAGTGCAGAGAAGACAATTGAGAGAAGTTCATGGGACTGCTTTTAGCTTGGTTATGAGAGATATGTAGCACTCCAGGTTATGTAAGGAAGATTAGCTGGAGGTTAATACTGTCTTTAAATATTCAAAGGGATTTCATATAAGAAGAGACTTGGTCTGTGTTATACCAGAGAACAATGAGTTACCTCTTAAATGTGTTGGGTCTAGGCTGAGAGACTTCCAGAAGAAAGATTTCAGTTTGGTGTAAAGAAGACTATGCTAATGATTACAGCCAGGTAGTAATAGAAAACCAGGTAATAATAGAAAACCCTATTTAGTTATCTAGATATCCGTTTATACTTGAACAGGTTAAGGGGAAACTAGACATCCATTTGTCAAGTAAACCTTTTCCTGAATATACGTGAGATTACAGTATATGGTGTATGAGATTCATGTAGCTGCTGTAACATTACCAAAAACTTTGTTCTCATCGTTTTGAAGGACAGAAGTCTGATATCAAGGAGGGAGCCTCTGCACTCCATCCAGAGGCTCTTGGGGAGGATTCATGCCTTTCTTTTTTTTTTTTTTTTTTTTGCAGTACCTGGGCCTCTCACTGTTGTGGCCTCTCCTGTTGCGGAGCACAGGCTCCAGACGTGCAGGCTCAGCACCCATGGCTCACGGGCCCAGCCGCTCTGTGGCATGTGGGATCTTCCCAGACCAGGGCACGAACCCGTGTGCCCTGCATCGGCAGGCGGACTTTCAACCACTGCACCACCAGGGAAGCCCCATGACTTTCTTTTAGCTTCTGGAGGCTACTGGCAGCCCGTGGTATTCCGTGACTCACAGTCACATCATTCTAATCTTGGCCTCCATTTTCACATGGCCTTCTCCTCTTTGTATCTGTCTCAAAACTTCTGCTTTTCTCTTGGAAGGATACATATAATTATATTTAGGGCCCATCCAGATAATCCAGGATAAGATCCTCCTTTCAAGAGCCTTAAACACATCTTTTGCTATATACAGTAATATTCACAGGTTCCAGAAATTAGGACGTGTACATATAGTTTTGGGGGCCACCATTTGGCCCATTGCAGATGGCTTCAAATGTTCTAAGTCTTAGATTCTATTATTCTGTGATTCAATAAATGATTTCAGTTTTGAATAAGTACTAGAGGAAGCAAATAATAAACAAGCTCCAAGGAGAGTTAGCAATTAATAGGGTCAATGCCTCCAGTTAAAACATAATATATACCAAATTTCAGGTTTACCACATCAGTAGAATGGGCATATCCTGATTGCCCTGCCCACTTTATCTCTCTGCCATATTATGGATTTTGTTAATATAGGACTTTCAGCATATGAATAAAAATATATTACTAAGCCTACAAATATGTGTCAACCAGAGGGAGTCAGATAAAAATGGCCCTGCTTCTGAGAAGTAATATATATGTATTTTTAAAATATACGGACATATTGAACTACTTCAAGACTTGAATATATTCATAAAAATTAACACATGTGAGAAAAATAAATCCACTTGTTTCATAAAGACTGGTGTGTAGGTAAAGAGTAAGGGAAAGTGATTTCACTAATTCTCCTTTCAATATCTGTCATACATACAACATCTTTTGCCCATATTCACTTAGGTGTATAAGAAGTACTGAACGATGTATCTTGGATCTTGCATCTCACTTCTCTAGAATGTTAACGATTCTAGTAGCTATTCTTTTAATGAATTAAATCCTTATGTAATTTACTATAATTTCATTAAATGATTCATCTGTATTTTTACAGAAAACATAAGTTAGACAGATAAAAGCAGTTTTATATGACTCTACTCATTTTTCAAAACTTAGTTTGACAGTTCAGTCTCATGATTGCATCTTCTACTTTTACTCCTAGTAAAATAAACACTCAGTAAGTTCTTGGGTAATGGAGCAAACCAAGTATAGAAAATTTCAAACAACTAGCTATTATTTTTATTTTACATAAAACAAATATTTATGTTTTTATGCATGTAAATGTTTACATGTAAACCTTTTGCATTTAATAATTGTTGCAATGTCCTTTGAAAAATAAGATTTTTTTTTCACTTTTTATGATGGCAACTGCCAAGTATGAGTTGGATATAAGAGAATCGTTACTTTAAAGATAAATTAAAGGGCTTTCCTGGTGGCGCAGTGGTTGAGAGTCCGCCTGCCTTGCAGGGCACATGGGTTCATGCCCCGGTCTGGGAAGATCCCACATGCCGCGGAGCGGCTGGGCCCGTGAGCCATGGCCACTGAGCCTGTGCATCTGGAGCCTGTGCTCTGCAATGGGAGAGGCCACAGCAGTGAGAGGCCCGCGTACAGCAAAAAACAAAACAAAACACAATCATTAAAA
The DNA here is from genome assembly GCF_964341445.2 of Mesoplodon mirus. Lineage (NCBI taxonomy): Eukaryota > Metazoa > Chordata > Mammalia > Artiodactyla > Ziphiidae > Mesoplodon > Mesoplodon mirus. The sequence continues at coordinate 45,831,523 of NC_138989.1, read as the reverse complement.
TGTTTGAATGCTTAGAAAAAACACATTAGCTTATAAAATAGAGGATTACATACAGACTATAAAAACGTTATTATATTTATTAACTTCATAGATTATTTTCATTTACTGATTTTTTTAGCACTTCATGTAGCATTTTGTGATTCACATTGTTCTTTGGATCCATCTCAAGGTCCTAAATAGAGTTAAGAGATTCAATGGTTTCCTGAAAGTAATCATTTACAAACAGATTGTGGTATCATCCATAAATAAGTGTTGTTTTAGGTCAAATTCACAATGGTTTACTTTGGAGCATTTTAATTCAATTTAAATTATACCTTAACTAATTAATATGGTGGGTATATAGGTATTAAAGAAATTATCAGACTTTAGAACAATTTCTCTCTTACAAAAAATTTTTTAATTCAAAAAAGAATGTAAAAAGATTTTGAGATATGCTAAGTGCAAATGATACAAATCCATATATAACTCTAGTAAGCTTTACCTTTTTTTTCACCAAGATGATGCTGCTGTACCATCTGTAAAATTGGTACCTTATTTTATTTTATTTATTCTGTCAGGTGAAAATTTGCATTGACATATTTTCAGTCTCTTCCTGGCACCTTCTTACCATTTATAACATGATCTTGAATATAATCTGTGAAATTAAGAAAGGGAACTGTTCACAAAGCTATCTCTTTTTCTTAAAAACTTAACCTAACCAAAAAATTACAGCTGAATTAATCTATTTGTGTCACCTCGCTCATAAATTCAGGTTGCTTTGCAAGACCCATATATATGCTGTCTACAAGAGACCCACTTCAGACCTAGGGACACATACAGACTGAAAGTGAGGGGATGTAAAAGATATCCCATGCAAATGGAAATCAAAAGAAAGCTGGAGTAGTAATTCTCATATCAGACAAAATAGACTTTAAAATAAAGACTACTACAAGAAACAAAGAAGGACACTACATAATGATTAAAGAATCAATCCAAGAAGAAGATATGACAATTGCAAATATTTTTGCACCCAACATAGGAGCAGCTCAATACATAAGGCAAACGTTAACAGCCATAAAAGGGGAAATCGACAGTAACACAGTCATAGTAAGGGACTTTAACACCCCACTTTCACCAATGCACAGATCACCCAAAATGAAAATAAATAAGGAAAAACAAGCTTTAAATGACACATTAAACAAAATGGACTTAATTGATATTACAGAATATTCCATCCAAAAACAACAGAATGCACTTTCTTCTCAAGTGCTCATGGAACATTCTCCAGGATAGATCATATCTTGCATCACAAATCAAGCTTTAGTAATTTAAGAAAGTTGAAATCATATCAAGTATCTCTTCTGACAACAATGCTATGAGGCTAGATATCAATTACAGGAAAAAAAATCTGTAAAAAATACAAACACATGGAGGCTAAACAATACACTACTAAATAACCAAGAGAACACTGAAGAACTCAAAGCAGAAATCAAGAAATACCTAGAAACAAATGATGAAAACATGACGACCCAAAACCTATGGGATGCAGCAAAAACAGTTCTAAGATGGAAGTTTATAGCAATACAATCCTACCTCAAGCAACAAGAGGGAACTTCCCTGGTGGCACAGTGGTTAAGAATCTGCCTGCCAATGCAGGGGACACAGGTTCGAGCCCTGGTCTGGGAAGATACCACATGCTGTGGAGCAACTAAGCCCGTGCACCACAACTACTGAGCCTGCATTCTAGAGCCCGCAAGCCATAACTACTGAGCCTGTATGCCACAACTACTGAAGCCTGCGTGCCTAGAGCCCATGCTCTGCAATGAAGAGTAGCCCCCGCTCACCACAACTAGAGAAAGCCCACACGTAGCTATGAAAACCCAACACAGCCAAAAATAAATAAATAAATTAATTAATTAATTTAAAAAAAAAAGAAACAAGAAACACCTCAAATAAACAACCTAACCTTACATCTAAAGCAATTAGAGAAAGAAGAACAAGAAACTCCCAAACTTAGCAGAAGGAAAGAAATCATAAAAACAGATCAGAAATAAATGAACAAGAAATGAAGGACACAATAGCAAAGATCAATAAAACTAAAAGTTGGTTCTTTGAGAAGATAAACAAAATTGATAAACCATTAGCCAGACTCATCAGGAAAAAAAGGGAAAAGACTCAAATCAACAGAATTAGAAATGAAAAAGGAGAAGTAACAACTGACACTGCTGAAATACAAAGGATCATGAGAGATTACTGCAAGCAACTATATGCCAATAAAATGGAAAACCTGGAAGAAATGGACAAATTATTGGAAAAGCACAATATTCCAAAACTGAACGAGGAAGAAATAAAAAATATAAACAAACCAATCACAAGCACTGAAATTGAAACTGTGATAAAAAATCTTCCAACAAACAAAAGCTCAGGGCCAGATGGCTTCACAGACAAATTCTATCAAACATTTAGAGAAGAGCTAACACCTATCCTTCTCAAACTCTTCCAAAATATAGCAGAGGGAGGAACACTACCAAACTCATTCTCGGAGGCCACCATTACCCTGATACCAAAAACAGACAAAGGTGTCACAAAAAAAGAAAACTACAGGCCAATATCACTGATGAACATAGACACAAAAATCCTCAACAAAATAGTAGCAAACAGAATTCATCAACACATTGAAAGGATCATAAACCATGATCAAGTGGGGTTTATCCCAGGAATGCAAGGATTCTTCAACATATGCAAATCAATCAATGTGATACACCATATTAACAAATTGAAGGAGAAAAACCATATGATCATCTTAATAGTTGCACAAAAAGCTTTCGACAAAATTCAGCACCAATTTATGACACTCTCCAGAAAGTAGGCATAGAGAGAACTTAATGCAACATAAAAAAAGGCCATATATGACAAACTCACAGCCAGAATCGTTCTCAATGATGAAAAACTGAAATCATTTCCTCTGAGATCAGGAACAAGACAAGGTTGTCCACACTCACCACAATATTCAACATAGTTTTGGAAGTTTTAGCCATAGCAATCAGAGAAGGAAAAGAAATAAAAGGAATCCAATTGGAAAGGAAGAAGTAAAACTGTCACTGTTTGCAGATTGCATGATATTATACATAGAGAATACTAAAGATGCTACCAGAGCTAATCAATGAATTTGGAAAAGTAGCAGGATACAAAATTAATGCACAGAAATCTCTTGCATTCCTATACACTAATGATGAAAAATCTGAAAGGGAAATTAAGGAAAGACTCTCATTTACCACTGCAACAAAAAGAATAAAATACCTAAGAATAAACCTACCTATTGAGAGAAAAGACCTGTATGCAGAAAACTATAAGAAACTGAAGAAAGAAACTAAAAATTATACCAACAGATGGAGAGATATACCATGTTCTTGGATTGGAAGAGTCAACATTGTGAAAATGACTGTACTACCCAAAGCAATCTACAGATTCAGTGCAATCCCTATCAAACTACCAGTGGCATTTTTCACAGAACTAGAATAAAAAATTTCACAATTTGTATGGAAACAAAAGAAACTGAATAGCCAAAGCATTCTTGAGAAAGAAAAACGGAACTGGAGGAATCAGGCTCCCTGACTTCAGACTCTAGTACAAAGTTACAGTAATCAAGACAGTATGGTACCGGCACAAAAACAGAAATACAGATCAATGGAACAGGATTGAAAGCCCAGAGGTAAATCCACACACATATGATCACGATATCTTTGATAAAGGAGGCAAGAATATAAAATGGAGAAAAGAAATCCTCTTCAATAAGTGGTGCTGGGAAAACTGGAGAGCTCCGTGTAAAATAATGAAATTAGAACAGTCCCTAACACCATACACAAAAATAAACCTAAAATGGATTAAAAACCTAAATGTAAGGCCAGACACTATAAACTCTTAGAGGAAAACATAGGCAGAACACTCTATGACATAAATCACAACAAGACCTTTTTGACCCACCTCCTAGAGAAATGGACATAAAAACAAAAATAAACACATGGGACCTAATGAAACTTAAAAGCTTTTGCACAGCAAAGGAAGCCATAAACAAGATGAAAAGACAACCCTCAGAATGTGAGAAAATATTTGCAAACGAAGCAACTGATAAAGGATTAATCTCCAAGATATACAAGCAGCTCATGAAGCTCAATATCAAAATACAAACAACCCAGTGCAAAAACGGGCAGAAAACCTAAATAGACATTTCTCCAAAGAAGATATACAGGTTGCCAGCAAACACATGAAAGGATGCTCAACATCACTAATCACTAGAGAAATGCAAGTCAAAACTACAATGAGGGATCACCTCACACCGGTCAGAATGGGCATCATCACAAAATCTACAATCAACAAATGCTGGAGAGGGTGTGGAGAAAACGGAACCCTCTTGCACTGTTGGTTGGAATGTAAATTGATACAGCCACTATGGAGAACAGTATGGAGGTTCCTTAAAAAAACTACAAATAGAACTACAATATGACCCAGCAATCTCACTACTGGGCACATACCCTGAGAAAACCATAATTCAAAAAGAGTCATGTACCAAAATGTTCATAGCAGCCCTATTTACAATAGCCCAGAGGTGGAAACAACCTAAGTGTCCATCATCAGATGAATGGGTGAAGAAGATGTGGCACATATATACAATGGAATATTACTCAGCCATAAAAAGAAATGAAATTGAGCTATTTGTAATGAGGTGGATGGACCTAGAGTCTGTCATACAGAGTGAAGTAAGTCAGAAAGAGAAAGACAAATACTGTATGCTGACACATATATATGGAATTTAAGAATAAAAATTGTCATGAAGAACATAGGGGTAAGACAGGAATAAAGACACAGACCTACTAGAGAATGAACTTGAGGATATGGGGAGGGGGAAGGGTAAGCTGTGACAAAACGAAAGAGAGACATGGACATACATACACTACCAAACGTAAGGTAGATAGCTAGTGGGAAGCAGCCGCATAGCACAGGGAGATCAGCTCGGTGCTTTGTGACTGCCTGGAGGGGTGGGATAGGGAGGGTGGGAGGGAGACGGAAAAGGGAGGGGATATGGGAACATATGTATATGTATAACTGATTAAATTTGTTATAAAGCAAAAAAAAATTAAAAAAAAAACAAAAAAACAACAAAGAGTCATGTACTACAATGTTCATTGCAGCACTATTTACAGTAGCCAGGACATGGAACCAACCTAAGTGTCCATTGACAAATGAATGGATAAAGAAGATGTGGCACATATATACAATGGAATATTTCTCAGCCATAAAAAGAAGCGAAATTGAGTTATTTGTAGTGAGGTGGATGGACCTAGAGACTGTCATACAGAGTGACGTAAGTCAGAAAGAGAAAAACAAATACCATATGCTAACACATATATATATATATGGAATTTTTAAAAAAACGATTCTGAAGAACCTAGGGGCAGGATAGGAATAAAGACTCAGACGTAGAGAATGGACTTGAGGATACTGGGAGGGGGAAGGGTAAGCTGGGATGAAGTGAGTGGCATGGACATATATACACTACCAAATGTAAAATAGATAGCTAATGGGAAGCAGCTGCATAGCACAGGGAGATAAGCTCCGTGCTTTGTGACCACCTAGAGGGGTGGGCTAGGGAGGGTGGGAGGGAGACGTGAGAGGGAGGGTATATGGTGATATATGTGTACGTATAGCTGATTCACTTTGTTATACAGCAGAAACTAACACAACATTGTAAAGCAATATACTCCAATATATATATATTTTTAAAATGTGTCTCTATCAGGAATCAATGATTTTTAGTGATTTTATGTTTATATTTTCTACAATTTTGACGATTTATAACATTAATGTTGACATTTCAACTTTTAATGTTTAGAAGCCCTTTTCTGCTGACTGCATAATAAAAGAAAGCCGATATAGAGTCATTCAAGTCTAGATTTTGGTACTTCTTATTTCATGTGATTTTTAGTAAATTACTTCACTTCTCTGACCCTCAGTTTCTTTACCTTTAAAATAGCAATGATAATAAAACTAATACCTACCTGATAGGATTGCCATGGTGATTAAATGACATAATGTAATAATATTCCTGGAACCTATTAAAGACTTCTTCTGTTTCTCTAGTGAAGTGAGGGTGAGGGTTATGTTGAGGGTTAGGCTTAGGGTCATATGCAAAATTGCACCCAGTATTAAGTGCAAACCACCGATATTCTACAAGGCTAAAATAACAAGTCCTGTTTTTTCCTGATTGTTTTCCCAGCTATTGTTCATCATTTAAATGGTCTCTTTTGCAGCATCATAATGTTAGGCTACTATCTTCAGAAAGCAATCTGCCTTGATTGCCTTGCTGTTGACTGAGGATTCAGAGCCCCAGTCCTAAAAAGTGAAATTTGATTTATACTAGATCACTGACTTTCTCTTTAAGAGACCTGCACTGATCGTTTCATGAATCTGTAAAACTCCCAATACTATTATAGAATGTAATTTCTCCCATAAAATTCAGTAAAACATGATACTCCTAAGTGACCTCTTGGATTTTTAATGATTCTATAAATGCATTAGTAAAATAATGCCTTTAAGGCTAAGTGATTTGTTCAACACATAAGTGTGGGTAATTCAAATAGGTGCTTCAGCAAAATTCCAAACTGCTACAAGTCATGGACCTTACCACTTTACTCCACTTACTGCTAAATGCATCTCCTGAACTACACCACTAACCTCACTTCATAAATTATGTAAACCTGATGATTCCACATCAACTTTCTCAGATCATTAAATTATATTAAGATTACTCCCTGAATGCAGATGATTGCATTTCTTTACTAAGAGAATTTATCAATCTTTTTTAGGATTTTATTTCTGTTTCTAAGCACGTTGATTAATATTTGGGTTTTTAAAAAAATTAGTAATAGTAAATACTTCAAATATATTATGTGTTTATTGTGCCTGATGAACTAAAAGTCTTTAATTATTTTTGTAAAAAAACACTCAACTTTGCTTTCATAGACTTCATGGTAAAGGGCCGCTTTTAGAGTAAATGAGTATCTGGATTTTAATCCAGCTACAATTTTTTTAAAACACTGTGACTATTCAAGTTACATAAGACTCACTTTCCTTGTCCATAAAATATTGATACAGTATGAGATTGTCAGGAGGATTAAAAAGAGTAAAATATGTCAATATTTATTACAGGAAAGGCATTGAATAAATATTAGTTCTCTTCTCATTTCCTTCTAATCACAAAGGTTTCTTTTATGCTCTCACATGGTGAACATAGTATTTTTAAAATAGAGAACAAGATTAGAAATGTATTTGCAAGCCCTTTTATTATCATTGCTTATTTCTATATCAAACAAATAGTAAACATTTTCCTATTATCCTCTCTCACGTTTAACATCTTAGGATCATATTTTCTTCCCAAACAATTTTACTTGCTGGCTATACTTTAAAAAAGTTTTTATATTATTTCCTATTGTCATTGCCATTTCTTTGATCCCTATTTAATAACAGACATGATTTCTATTTTTGGAAAAATTACTATTTGGCTTTGTATGAAGCTTTCTTTATTCATAATTTTGTTAACTTTCAGCATTACTGGGCTAATTCATTAAGGAAGGTATTTTATTACCAGTTTTTTCAGATGTATATTGTGATAAGGAAGTAAGTGACATCTAATAGTTTGAATGAGAGGGTAGATCTAGACTTTGGCAAAGAGTCTATTTATTGTCATTAATTAGCCACAATCAGGTGTTAAATATGTTGTTTTCAATATCAAGCTATTGAAAAAATCACACTTGATTTACAATTAGCCACAACTTAAATATTTATGAATTTTCAGGGTCCCTCTCAGTATTCAAATCTCAGGGTAAACAAATCTCACAATGCTCTTTCTGAAAGGTATACAGAATCAGCACTTTTTATAGAAATTCTCCCTATACTCTTTTCTTTCCCCATAGGTATACCCATTCCACAATATTTATGGAAAATATGGACAGATTTTCATATTCCTGTCATTTCTTCTTCCTTAATTATTTTTATTTTCATTATAATTTTTAGTTCTGTCAGTACAGAAGTTATTTTTACACAGCAATTGGGGTTTAAAATGTGCATTCACATTTTTTCTTGAATAACTGAGTTAATGGATTAATGATGTGTGTAGGGTAAATGAAGTAATCCTATACTCTTCTGTGAGTAAAAAGTGATTCTGATAGTTTATAGCTTTGGCCAAGATCCCAGAGCTGGGACTCCAACCTGATTTTCTAAGTCCTTTATGTCTTCAATTATTCTCTACTTTTCAACTTTGCACTTTCTCTTCAAATCTTCCTAATATCAAGATCAGCTCTCTTCCTAAAGATTTTAGTTGAGTTATTAGGCCTTATTTTTACCTTCCTTTTTATGAAACAATAACAAGCATAATTTATAAATGTAGGAAGAGTATTAGTCTCTAGAAAAACAAAATCATTATGAGATATATAAATACATATATGAATTGGCACATGTGATTATGGAGGCTGAGAAGCCTCAAGGTCTGCAGTTGGCACCTGGAGGCTCAGGAGAGCCAACAGTATAAGTTACTAACTGAAAGCCATCAGACTCAAGATCCAAGAAGAGCTGATGCATCACTTTGAGTCCAAAGGCAGGAAAAAGGAAAAGACCTATGTTCCAGCTCAAGGCAGTCAGACAGGAGGAGTCCCCTCCTACTCACAGGAAAGTTAGTCTTTTTATTCTATTAATTCTTTCAGCTGATTGGATGAGGACCACCCACATTAGGGAGGGCAATCTGCTCTACTCAGATTAACATTCAAATGTTAATCTCAGTTAAAACACCCTCACAGACACACCCAGAATAATGTTTAATGAAAAATCTGAGCACACAGCGGCCCAATCAAGTTGACACATAAAATTAACCATCACTTCATCTCTTCTTTGATGCTGTATGAGAGACATCATTTATGTGGAAAGCAAAACAAATTATTAAGGCAATATGCATCACTTAGGCTCTGCATAACCAATAAATCAGAAAATGACAAACCTTCTTGAAGATGTACTTAATTTTTTTAGGCTTTAATACTTTCTATGCATTTTCTCAATGTGGCTGCAGAATCAATTGAAAATTATTTCATAAGAAAATTTAATTACTTTCCAGGATTAAAATTTTAATTATGAGTAGTCAATTAAATGCTAATATTAAGAATTACTCTTCAGATTTGTATGCAAATATGTACTTTCTTATGCACAAACTGCAGATAAAGCAAGTTCATAGCAGAGATTTTTTTGCAGTTCACTAAATCAGTGATGAGAAGCATTTTGTGCTCATGATATGAAAAGTAATAAGTCCACTCTTACCTGGTCTACTGGAAAAAAAAAATTGGTTGGTTGAAAGAGAATGTAGCTACATAGAAAATTTAGGAGATGGGCTTTTCTTATGCAAAATTGGAAGTAATTTAGCATTTTAGAAAAGAAATAAATGAAAATGAATAAAATGGATTTTTATATTTCTCTTTTATCACTTTCTAACTCCCACTAACAGAAATGTATTTACAGTTTCATTTAATTTTAAAGTTGAAAGGGCATTATATTTTATCTAATTTAACTTTCTTAATATTGCTGATGAAAAATGTGAGGCTAGAAGAGTTACGTGACTGTTAGTGAAAAACTTATGCCTAGAAAAAAACTTTCCTGTTTGAAACACTGTACCAGTATACTATTCAACATCAGCCATGGAAGGAAAGAACACTAGCTCACAGACCTGGTAACTTGAGTTTTACTTCCAAACCTACCAAACTAGTATGAGATGTAGATCAAGTGAGTCTCTGTGCTTTTGATTCTTCCTCTCTAAAATGAGGTTGTTAGAATACATAATTTTTATGATACCTTCCAACTCTAATGGAAGGGAAGCAATAGGTACCTGTAAAAAAAGAAAAAGAATATAAAATAAAATATGATGGTCTTTACATTGATGAATGGTGATGGTATGCAATGAACAACTTATTTGTTTCCCTAGAGATTCCTCCTCAAAATAAAAAGATAATTTTTAAGCATATTACTTACCCATCTGATACTACACTTACCTCTATAATGTGATAAGATTAATATTAATCTTTTAAGTAGTCTGGATTGAAACTTCAAATTGTCGGTATATTTCTGCTAAATCGAATTATGAAATAATTTTTTAAATTTAATTTAGCTTAATTTTATTAAATCTGGGATTTTTATTTGCTACATTTAGTTTCTCTTTGAAATTTGAAATGGACTGAATTCTTTGGCTAATAACGTAATGTCATATCTTCTTGGGGGTTTTGAAGAAAAAAAACCCCACCAAAATAAGTCATCTGTAGTAAAATTTTCTTTAAATTTTAATTATTTTATTCGTGAAAAAATGAACACTACAATGATTCCATCTAAAACTCAACAAATTGAAAACAAGAATTTTGATAACAATATGGAATAAGGAGTTTATAACATGGTATGATGTCATCTTTATGGATGACAACATGGACTAAAAGTAAAATTTCATGATAAAAGTTGAAGGAGTTCATTGTCAGAGCATCTGAGAATATTAACATTTAGCAGGCATTTTTTTCATTTCAGCACACATCTAAAATGTCATGAAGTGTATTCTGGTTGCTGCAAAGTGTGTAACATAGGAAATCCTTTAAAATTGAATCTATTTTTAACAACTGAGATAAGTTTTCTCCACTATTTTCTTTGCTGCTTATAAAATATATTTTATCTCTGTCATTGATGCTATGAAAAATATCATAATATATATATTTATATCATATATAAATATGATGAATTAATAAAATATATCAGTATATATATTTACACACACAAGATTTCAGCTTCTTTGAATATTTTTGACATAATTGATTTAGATAATTTTTATTATGTTGAACTAGTAAGTCTAATTGGAAATTGAAAACACATCTTGTGCATTTATGATAATATTTCTAGAAAAAATCCCATATTAATACAGCTGACCCTTGAACAAAGTGAGGGTTAGGGATGCTGACCCCTACATAGTCAAACATCTGCATATAACTTTACAGCTGCCTTCCAGTTCACTGTTTCTCATCTGTGGATTTAACCAACCATGGATTATGTAGTACTGTAATACATATTTACTGAAAAAAAATTCATGTATAAGTGGACACATGAAGTTTAAACCTGTGTTGTTCAAGGGTCAACAGTACATTATTTACTATGGTTAATTTAAAATGGTATTTTCCAATATAAATAGTTGAAGTAATTTCATAGATATTCTACAACCTTATTCTACACTCCCTTAAAACAGAGTGTGAGGCAAGTGTTAAGTACTAATGCGTTATTTAGTAGATGCAATCCCGTGCCAGCAGGAGAGGAGGAAAGGAAAAGAAGAGGGCAGAATGGAAAAGAAAATAAAGTGATGAGTAACTCTACTGGTCACCACTCTGCATCAAGTTGTAGAACAGGTGCAGTCACTTGGCAAGAGACCACAGGACATCACCAGACAGGCAGTTGAGAGAAGATGTCACAGAGCGGTCCATAGGAAAAAGACAGATTTATTGTTCCACTATTGTTTCTTATTGGTCAAAGTACATCCTATGAAGAATTAGTTCTTTTCTTCTTTAGAGGTGCTTTCTTGTACATTTTCCCCGTTGCCAGCTTCTCCAGAAGCCCCACCCATGCCCCAAGGTGTTGAGTTCTTCCATATCTAGAAGTGATCACAAATGGCAGAAAGTCAAAAAATGTGGCAAGTTGGACTTCCAGAGCAGCAGTAACCAAGGGTGAGCTCTCAATCTTATTGGGCAAGGAAGTGCCTAATTAGCCAAAGTGGTAAAGTTGAAAGCATGACTTTAAGAAGTAACTACAGGGCTTCCCTGGTGACGCGGTGGTTGAGAGTCCGCCTGCCGATGCAGGGGACGTGGGTTCGTGCCCTGGTCTGGGAAGATCCCACATGCCACGGAGTGGCTGGGCCCATGAGCCATGGCCGCTGAGCCTGCGTGTCCGGAGCCTGTGCTCCGCAACGGGAGAGGCCACAACAGTGAGAGGCCCGCATACCGCAAAAAAAAAAAAAAGTAACTACAGATGCAGCTGAATAAGAACAAGTTGATAATGAAACTGGGGGAGCCACACTGTATTTGCTTGAGAAATATATAGTAGCTCCTTGAATGTTTTATGTATTTCATTTATGTCATATGTATTTTTGATAACTGACTGGTATCTAACTTCTGGATGATATTTTAATACACACAAGCAGCATATGTGTATTTAATACAAGTAAGCAGCATATGTACAAACCAAACAACATAGCAGATTCTGATTTTTCCCTTTAAAGGCCAAATGATCTAGTGAAAATTAGCAGGTATAAGTATTTTGAATAATTGGTACCACATTTAAAAACACATTGGCTGCATTTTAGTCTGATCAGTTCTACCACTGTTATTATTTTCCCTTTAAAGTAGCAGTGTGTATCATGCAAAGATTTAAAAATTTTCTCAGATCATCAGAACATCATTTAATTTGTAAAACTGTCTTCTAAAATGTCAAGCTGCAATAATAATTTTATAATATGTAAAAATCTTAATACATCACCAATTTCTACATCTAAGTTTTAGTTATGTTTCTAAAAGCATAATTTCAGCAAATAAGTGTATTCTTCAGTTTATCCCCTTTGATTTTTTCTTCTTAAGTGTAAAATATATGAACTTTTTGGTGTAAGTTTACTGAGTGAAACTAATTATTTGCTGTTATCATTTTGAATGAGGTAGTAACCCCAAAACAGATGCAGAGAAACTTTATTCTAAAGATTTATGAAGATAGAATTATGAATTGTTCACAGTCTGCAAGTGAAACCACTCTCATAAATTGCCTCAGGAAAATCTTGATCAAATGGATTTTGAACAAGCCTGCATCAGGGAGAGCTCTGTGTTGCTTCTGAAGGAATCAATGTCACAATATACAATTTTACACACTTTACTGCATTAAATAGATTCTGTATTTTCTTAAATATACACTAGTTTTTAAGATGTTTCCCAATTATGCAATTAAATGAAATCAGAAAAAAAATCCTCAAACTATAATATATATATTGCTTCAAAATTATAATATGGTAAAACATCCTAAAACTTTGACCTACATTTCTGTCACAGTAAGAAACTCAGACTATATTGTGGAAAGTATATTTTCATGTGAAAATTATAATTACATTATTAGGTACTGTGATGCCTACTGGATTAAGCAAATAAATGCATTTCATATAGGAGAAGATTCAATAAAACTTGCTCTGCCTATGAAGTTATTAGATGTTTACTGTAACATGCCTTGTAATATATTAGTTTTATGCAGTTTTACATTTTTAAATGTTTGCCAATAAAATATGTACTGCATATAGAATTTTAGACTCAATTTAAATTATTGAGTGTATTACTATTCATAGCCTTAAAAACAAACTTTACTTGAAATTAACTGTTTAAAAATATAGCATTTAAGTAGTATTGTTAACTTTTCTATCTCTAAAATACATATTTTGCACTACTGATAAAACTGCCTCTACTTTAAGTATTGGAAATACCAAAGCTGGGTGTCCAAAACTAGTTTAATATGCGCATAGATATTTGTGACTTCTTCATGAGTAAAGATTTCTTGACCTAGATCAGTAAGCTTTGATTTGTTTTCTAGTCATGGTTTATATACATATGTTGAGTGAATCTATGATTAACATTTTATTTCTTCACCTATCATTAACGAGTGCTTATCTGTGATAGACATTGTATTGCACATGGAGGAATAAGCATAAATGAGATTATCATCCCTTCTTTTAAAAGGCTTTCAGTCTTGCATTTTTTTCCTTTTATGACTGCATCATGCATTTGTATCTTGACTAACTGTAAGATTTCAGTGTATGGCCACAGAATAAAGAAAACTAACCATATATGTCACTGAAGCTATGGTTTTTAACTCATTAGTATCTTCAACAAACTGAGAAGTTAAAAAAATTAAGAGGTATAGTTTATCATACATTTCCAAAATTTCAGTAATTCTTTGAATATTTTAATCAAAGGTGAATATTTGAAACAAAGAAGTTTTATGCATCAATGATCAATATCCATATCAACGTGGTTTTATAATTTATACTGTTTGGTGGATAGCTGTGGTTTTGTTATAATATCCACACTTAAGCAGAACCAAGTGAATAAATTCATTGATTTTTGTATCTTTGTGTATATGTTATTGATGTTATACATGTATACTATACATAGGTAATTTGAAGAACAATGTAATGTGTAGTATTTTACACCTCACATTTTCTTAAGTCCTATTTTAGTACGTTCTATGTAATTTAATAATAACATGCATTCATTTATTTTTAGGATTTATACAGAATGAAATACTCTAACATTACATAATTCAATAAGACTCTCTTTTCTGATCATCTGGTTTTCAATATGATTATTTCCATGGCAATCTACTCTAGTTTCAATAATCTGTCAAGATAATGCTCAGGTATTTTTTCCTTAATAAGCACCAACTCTACCAAGAAAATAATGTGCATAGATTACTTCTATTTTACTGGGGTAGATTTACTCATAATTAAGTGAAACTTTAGATAAGCTAATATCTAAAGAGAATTATTTATTAATGTTACTACATGAAAATCTACCAGCAGAATTGCAGATGGACAAAACAAATAGGGTAACAATGAAGGCAAGAAATTTGGCTAAATTTCTGGAAAATGTGATTAAGATTCCTTGGAGCAAACACTGCAGAGTTTTAAAAGTATGATGGACCAAAGTTCAGGAGATAGCTCTCATGATCAAGATAGCTCTCATGATTAAGGATAGAAGATTTCATGATAGAGTGAGAACTAAATCAAAAGACTTTCTGTGAATTTTGACAAGAAAAGATGGCTTTAAAAAAAGGATGTTTTGATCTAGAATCAAAGGATTTCCAAGCTGTTGTCCAAACTAAAGATCTTTCTTTCTCTATAACAGGCAGTGTGTCGACCCTGATTCTCACTCCATTCTGAAATCAGATTACTTTTAATTAACAAATAAATAGAGTTTCTCAAATTTCTAGCTTGTCATCCTTTTT
The DNA here is from genome assembly GCF_964341445.2 of Mesoplodon mirus. NCBI lineage: Eukaryota > Metazoa > Chordata > Mammalia > Artiodactyla > Ziphiidae > Mesoplodon > Mesoplodon mirus. Next base: position 45,816,454 of record NC_138989.1, on the reverse strand, counting down.
CTTTAGTATTCTGATAAATTTTTTTATCAGTACCCTAAGAAGGTCAGAACTTTGACCTAGGAATTCTGAGGATCTGAAGGGGGTCCTTCATTGCTGTCTGCATTGCTGGTTTTCTTTGCAGATCACCTTTGTCCTCCCTTTCACCATCTCTTCTTGCTTTTCAGCTCTGTCTGTGCCATATTGTTATGGCACTCTTGCATCTTGTTATTTGCAACATTAATTCCTGACGTGCTGCATTATGTACGTATTATATATTAACAAATACAGAAGAAGGTTTCAGAATATTTTAAGAAAATTCAGTAGCTTATAGGAGAATATTTTCATTTACTTCTTCTGAGCTCAACATTTAAGAACAGCTGATGTACCAATAGGCATTTCTAGGCCATGGCTATGAGAAAGGTATCTATAAAGAATAATGTGTTATTCCACTTTTAATTTTTTTCTTTCCAGGATTTTCAACATGATAATTTTTAGGTCTGCCTTTCCCTGAATAGGTTTATGACAAATATCTTAGGTAAATTGTAACTGCAGCTATTTATGCTAAATTTTTTATATCACTTAAAGAATGTGAAAGTGTCGAGGATGAATATAGAGTAAAATTTGTGAAGGAAGGAAAAAATGTGGATTTTAAAAGAGCATCTGGTTCAGAACAGGAATTAAATTGGAAAACAAATAAAGGTAAGAAAATTCCCCGTGTTCTTCTTTGCAAATTAATTATGACCTTACTTCCATATAGCAAATCAACCTTTCAACCCATTTTGTTACCTCAACTCAATTACATATTATAATACAAAATATGAAAAATAGTTTCATTTATTAAAAATATGTAGCCTCTATGCAATACCAAATGGAGAGTACATTTGTAACCCACAGAAGAGCTTCTAAAAGTTTAAGAAAAATATGTGTGCCTCCCCTCGTTTGGCCCTCACCTTGATATCAATCTCCATCAAATCACTCACAAACGAGACAAAGGAAATTCTCTTACCTCTCCCTTAAAATATCCATGGCTTAGCTCTCTGTCATGCAGATCAACTTAACTCAATCTAAATCATTCAACTTTCTTCTTCCTCTTACATTTGGCTCAAAACTGTGAACTGCACACAACCACTTGCTGGAAGAGGAACTACTGTAGAAGTTACTGAATTTGAATGTTTTACTCTTCATATGTATCTTAATGCTTTGTCCTTCTGTAGGTCCCTTCCAGGTCAGTGATCAACGGGGTTTCTGGTGGTTGTGTGTCCATGAAAACTGTCAATGGCATAGCCTGCTGAACCTCACATAGCTCTGCATTTGAAGTGTGTTATCCCTCTTTGTTTCCATAATGTGTTCCAAACACTGTTCTCCATCCTTTATTTCAGGCCATGCTACAGTAAATCCTGAGTTTTTCCAGTTATTATTTTCATAACAACATATTCCAAAGATTTTAAATTGCCATTATCACAGCTGGAACCAAGTCCCCATAGGATTTAGACAAAAGTTCCCCCCAACCCCAGCTAGCCCATGAATGTCTAACATCATTGTCCACATTGTCCAGAAAGACTGGTTTCTTAAGAACTAAGTTACCTGTGGAGACTGTGTTAAAACTTATTTTAAATCCTCATTATCACAAGGGAAATTTTAGGCTTTCAATAATTGAAATTAAGAGAGGTCTACTTGGTTCTCAGAGAAGTGCATCCAGTTGCATTTTGCACACTAGTCCCAAAATTATCGTGTTGGTCTCAGAGTGATTTCCATCATTGCCTTTTAGTTTTGTGGTATTATTCTAAAACCAACATAGTTCATGTTGTCCCAGTTAGTTAAAGACTAATGTATCATAACAAACAAAACTTAGTAGCATATAACATAAACATCTATTTCTCACCTTCATTCCTATGTTGTGGCTGAGAAGTGGCTGATCTAGTTTGGGTTCTAGTTAACTTGGTCCATATCTGCTCCACATGTCTTTCATTCTTCTGGAATCACAGACTAACATGGAATGTTCTTCTCATGCTATGCATGATTGCAAAAGCTCAAGAAAGCAAACACAAACATATTATTTCTTGAGATTTCAGCTCGTAAATAGTACATATGGCACTGGCCAGAACAAGTTATTACGCCAAGCCCAAATCAGTGAGGTACAAAAATATACCTCACCTGTAGTGGAAGAGGAGGAGGAGTGAATGGTTGCTGAACAATAATCCAAATTTTACAATGTCCAGTAAAATTTCATTCTTTTGGGTTATAATGTTAATAATGCAATTCTGTTTCAAAACACCAAATTATAGCCCCCAAATGTAAACTATAGATTCAATTAGAAAGCTTCTGGCTACAAGTAATAAGAATTTTTATTCACACTGATTTAAACAATAAAGAAATTTTTAAGAAATCCAAAGGTATTTCTTATTTAAAAGCAGGTTATTTATCACCCATCAGGGCCCTCCAAATACTCTGATTCTTTCAATTCCTTATTGCTGCTATTTTCAGTGTTCTCTTTACCCTCAGTTTTGTTGTAATGTGGGTACACTGATCTCAAAATTTACAGTAAGAGATGATAACACAAGAGGAAGAAGAAAATATACAACTTTTTACATGGTCTGTATTGGCAGATATAAACTTTTTTTCCTGGAAACCTTAGTAAATTTTCCCAGTTACAGGCTAAAGTTGGGTTTCATACCCATTTCTGAACCATTCACTCGTAATGGGAATGATATTATCTTTAGATCAATTCTTCCTACCTCTGTCTGGAGCTGGCAGAGCTGGCAATAAGGTCAATTTCTTCAGATGCACTTTTTTTTGGGGGGGCGGCGGTGATGATCTATATCAAAGTTTTGTAAAGAAAAAGGGGAAATCGATGTTGGATATTAGTAAACTGTATGGCCCACATTTAATTATTTTCTTTTTTTCTTCCAGTTTTATTGAGATATAGTTGACACACAGCACTGTATAAGTTTAAGGTGTACAGCATAATGATCTGACTTACGTATATCATTAAATGATTACCACGATAAGCTTAGTGAACACCCATCATCTCATATAGTTACAAAATGAAATAAATAGAAAAAAATATTTTTCTTGTGATAAGAACACTTAAAATTTACTCAACCATTTTCATGTGTAACATATACAGCAGGGTTAATCATATTTATCATGTTGAACATTGTATCCCTAGTGCTTATTTATCTTGTAACTGGAAGTTGATGCCTTTTGTCCACCTTCACCCAATTTCCTCTCCTCCCATCCCCCACCTCTGGTACCCACAAATCTGATCCTTTTCCTGAGTTTCTTTTTGAATTATAATTAGCCAAAAACACTATGTTAGTTCCTGGTGCTTAACACAGTGATTTGGTATTTCAGTACATTTCAAAATGATGACTATGATAAATCTAGTTATAATCTATCTCCATACAGAGATATTACATTATTATTGTCCATAATTCCCCACACTCTACATTTCACATCTGTCACTCATTTATTTTGTAACTGAAAGATTGTATCTCTTAATCTCCCTCACCTATTTCTCTCATCTTCCACCCCATCCCCTATGTCAACTACCTATTTGTTCTCTGTTATCTATGACTCTCTTCCTGTTTTGTTGTATTTGTTCTTTTGTTTTGATATTTAGATTCTACATATAAGTGAAATCATACAGTATTTGTTTCTCTGTCTGACCTATTTCACTTAGCGTAATACCCTGTAAATTCATCCATGTTATTGCAAATGGCAAGATTTCATTCTTTTAATGATTATTATCCCATTGTATATGTGTGTGTGTATATATATACCACAAATTCTTTACCCATTCATCTATCAATGAGCACTTAGGTTGCTTCCATATGCTGGCTATTGTAAATAACACTGCAATGAACATAGGTGTGAATATATCTTTTTGAATTAGTGTTTTTGTTTTATTCAGATAAATACTCAGGAGTGGAACTGATGGATCATATGGTAGTTCTATTTTTAATTTTCTGAGGAACCTCTATACTGCTTTCCAATGTGTTCTTACTCAGATAACAGTGATATGTTGCAAAAACAAAACAAAAGCACCACTTTTTAATTTAGCGTTGACTGCTAAAAGTGATTTTTCTTCTAACAGTGTGTCTGGCAAAATAAAAACAAAAAAAATTAATAGCACTTTTATAGATAAAATACTGAACATTTCATCTATAAAAGTTTAATTCTAGTAATAAATTACAGGGGGAAACTAATACAAAGTAAGATACTTGTTTTAAGAGTTGAACTATAGAATTTCAGTAATGGCTTTAGCACACTAAATAAACTTTGTTTCTTTATTTATTTAAACATGTTTTTGAATTTTACTTATTTTTTTATACAGCAGGTCCCTATTAGTCATCAATTTTATACATGTCAGTGTATACATGACAATCCCAATCGCCCAATTCATCACACCACCACTCCACCACCGCTTTCCCCTGTTGGTGTCCATACGTTTGTTCTCTACATCTGTGTCTCAATTTCTGCCCTGCAAACCGGTTCATCTGTACCATTTTTCTAGGTTCCACATATATGCATTAATATACGATATTTGTTTTTCTCTTTCGGACTTATTTCACTCTGCATGACAGTCTCTAGATCCATCCAGGTCTCTACAAATGACCCAATTTCATTCCTATTTATGGCTTAGTAATATTCCATTATATATATATGTACCACAACTTCTTTAGCCATTCATCTGTCAGTGGGCACTTAGGTTGCTTCCATGACCTGGCTATTGTGAATAGTGCAGCAAAGAACATTGGGGTGCATGTGTCTTCTTGAATTATGGTTTTCTCTGGGTATATGCCCAGTAGTGGGATTGCTGGGTCATATGGTAATTCTATTTTTAGTTTTTTAAGGAACCTCCATACTGTTCTCCATAGTGGCTGTATCAATTTACATTCCTACCAGCAGTGAAAGAGGGTTCCCATTTCTCCACACCCTCTCCAGCATTTGTTGTTTGTAGATTTTCTGATGATGCTCATTCTAACTGATGTAAGGTGATACCTCATTGTAGTTATGATTTGCATTTCCCTAATAATTAGTGATGTTGAGCAGCTTTTCATGTGCTTCTTGGACATCTGTATGTATTATTTGGAGACACGTCTATTTAGGTCTTCTGCCCATTTTTGGATTGGGTTGTTTGTTTCTTTAATGTTGAGCTGCATGAGCTGTTTATATGTTTTGGAGGTTAATCCTTTGTCCATTGATTCATTTGCAAATATTTTCTCCCATTCTAAGGGTTGTCTTTTGGTCTTGTTTATGGTTTCCTTTGCTGTGCAAAAGCTTTGAAGTCTCATTAGGTCCCATTAGTTTATTTTTGTTTTTATTTCCATTACTCTAGGAGGTGGATCAAAAAAGGTCTTGCTGTGATTTATGTCAAAGTGTTCTTCCTATGTTTTCCTCTAAGAGTTTTATAGTGTCCGGTCTTACATTTAGGTCTCTAATCCATTTTGAGTTTATTTTTGTGTATGGTGTTAGGAAATGTTCTAATTTCTACTTTTACATGTAGCTGTCCAGTTTTCCCAGCACCACTTATTGAAGAGACGGTCTTTTCTCCATTGTATATCCTTGCCTCTTTTGTTATAGATTAGTTGACCACAGGTGCCTGGGTTTATCTCTGGCCTTTCTGTCTTGTTCCACTGATCTATGTTTCTGTTTTTGTGTCAGTACCATATTGTCTTGATTACGGTAGCTTTGTAGTATAGACTGAAGTCAGGAAGTCTGATTCCTCCAGCTTCGTTTTTTTCCCTCAAGACTGCTTTGGCTATTCGGGGTCTTTGTGTCTCCACACAAATTTCAAGATTGTTTGTTCTAGTTCCAAAAAACTGTCACTGGTAATTTGACAGGGGTTGCATTGAATCTGTAGATGGCTTTGGATAGTATAGTCATTTTCACAATATTGATTCTTCCAATCCAAGAACATGGTATATCTCTCCATCTGTTGGTATCATCTTTAATTTCTTTCATCAGTGTCTTATAGTTTTCTGCATACAGTCCTTTTGTCTCCCTAGGTAGGTTTATTCCTAGGTATTTTATTCTTTTTGTTGCAGTGGCAAATGGGAGTGTTTCCTTAATTTCTCTTTCAGATTTTTCATTATTAGTGTATAGGAATACAAGAGATTTCTCTGCATTAATTTTGTATCCTGCAACTTTACCAAATTCATTGATTAGCTCTAGTAGGTTTCTGGTAGCATTTTTAGGATTCTCTGTGTATAGTATCATGTCATCTGCAAATAGTGACAGTTTTACTTCTTCTTTTCCAAATTGTATTCCTTTTATTTCTTTTTCTTCTCTGATTGCCATGACTAGGACTTCCAAAACTTTGTTGAATAATAGTGGTGAGAGTGGACATCCTTGTCTTGTTCCTGATCTTAGAGGAAATGCTTTTAGTTTTTCACCATTGAGAATGATGTGTGCTGTGGGTTGTGGTATATGGCCTTTATTATGTTGAGGTAAGTTCCCTCTATGCCCACTTTCTAGAGAGTTTTTATCATAAATGGGTGTTGCATTTTGTAAAAAGCTTTTTCTGCATCTATTGAGATGATCATATGGTTTTATTCTTCAATTTGTTAATGTGATTTCTCACATTGACTGAATCACGTATATTGAAGAATCCTTGAATCACTGGGATAAATCCCACTTGATCATGGTGTGTGATCCTTTTAATGTGTTGTTGCATTCTGTTTACTAGTATTTTGTTGAGGATTTTTACATCTATATTCATCAGTGATATTGGGCTGTAATTTTCTTTTTTTGTAGTATCTTTGTCTGGTTTTGGCATCAGGGTGATGGTGGCCTCATAGAATGAGTTTGGGAGTGTTCCTTCCTCCACAATTTTTTGGAAGAGTTTGAGAAGAATGGGTGTTAGCTCTTCTCTATATGTTTGATATAATTCACCTGTGAAGCCATCTGGTCCAGGACTTTTGTGTGTTGGAAGATTTTTAATCACAGTGTCAATTTCATTACTTGTGATTGGTCTGTTCATATTTTCTATTTCTTCCTGATTCAGTCTTGGAAGGTTATACCTTTCTAAGAATTTGTCCATTTCTTCCAGGTTGTCCATTTTACTGGCATAGAGTTGTTTGTAGTAGTCCCTTAGCATGCTTTCTATTCCTGTGGTGTCTGTTGTAACTTCTCCGTTTTCTTTTCTAATTTTACTGATTTGAGCCCCTCCCTCTTTTTCTTGATGAGTCTGGCTAAAGGTTTATCAATTTTGTTTATCTTCTCAAAGAACCAGCTTTAAGTTTTATTAATCTTTACTATTGTTTTTTTGTTTCTATTTCATTTATTTCTGTTCTGATCTTTAGGAATTCTTTCTTTCTGCTAAGTTTGGGTTTTGTTTGTTCTTCTTTTTCTAGTTTCTTTAGGTGTAAGGTTAGATTGTTTGAGATTTTTCTTGTTTCTTGAGGTAGGCTTGTATAGCTATAAACTTCCCTCTTAGAACTGCTTTTGCTGCATCCCATAGGTTTTGGATCGTTGTGTTTTCATTGTCATTAGTCTCTAGGTATTTTTTGATTTCCTCTTTGTTTTCTTCAGTAATGTGTTCGTTATTTAGTAATGTCTTCTTTAGCCTCAATGTGTTTCTGTTTCTTATTTTTTTTCCTGTAATTGATATCTAATCTCATAGAGTTGTGGTCTGAAGAGATGCTTGATATGATTTCAATTTTCTTAAATTCACTGAGGCTTGATTTCTGACTCAAGATGTGATCTGTCCTGGAGAATATCCCATGTGCATTTGCGAAGAAAGTGTAATCTGCTGTTTTTGGATTGAATGTCCTATAAATATCAATTAAATCTATCTGGTCTATTGTATAATTTAAAGCTTGTGCTCCCTTATTTATTTTCATTTTGGATGATCTGTCCATTGGTGTAAGTGAGGTATTAAAGTCCCCCACTATTATTGTGTTACTGTCAATTTCCTCTTTTAGAGCTGTTAGCAGTTGCCTTATGTATTGGCGTGCTCCTATGTTGGGTGCATATATATTTAAAATTGTTATATCTTCTTCTTGGATTGATCCCTTGATCATTACATAGTGTCCTTCCTTGTCTCTTGTAACATTCTTTATTTTAAAGTCTATTTTATCTGATATGAGTATAGCTACTCCAGCTTTATTTTGATTTCCATTTGCATGGACTGTCTTTTTCCATCCCCTCACTTTCAGTCTGTGTGTGTCCCTAGGTCTGAAGTGGGTCTCTTGTAGACAGCATATATATGGGTCTTGTTTTTGTATCCATTCAGCAAGCCTGTGTCTTTTGGTTGGAGCCTTTAATTCCTTCACGTGTAAGGTAATTATCGATATGTATGTTCCTATGACCATTTTCTTAATTGTTTTGGGTTTCTTTTTTTAGGTCCTTTTCTTCTCTTGTGTTTCCCACTTAGAGAAGTTCCTTTAGCATTTGTTGAAGAGCTGGTTTAGTGGTGCTGAATTCTCTTAGCTTTTCCTTGTCTGTAAAGCTTTTGATTTCTCCATCGAATCTGAATGAGATCCCTGCTGGGTAGAGTAATCTTGGTTGTAGGTTCTTCCCTTTCATCACTGTAAGTATATCATGCCACTCCCTTCTGGCTTGTAGAGTTTCTGCTGAGAAATCAGCTGTTAACCTTATGGGAGTTGCCTTGTATGGTATTTGTCATTTTTCCCTTGCTGCTTTCAATAATTTTTCTTTGTCTTTAATTTTTGTCAGTTTGACGACTGTGTGTCTCAGCGTGTTTCTCCTTGGGTTTATCCTGTATGGGACTCACTGCGCTTCCTGGACTTGGGTGGCTATTTCCTTTCCCATGTTAGGGAGGTTTTTAGTATAATCTCTTCAACTATTTTCTCGGGTCCTTTCTCTCTTTCTTCTCGTTTTGGGACACCTATAATACAAATGTTGTTGCATTTAATGTTGTTCCAGAGGTCTCTTAGGCTGTCTTCATTTCTTTTCATTCTTTTTTCTTTAGTCTGTTCCTCAGCAGTGAATTCCACCATTCTGTCTTCCAGGTCACTTATCCGTTTTTCTGCCTCAGTTATTCTGCTATTGATTCCGTCTACTGTAGTTTTCATTTCAGTTATCGTATTGTTCATCTCTGTTTGTTCTTTAATTCTTCTAGTTCTTTGTTAAACATTTCTTGCATCTTCTCGATCTTTGCCTCCATTCTTTTTCTGAGGTCCTGGATCATCTTCACTATCATTATTGTGAATTCTTTTTCTGGAAGGTTGCCTATCTCCATTTCACTTAGTTGTTTTTCTGGGGTTTTACCTTATTTCTTCATCTGGTATATAGCCCTCTGCCTTTTCATCTTGTCTGTCTTTCTGTGAATGTGGTTTTTGTTCCACAGGCTGCAGGATTGTAGTTCTTCTTGTTTCTGCTTTCTGCCCTCTGGTAGATGAGGTTATCTAACTAAAGAAACTTTCTTATTAATAAAGTAACAAGTACTTTCAATCAGTAATAACAGCAGGTAGCTTTCACCTAAATTTGTGGGTATTGTTCCTCTTGCTTGTTGCAAAAACTGAGAAGTTTATAATTTTAAATAATTGTAAAATTAGATTCATAAGCTTCCCATTTAAATTACCTTTGCATTTATCAAGATGATTATATTTATCTTTAAGAATAATGAAAGTTAGGAATTAAACTTCAAATGGCATCTCAGGGAAATATTAGTATTTCAAGAGAGAATATATAATTTTATAGAGACCACAACTTTGATTAGAATATAAGAGGGAAAAAAAAGAAATGGAAAAAAAAAAGGAAATATGCAAAGGAACAGGTTACTAAGAAAGGTTTATGGCTGATTTTTCCCCATATATAAGAAGTGGTAGAATTAAATGTCAGCATGCTGGTTCTGAATGGGATATCTCCCAGGAAAGTGACAGAAAGTGATAAGAAGAAATGACAAGAAGATTTTTACATTGTACATCCTTTCTTATGCACCAAAATAAATTAATGGTTTAGCATAATTTCAAATAGGCAGTAAACTCTTTCACAGGCTGCTTTTTAAAAAATTAGTTTAAGAAGTACATATCTTAATCCTGAAGCCTTATTATCCATGGTTTTCCAGAACACATTCTGGAAAGTAAATTCTAATCAAGGTACCCTGTGGCTTTTATATACTGCTAGGCTTAAACTTAAGTATGAATTTAAAATATTAGTAGGTATATTTTTCTTTTTTGTAAACTTTTCTCTTCATCATTATTTAAAATTTTTAAATGACCCATCTTGTCTTTTGTGGGTGGTCACTCTTTGAAAAATCTTTGCCTTTTTGCATCCATATACATAGGGAGTTTTCACAAGAATGAGATAACTTCTGGGTTCTTAATACTTGCTTTTATTTTTTTCCAATACATATTTGTTGGAAGTGTTTTAGTAATAGATTGTTTAAAAACAACTTTGAATGCTTGAAAACTCTATCATATGTGGTTTCAAATAATCCTTTTATCGAGAACAATAAATGCATGTATTTATTATACAACCATTTAAATAAACAAATACTTTTCATTTTGTGATATTAAAACCCATTTTTCTCTTAGAAAACACAGATGCTGGAAATATAGCCTTGGAGAATGCTAAAAGTGGTATATATAGATTTCTATGGAAACTACAGGCTACATTTCTATGATACTGATATATACAGAATTAAACAGATAGGTAGGTGGTTTTGGATATAAGAGGTGGGGGGGCAAATCTGTTGAGTGAGAAAAAATACTGATGATTCTAGCTCTCACATTTACTGATGATTCTTAGCAAATGTGATTATATGTTGATATAAGGGCTTTGGAAAGTTCTTGTTTTCTTTGGTTAAAAGTCACTATGTAGATTTGAAAAAATCCTAAAACCTTAAGTCTTCAATATGTGAGAATAAAAATATATAAATATGTGATTGAATATGGATATTCATTCTGTGGTTTATAGTTATGTCTTATTTGAAATAACGTTTAGATATTTCCTGCTGATTTCAAATGGAGATACAGATCATTAGACATGCAGTAGAGAGTGATGCTTACTAGCATGGTTTTAAAGACTAATTGCCTGGGTTCAGTTATTGATTCTGCCTCTTATTTATTGTCTTATGAACTTATCAAACTTAACTCTTTGTGTTTCAGTTTTCTCACCTGAGAACTGTAGATAATAATGGGATAAAGACACTTAAGCACTCAAAAAAGTATCTGGCATATAATGCAGGCAAAATAAATATTAGTTTCATAGAAAACAAAAAACTTAGTCAGTGGTTGATGAATTTAGTTGATGTTTAGTAAGACTTGATCAAGAACTGCTTGACTTTTTTTCACGTTTTTAGTGACTTAGAATTTTTAATATCTTATCTACTTGGAAGGGAAATTCTAATTGAGTTAGAAGTTTTGTAATGAAAGAAAATTATCCTGAATTAAGGAAAATCAGACCAGGATTGGAGATAAAATTTGTGTACCTATGAGGTCAGGTATAGAGTACTTCCTCCTCCAACAATTCTTTCTTTCTGACCTGGAAGGAGGAGAAGGGAAGCAGTGATAAGTGGTGAAGGAAAGTGATAGGATCATAAAAAAAGGCTTTTAATCAATTTTCACTTTTAGGAGAAGAAATGGCTCCTTGAGAGGGCTGATTGACTTTTCACCCAAACGTTTTAACTGACATACCAGGAGAAATTTGCAGAAATACTTTCAGTATCTACACCACAACAACTCTCAAAAGTAGGTACTAAATTTACCAACATTCCATTTTACAGAGGAGGGAAATAGGTCTCAGAGAGCTCAAGCAATAATAAATAAGTAAAATGCTTATTATCTCCATTTAGTAGATAAGAAGATTGAGGCAGAGAAAATTCACAAATTACTATTGGAGAAAAAGATAAAGAGCACTAGCAAACAATTTCAGAAGCTTAGAATTATACATTTGAATAATGTCATAATCTACAAGTCCTTTTCTTCATTTCTTCAGTGGCTATGTTTATATCCTGTCACATTGAGACTTTAAATCTTTCCTAACAATAATGTTGGAATTGTTCATTAAAAATAGTAATTTCAAGTTTGTAAGTCATTTCATCTTTAATACACTCAAAGTTTCAAATAAACATACCAGTTACCATTCTAGCTGAATGGAAATCATTTATGGAAAACTGAAAAACATCTTCCTTTAAAAATGATACTTTTAGTATTTAGATATAATTCAGAATGACAGAAGAAAGAGCTATTCTTAATTTATGTTTTTAAAGAGACAAGTATAATACCGAACTAGAAGACTCTTGTTCTAAATTTAGGACATATAGGTTTCTGCTGTGTTCAAACATTATTTAACTGCAGTTAATAATGTATTATTTGCTCTAACATCATGTCTAAAGAATTGCAACCATTTGGAATATTATCTGTATTCCATCTTAAAACATCTTTTCGAAGACATGCCACCTACAGTATTTTTCTGCAGCTGTTAACATCAATTTAGTCTGCAAAATGCTAAAAGATGATTTGCTATGCTCACCACCTCTCTGCTCATGTCAGAGAAGAAATGTTGCAGGTTTACACGCGAGTAGCTCTGTCTACATGATTATCAGGTCTAATGATAAATCTAGATTTTGAGTGTCTGATCAAGCCAGAGTATTTCTAAATATCAGATGACTTTGGCGGGGGGAGAGGGGAATGTGGCCTCTGCTTCTATTTCTAAAGTATTTACATAATCCCTTTCTGAAGATATGTGATGGTCTTTTGTTTAGCAAAGTACATTAAAAGGTAACATTTGATATAAAATGTGTGCAGCTGGGGAAGAGTTCGGATGTAAACAAACAGGTGGCTATATTTCCCTTGATAAGAAAGTCAAATGAATATAGGGAGTGAGGGAGCTAGCTATGAGAAGGGAAAGGGAATTTGTTGGCTTCTCCACAACATAAACTTACTCTATAGTCTAATGCATTAAACTGCAGATTCAGAACTTACACTTCCTGGGTTTAAATATGGCTATACAATTTTCATGCTCTGTGATGCAGGTACTTGACAAACAGGAGATAAATCTCTCTCTCTCTCTCTCTCTGTCTCTCTCTCTGTCTCTCTGTCTCTCTCTCTCTCTCTCTCTCTCTATATATATATATATATGTGTGTATGTGTGTGTGTATGTATATATATACACACACACACACACATATATATATATATACATATATATTTCATAAACAGCAAAAATGCATTTCCCCTACTTTAACCCAAAAATAACAATTTCTAGATATTTTTGAGATTCTTAACACATGTTCATTTATAGAATATTTATATACATTTTTCTAACATCTTTATTGGAGTATAATTGTTTTCAATGGTGTGTTAGTTTCTGCTGTATAACAAAGTGAATCAGCTATACATATACATATACATATATCCCCATATCTGCTCCCTCTTGTGTCTCCCTCCCACCCTCCCTATCCCACCCCTCAGTTTGGACACAAAGTACTGAGCTGATCTCCCTGTGCTATGTGGCTGCTTCGCACTAGCTATCTATTTTACATTTAGCAGTGTATATATGTCCATGCCACTCACTTCATACCAGCTTAAACTTCCCCCTCCCCATGTCCTCAAGCCCATTCTCTACATCTGTGTCTTTAATCCTGTCCTGTCCCTAGGTTCTTCAGAACCTTTTTTTTTTTTTTAGATTCCATATATATGTGTTAGCATACGGTGTTTGTTTTTCTCTTTCTGACTTACTTTACTCTGTATGACAGTCCCTAGGTGCATCCACCTCACTACAAATAACTCAATTTCGTTTCTTTTTATGGCGGAGTAATATTCCATTGTCTATATGTGCCACATCTTCTTTATCCATTCATCTGTTGATGGACACTTAGGTTGCTTCCATGTCCTGGTTATTGTAAATAGAGCTGCAATGAACACTGTGGTACATGACAATTTTTGAATTACAGTTTCCTCAGGGTACATGCCCAGTAGTGGGATTGCTGGGTCATATGGTAGTTCTATTTTTAGTTTTTTAAGGAACGTCCGTACTGTTCTCCATAGTAGCTGCATCAATTTACATTCCCACCAACAGTGCAAGAAGGTCCCCTTTTCTCCACACCCTCTCCAGCATTTACTATTTGGAGATTTTATGGTGATGACCATTCTGACCAGTGTGAGGTGATCCCTCATTGTAGTTTTGATTTGCATTTCTCTAGTGATTAGTGATGTTAAGCATCCTTTTATGTGTTTGTTGGCAATCTGTATATCTTCTTTGAAGAAATATCTATTTACGTCTTCTGCCCATTTTTGGATTGGGTTGTTTATATTTTGATATTGAGCTGCATGACCTACTTGTATATCTTGGAGATTACTCATTTGTCAGTTGCTTCGTTTGCATATATTTTCTCCCATTCTGACAGTTGTCTTTTTGTCTTGTTTATGGTTTCCTTTGCTGTGCAAAACCTTTCAAGTTTCATTATGACATATTTGTTTATTTTTGTTTTTATTTCAATTTCTTAAGGAGGTGGGTCAAAAAAGGATCTTCCTGTGATTTATTTCATAGAGTGTTCTGCCTATGTTTTCCTCTAACAGTTTCATAGTGTCTGGCCTTACATTTAGGTCTTTAACCCATTTTGAGTTTGTATTTGTGTGGTGTTAGGGATTGTTCTAATTTCATTCTTTTACATGGAACTGTCCAGTTTTCACAACACCACTTATGAAGAGGCTGTCTTTTCTCCATTGTATATTCTTGCCTCCTTTATCAAAAATAAGGTGACCACATGTGTGTGGGTTTATCTCTGGGCTTTCTATCCTGTTCCATTGATCTGTATTTCTGTTTTTGTCCCAGTACCATACTGTCTTGATTACTGTAGCTTTGTACTAGAGTCTGAAGTCAGGGAGCCTGATTCCTCCAGCTCCGTTTTTCTTTCTCAAGATTGCTTTAGCTATTCAGAGTCTTTTGTGTTTCCATACAAATTGTGAAATTTTTATTCAAGTTCCCTGAAAAATGCCATTGGTAGTTTGGTAGGGATTGCAATAAATCTGTAGACTGCCTTGGGTAGTATATTCATTTTCACAATATTGATTCTTCCAATCCAAGAACACAGTATATCTCTCCATAAGTTTATATCATCTTTAATTTCTTTTATCAGTGTCTTATAGTTTTCTGCATACAGGTCTTTTGTCTCCTTAGGTAGGTTTATTCCTAGGTATTTTATTCTTTTTGTTGCAATGAAAAATGGGAGTGTTTCCTTAATTTCTCTTTCAGATATTTAATCATAAGTGTATAGGAATGCAAGAAATATCTGTGCATTAATTTTGTATCCTACTACATTACCAGATTCATTGATTAGCTCTAGTATTTTTCTGGTAGCATCTTTCAGATTTTCTATGTATAGTATCATGTCATCTGCAAACAGTGACAGTTTTACTTCTTCTTTTCTGATTTGGATTCAATTTCTTTTTCTTCTCTGTTTGCTGCAGGTAAAACTTCCCTATCTATGTTGAATGACAGTGGTGAGAATGGGCAACCTTGTCTTCTTCCAGATCTTATTGGATATAGTTTCAGTTTTTCACCAATGAGAATGATGTTGGCTGTGTGTTTGTCATATATGGCCTTTATTATGTTGAGGTAAGTTCCCTATATGCCTACTTTCTGGAGGGTTTTTATCATAAATTGTGTTGAATTTTGTCAAAAGCTTTTTCAGCATATATTGAGATGATCGTATGGTTTTTCTCCTTCAATTTGTTAATATGGTTTATCACATTGATTGATTTGCATATATTGAAGAATCCTTGCATTCCTGGGATAAACCCCACTTGATCATGGTGTATGATCCTTACAGAATGCTGATGGACTCTGTTTGCTAGTATTTTGTTTAGGATTTTTGCATCTGTGTTCATCAGTGATATTGGCCTGAAGTTTTCTTTCTTTGTGACATCTTTGTTTTTGATATCAGGGTGATATTGGCCTCATAGAATGAGTTTGGGAGTGTTCCTCCCTCTGCTATATTTTGGAAGAGTTTGAAAAGCATAGGTGTTAGCTCTTCTCTAAATGTTTAATATCATTTGCCGGTGAAGTCATCTGGTCCTTTGCTTTTGTTTATTGGAAGATTTTAATCACAGGTTCAATTTCAGTGCTAGTGATTGTTCTGTTCATATTTTCTATTTCTTCCAGGTTCAGTTTTGGAAGGTTGTGCATTTCTAAGAATTTGTCCGTTTCTTCCAGGTTGTCCATTTTATTGGCATACAGTTGCTTGTAGTAATCTCACATGATCCTTTGTATTTCTGCAGTGTCAGTTGTTACTTTTTCATTTCTAATTCTATTGATTTGAATGTTCCTTTTTTGTTGTTGTTGAGTCTGGCTACTGGTTTATCAATTTTGTTTATCTCCTCAAAGAACCACCTTTTAGTTTTATTGATCTTTGCTATAATTTCCTTCATTTCTTTTCATTTTTTTCTGATCTGCTGTTTAGGATTTCTTTCCTTCTGCTAACTTTGGGTTTTTTCTTCTTCTTTCTCTAATTGCTTTAGGTGTTAGGTTGTTTATTTGAGATGTTTCTTGTTTTTTGAGGTAGGATTGTATTGCTATAAACTTCCCCCTTAGAACTGCTTTTGCTGCATCCCATAGGTTTTGGGTCATCGTGTTTTCATTGTTATTTGTTTCTAGGTATTTCTTGATTTCTGCTTTGAGTTCTTCAGTGTTCTCTTGGTTATTTAGTAGTGTATTGTTTAGCCTCCATGTGATTGTACTTTTTACAGATTTTTTCCTGTAATTAATATCTAGTTACGTAGCATTGTGGTCAGAAAAGATACTTGATATGTTTTCAGTTTTCTTAAATTTACCAAGGCTTGATTTGTGACCCAGGATATGATCTATCCTGGAGAATCTTCCATGAGCCCTTGAGAATAAAGTGTATTCTGTTGTTTTTGGATGGAATGTCCTATAAATATCAATTAAGTCCACCTTGTTTTATGTATCATTTAAAGTTTGTGTTTCCTTATTTATTTTCATTTTGGATAATCTGTCCATTGGTGAAAGTGGGGTGTTAAAGTCCCTTACTATGACTGTGTTACTGTTGATTTCCCCTTTTATGGCTGTTAGCATTTTTCTTATGTAGTGAGGTGCTCCTATGCTGGATGCATTTAAAATTATTATATCTTATTCTTGGATTGATCCCTTGATCATTATGTAGTGTCCTTCTTTGTCTCTTTTAACAGTCTTTATTTGAAAGTCTATTTTGTCTGATATGAGAATTGCTACTCCATCTTTCTTTTGATTTCCATTTGCATGGAATATCTTTTTCCACCCCCTCACTTTCAGTCTGTATGTGTCCCTAGGTCTGAAGTGGGTCTCCTGGAGACAGCATATATAGGGGTCTCGTTTTTGTATCCTTTCAGCCAGTCTATGTCTTTTGGTTAGAGCACTTAATGCATTTACATTTAAGGTAGTTATCATTATGTATGTTCCTATTACCACTTTCTTAATTATTTGGGGTTGTTATTGTAGGTCTTTTCCATCTCTTGTTTTTCCTGCCTAGAGAATTTCCTTTAGCACTTGTTATAAAGCTAATTTGGTGGTGTTGAATTCTCTTAGCTTTTGCTTTCCTGTAAAGGTTTTAATGTCTCCATTAAATCTGAATGAGACACTTGCTGTGTAGAATAATCCTGGTTGTAGGTTTTTCCCTTTCATCACTTTAAATATGTCTTGCCATTCCCTTCTGGCTTGCAGAGTTTCTGCTGAAAGATCAGCTGTTAACCTTATGGGGATTCCATTGTATGTTATTTGTTGTTTTTCCCTTGCTGCTTTTAATATTTTTTCTTTGTATTTAATTTTTGATAGTTTGATTAATATGTATCTTGGTATGTTTCTCCTTGGATTTATCCTGTATGGGAATTGATTGACTATTTCTTTTCCCATGTTAGGGAAATTTTCAACTGTAATCTCTTCAAATATTTTCTCAGTCCCTTTCTTTTTCTCTTCTACTTCTGGGACCCCTATAATTCGAATGTTGGTGCATTTAATGATGTCCCAGAGGTCTCTGAGACTGTCCTCAATTCTTTACATTCTTTTTTCTTTATTCTCCTCTGTGGTAGTTATTTCCAGTATTTTATCTTCTAGGTCACTTATCCATTCTTCAGCCTCAGTTATTCTGCTATTGATTCCTTCTACAGATTTTTAATTTCATTTATTGTGTTGTTCTTCATTGTTTCTTTGCTCTTTAGTTCTTCTAAGTCCTTGTTAAATGTTTCTTGTATTTTCTCCATTGTATTTCCAAGATTTTGGATATTCTTTACTATCATTTCTCTGAATTCTTTTTGAGGTAGTCTGCCTATTTCCTCTTCATTTGTTTGGTCTGGTGGGTTTTTACTTTGCTCCTTCATCTGCTGTGTATTTCTCCATTTTCTCATTTAACATAACTTACTGTGTTTGGGGTCTCCTTTTCACAGGCTGCAGGTTCGTGTTTCCCATTGTTTTTGGTTTCTGCCCCCTGTGGGTAAATTTGGTTCCATGTAGGCTTCCTGGTGAAGGAGACTGGTGCCTATGTTCTGGTGGATGAGGCTGGTTCTTTTCTTTCTGGTGGGCAGAACTGTGTTCGGTGTTGTGTTTTGGGGTGTCTGTGAACTTATTATGATTTTACGCTGCCTCTCTGCTAATTGGTGGGGTTGTGTTCCTGTGTTGCTTGTTGTTTGGCATGGGGTGTCCAGCACTGTAGCTTGCTGTTCGTTGAGTGGAGCTGGGTCTGAGTTTTGAGGTGGAGATCTCTGGGAGCACTTTTGCCATATATTACATGGGGCTCTGTGGTCTCTGTTGGACCAATGTCCTGAACTCAGCTCTCCCAGCTAAGAGGCTCAGGCCTTACACCCAGCCAGAGCACCAAGATTCTGTCAGCCACATGGCTCAGAAGAAAAGGGAGGAAAAAAAAAAGAAATAGCGTAATTAAAATAAAAAATATTATTAAAAAAAGTAACAAAAAAAAAGAAAAGGGAGAGCAACCAAATGAATAAACAATTCCACCAATGATAAGAGGCGCTAAAGAGTATACTAAAAAAAGGACAGACAGAACCCAAGGACAAAGGGTAAAAGCAAATCTATACATAAAAAATGACAAAAAGAAGCATACACACAGACACTCACAAAAAGAGAAAAAGGAAAATGTATGTATGTGTGTGTATATATATATGTATATATAGATATATATATAAAATTAAAAGGAAGAGAGCCTCCAAATCAATAAACAAATCTATCCATGATAATAAGCTCTAAATACTAAACTAAGATAAACACAAAACCAGAAACAAATTAGATGCAGAAAGCAAACCCCAAGTCTACATTTGCTCCCAAAGTCCACTGCCTCAATTTTGGGATGATTCATTGTCTATTTAGGTATTCCACTGATGCAGGGTACATCAAGTTGTTTGTGGAGATTTTATCTGCTGCTCCTGAGGCTGCTGGGAAATGTTTCCCTTTCTCTTCTTTGTTTTCCCAGCTCCTGTTGTTCAGCTTTGGATTTGGCCCTGCCTCTGCATGTATGTCGCCTGAGGGCATCTGTTCCCCGCCCGGACAGGATGGGGTTAAAGTAGCAGCTGATTAGGGGGTTCTGGCTCACTCACGCTGGGTGGACGGAGGGGTACGGAATGCAGGGTAAGCCTGCAGTGGCAGCAGAGGCCGGTGTGATGTTGCAAGATCCTGTGGCGTGCCATGTGTTCCCCTGAGGAAGTTGCCCCTGGATCACAGGACCCTGGCAGTGGCGGGCTGCACAGGCTCCCAGGAAGGGAGGTGTGGATAGTGACCTGTGCTTTCACACAGGCTTCTTGGTGGCTTCAGCAGCAATCTTAGCGTTTCATGCCCATCTGTGGTGTCCGCGCTGATAGCCATGGCCTGCGCCTGTCTCTGGAGATCGTTTAGGCAGTGCTCTGAATCCCCTCTCCTTGTGCATGCCAAAACAATGGTCTCTTGCCACTTAGGCAGTTCCAGACTTTTTCCCGGACTCCCTCCCAGCTAGCTGTGGTGCATTAGCCCCCTTCAAGCTGGGTTCATGCAGCGAACCCCTGTCCTCTCCCTGGGATCTGGCCTCCAAAGCCCAAGCCTCAGCTCTCAGCCCCCATCTGCCCTGGCATGTGAGCAGACAAGCCCTCAGGCTGGTCAGTGCTGGTTGGCAGTGATCCTCTGTGTGGGAATCTCTCCACATTGTCCTCTACACCCCTGTTGCTGTGCTCTCCTTAATGGCTCTGAAGCTTCCCCCCTGCCCACCCTGTGTCTCCACAGGGTGGAGGCTGTGGAGGGGCTTCCTAGTGTGGGGAAGCTTTTCCTCCTTCATAGCTCCCTCCCAGAGGTGCAGGTCCCATCCCTATTCTTTTGTCTCTGTTTATTCTTTTTTCTTTTGCCCTACCCAGGTACGTGGGGAGTTTCTTGCGTTTTGGGAAGTCTAAGGTCTTCTGCCAGCCTTCAGTAGGTGTTCTGTAGGAGTTGTTCCACATGTAGATGTAGTTTTGATGTATTTATGGGGAGGAAGGTGATCTCCACATCTTACTCCTCTGCCATCTTGAAGGCGCCCCCCATAGAATATTTAGGTCTTTCTATTATATTTACCTTTTATTGATTGATTGATTGATTGATTTTCAATTTTTTTTTTTTTTTTACGTGGGCCTCTCACTGTTGTGGCTTCTCCCGTTGTGGGGCACAGGCTCTGGACACGCAGGCTCAGTGGCCATGGCTCACGGGCCCAGCCACTCCGTGGCATGTGGGATATTCCCGGACCGGGGCACGAACCCGTGTCCCCTTCATTGACAGGCAGACTCTCAACCACTGCGCCACCAGGGAAGCCCTATATTTACCTTTTATATATTCACTATTTTAAGTTCTATTAATATATTTATTAAAGGCACTTCTGAAATTTTACTGGAACATTTATTATTCTTACATTGATATTATCATAAGCATAAATATTATAGAACCCTTACAATCCACAAAATTGTGGATTTAGAGAAAATGACTTAGAAATTCCTGTCCAGTCATATGCAAAGTGACACATATTAGGTTAGTCATAAATTGCACTTTCGAAAAAGCATGAAAAAGGATGATATATCTATATTTAGGTCAAAGGTATTTGGTTTAGGGTGCTCACTGAAAGTCCTTAGGTCACTTGCTTACTTAATCTATAGCTATGACACTGGGCATTTATCATTGTTTTAAAATTACTCAACCAGGCTTTTACAAATTGTATTCCTTGGATTAAAAATTTACAGTTTGTTTTACGCTCTTAGAGATTTATAAACATTATCCACCATATTTCTGAAATCAAAGAAATATAGACATATTTATTCTTAATTTGTTGAGATGACATTTTACTTATCTATTCTGCATGATTTTTTTTTCTATTCAATAAAAAGTGTCTCAGTTGGGAAGAAAAACAATTGATAGCCTGAGTTATAACAATACATCATTTCAGCATCAAACTTTGGTTTATGACATTTTCACTTTTTGGATTTTGTGTTCTTGTATTTCATAATCCTAGACGTGAACTATTTCAGAGAATGTCTTTGTAATGCCTGGTCAGATGTACTATCTTCCTTTGGTGAGCCATTAGTAGCAGTCAATAGTTAGCTACATTTATTATTTTACCTACCATTCGCTCTAAAATACACAGTAGGCCTGTTTACAATATGTGCTGAACACTTGTAACCCATCTATTCAAACATTTTATTCCAATTTTGCCCCAAATGTACAAAAAAAGCATCTATCTATAAGAAACAATTTACTAGCAAAATTTTCACAGTGGGAGGTATATATAAACTAAAACATCTTAATATAATATGACTTTCTCACTTTAAATTTATAAAAATAAAAATTGCTATCTTCAACATAATTTGAACGTTTTATTTGTATGAATGTATCAACATTTTATCTTTTTCTTCCTGGTGGGTTTGTTTTGTGAAGGATCATGGGGGTAAAATTGCAGGAAAGACTCTCAGATAAAATAGTTTTAAAACTTCTTTCTCAATCTTAATGCACACTTCCTGGTATCAAAGGAAGATTATGTTAATATGCCTGGGGAAAAGATGAAATGTGTATTCTATGTGTATTCTGACAGATACGTTTACCAGATATCTGACATTGCAGAAAACATGTGAGGATCAAATAATATACATCTTTTTTTATTTTTAATTTAAGTAAGTGGAATACTTAAAAATCTGGCAGAGAAGCTATCTTTAGGGATGAGTAGTTACCTGACCCATGCTAAAGCTTTCAAAAATGTAATCAATGTTATCAACACCTGGTAAGATCATATTGTTACTCCACTCATGAAACATAACTGGGAAATAGGCTTTATACACCATACTACCAAACAGGATGAGTGGTAGAATAAAATTCTTGCAAACCAATGCATATCTAAATGAGAACAGGCATATTCTTACTTGACTTCAACTGATCAAATGTATAAAGAAACGCAAAACTTAATGTGACTATGCAATCTTAGACACAACAAGGATGTCCAAGAGACAACTCCTCAGCTAGGCTTTCAGGTCTTTCTTAACTATTCCTTTTCCTTCTTTACCTCTCCCTTCCACATACCTTCCATTTTCTGTCCTGCTTAAAGTTGTTTACATATTTTTCTAATCATGAAAGGAAAATTAAAAGATAGAGAAGAGAGGGAAGAGGTGGGTGGAAGAGACAAAACCTAACTATTTGTTTCTTAGAAAAAGAAACATGGACAAGAGGGGCAGCCAGTTCTAAAAATGTGCTGGCCCGACATCACATGATGAATGTAAACACTGTCAATGAGCTCCCATATTTATGGATCCTGCTTTCATACTGACTGCCATCAGGTCACCATCAATTCAAGCAAAGAGTCATCTGTCAAGCAGTGGCTTTAGTTTCATGAAACTGTTGACAACTGTTGTGAAAAAGTTAAAATGTTTCTGCTCCTAAAAACTTGCTTTTGAAGCATACTGTGAAATTATGAAGAGAATCCCTAGAGAAGAGCTGAATGTTTTAAACAATGTATCTACCAAAAAACATTTTCATTCAACTCAAGTATGTTGTAAAAATCAGGGAGAATTAAGGAACTAGTCAAACTGGAAAAGAAATAAGAATTTCCTAAGTGCTGCACTGAGATCTGTTGTTAAAGGCAGTTTTGACCTCTGGTTTCAATAGAACTCTGTGGTAGAATTGAATCCACTCCGTGTACCTGGCTGTGTGGTATCTTTGATTTAATTACTTTACTGTTGTTTAATATTCTGAACTGTTAGATTTGACTTTTTGAATCAAGAGGGGAAAAATACTATTCTGATTTAGAGTTTTTAAAAAGGTTAATCAGCATTTAAGAACTAGGCACAAGAACCCAAGAAGAAAGTATTAATGGTGACTAAAAGAAAAATAAAAATTAAAAAACACTTACTATGAAAAAAGTAGCATACCAAATTAAAAACTATATTAGTTTTGAAAACAGCATGTATTCTTACCAATTATACTCTAGTTTCTTAAAGGAAATGATGTCTGTCAACTTCAGAACCTAAGGTACAAAAGACCTTTTCAATGCATATATTTCAATGGATAGATAAATGATTCATTAATATATTCCCTAAAAAGATTTTCAATTAGTGACATACAATGCAATTTTTGAATGAATAAACAAAAGATTAAATATCAAGTCTGATATGGACTATAATAGATACCTCTCATGCACTGGATTAGGTAACCTCTGATCTCTTATTTCAGTTGTCTTTATTCCAGCCACACTGGGTGACCATTTGTGTATGGCCTTCACAACTTCATGCAGGTGCAACTTGACAGTACTTCATATTACGTTTATATCATGTGTTCTTGCCTCCTACTGAGGGCATTTTCCATAATGAGGTTTGAGGCACAAAAGGATGTAGTTTGGTACCCATGAACACAACAGCCAGAAGAACAAGGGATTTAACATTTCATAGGAAAAACTTTTGTCCAATGGGACTCAGGACCTTCCTTTTTTTTTTTTTTTTTTTTTTTGTGGTACACGGGCCTCTCACTGTCGTGGCCTCTCCCGTTGCAGAGCACAGGCTCCGGACACGCAGGCTCAGCGGCCATGGCTCACGGGCCCAGCCGCTCCGCGGCATGTGGAATCTTCCCAGACTGGGGCACGAACCCGTGTCCCCTGCATCAGCAGGAGGACTCTCAACCACTGCGCCACCAGGGAAGCCCCATCCTTCCTTTTTTATATCACTGGATGGATTGTGTGAAAATGAACTTTCTTGGTTATTTAACTTACAGTCCCACATGACCAAATCACACTAGCACTTAGCAGCAACCTTTTCAGTAACATCTTTCTAACTCTTCTTTTCACCTTTCTTCTCACTTCTTATCCCTAGGTTTGTACTCTTTCATATAATTACAGCATATTTCTTTACTTCACCCTCTGCATTCTCAGAAACCAAGGCTAAGGCATGGGTAATGCTATTTGAAAATTTCAGTACTGAATTTGAGACTCTTGGTGTGTGTGTGTGTGTGCGTGTGTGTGTGAGCGTGCAGTGCTTTGGGTATAGTTTAGAGCCCAATAAATAAATACAAAAGCAGTACCTCATCCTCTGAACAAATTTAATAAATAGTTTTAAAGATAATCTGATTACATACATTCCCACCATGAAGCACTAATTTAACTGAGTTATTCTTTGACTACAACAGACTCATAAAAGTTTACATTGATCTTGACCATAACCTTTTTATTCTTTAATTTAAATTTTATGTACATATATAATTATTATATGGGTAGTCCAGCAATTAAAAATAAATGTATTGCAAGGTTTATTAATATGAAATTTAAAGATAACTTAATAGGTCATGTCTTCACCTAGTTGCTTCTCCCCCAACCGTGACATCTACTTCCATGTGAAAGAAGCCCCAATAGTATCTTATCTGTATCTTCCCTCTGCCCCTTTATTCATTTGGTCCTTCTCAATGGTCCTAAAAATGACTTCTATAACAAGTTTAGAGTAAGAAACTGATGCATCATGTTTTTTTCTCTTCTTTCACTGGAGATCAAATAGTTCTGTAAGCAAGATTTCCTCCATGCTCCCAGTTAGCTCAGTGTGAGTGAACACTGAGTACTACTGGCCTGCCTCATTACCATATTATCAATGACTATGTATGGCAAAAATGGATAAACAGTTGTTATGGACATCAACTATGACTAATAATAAAATTATGATTATATTAATGATTATCATGTATTAAATGAGTTCTATTTAGCAAACATAAAATCAATTTAATTATGAACATCTTCACTTCATAGAAAAAATTAAAAGCTTAAAAACATTTCAATGCTCCAAGTCCCAATGCCTGGAAACAAGTCAAAATTCCAACTTACAGTTCTGCTCAGGGATCATCTTTATGTAAAAGGAAGAACATATTGCAAAATGATTATAGGGCTTATCTCTGTTTAGTGGAATTATGAGCTTATTTAATTTTCTTCCAGATGATTTTCTAACTTTTAAATGTTTATAGTCACAATTATAAAATAACTTTCCTGTTTGTTTTGATCATGCCTGTAATTCTTCCATTACAGTTATTATTTGAGGCAAATCATTATATTGGTCTCAATGTTTCAAATGCAAATTCCCTTAAAAACATCATCATTTAAACTCTTTAAATATAATAAAAATTAGCTTATTAGTTTGTTAGATTACTTTTTCTCTGGCAGGAATAATAAGGAATAAGAAATAGTAAGGCAATGATTTGGGGAGTCGCTGAAGACTATGAAATATAAGATAGTGGAACTATTGATTAAAAATTTTACATTGTCAATTCAACAAAAATCATTTGTATATTCTGACTTTTTAAGACAGTTCATTCATTTGTATCTCAGCCAGTTAGGTTTTTCTGGTGAAATAAAAAAGATGTCCTTTTCCTGTACAGAAAGAGAAGAGAAACAAATACAGTCTGCACATGACATTTTTACAGAAGTATTATCACTTCTGTAATCCTCAATCTCCCTGCTTTCCTTTGTTTTTTATTACAGTTCAGCTTTTGCTTTTAATGCTATGACATCTAATAGATAAGCATCTAGATATGACTTAACAAAGTAGAAAGTTAGGTATTAA
The DNA here is from genome assembly GCF_964341445.2 of Mesoplodon mirus. Lineage (NCBI taxonomy): Eukaryota > Metazoa > Chordata > Mammalia > Artiodactyla > Ziphiidae > Mesoplodon > Mesoplodon mirus. The sequence continues at coordinate 45,790,493 of NC_138989.1, read as the reverse complement.
TCAGATATTCCTGATTCATGGCAAAGTCACTGGCTTAACTGGAATTAACCCTTCAAATTTTAAGTTTTAAATGTTATAGCATTCTCATAACAAGTGCCTCTAAAATTAAGTCATAGGTTTAAGTTAAATTTTATGTCATTGACCACTGGTGCCTGTGTTACATCATGTCATTTCTGTTTTTTTGTTTTTGTTTTACTATAAACAAGGTAATTCAAACAGAAAATAGAAATGATATTTGCAGAGGAACCAAGATGGTGGAGTAGAAGGATGTGCTCTCACTTCCTCTTGTGAGAACACCACAATCATAACTAGCTGCTGGACAGTCATCGACAGAAAGACACTGGAACTCACCAAAAAAGATACCCCACATCCAAAGACAAAGGAGAAGCCACAGTGAGATGGTAGGAGGGGCGCAATCACAGTAAAATCAAATCCCATAACTGGTGGGTGGGTGACTCACAGACTGGAGAACACTTATACCACAGAAGTCCACCCACTGGAGTGAAGGTTCTGAGCCCCACATCAGGCTTCCCAACCTGGGTGTCTGACAACGGGAGGAGGAATTCCTAGAGAATCAGACTTTGAAGCCTAGTGGGAATTGATTGCAGGACTTCGACAGGACTGGGGGAAACAGAGACTCCACTCTTGGAGGGCACACACAACTTAGTGCATCAGGACCCAGGGGAAGGAACAGTGACCCCAGGGGAGACTGAACCAGAACTACCTGCTAGTGTTGGAAGGTCTCCTGCAGAGGCAGGGAGTGGCTCTGTTTCACTGTGGGGACAAGGACACTGGCAGCAGAAGTTCTGGGAAGTACTCCTTGGCATGAGCCCTCCCAGAGTCTGTCATTAGCCCCACCAAAGAGCCCAGGTAGGCTCCAGTGTTGGGTTGCCTCAGGCCAAACAACCAACAGGGAGGAAACCCAGCCCCACCCATTAACAGTCAAGTGGATTAAAGTTTTACTGAGCTCTGCCCACCAGAGCAACAGTCAGCTCTAACCACCACCAGTCCCTCCCATCAAGCCCCTTAGATAGCCTCATTGACCAGAGGGCAGACAGCAGAAACAAGAAGAACTACAATCCTGCAGCCTGTGGAACAAAAACCACATTCACAGAAAGACAGACAAGATGAAAAGGCAGAGGGCTATATACCAGATGAAGAAACAAGGTAAAACCCCAGAAAAACAACTAAGTGAAATGGAGATAGGCAACCTTCCAGAAAAAGAATTCACAATAATGATAGTGAAGATGATCCAGGACCTCAGAAAAAGAATGGAGGCAAAGATCGAGAAGATGCAAGAAATGTTTAACAAAGAACTAGAAGAATTAAAGAACAAACAGAGATGAACAATACGATAACTGAAATGAAAACTACAGTAGACGGAATCAATAGCAGAATAACTGAGGCAGAAAAACGGATAAGTGACCTGGAAGACAGAATGGTGGAATTCACTGCTGAGGAACAGACTAAAGAAAAAAGAATGAAAAGAAATGAAGACAGCCTAAGAGACCTCTGGAACAACATTAAATGCAACAACATTTGTATTATAGGTGTCCCAAAACGAGAAGAAAGAGAGAAAGGACCCGAGAAAATAGTTGAAGAGATTATACTAAAAACCTCCCTAACATGGGAAAGGAAATAGCCACCCAAGTCCAGGAAGCGCAGTGAGTCCCATACAGGATAAACCCAAGGAGAAACACGCTGAGACACACAGTCGTCAAACTGACAAAAATTAAAGACAAAGAAAAATTATTGAAAGCAGCAAGGGAAAAATGACAAATACCATACAAGGCAACTCCCATAAGGTTAACAGCTGATTTCTCAGCAGAAACTCTACAAGCCAGAAGGGAGTGGCATGATATACTTACAGTGATGAAAGGGAAGAACCTACAACCAAGATTACTCTACCCAGCAGGGATCTCATTCAGATTCGATGGAGAAATCAAAAGCTTTACAGACAAGGAAAAGCTAAGAGAATTCAGCACCACTAAACCAGCTCTTCAACAAATGCTAAAGGAACTTCTCTAAGTGGGAAACACAAGAGAAGAAAAGGACCTAAAAAAAGAAACCCAAAACAATTAAGAAAATGGTCATAGGAACATACATATCGATAATTACCTTACACGTGAAGGAATTAAAGGCTCCAACCAAAAGACACAGGCTTGCTGAATGGATACAAAAACAAGACCCATATATATGCTGTCTACAAGAGACCCACTTCAGACCTAGGGACACACACAGACTGAAAGTGAGGGGATGGAAAAAGACAGTCCATGCAAATGGAAATCAAAATAAAGCTGGAGTAGCTATACTCATATCAGATAAAATAGACTTTAAAATAAAGAATGTTACAAGAGACAAGGAAGGACACTATGTAATGATCAAGGGATCAATCCAAGAAGAAGATATAACAATTTTAAATATATATGCACCCAACATAGGAGCACGCCAATACATAAGGCAACTGCTAACAGCTCTAAAAGAGGAAATTGACAGTAACACAATAATAGTGGGGGACTTTAATACCTCACTTACACCAATGGACAGATCATCCAAAATGAAAATAAATAAGGGAGCACAAGCTTTAAATTATACAATAGACCAGATAGATTTAATTGATATTTATAGGACATTCAATCCAAAAACAGCAGATTACACTTCCTTCTCAAGTGTGCACGGAACATTCTCCAGTATAGATCACATCTTGGGTCACTAATCAAGCCTCAGTAAATTTAAGAAAATTGAAATCATATCAAGCATCTTTTCTGGCCACAACACAATGAGATGAGAAATGAATTACAGGGAAATAAACATAGAAGACAGAAACACATGGAGGTTAAAGAATATGTTACTAAATAACCAAGAGATCACTGAAGAAATCAAAGATGAAATCAAAAAATACCTTGGGACAAAGACAATGAAAACACAATGATCCAAAACCTTATGGGATGCAGCAAAAGCAGTTCTAAGAGGAAAGTTTATAGCTATACAAGCCTACCTCAGGAAACAAGAAAAATGTCAAGTAAACAATCTAACCTTACACCTAAAGAAACTAGACAAAGAAGAACAAACAGAATCCAAAGTTAGCAGAAGGAAAGAAATCATAAATATCAGAGCAGAAATAAATGAAATAGAAACAAAGAAAACAATAGCAAAGATCAGTAAAACTAAAATCTGGTTCTTTGAGAAGATAAGCAAAATTGATAAACCATTAGGCAGACTCATCAAGAAAAAGAGGGAGAGAACTCAAATCAATAAAATCAGAAATGAAAAAGGAGAAGTTACAACAGACACCTCAGAAATACATAGCATCTTAAGCGACTACTACAAGCAACTCTATGCCAATAAAATGGACAACCTGGAAGAAATGAACAAATTCTTAGAAAGGTATAACCTTCCAAGACAAAACCAGAAAGAAACAGAAAATATGAACAGACCAATCACAAGTAATGAAATTGAAACTGTGATTAAAAATATTCTAACCAACAAAAGTCCAGGACCAGATGGCTTCACAGGTGAATTCTACAAAACATTTAGAGAAGAGCAAACAACCATCCTTCTCAAACTCTTCCAAAAAATTACAGAGGAAGGAACACTCCCAAACTCATTCTATGAGGCCACGATCACCCTGTAACCAAAACCAGACAAAGATACTACAAAAAAAGAAAATTACAGACCAATATCACTGATGACTATAGATGCAAATATCCTCAACAAAATACTAGCAAACAGAATCCAACAACACATTAAAAGGATCATATAGCACGATCAACTAGGATTTATCCCAGGGATGCAAGGATTCTTCAATATACAGAAGTCAATCAATGTGATACACCATATTAACAAATTGAAGAAGAAAAGCCATATGATCAACTCAATAGATTCAGAAAAACTTTTGACAAAATTCAACATCCATTTATGATAAAAACTCTCCAGAAAGTGGGCAAAGAGGGAACCTGCCTCAACATAATAAAGGCCATATACAACAAACCCACAGCAAACATCATTCTCAATGGTGAAAAACTGATAGCATTTCCTCTAAGATCAGGAATGAGACAAGGATGTCCACTCTCACCACTATTATTCAACATAGTTTTGGAAGTCCTAGCCATGGCAATCAGAGAAGAAAAAGAAATAAAAGGAATACAAATTGGAAAAGAAGTAAAACTGTCACTGTTTGCAGATGACATGATACTATACACAGAGAATCCTAAAAATGCCACCAGCAAACTACTAGAGCTAATCAATGAATTTGGTAAAGTTGCAGGATATAAAATTAATGCACAGAAATCTCTTGCATTCCAATACACTAATGATGAGAAATCTGAAAGCAAAATTAAGGAAACACTTCCATTTACCACTGCCACAAAAATAATAAAATACCTAGGAGTAAACTTACCTAGGGAGACAAAAGACCTGTATGCAGAAAACTATAAGACACTGATGAAAGAAATTAAAGATGATACCAACAGATGGAGAGATATACCATGTTCTTGGATTGGTAGAATCAATATTGTGAAAATGACTATACTACCCAAAGCAACCTACAGATTCAATGCAATCCCTAACAAATTACCAATGGCATTTTTTTACGGAACTAGAAAAAAAAATCTTAAAATTTGTATGGAGTCACAAAAAACCCCGAATAGCCAAAGCAGTCTTGAGGGAAAAAAATGGAGCTAGAGGAATCAGACTCCCTGACTTCAGACTATACTACAAATCTACAGTAATCAAGACAATATGGTACTGGCACAAAAACAGAAACATAGATCAATGGAACAAGATAGAAAACCCAGAGATAAACCCACGCACCTATGGTCAACTAATCTATGACAAAGGAGACAAGGATATACAATGGAGAAAAGACAGTCTCTTCAATAAATGGTGCTGGGAAAACTGGACAGCTACATGTAAAAGAATGAAATTAGAACACTCTAACACCATACACAAAAATAAACTCAAAATGGATTAGAGACCTAAATGTAAGACGGGACACTATAAAACTCTTAGAGGAGAACATAGGAAGAACACTCTTTGACATAAATCACAGCAAGATCTTTTTTGATCCACCTCCTAGAGTAATGGAAATAAAAACAAAAATAAACTAATGGGACCTAATGAAATTCCAAAGCTTTTGCCCAGCAAAGGAAACCATTAACAAGATGAAAAGACAACCCTCAGAATGGGAGAAAATATTTGCAAACAAATCAATGGTCAACGGATTAATCTCCAAAATATATAAACAGCTCATGCAGCTCAATATTAAAAAAACAAACAACCCAATCCAAAAATGGGCAGAAGACCTGAATAGACATTTCTCCAAAGAAGACATACAGATGGCCAAGAAGCACATGAAAAGCTGTTCCACATCACTAATTATTAGAGAAATGCAAATCAAAACTACAATGAGGTATCACCTCATACCAGTTAGAATGTGCATCATCAGAAAACATACAAACAACAAATGCTGGAGAGGATGCGGAGAAAAGGGAACCCTCTTTCACTGTTGGTGGGAATTTAAATTGATACAGCCAGCATGGAGAACAGTATGGAGGTTCCTTTAAAAACTAAAAATAGAATTACCATATGATCCAGCAATCCTACTACTGGGCATATACCCAGAGTAAGCTATAATTCAAAAAGACACATGCACCCCAATGTTCACTGCAGCACTATTTAAAATAGCCAGGTAATGGAAGCAACCTAAATGCCCAGCAACAGATGAATGGCTAAAGAAGTTTTGGTACATATATACAATGAAGTATTACTCAGCCATAAAAAGGAACGAAATTAGGTCATTTGTTGAGACATGGATGGATCTAGAGACTGTCATACAGAATGAAGTAAGTCAGAAAGAGAAAAACGAATATCGTATATTAATGCATATATGTGGAACCTAGAAAAATAATACAGATGAATCGGTTTGCAGGGCAGAAATTGAGACACAGATGGAGAGAACAAATATATGGACACCAAAGGGGCAAAGCCGCGGTGGGTGGTGGTGGTGGTGTGATGAATTGGGTGATTGGTATTGACATGTATACACTGATGTATATAAAATTGATGACTAATAAAAACCTGCTGTATAAAAAAATGTGCCTTTTTGATAAAATGTTTAAAAAATTTTTTGAGAAAATATATTACTCAGATATTTTTAAAACTCAAAAAAATTCACCAAAATCTTTGAGAAATTAATATGGAAATCTTAAAATTGAAAAAGTAATACTGAAAAGAATAGTCAGTAGCAATTAAGCCAATTATACAAGATAAAAACAGAAAAATAAATGTACTTACCTTACATTTAGAATGATTATGATGCTAAATAGCTGTCATGTTTGTAACAGAAAATGAAATAAAAATAGTTAAATTAAAAAGCAAACTATAATACAAAGCAAATTAAGACAATAAGTAACTTTTGAAAAGTCAAAAGTTGTTTTTTTAATTTCAGTTAGGTAAATATGTCTGTAAAAATCTTGGAAAATGAATTTCTACCTAAGGTCTGTTTGGATTAAAAACAAGGATACATATATTCTAAATCATTACAGAATTATTTACACAACAAAAATTTCACAAAAGATAGAACAAATACACTAGATATGGCAAAATGTTATGGTTTAAATTCTGTTTATAGGAAGCAAACATTGGAGATCGTATCAAAATACAAAATTGGGAAAAAATCTGCTTCTAAAGAATTAGATTAAAACGGAATGATGTGGAAGAGCTTAAAGCGAAAAATATGTGTTACAGAAACCTACACCCAATTAAGGAAAAGACAACAATATTAATATCAGGCAAAAATAATAGAAGAGAAGCACAGTCAGTGATGAATACCAATAAAACTTGAACTTCAATGCACCAAACTCATAGGCATGCAATTAAAAACAAGGTTAGGGACTTCCCTGGTGGTGCAGTGGTTAAGAATCCACCTGCCAGTGCCTGCAGGTTTGATCCCTGGTCTGGGAATTTCCCACATGCCACGAGCAACTAAGCCTGTGTACCAGAGCTACTGAGCCTGTGCTCTAGGGCCCATGTGCTGCAACTACTGAAGCCTGCACACCTAGAGCCCGCAACAAGAGAAGCCACCGCAATGAGAAGCCCGTGCACCACAAGAAAGAGTAGCCCCTGCTTGCCAAAACTAGAGAAAAGCCCATGCGTGGCAACAAAGACCCAACGCAGTCAAAATAAAACAAAACAAAACAAAAACAAGGTTAGCCACTGAAAGACAAACCAACAACTTTCTAGTTTTACTGGCATGCTTTAACACATTACCGTATTTCACCCTACACAAGAATACCTGAATTTAAAACAGAGGATTTGGTTAATCCAATCAACATAATGGAACTAACGGATATGCAAATCCTTATGCTTTACTAAGATTTTGCTCACATTTTACATCTCTATTTGAACATATGTTCAATGGGCTATTTATATAGCTTTTCTTTATAAATTAAAAATAATTGTGTACATTAAAAACCTAAAGTGCTTTTTTTTTCTTTCTTTCTTTTTTTTTGGCCACACAGCTTGCAGGATCTTAGTTCCATCACCAGGGATCCAATCCTGCCCTGGCAGTGAAAGCACTGAGTCTTAACCACTGGACAACCAGGGAATTCCCCAAAAGCACTTTTCAAAGTAAACTTTCTATTTGACACAGCAGACTATTTGCATTAATAAGGACAGAGTATTTTTTAATATTTATATAGAAACCATAAATAATGATATTTTAAGGAAAAAAACTGAATAATGTAGATTGAAATGTATGGACAGTAGCTAAATAATTATTTGTAAAGTTTTCATTATTAGTGTAGGCAAAGAAAGTCAAATTAGCTATTCAAGATAGAACTTAGAGAACTATAAATATTTTTTAATTAAAAATTAAGACAATAGGGCTTCCCTGGTGGTGCAGTGGTTGAGAATCTGCCTGCCAATGCAGGGGACACGGGTTCGAGCCCTGGTCTGGGAAGATCCCACATGCCGCGGAGCAACTGGGTCCGTGAGCTACAGCTACTGAGCCTGCGCGTCTGGAGCCTGTGCTTCGCAACAAGAGAGGCCGCGACAGTGAGAGGCCCGCGCACCGCGATGAAGAGTGGCCCCCGGTCGCCGCAACTAGAGGAAGCCTTTGCACAGAAATGAAGAACCAACACAGCCAAATAACTAACTAAATAAATTTATTTAAAAAAAGTTTTTTTTAAAATTAAGACAATAAAAACATAGTTATAAATAAATGGAAGTCGAAAAAGCATTACTACATCTAAGATTTTAGTTCTTAAGCCAAAAATTGATAAAAATTAGTTTCTTGAAAATATGATTAATAATAAAAGAACAAAATGTTCCTAATTCATACCCATCAGCAGCATTTTAGGTGATACACAAACGTCAGATCTAAGGGGAAAATTGTTGAAGGAAACTTTACCATCTCAGCTTTTATATTTTATAAAAAAAATTTTTAGATACTTAATGTGAATACAGATAATGCTTCTTTGAAAAGAAAATAGGGTTAGTCTTGAATTCTAACAAGCTGTGATGTTGCTGAAAAGTAGGAGTAGAAAATGCTGTATACTTTCTGAGGGATGTATTATGCAATCTTTGTATATCCTGTAAATGTATTCATTGATACTTATAGAGATTTCAGTGTGCTTTCAAATTTGGTTTGCCTAATTCTAGAAGGTTGCTTATTAAATTGTACAATGGAGTTTTAAAACAGACTTTTAAAAAAGAAACTAAATAGAATAGTTTCTCTCTGAATATGGTTTTGCTGTAACTAACATTACTATTGACCCAATGATTTCTATTTTGCATTGTGATCATCAAAGTTCTATTCTTAACCCTCTTGCTGTACATTTTTTTCCTAGACAATTATATCCAATTCATTATTTTAATACATACACTGATAATATCTGATCATTATGACCATCTTTGACCAATAATACCTGTGGATTCAATATTTTTAGTTGAAGTCCTCAAAATGCCTCAATTTTGATATAGCTCAAATATAGAACCTAACACTAACTCACTTCCACAATCTTCATTTCCTTGCACATGCTTATTCAGTAAGTATATTCACTATTCCCCCAAGGCAGGAATCTGTCAACTATCTAAAGTGCTATTGTTTTTTTTTAACCAACCTAAGAAATCAAATTAAATTTAGGGTTATATTTAAAAACATTACCTCCTTAAGCTACTTTCTATTCCATATCCCTCCTGCAATTGCCAAGGATCTCCAAGGTGGTTATCTTCACTACAAGATTTCAAATTCCTACTTCTAATTTATTCTCCAGACTGCTTCCACTATTATCATTCCTGTCCTCTAAAGTCTACATCTAAGCTCTATAACATTTGAGACAAGTTCCTCCAATATTCCCTTGTTTGCCTTTATAAACATTTCACATCTGTTGCTTTCTTGACCCTCTACTCTAGATTTATCAAATTACTTTTTGTCCTGACACCATGTTTTTTCTCATCTCCATGGCACTGAACTTGTTCTTTCCTGAAACATCTTCCTCATCCTTCCTTGTTATCCCTCTCTGCATTTCTCAAGGTTGTGTAAGCATGCTCTATAAAGCCCCCTTTGATTTCTTATAAGCAGAATAAGTTGCTTATTCTTTCTTGTAAATTGTCATACTTCCTCAATTACATATTCCTCATCTGCTCTGTTTGATTATATAAGAAGTTACTTCTGCTGAGATTAGAATAAGTTAAAAGAGGCAAAGAGTTAGATCTTTTTAATTTAAGGCTTGGGAGAAATAAACATAGCTGCAATTAAGGTAACCTTAACTTAGAACTAAAGTAAGGATGGTATTTGGAAACAACAGCTACAGGTATATGCCTTAACATGAACTAATCATGAACAAGGCTAAGATTACATTCAAATACATGTTTCTTTCTCCAGATCTATACTTTCTGCACAGTATTTCTCACCATACAACAGCTGTAAAAAATATATTGTAATCTTACCACACACATTTTTCTCTTTGCTGAAATGTCATGCAAAGAGAAAACTCCTCAATGAACTTGAATTCAGAGTGCTTTAAGATTTTATTGCAAGTCAATTTGAAGACATTTAAAATTGGCTCTTATACTAATCAGAAAAATCTTTGCAAGTATTTGCATATTTTTTCCATTGAAATGCCTTTAGAGACAAATTTGTCTTCCCTTACTTTAGTATGTTTTTTATATTTTAGCTATCTGAAGACTGTGTTGTGTTTTATGTTAAATTTGCTTGCTTATTTATTTTTATAATTAAAAACATTATTATTAATTCCTTAGTATAATATTTTTGCCACAAGTAAGTATAATTGTATTCCTTGGTCTCTAAGTATTCAAACTGAAGGGGAGTTGTCAGGAATAAAGGGAATTTAATTTATTTTATTTTAAATAAGTTATTATGACTGTTTCAGAAGTTCTTTTTATTTTTTTAAGTTGGCCCATGGTAGTCAACATCCTCAAGAGATGTTCATTACTAATCTCTGAAAACTGTGAATGTGATACCTTACATAGAAAAAGGGCTTTGCAGATGTGATTAACGATCCTGAGATGGAGAGAATACCATGAATTATCTGGGTGGGCACAACAGAGTAACAAGGGTCATAATAATGGAAAGAGGAAGGTAGAATAGTCAACCAGAATAGGAGATGCAACTACAGAAGAGGTCAGAGAGAAAGACATTTGAAGACGTAAGTGGTCTCTAGAAGCTGGAAACAGATTCCTTCCCGCTTCCTACCCTGTCAGCACCTTGATTTTAAAACTTAATGGCCCCCAGAACTGTAAGATAATGAATTTCTAAGTTTATGGCAATTTGTTACAGCAGCAATAGGAAACTAGACCATGGCCAAGACTAGAAACGTCCTGGATCATAGAAATAATTTTGTAAAACATGGGGAAGAGAACTAATATATATCAAATACTTCAATGTACCAGGAATAACAGAGGCTACACAATTTGCAAATATTATTTTCAAAATTTTGTGAGGTAGATCTTTCTCCAGTTTTTCAGCTAAGACTTGGTAACTTGAACAACACCAAAAAATAAAAAAAACAAAAAAAATCACAGTTAAACGATGTAACTGGTTTTCAAAATGAGTATCCTTGCCCTTAAAATGTATTGTTGTTCTAATGCATGTTTGACTAATTTTACATCAAAATTATTTCTGAATCTGAAAACATCTGAAGGAACACCATTATCCCTGGCTTATTTCCATTATAAAGACTATTTTTTTATTGACTTTATGAGACCTTTAGGTATTTGTGATTCATAAAGGATACTATAGAAAATAACATTCTTTGATTCTGTACCATTTATGTTTCTGATATCATTACTTTGCAAGCTTATATTTACAAAGTTGAGATATCATAAATTGTATTTGCCATTTCATTTCAGATATGTAAAAATTAGTTTATATTCTAATTTATTCTACATAATTGTGGGTATTCCCTACTAACCGAATTCTTAGCTTTATAGAGTCTTTTTTGTCTACCTTTTACTTCTTCTTCCAATGTATCCATTCATAAAATAGTGACTTACATCTGGCATTATCAAAGAACCACCAAAGGAAGTCTTAAGTTTTCTATTAGTTTGCATCTTCTGCTGTGGCTAAACACATGCTCTCCTGAATCATTATTTAATATCTCAAAGTTTCAAAATGTTCAGTGTTAGGTAAAGCATGGCACAGACACATTCAGGTGCCACTCAGTATACCACTCAGTACAAGTAGAATATTGGAGCTATTGGGGAATCTTACAAGCAGAGAAGCAAAGGGGTTAGATTCATCCCATGCTTAATACCTAGCCTAACTGGATTGCAAGCATCATGGAAAGTGCTCCTGAAAAGTCCTTCTATTTGCTGAAAGCTCTCTATATTTAAGGGAGTAGATGAGGAAAAATCTAAGTTCTCTAATCAAGGAAGGGCTTTGCTAGAAAGGGGAAGCTTTTGAAACTCAGTGGTCCACATCGCTCGGATCTTCCATTGAACTAACTCTGAGCTCTAGGAAAAGTTGCTAAGATGCTGAAAAAGAAGAGGAAAAGTATCAAGGCCAGATAAATTGAATAAGTGGCTAGCAGAATCTGGGAAACTTGAGGCAATTTGCCTTTTCATCATCCAACTGATGTTGGTCCAAACACATGCAAAGTCTATATTAGAAATTCTTAAACTATTGCATGCTAAATAATCACCTGGAGGGCTTCTTAAATTAAAATGCAGAGCAGTGGGCCCCATTCTAAGAGTTTCTCAGAAGTTCCCAGGAAATGCTGATGCTTCTGATCCACTATGAGAGGCTCTATCTTTGAGAACCTCCCTTACTTCATGGTATATGTGACTTCCAAGTCATTTCATTCAATATATTCTAGCCTGAAAAAGAGCTAAAGTTAACAGATATATACATATTGGCTCAGTCACGTCTGGATCCCAGTTCTACCACCCACTAATAAGCTGTTCCCTGTTGTGAAGTAAAAATGTAAAGTGTAAAACACATCAAAAACGTGTTCTGTTATAACAGCAAATCTGAAATAAACAGAATCTTTTTTAAAAAGCAAGAATGTAGGAGTACAGAGAGCATTTTGTGTATGATTTTAATATGAGAAATACTTTCCTGGTAAACCCGTATGTGGTTTACCAAATACATAAATGACAACAGAGGAAAACTGTGAAGAGAGCTATGTACACATCTTGGGGCTCTGATTTAATCAGAGTTGCTTGAGCATTGGCTCCTGAGATTTTTCATTAGAATGTCATTCTTTGAGATGAAGAATATGAATAAACTGGAATATATATTTTAGGATATGCTGTATATATTTAATAGAACATGATCATGGAATAAAACTTTAAGGTTAATCAATTAATCATTAAAATGTGAAAAGGAAATTGTACTGGACACTTGTGAAAAATAGCAAGTAAGAATCTATTAACACTTACTGCAATAGGAAATAATTCAGGTGTAATTTTTAATTCCAGAACTTTCCCATGGAATTAGGATGAAATTAGTCTCTGCTGTGATCACATACTTGTTTAGATTTAATCCTTCACTTCTCCTGCCTTCCTCACTCCTCCTGAGGCACTGTTTTCTAATGAATCACTTGAACTAATCTGACTCTGCTTCTTGGAAATGCAATCTAAGATGATTGCCATGCGGTTGACAGGGTCTTGGTCTTGCTCCGGCCGGGTGTCAGGCCTGTGCCTCTGAGGCAGGGAGAGCCGAGTTCAGGACATTGGCCCACCAGAGATCTCCCAGCTCCACATAATATCAAATGGCAAAAGCTCTCCCAGAGAACTCCATCTCAATGATAAGACCCAGTTCTATTCAATGACCAGCAAGCTACAGTGCTGGACATGCTATGCCAAACAACTAGCAAGACAGGAACACAACCCCACCCATTAGCAGAGAGGCTGGCTAAAATCATGAAAAGGTCACAGGAACCCCAAAACACACCACCAGACATGGTACTGCCGACCAGAAAGACAAGATCCAGCCTCATCCACCAGAACACAGGCACCAGTCCCCTCCACCAGGAAGCATACACAACCCACTGAATCAACCCAAGCCACTGGGGGCAGACACCAAAAACAATGGGAACTACGAACCCACAGTCTGTGAAAAGGAGACCCCCAAACACAGTAAGTTAAGCAAAATGAGAAGACAGAGAGACATACAGCAGATGAGGGAGCAAGATAAAAACCCACCACGCCAAATAAATGAAGAGGAAATAGGCAGTCTACCTGAAAAAGAATTCAGAATAATGATAGTAGAGATGATCCAAAATCTTGGAAATAGAATGGAGAAAATATATGAAACATTTAACAAGGACCTAGAAGAACTAAAGAGCAAACAAACAATGATGAAAAACACAAAAAATGAAATTACAAATTCTCTAGAAGGAATCAACAGCAGAATAACTGACACAGAAGAATGCATAAGTCACCTGGAAGATAAAATAGTGGAAATAACTACCACAGAGGAGAATAAAAAAAAAGAATGAAAATAATTGAGGACAGCTGCAGAGACTGCTGGGAAAACATTAAATGCACCAACATTCAAATTATATGGGTCCCAGAAGAAGAAGAGAAAAACAAAGGGAATCAGAAACTATTTGAATGGATTAGAGTTGAAAACTTCACTAATATGGGAAAGGAAATAGTCAATCAAGCCCAGGAAGCACAGAGAGTCCCATACAGGATAAATATAAGGAGAAAAATGACAAGACACATATTAATCAAACTATCAAAAATTAACTAAAAAGACAAAATATTAAAAGCAGCAAGGGAAAACAACAAATAACATACAAGGGAATCCCCATAAGGTTAACAGCTGATCTTTCAGCAGAAACTCTACAAGCCAGAAGGGAGTGGCAGGACATATTTAAAGTGATGAAAGGGAAGAACCTACAACCAAGATTACTCTATCCAGCAAGGACCTCATTCAGATTAGATGGAGAAATTAAAGCCTTTACAGGCAAGCAAAAGCTAAGAGAATTCAGCACCACCAAACCAGCTTTACAACAAATGCTAAAGGAACTTTGCTAGGCAGGAAGCACAAGAGAAGGAAAAGACCTACAATAACACACGCAAAACAATTAAGAAAATGAAAACAGGTACATACATATTGATAACTACCGTAAATGTAAATGGACTAAATGCTCCAACCAAAAGACATAGACTGGCTGAATGGATACAAAAACAAGACCCGTATATATGCTGTCTCCAAGAGACCCACTTCAGACCTAGGGACACATACAGATTGAAAGTGAGGGGATGGAAAAAGATATTCCATGCAAAAGGAAATCAAAAGAAAGCTAGAGTAGCAATTCTCGTATCAGAAAAAATAGACATTAAAATAAAGACTGTTACAAGAGACAAAGAAGGACACTACATAATGATCAAGGGATCAATCCAAGAAGAAGATATAACAATTGTAAATATTTATTCACCCAACATAGGAGTACCTCAATACATAAGGCAAATGCAAACAGCCAGAAAAGGGGAAATCAACAGTAACACGATCATAGTAGGTGACTTTAACACCCCACCTTCAC
Organism: Mesoplodon mirus; assembly: GCF_964341445.2. Taxonomy (NCBI): domain Eukaryota; kingdom Metazoa; phylum Chordata; class Mammalia; order Artiodactyla; family Ziphiidae; genus Mesoplodon; species Mesoplodon mirus. The sequence goes on along the minus strand of NC_138989.1, from coordinate 45,775,476 downwards.
CAATGGACAGATCATCCAAAATGAAAATAAATAAGGAAACACAAACTTTAAATGACACATAAAACAAGATGGACTTAATTGATATTTATAGGACATTCCATCCAAAAATAACCAAATAGACTTTCTTCTCAAGTGCTCATGGAACATTCTCCAGGACAGATTATATCTTGGGTCACAAATCAAGCCTTGGTAAATTTAAGAAAATTGAAATCACATCAAGTATATTTTCTGACCACAACACTATGAGACTAGATGTCAATTACAGGAAAAAATCTGTAAAAAATACAAACACATGGAGGTTAAACAATAAACTACTAAATAACCAAGAGATCACTGAAGAAATCAAAGAGGAAATAAGAAAATACCTAGAAACAAATGACAATGAAAACACAATGACCCAAAACCTATGGGATGCATCAAAAGCAGTTCTAAGATGGAAGTTTATAGCAATATAATCCTACCACAAGAAACAAGAAACATCTCAAATAAACAAACTAATGTTACACCTAAAGGAATTAGAGAAAGAAAAACAAAAACCACCCAAAGTTAGAACGAAAGAAATCATAAAGATCAGATCAGAAGTAAATGAAAAGAAATGAAGGAAATTATAGCAAAGGTCAATAAAACTAAAAGCTGGCTCTGTGAGAAGATAAAAAAATTTGATAAACCATTAGCCAGACTGAAGAAGAAAAAAAAGGAAGACTCAAATCAATAGAATTAGGAATGAAAAATGAGGGGTAACAACGGACACTGTAGAATTACACTGGATCATGAGAGATGACTACAAGCAACTATATGCCAAAAAAGGACAACCTGGAAGAAATGAACAAATTCTTAGAATAGCACAATCTTCTGAGACTGAACTAGGAAGAAATAGAACATATAAACACACCAATCACAAGTACTGAAATCGAGACTGTGATTAAATTCTTCCAACAAAAAAAGCCCAGGACCAGATAGCTTCACAGTCAAATTCTATCAAACATTTAGAGAAGAGCTAACACCTATCCTTCTCAAACTCTTCCAAAATATAGCAGAGGGGGGAACACTTGCAAACTCATTCTACGAAGCCAGCATCACCCTGATACCAAAATCAGACAAAGATGTCACAAAGAAAGAAAACTACAGGCCAATATCACTGATGAACAAAGATGCAAAAATCCTCAACAAAATACTAGCAAACAGAATCCAACAGCACATTAAAAGGATCATACACCATGATCAAATGGGGTTTTTCCAGGAATGCAAGGACTCATCAATATACGCAAATCAATCAATGTGATAAACCATATTAAGAAATTGAAGGAGAAAAAATTTCTCAATAGATGCAGAAAAAGCTTTTGAACAAAATTCAACACCCATTTATGATAAAAACCCTCCAGAAAGTAGGCATAGAGGAAAGTTACCTCAACATAATAAAGGCCATATATGACAAACCCACAGCCAATATCATTCTCATAGGTGAAAAACTGAAAGCATTTCCAGTAAGATGAGGAACAAGACAAGGTTTTCCACTGTCACCAGTATTATTCAACATAGTTTTGGGAGTTTTAGCCACAGCAATCGGAGAAGAAAAAGAAATAAAAGGAATACAAACTGGAAAAGAAGAAGTTAAGCTGTCACTATTTGCAGATGACATGATACTATACATAGAGAATCCTAAAGATGCTACCAAAAGACTACTAGAGCTAATCAATTAATTTGGTAAAGTAGCAGGACACAAAATTAATGCACAGAAATCTCTTGCATTCCTATACATGAACGATGAAAAATCTGAAAGAGAAATTAAGGAAACACTCCCATTTATCACTGCAAAAAAGAGAATAAAATACCTAGGAATAAACTTACTTAAGGAGACAAAAGACCTTTATGCAGAAAACTATAAAACCCTGATGAAAGAAATTAAAGATGATAAAAACAGATGGAGAGATAAACCATGTTCTTGGATTCGAAGAATCAACATTCTAAAAATGACTATACTACCCAAAGCATTCTACAGATTCAATGCAACCCCTACCAAACTACCAAAGGCATTTTTCACAGAACTAGTACAGAAAATTTCAAGATTTGTAAGGAAACACAAAAGACCCTGAATAGCCAAAACAATATTGAGAAAAAAAAATGGAGCTGGAGGAATCAGGCTCCCAGACTTCAGACATACTACAAAGCTATAGTAATCAAGACAGTATGGTACTCGCACAAAAACAGAAATAGAGATCAATGAAACAGGATAGAAAGCCCAGAGATAAACCCACGCACATATGGTCACCTTATTTTTGATAAAGGAGGCAAGAATATACAATGGAGAAAAACAGCCTCTTCAATAAGTGGTGCTGGGAAAACTGGACAGCTACATGTGAAGAATGAAATTAGAACACTCCCTAACACCATATACAAAAATAAAGTCAAAATGGATTAAAGCCCTAAATGTAAGGCCAGACACTATAAACTCTTAGAGAAAAACATAGGCAGAACACTCTATGACATAAATCATAGCAAGACCTTTTTGTCCCACCTCCTAGAGAAATGGAAATAAAAACGACAATAAACAAATGGTACCTAATGAAATTTAAAAGCTTTTGCACAGGAAAGGAAACCATAAACAAGACGAAGAGACAACCCTTAGAGTGGGAAAAAATATTTGTAAATGAAGCAACTGACAAAGGATTAATCTCCAAAATTTACAAGCAGCTCATGCTACTCAAATTCAAAAAAACAAACAACCCCAAGCAAAAATGGGCAGAAAATCTAAACTGACACTTCTCCAAAGAAGATATACAGATTGCCAATAAACACATGAAAGGATGCTCAACATCACTAATCATTAGAGAAATGCAAATCAAAAGTACAATGAGGTGTCACCTCACACCAGTTAGAATGGCCATCATCAAAATATCTACAAACAATAAATGCTGGAGAGGGTGTGGAGAAAAGGGAACCCTATTGCAGTGTTGGTGGGAATGTAAATTGATACAGCCACTATGGAGAACAGTATGGAGGTTCCTTAAAATACTAAAAATAGAACTACCATATGACCCAGCAATCCCACTACTGGGCATATACCCTGAGAAAACCATAAGTCAAAAAGAGTCATGTACTGCAATGTTCACTGCAGCTCTATTTACAGTAGCCAGGACATGGAAGCAATCAAAGCATTCATTGACAGATGAATGGATAAAGAAGATGTGGCACATAAATACAATGGAATATTACTCAGCCATATAAAGAGATGAAATTGAGTTATTTGTAGTGAGGTGGATGGACCTAGAGTCTGTCATACAGAGTGAAGTAAGTCAGAAAGAGAAAAACAAATACCGTATGCTAACACATACATATGAAATCTAAAAAAAACAAAAACAAAAAAATATGGTTCTGAAGAACCTAGGGGGGCAGGACAGGAATAAAGACGCAGAGGTAGAGAATGGACTTGAGGACACAGGGTGGGGGAAGGGTAAGCTGAGAAGAACTGAGAGAGTGGTATTGGCATATATACACTACCAAATGTAAAATAGATAGCTAGTGGGAAAGCTGCATAGCACAGGGATATCAGCTCAGTGCTTTGTGACCACCTGGAGTGGTGGGATAGGGAGGGTGGGGGGGAGACGCAAGAGGGAGGAGATATGTGGAAATATGTATATGTATATCTGATTCACTTTGTTATAAAGCAGAAACTAAGACAACAGTGTAAATCAATTATACTGGAATAAAGATGTTGAAAAATATTAGTGCAATAGAGGTCAAGTCTATAGAGAAGAGATATTAAACTCAACTCCAGTGAAACAAAAGGCAGAAGGACTTTTAAACTCTAGGTGGATGAATCGAAAAGTACTGGCGATCTTAGTGGAGGAGTGGTCTATGTGATTAGGCTATCAGGGTTTGCTAACTGGTGCTTATCACAGTGAGACTCCTACTCTCCCACAGAGAATGGGAGATAGAGGCTTTATTTTCTAATGATTACATTTCAGAAGGATGGTCCCAGGTCCTAGAGAAAGATCTCATGCATTGTAGAATATTTATATCTATCTTAAAAAGGTTAGAGAAATAACTTACAATTGAAAGTTTTCTATAGTAAATGCTTTAAGAAAAGGGAGGTCAGGGGATTATAGTCAGAAAGGAACCTGTCTAAAGTCTCGTGAACCTGAAGGGAATAGTAAGGCCTTCTTGGTCAGTGTATATGGTACATAATTTGAACAACATAATTATAATACTAAAAACATTAAAATTATCTTGAACAAATTTTAATGTTTTCTTTAGGATTTAAAATTTACAATAGAAATGTGATATTTCAGGGTGCTCCTTTTTTTTTCACTATCTTATAAATGTATAAAAAGGCCAGTGGGTAATAATTCAGTTAGGAGGATGTTGGGTTATATTTTTCTCTAGTTCAAGAACATAAGGCAGAAGAATGTTCTTCTGGTATTTTTAAAAACATGACAGAGATTTTTGTTATTGCTATCAATGCTATCAAACTGAATTTTGAACAGTTTGGAAATCTAATTCATACCATATAGGTTTTTGTGAGGAGTACAACTATGAAAACTGGATAGTTCAAACAATAATGGTGATGATTTACATTTTCAATACATTTAAAAATATATATATCAACACAAAATTTGGTACAATCAATTATATAGTTTTGTAACCCTGATTCATTTTTCTGTATTTATAATCAGATCAGTAACATGTTGACATGAGTAATGAAAAAAAAATTCTATCTAAGTTTACTATTTTAACTTTTGCTGGTGAGATCAAGTAAATTGTTTTATAAGTGATGTGGGTGAGGAGAGTTCAGTTATTTTGCTTGTCTATCTGTGAAATTATTAAAACTGGTAAAGACAAGAAAACATTAAAAAAAAGAAACAAGATTTATGGAAATTTTGAATAACAGTACAGAGCTGAGTAATTTTGAAGTAAATTGAAACAATCTCCATTAGGTTATGCATAAAAACAAAAGCAAAAACAAACAAAAACCAGAAAACCCATCAAGCAAAGAAAAAATCAAAACAAAACAAAACTATAGGGACTTTATTTAAATTATTCCAGCAATAAGGAGAAAAGAAGAAAAAAAAATCACCTCTCCAAATTCAGTGCTGTTCTTGGCCCACTGAAGGGGGGCAGAATTTGCCACCCCAAAATAGGTAACTTTGGCATTAAGATTATTTTGAGCTGCTTATTTTTAAGGAACTGCAGTCACAGGAGAAGCTGTGAAAAACTAGTAGAAGCTACTCTTTTGTAAAAGACATTTACATTTATACAGGAAATCTCCATTTGTAAGGGTGTTTCCCTCTCTGTACCAGGATTACTTCCTCTCTAGAAACTTATCAATGGAGAAGGTGGGAGCTTAAATTTGCATAACAACCATACCCTTGTTTACTGTGCTTTGCCTGATAACCTCCCACAACTGACTGTCCCCATACCCAACATCTTCCTTTTGTTTTTAGCTGAAGATGGTATTTAAGGTCATAGCTTGGGCCATTTCAGGGAGTTACTCAGTCTTCCTAGGTCTCTCGCATGTATACAGGAGGTATAGATATTACTAAATTTCTGTTCTCTTTTCTCCTTAATCTGTCTTTTATTACAGAGTGTCTCAGCCAAGAACCTAGAAAGGTACAGGGAAATTTATTTTTCCTCCCCTACACTCTTGAGATTTATTGCGTATCAGAATAAAATTAGTTTGTACTTTGAAAAGGGTCCAAATTATCTGGCTGTAGCATTTCCAAGGTTCTTAGGAATAAGACTGAATCGAAGACATCAAATGTCATTGGAGTAAGCAACAATAATAGTGCTATGGTAATACTGATAATGAGGCATATAATGAACTGGACTTCATTTTGGAGATCCTCAGTGACCAAAAAGAGAATTGCAAATGGCAAATGAAGTGGACATTTAGAGAAGATTAGTCAGGGATGATGAGAAAAGACTATTTTAAAAGGTAAAATTTCAGGTTGGTGACAATTTAGTATAATGAGATTCTACTCTTAAGTGAAAATCCATTAAATGACAGAAATAATTTAAACAATGAGAAATTCTATGAGATGAGACAGCAAAGTCCATATATTCAGAAGTGATGTTCCATCCTGACATCAGTTCCTGAAAACCACAAAACCACAATGAATCTTTTTCAGTCACTAGTCCATTTTGATCAATTCAATCAATGTAAATAAGCCAGATAATCCAAGAACTCTTTTTCTTTACTTCATTGAATGAATTTATTGTTAAACTTTTGTTGAACTATTGTGCAAATTAACAGGTATATTTTATTACTTAAATGTATAAGTCTGTAAACAATTTGCTGAATTTATTTGCTTTTTTCAAGCTTACTTTATAATTTTTTTGTGTATATAGTGATGCAAGTCTGTCTATCTACCTATCTATCTATGTTTACATAGAAAATAACCATAAAGCAACCTTTAAAATGTAACAGTAATGATTCACCTATGTATTTTTTGTTCTTAGAAAAATGTCCTTTACCATAAAAGCCTCTCTGAGAAAGCCACTTTTCCACTAACAGTGTTGTTTTCCACTGTTATAAGTAGATACCTAGTTCCACCATTTATCATCTGTATGAACTTCAACAAGGCTGTTACCCTTTCTAAATTTCGGTTTCCTCACTGGTGAAATGGTGATTAATTGCCATTCTCAAAGGGTTGTTCTGAGGAGTAAATGAGTTTCTTCAGATTATGCCAAATTATGGGAATGGGGGTTGGGAGATGGATCATTTAAGGAAGCTCGCTGATGTTCATTGATGAAATACATAACTGGAAGTGACTTTCAAAAGCATTTAGCCCTTTCCATCATTTACAGATAAGGGAATAAAAGATCATAGGGTATACTGATTTATAAAGGTTATAACGTTGAAAACCATGACAGTATTAGAATCCAGTATTTTTAATGTCTATATCAGTGCTTAGAAAGGATTTCTTTAACTATTCTACTAAGTAGATAGCATTAACTGTAGTGGTAATAAAAATAATAAATTAGGGGCTTCCCTGGTGGTGCAGTGGTTGAGAATCTGCCTGCTAATGCAGGGAACACGGGTTCGAGCCCTGGTCTGGGAGGATCCCACATGCCATGGAGCAACTGAGCCCATGAGCCACAACTACTGAGCCTGTGTGTCTGGAGCCTGTGCTCTGCAACAAGAGAGGCCACGATAGTGAGAGGCCCGTGCACCGTGATGAAGAGTGGCCCCTGCTTGCCACAACTAGAGAAAGCCCTCGCACAGCAATGAAGACCCAACACAGCAAAAATAAATAAATTAATTAATAAACTCCTACCCCCAACATTTTAAAAAATAATAATAATAATAATAAATTACTCTAAAATTGTTTCAACAAACACTTTTTGCCTCCACTTCTAAATTCTCAGCATATTTATTGAGAGTTACATCCAAATTTCTAGTTAATTTTCTGTTTCATTTTTTATATTCTAGAAAATAAGTAAAAGTTTGAAACTAATTTCAAGAAAGATATGTGCCTGCTTTCAGATTATAGTTTTATCACCTATCCTTTCTTCAGGAAAAAAAGGAGTTAGTTGAGTAAACATACACATATTTTCCTGCATACAGGGAAATACTAAAATAATATGTAATATCCAGAATCTAGAAAGGAAATATGTAAAATTAATCATTTTCAATACCCTGGAAGTGTTCCATTTACATACACACACACACACACACACATACACACACACATAATCTTGTAATCAATATTTGAGTAGAACAAGCTTAACTGGTAATATTTAAGAAAAAGCCTATTGTAAAGAGGATGCTGGGATAAGTGAAACTGAGCTCCCCCCAAAACCGAGTTCCCCCGCTGAGTCAATTTGCCTCTCTATCCAAAACTTTGTTCCCTTTCTTTTCCTTCCCCTGTTGCCCTCAGGATTGAGGAGTATCAAAGAAAAGATGGGACTGAAATCAAGCAGGACCATGCAGGGCCTTCTTGGGTCCAAAAGTCCCACCATGTTCCCCGTTTCTTGTTTGTAGAAAAAGGCTTTGGTCTCCTAGGCCTTCCCTGAGTTCCAAAGAACAGACTCAAGCAGTTAACTAAATAGGGAAATGAGTGAATGCAGAAGCAAAAGAAAAGCAGTCAAGCAAGAAAAGGAATAATATCTTAATAGTTCAGCAATAAAACAGATTCCTTCCGAATTCCTAATTCCTAATTCCTTCTCAAAGAATACACATAACCATCTGTTGCATATCTTTGAGTTGGTTTGCAGAAACTAAGGCCCTCACCCAGGTGGAGGATGTTAACTATACACTGACCACAAGCACATAGACTCCAGATGGGTTGAAACAAGAGGTTGATGATTAAGATTCCTGAAACATCCTGCTACCTCACGACCAGCCAATCAGAAAAGCTCACACTCTGCAACCCTCACTCCCAATGTTGCCTTTAAAACCCTTCCCTGAAAGCTATTGGGGAGTTCAGATTTTTTTGAGCATAAGCTGCCCATTCTCTTTGCTGGGAGCCATGCAATAAAGGTTGTGCTTTCCTTCACCACAACCCCATGTCAGTAGATTGGCTTTGCTGTGCAAGTGGGCAAGCAGATCCAAGTTCAGTTCGGTAACATAAGTACTAGAGTTTTGTAGATTTTTCTGTCATCAGTCCTCCCTGCTCTTTTCTAACTGGATAATTCAAGATTAATTCATAAATTTGGACAGAAGTTTTGGTTATGAGCATGGAATATTCAGTGCCATAACTCCTAAATTCATGAGAAAAACTGAATCATAACATGCTGCATCATCTGGTAGGGTTCAAATATTTGCCTCTGGCAAATAGTAATCTTCAGCTTATTCGTGTAAGTGTCTTGTTTGAACAAAAATAATTAGTACTTAATAATTGTAATATGTAAAAATAAAAATTTATGTAATTCTTCATTATGTGTTTATTTAAAATCTTTATAATCCTTTACCAGTCTATATAATAATTAAATACCAATTACCTGATATAAAGAAAAAATGGATATTATGTATTGTAAGTTGTAGTGTTTTCTTACTAATATTTAATTTCTTTTAAAATATCTAATAATAAATACAAGTAAATAAAACATTTTACCTACAAGTTAATAATTATTAACATTATTATCCTTTTCTTTGGTTGAGATTTTGTTTCTTTTTAATGTTCTTCCAAGTGAAATAGTTAGGAACATTATGAGTATAAATGATCTCCAAGATCATTGTCAATAACAAGTATTATTTTCATTTAGTTAATGAAACACAGTTATTATGGTTGACAATTCAGGGTGAAGAGAGAATAAGTAGCTATATTCTCAGCTTGAAACTGATGACTGACTCCTCAGAAGCCTTACTAAAATATCACTTTGTATGTGGATTCCTCCTGGGCCCAAGTTATTGAAAGTGTCATCAGTAATTTGGTAGAACAGTTTCTTTCCTGTAACATAGCCTAGTAGCCTGAATTTGGATAGTATTTTCTTTTTATAACAGCTCTTTAGTGTGGTTGAAATAAGCTCCGTTTTACAGATTAGTCAATCTGTAGGAAACGAAATTTCCATTAATCCTCATTTAAAATATAAAAAGGAAGCTTAATTTTTTCCTCAGTCTGCTCATTACTAGAAAATAGCATAAATGATCAGAAAAGGAATTATCTAATTGATTATTTTTGTGCAATATTTTAAAAATATGAAGTAAATTATTTTATGAAAATTAATGCATATTTTGGTTTTCTCATTAGTCATGTGTAAATGTGCCAGGTACATACATCTACTGCATATATTTATAACCTTTGTTCCATAAGAGATCATGTCCAAGAGGCTGTCAAAAGTGAAATACCACAAAACACCCAAAGTCAATGAAAATATATTTCTGATTTACCAAAAAAATCTTGCTCAATTGCCCTAAAACATTAAGCTCTTCACACTTCAAGTGGTCTTCTCTAATAATTTTTATTAGCTTTGGATTTATAGCATAAGCTGGTCTATTGGGTCAAAGGGGATAGTGGAAAATCAGTTAAGAACACACAAAGGCAAGTTGAATAGGGCATTTCAGAACTTAGATAAGGAAATACCATTTTTCATATAGTAATGGGAGGAGAAGGATGTCTATAATATCATGCCTTAATGAGTATATCTATTCTATTACTCTTCTCAGTTACTCAAAGCATTTGTGTAAATTTCCAAAGGAAAGCAACGGTCTATTTCTGCGACGAGTCAGCAGGGGGCAGTAGGTATCACGGAAAGATGATTGAAGAAGCTGAACAGTCTTTTCCAACGAGTTCCCTCGCAAACTCTCCTAAGAACAAACTTGTTACCAACAAATCATTTTGATGTTTCTTTGTGAGTTCTTCTATACACCTGGTTTGGAAATGAGCTGATGTAAAAAGCAAACTGTTATTCTCAATTTCCCTAGAGTATATTTGTTGAGTGTACTTATTTTCAATGGGAGAACTTTAATCCATATAAGTAAAAAACCCTATTGGAACATCAAGAATAACATAGTTAGATTTAAATGAGCCCTTATCTTGATTTGAACAGCTTAGAATTTTACATGGGTGGTACCCTCACCCAGTCCCCCATTCAGTAAAGATATTTAACTATAAATTTTTATTTTTCTATGTATTTGAGATTAAAACAATATTTAGAATGTAGACTGTAAAGCTAAGGTGTTCTAAAAAAAATCATTAAAACGTTAGAAATACTGTAGTGTCTTATAGTTCAAAAGCTGCTTCAGTGAGAATTTTTGCTTTGCTTTGTTTTGTTTTCTGAAGTCCATTTAAAATATAGCTCTCTGTGGTTACTATGAGATAATGGTTGCTGATTATGTGATAGAGCTGCACAATAATAATTTGCAATCTGTCATGTGTGAAATCTTGCATTGAAGCAGATAAACCCAGGCTGCTGAAGTGTGCTCTTATCATTACATTGTATGTAGTAGCACAGATTGCATAACAGTATATAATAAAAACACTGTGTTTCTTCTATGATTAGAAATCGGATTATTATAAATTATCATTCTGCCAAATGTTTTAAAGATGTTTTATAAGTTTAACTGGAACTTTACACATTAAGTAAAATGATTTCCCACAAAAGTAGAAAATCTATTAGGAAGAAAAAACAAAGTTTGCTCTACCTAGTTATTTTTCACAACCTCGAGAAGGTTTGAATAAATGTCATGTTCAATTCTACCCATTATCCTATTTCATTTTATTCTGTAATGAATATGGAAAAGATGATGAGGGGAGTTTACAAATGAGATAGGCTATGACAGTCACATGCTGAATAACATTACCGTGATTTTTATCTCCCAAAGAAGCTAGAAAATTAAAATTGTTCTGTACAATGACCCTCATGTAAAAGTAAGGTCTTGTCCTTGAATGTTGTGATAAAGAAAAAATTCCAAGTGTATTATGCCACCTGTCACAACTTATGTGTCACAACTTGGACGCATAAGATGTAGTATGCTGTCATCAAAATTTGCTAGCTGCTTCTAGCAACATTGTTGTTAAAAATTTTCCTAGGTTTGTGCAGTAATCATAAAATTATCTTTATGTCTATGATAAAAAACAATAAGAAAAAAGCAGAAAGAATCAGCTTTGTGTGTGTGTGCATAAATTTTATCCACGTGAAGTATATCTGGAACTTAACCAAGGTAAATATGAAATGCAAAATGTGGGAAATTAGTTTGGCAAGAAGGTTTAACAGGTTGCAAGGCTGGTTAAGAGAATGTAGAATATTTATGGAATGGGAAAGAGGTCTTATAGTTAATTAACATTAGTTTAGGATGGACCACGTGGAAAGAGACTGCTTGCCCGTCTTTTTAGCAAGAATAGGATAACTGGCTATGATGCCAAGACAAAAAAGATGCCCCAGTCAAAACGAAGTATGAATAGAGTAAGCAGCAACCTTTTTCGAAATTGGGTACCTTCAATCTAAAAAAAAAAAAAAAAAAAAAAAAACAGAATAAAATTAAGTTACAGGAAAAATCAAATATTAACAACTTACTTTTCTGAGTGAAAAATCTCTATCAATCCAGGATTTCAGTGGCATCAAATTTCTTAGGGAATAGGGCAATTACTCCCTGCCACAAAAACAGATATTTAATCAATAATAGTAGTAATAATGATGATAATAATAATAGCTAAAATTTCTTATTCTAAAATGATGTGCCAGGAACATTTCAAAGTACTTTCCCCATATTGTCTTATTAAACCCTCATGGCAAATCTTTGAGGCTGATATTAATTTCATTCCCATTGTATAGATGAAAATGTTGAGGCAAAGAGTGGGTGGCATGCTCAACATTCTGGGAGTTAGTAAGTTGTAGAGCTGAGATTTGAATCTAAGAAATCTGAATTGAGAAATATAGGCTCCTTAATCAGATCTATAAAGTTATTTTTTGAGAACTTGAAATAGTTAACAGATTTATGTTCTGATTTTCTGTTTCTAATTAATTTTTTTGACCATTAACATGTTACTAAAAAGCTTTTGGTTATATATTATAATGGTCAAAAATTTAAATCAACTAACACTAAAACTGTCTATTTCTATTAATTAACACACAGTGTAGGGCCTTTTCAACCATGCTTGGAGGTTTTCAATATGTCAGCTCTGATGGAGTTGAATGAAATGACATGAGATTTTATTTCACTAAACAAAAAAATTGTAGAGAACTACATGGGGTCTGAAGAGGTTTTGGTTTTGTCTAAGCTTTCATATGAGGAAGGGGATAAAAATAATTTAGGTGGAAAAATGCAGAGTAGAAGTTAGAAATAAATAACATGAACATTCCATTTCCTCTAAGTTCTTAGTTGTAATATAACTCATATATTTCTCTGATTTTCTTCTTCTTTGCTTTCTCTATTATATTAATGCTATGCATTTTTCTTTTTATCCCATGATATTCTCACCTGCTTGAGATCAAGGTCCTTATTCATGTCATTTATTGGCCAGCAAAATGCATTGAATGATAATGAAAGAGGACAACATATATTGGGAAGTAACTATGTATCAGAATCTGCTAATTATTATATGTTCATTAGTTTCAGTTAATGTTTACAACACGAAGTCCTGATAAATAAGTAGCTTAAGTTAAGCTTAAGCAATATTTAGTGGTGAGGTTGGAGTCCCTTCTGCTAACTCCAGAACTTAAGGTCAAAAAGTGGGGAGTGGAAACAAAGTGTGGTGAATAAACGAATGAATAAATGAACATACATATGAATGAGGCATGGTTCTCTGTTTTGCCTTATATTGTATGAAGCTAGTTGTTTCTGTATGTGCTGTGAAGTTTTTTGTTTTTTAAATTCTACTCTTGTAAAGTGTTTCCTTATATTTTGGAACTCTTTCTCACTAACAGAATTTATTTTCAGGATAAAAACAATTGAATGATCTATTCCACTGTGACTGTTTTGAAGTTTACACGGAATTGCTTAAGGTATAAGAAACTTACTGAGCTTTTGATAAGCTGCTAAAAGCTTTTATTGTTGTAATGTGATTTAAGAAAAATCCTTTTTCCCTGATTTTACATTCTTTTCTTCTAATATGATGTGTGTGTATATGTGTTTATTATGTGGATAATGGTTAAAAGTCAATGTAGTGAATTGTTGAGAAATTTTCATCATTGCTTTAATTTCCAGGGGAGTAAAGGAACTACTGGAGAGAGCTGGCTGCCATTTCTATCACAGACACCTTGCTTCTGCTATGTGTCTTGAATCAGAGAAGTGAGATGGGAAATAAATCCATAAATTATGAAATATGTGATTTAGCATGATCTTCAATAGGACTTCTGACATGATCAGATTTCCAATGTTCTGATCCTCACCTCCACAAACAAAGAGAAGTGGGCACAACTTAGGTAGAAGAGAGATTGATTTCATTCATTTAAAAAATATGTTTATTCTTTGTCTCTGTCAAATAAATTAAAATCACACTTAAAAACATCATCAAGATTTTAACACAATTATCATGCTATGTTAGTGGATTTATAAAAGCAATAAAAAGCTTTTCTACAATTTCTATGAACTAGATATATTACTGATAGGAAATTGAAATCTTGTGCTTGTAAGTTACATGTATATAAAATGGAACAGAACATGGATATTTCAATTTAAGAATCCTGTTGTTATTTTTTGTATGTTTTAATTTTCATATTTCAGGTCTTTTATTATGCAACTGCTACCATGAACATTTAAACAAAATAAAATTTAGAAGTAACATTTTGCTTCAGGAGAAATACAGACTACCAAAGCATTCAATGGAACTTTCTTTTGAATTTATTAAATATTTGTTAGTTCAAGAAGTCATCATAAACTGACCCACCCAAGAAATTTATATATGAAAGGGAATTTTTTGAACTACCTGAAGTAAAAATCATTGAGCAAATAGTGCTTCATATAATCAAGTGAAAACTTTAAAAATCTTAATAGTATGGCCAATGCTCATATTATACTTACTACTGGTCAGATACAATTATAAATAATATTTTTGTGTACAGTTGACCCGTGAAAACTTGGACTTGAACTGCGTAAGTCCACTTATACACATATTTTGTTTCAACAGTAAATACAATACTACAGTACTACATGATCCATGGCTGGTTGAGTCCATGAATGTGGAACTACAGATGTGGAGGACAGACTATGAATTCTATCGAGATTTTCTGACTCCTTGGAGGATCAGCACCCCTGCTCCTAACCCCCTGCATTATTCAAGGGTCAACTGTAATTTAATTTAATTCATGAGAGGGTCATAATTATCCTCATCTTATGGGTATGAAAACAGAGGCAGAAAGAGGTAAAGTAAGTTACCCTGGGACATGTCGTTACCAGCAAAACACTGGTTCAGAGTTCTGAGCCTTTAATTACTATTCTAGATTGACCCCTCTATTTTGCTATCATCTCAAGAATCTAGAAATACTAGATTATTTTTGTACTCACCAAACCTTTTTATCTACAAGTTCATGTTAACGAGTATTATTATCATTTGGGAAAGTACCTATATCTAGCATTTGACCTCAGGGAGATTTGAGTTTCTTTTCTTTCTAAGTATCTTTTTCTTCCTTTCTTCTTTCCTCCCTTGCTTCCTCCCTTTCTTCTTCCCCTTGTATATTAGATAATTAAAAATAAAAACAATATCTCAGCAAAATCTAAAATCACTTCAGTTTGACCCCACAAATCAGTAACACAGCCCAGGTTAGAATCCACAGCTTTTCCATGATCAAACTTTTGTAAGTGGCTTACCCTGGAGCATCATAAAGACTGTCTATTGAGGTAATAAGTGACAGATGTTTTGATCCAAACTGTCATTGAAATTGATGCTCAGATGAAATTCTTAGAGTTCTCCAAATAGAAATTTTTGATATTCTTCTTGAGTAAATCAGAAGTATTACAAAACCTCTCAGCCAAATGATAGAAAACTAATCTTTTCAGAAAATTTTATGTCAAATTTCAGTCAGTTGACTTCATTATCCTCAGCATTATTACTTTTGCATTATCTTTAAAAAATGAATGAATTAATTAACATATTAAGATGAAAAGACTGACCAATAAAAAACTAATTTCAGGGAAACAATATATCAAAATGTAAACACAACAATGTTAATTCATTTGGCAGATATTTTTTTTGTATGCTTATTATGTGAAATACTGTACTGTAGTGGCTAAGATCCTGGACTCTAGAGAAGATAGTCTTGGTTCAAATTTCCAGTTTACCACATTCTATCTGTGCAAACTTGGGCATTTTACTTAATCTTTGTGTCTTATCTTCTTCTGTACAAAAAGGGTGATACTAGCATCTATCGCAAAGGATTGCTATATCTGGGACTTCCCTTGTGGCACAGTGGTTAAGAAGCCACCTGCCAGGGCTTCCCTGGTGGCGCAGTGGTTGAGAATCTGCCTGCTAATGCAGGGGACACAGGTTTGAGCCTTGGGCTGGGAGGATCCCACATGCCGCGGAGCAACTGGGCCTGTGAGCCACAACTACTGAGCCTGTGCGTCTGGAGCCTGTGCTCTGCAACAAGAGAGGCCGCAATAGTGAGAGGCCCACGCACTGCGATGAAGAGTGGCCCCCACTTGCCACAACTGGAGGAAGCCCTCGCACAGAAACGAAGACCCAACACAGCAAAAATAAATAAATTAATTAATAAACTCCTACCCCCAACATCTTAAAAAAAAAAAAAAAAAAGAATCCACCTGCCAGTACAGGGGACACAGGTTCGATCCCTGGTCTGGGAAGATCCCACATGCCACGGAGCAACTAAGCCCGTGCACCGCAACTACTGAGCCTGTGCTCTAGAGCCCACAGCCACAGCTACTGAGCCCACGTGCCACAACTGCTGAAGCCCACGTGCTTTAGGGCCTGCATGCCACAACTACTGAGCCCGTGTGCTGCAACTACTGAAGGCTGAGTGCCTAGAGCCCATGCTCCACAACAAGGGAAGCCATTGCAATGAGCAGGCCACTTACTGCAATGAGGAGTAACCCCCGCTCGCTGTAACTAGAGAAAGCCCATGCGCAGCAATGAAGACCCAACACAGTCAAGAAAAAAAAAAAGATTACTATATCTCTCTGTCTAATATCTATTTATCTATCTATGTATCTATCTATCTATCTATCTAATCTATCTAAACTCAAACAGAGCCTGACAACTAGTGATAATGTGAAACTTAGCATTTATTATGTGTAGGATATGATATAGGGTAGCGGTTAAACAACAATTGTAGAGTTATGCTGTATGGATTCAAGACCTGAATCTTCCATTTACTTAGTCATGCAGTCTTAATCAAGTTACCAAAAGTTTTTGTGCCTCAGTTTTCTCATCTATAAAATTGATATAGAATCCAATAAATGCAGTTGTTGTAAGAACCTGGCAAAGACTAATAGTTAAATGGTTACTATTTATTTGTATATACAGACCTAAAAGTAAGTGTAAATTAAAATATATTAGCATTTTAATTCACCTTATGTAATAAGTATATTTTTGTATATTAAAAGTGTTTGTAAATTTCATGTTTGCTTTAGATTCTGTTTAGATTATATACTTAATATCTTAAAAGCTTTTGCTATCAATACATGTAAAAATTTAAATTCAATTCTGGAGCTTATTTCTATATATTCTCTTCCCTATCCTGTACCAGTTTCAACTGAAAGTAAATTCCAATGTCACAAAACATTGGTTATTAAACCTGATCATCACATTTTGAAGACTATATTATATTGTAAATTTGTGAGTAATGGGACAAGGAGCAGGACTGGGTTTAGTGATCAAAGGAGACTTTAAATCTTTATAAGCAGAATAATAAGTAATTTAAAACATAAAGTTTAAGTAGTGATTTATAGATAATTTAGTATATGTTATATGTTCTTATAAATGGGAGTTTTACAGCCCATTTGATTGCACTCTATTGCTCTAGCTTTTGTCCAGCTATTGAATATTCAGTATCCTTTATCAGATAGCATTTCACTCCTGCATAAACCAGCTAAAAAGAGCTCATTTCTTTATGATGTAGCTGACACTCTATTTCTACTTAATTTTTAGTAAGTTTGCATCTATATTAAATCAAATATGTATCTGTACATTTGTACTTTTTGTCATTAAGCAGTTATAAGTGACTGTTATGAATATATGTAGAATTATAAATAACAAATTAGTTCAATCAACCAACAACCACCTACTATTTGTGCAAACTCTGTATCCAAAATGATGCTAAGGACCTATAAGGGTGACCAAAATATAAGTTGGTGTCTTTGCCCACCAAGACCCAGAGGAAATAAGAGAAGACCGATTAAGAGCTAAAGAGTGAGACACTGATTTTAAGGGTAAAAGAATTCAGAGAATGAAGGACTCACTGTGGGCGGAAACTCAGTGGAAGAGGTTAGGAGCGAATACTCAAGAAGAAGAAAGAAATTGAAAAGAATAAGACTTCCTGTGATTGAAAGGAATCCAGACCAAAGGAATCGACACAAATTTGTAGTTTTTGAGGTAACTCATAAGATTAGATATTAGGAGATGACCTAAGCAAGCCCTGGAGAAATAATCGGGGATCAGTAAAGGGAAAGAGACAAATTTGGAAGGGAAAAAATGCCTGAGTCTAGAGATGAATTCTGAGTGAAGATACAGAGGTCAGAGTTAAGAAAAAGCAGTCACTGGTTTCAGACTGAGTCTTAAAGCTTTAGCCTGTAGAAACAGAAAATAAGACAACATTTTAAGTGAAAATTACATTTAAAAGAAAATTACTAGGTACAGCAAAAATTACAAAAGGGAAGTCACACATATTTATTTTTGAAGAATGGTCATAACTATGATTAGTGGTTAAATGAAACTACTTAAGTGATACTCATTTACAGCTCATTAGAATAATACCATTATCCTTCATTTGCACAGGATTACATAATTTGTTATTGAAAACTTCATGTGTTTTCATATTCAGCGTAATTTAAAAAGAGCTTTGGGAAATCAGGGTGGGATTAGTTATTGTTTTGTTTTACTAAATTTTTGAGAGAAGAGAAATATTAATAGATATTAACATTTTGTGATCCTGATAACAAGGTCTGAAAGTGCCAGATAGATCTCAGAACTTTTGAATTCTAGTTGTATATTCTTTTATCAGTCTACCTCATTTGTTCTCCATTATTCATGAATGTGTTTATATGTATTCGATGTATTATAAATAATATACAAACATATAAAGTCTTCTATATATGTGCATTATATACACATAATATGTAAAATTTTAATTAAAAATAAATGCTTGAATTTTCTTAACTTTAATTTTTCAATTGTTCCTTAAAGATTCAGTAGCTTTATTTTTTAAACTGCTTTACTGACATATGACTGACATGTAAAAAGCTGTACATATTTAATATATACAACTTGATGAGTTTGGGCATAAATATACACCTATGAAATCTTCACCACCATCAAGGCCATAAACATATCCAGGGTTGTGACAGTTAATTTTTCTCCAACTAAATGTATCACCTTGGCTCACTAAAACGTATTCTAATTGGAAGTGATCAATAGGGTTTAGAGGGTCTGAGCCCAGAACAAGTTCGAACTCTTAAATAACAATGTTCTTTAAGTCCTGGCATTTAGGAAGTCTTAAACAGTGGTAAAGGGATCTAAATTTACAGAACAACCAATATCTTCTCCATGTGGAGGCTGCATTTTTTCGAAGGCATTGAGGTAGTAACGGGCTCAGGAGAAAGAGGAGAAAAAAGAAAGTAAAGATAAAACAAGGAAGGGAACATGATATGGGAACAGTGACAAATGAAGCAGTTTCAAGTTTTTACAGTCTTCATTGGTATCAGGCAAAGAATTTTTCAGTGAGGTAATGTTTGAGCTGAACTTGCATTTGGAAGCCTCCTCATACTGATTAAAGAATGCAGGCAAGAGGGCCTCCCTGGTGGCGCAGTGGTTGAGAGTCCGCCTGCCGATGCAGGGGATACGGGTTTGTGCCCCGGTCTGGGAGGATCCCATATGCCGCGGAGCGGCTGGGCCCGTGAGCCATGGCCGCTGGGCCTGCGCATCCGGAGCCTGTGCTCCGCAACGGGAGAAGCCACAACAGTGAGAGGCCCGCATACCACAAAAAGAAAAAAAAAAAAAAAGAATGCAGGCATGTGTATATAGTCTGATATTCTTTTCTCTTTTTGTTCTAAAGCATCTCTCAAATAAACACTCTTATTTACATTCAAAAGTTCTTCAAAAGTACTCCAAATCCAAATTGTTCCTGATGAGACTGTGCCAGTTAGAAAGAATCACATGATTTAACCTTACAGTAGAAAAAAAAAATATATAGTGGGTGTTTTGCCTCGGAGAGGTGCAGTTTTGACTGAGAAAACCCCATGAGAACTACAAGGCACAAAGGATGGTGCTTGTGCAAACTTGTATCTCTGGAACCTGGTAAAAGACCAATTTTGTCCAGTTTGAGGTCAGACCTCAGCCAGCAATATCAACAGTGGTTCTTAGGGATTGACAGTGGCCCTTACAAGATTTTAGAAAAGTTTTAACTGTACATTAAATATACATCAATGAATAAACTCCACTATCTAGATAATGAGCCCATCTACCACCCCCTAAATTTTCCTCATGCTCCTTTATAATTCCTGCCTTCCACACTTCCACATCCTCCTTCTTAATTCTCAGACAACCACCAATCTACTTTTACTGCTATACTAGATTAGTTGCACTTTCTAGACTTTCATGTAACTGGAATAATGCAGAATGTATTTTTTTGCCTGACTTCTTTTATCAGCATAATTATTTTGAGAGTCATTTGTTATAGCCTGTATCAGTGGTTCTATTTTATTTCTGAATAACATGTTGTGTGCCTCTACCACAATTTGTCCATTTATCTATTAATGAATGTTATGGACTGAATGTTTGTGTTCCTCTCAAGTTCATATTCTAAAGTTCTAATTCCCAGTGTGATTTAGAAATGGGGCCTCTAAGGAAGTAATTAAGGCTAAATGAGGTCAAAGGGCTGGGTTCTGATCCAATAGGATTAGTGACCTTTTAAGAAGAAACATCAGAGAGTCCTCCCTCTCTGTCTCCACACCAGCACAAAGAAAAGGTGAAGTGATGGCACAAGAGGAAGGCAGTCACCTGCAAGCCAGGAAGAGAGGCATCAGCAGAAACCAACTTGTTTGGCATTGTGATCTTGGATTTCTCAGCCTCTAGAACTGTGAGAAATAAATTTTTGTTGTTTAAGCCATCCAGTCTTTGGTATTTTGTTATGGCAGCATGAGCAGGCTAATACAATGGATGCTTGGGTTGCTTACAGATTTCCTACTAAAAATAAAGCTGTTATGAACATTCATGTGCAAGTAGAATTACCATAATTAGTAAATAAAAACACAAGGCACTCAGTTAAATTTGAATTATGTCTAACTGCCTATGTATATGTACATTGACATAAAATAATATTGCACTATACTAAAAATTATTCCTTGTTTATTTGAAATAAATTACAATGATCAAAACTACATATTTCTTTCTTTAATTTTATTCCTTTAAAGATTTCACTCTCCTTAAAAGTTTTTTCTGAATTTGCATATAGAATTCCTTGCAATTATAATCTATGTTCCATTTTCAATATAAGTGGTTATATACAACTTATTCCTCTTTTTTTTTTCTTGTCCATTGAACATTCATGATAGAAAACTCATTAAGCATTAACATTATGAGCTGGTATACTGATTATTCTGTCATAAAATTAACAACTCTGAAAATCAATCTTTGATTTGTACAAATCACACAATATCATTCTTGCACATAATATCATCATTCATGCCATAACCTGTGTACCTTCTTCAAGATTCCATTGCATCTCTTGATCAAGACTTTTAAAAATAATGTTTACTGCCAAAAAAAAAAAGAACATTGCCATCAATTTTTATTCCCTTCTCTCCAATACCACATGTGATGATTCCATGCTGGAGAGTATTTAGAAACATCGTTGTAAAAGAATCAAATACTTTAAAAGATGAAATCCATTTCAAAAGAGTCATGGCAAATGCCATAAGAATTATTCACTTAAAGTTGGAATGCCTTTTGCTCTTTATTAGTAATGCTGTCCTTTTTTTTTTTTTTTTTTTTTTTTTGCGGTACGCGGGCCTCCCACTGCCGTGGCCCCTCCCGCCACGGAGCACAGGCTCTGGATGCGCAGGCTCAGCGGCCATGGCTCACGGGTCCAGCCGCTCCGCGGCATGCGGGATCCTCCCGGACTGGAGCACGAACCCGTGTCCCCCGCATCGGCAGGCGGACCCCCAACCACTGCGCCACCAGGGAAGCCTAATGCTGTCCCTTTTAAGGACAGCTTTGACACTTAAAAGGATAATTTTTTGGTCCATTCTTTCTTTAACACATTCAGCGATTTCTTTTAAGCAATGGAGCACTTCAACAACACAGTTTTCTTTTCTTTCAATTTGCATAATCCTATTGCTAAAGAGATGTTGAAAACTACTTCCGAGAAAGTAATAGGCTTTACTCAGTGGATTATTTAAAAAGTCAACAAGAATTTTCAGAAGCTTAGGAATTAAAGCATGATGTCAGTACTTCAAATAAACTGAGGATTCTCTGCATCTGTTAGAGAGCCAGAAGAGTTTTGAAGGCAAGAGAATTCGAGAATACAGAATACCAATAAAATCACAAATATAATTGCTCAGTTCAAACAGTATAAATGAAGTAAGAGTAATATTTCATGACAATTACTTCAATGTTAATAGAAAGGACATTGAATACTATTTGAGAATCATTATGCAGAATATAGGTAGGACACCCAACACCTTCAAGAGGACCATTCATGTCTTTTTTTGTCTTTGAATAAACATTTTTTGTACCTTTATGCAAGCATCCACAAAAATTTGGATTTATATTATGTTGATCATAAACAGTATGATTTTTCTCATTAACTCTAAACTTAAGACTGTCTATGCCAAAAATTGCTCTTGTTTCTGAAGTCTTATCTGGAAGAGATTTTAGTTGCAATAGACAATGCAAGCCTCTTTCATGACAAAAATATTGCAAGATCAGAACTTTTTCTGCATTGTGATTACTTGTACCCATGGTTATGACATAAAGCAAGGAATAACAGCTTTTCATTATTGCAGGGATTTTTGTTTTGTTTTGGTTTTTGGTTCTTTTTTGTTTTGTTTTGTCTTTTTTGGTCCAGGAACTTGAAAATTGGCTTGGCTCTCTGGAGTCATAATGCTTCTGGAAGAAGTATGTTAAACAAGCATTTGGGTTAAGAGACTGTTGATGTGCAGTTTGGAAGGTCATTATATCTTTTGCTGTGATTATTTTATCTTCTTCATCTGAATTTCTCTTAACCAAAACTTTTATTTAAATCACTTTGTTTGGTACTAGCTGAAAAAGTCATACATCTTTTATGCTTAGCTGTTAGTATATACTGATTTATATCTGACTTTCCATGATTTCTGAAATTGAGTGAACAATAACAAATGTACAAAGAGCTTCAGAAGACATTTTTCTCTCTTTATAAATGTCCACTGTTCAGGATACTCATCATAAAATGTATACTTTTGTTTTGCCACTTCAGCATTAAAAAATATACAAATAGAAAAACAAATAATATCAAGTATTGCAAGAGTTGAAAAAAATGAGTGTGATGATCTCATGAACACATGAATCTGTTACTCCTGATTCCTCGTAACTGATCATAAACCGAGTTGAATTACTGAAAGGTTTATGAACTTAAAAACTAAAGATAGATTGAAGTATCTTTGCCATTTAAGTGATTAAAACATCAATTACCATGGTGAAAAAAAAAAAAAGCTTTAACTACTTAATGTATGTAAGTTATCAAAAAAAAAATCTGAATTCAGGATAGTTAGAGTATCCTGACAATGTGAATACAGGATACAAACCCAAATCATTCAATACCTATAAGACATGCATATATATGAGGTATCTGGCAACTTTAAATACAACTCTTTTTACAAACATATGCTTTAACTTATATCAGGTAAATACCTTAGAGTAGAAAGGCTAGACCTTATGGTAGGTATGTATTTAATGTTTGTAAACTATCAAGTTCATTTCCAAATTGGTTGTATCATTTTGCCTTCTCACCAGCATTGTATGAGAACTCCTGGTCCTCCGTCTCTTCCTCAAAACTTGATATAGTTAGTCTTTTACTTTTTAGCCATTCTAAAAGATATGTCTTTTCATTATCATTTTAATTTGAAATTCCCTAAAAATTAATGATGATATTGACATTTTCCCATGTGATTAACATATTTGCCATTCTCATATCTATCTATCTATCTAGTTAAGTGTCTGTTCAAATAATTTGCCCATATTTTACTGGGATATTAGTTTTCTTAAAATCAGTGTTTTAGAGTTTTTATGTATCCTGAATATAAGTTCTTTATCTGATATGTGATTTGCAAATATTTTTTCCCAGTCAGTGACTATTTCTTCTCTTAACAATATCTCTCAAAGAGTGGAAGTTTTATATTTTCCTACTACTTTTCTTTCCTGGTAATCATTTTTTCTTGTTGGGTGTTAGATATTTTTGTATGCTTAATATCTTAAGCCTTATTGTGGAGTGCAGTTTAATTACTTAAAACAGTTTAAAGCTTTCTAGTCTTTCTTTTTTTTTTCTTTTTTTTTTTTTTTTGCGGTACGCGGGCCTCTCACTGTTGTGGCCTCTCCCGTTGCGGAGCACAGGGTCCGGACGTGCAGGCTCAGCGGCCATGGCTCACGGGCCCAGCCGCTCCACGGCACCCGGGATCCTCCCGGGCCGGGGCACGAACCCGTTTCCCCTGCACCGGCAGGCGGACTCTGAACCACTGCGCCACCAGGGAAGCCCTCTAGTCTTTCTTTTAATATTTGTTAGATGAGACCAGAGCAAAGGTCAGCCTCAGAGAAATGTTTCTTAAATATTTTTCATTATCCTCTAGGAAGCCTTTTTAGATATTTTTTTTCAAATCATCCTCTTCTCATGAAATTTTAATGCCATAAATATATAGCACTTCAGTTTACACACTGTGGCTATTTAGAGGTATACCAAATATTTTGATATCTAAGATTTCCTTGACTCTCAAGAACTGATTTTTAACCCCTTGGAAGTGATATTGTCCCTGTTGAGAATACGTGATCTAATAATAATTATTTACACCACTGAGATCAAATTCTCTGTTACGCTGCCCAAGGCATTATGAATCATAAGATTTTCCATCCATCTGTTGGGAACAGGCACTCTTCCTAGCCCTGTGTCAGTACAGCCACTGTTACCTTTAATTCTCTTGAGTTCTCTTCTTGGCCTTGAGTAGTTACCTCACACTTGTGCACCGATCTGTTGTCATATGAATATTTATGGTGAAGCCTTTGAAGATCTCCAGAGTTCTCTTTCTGTACAGCTCTTTTCTTTCTTATATCCTCTCTATGAACTCTAGATGTTTTGCTTTTCAGATTCTCAGATGGATCACCTTAGATGATCTGCTGAGTCTTACCTGTACTTTCCCTCCTTGTTCCCCTTCTTGAAAATTCTTTCAACATAGTAAGCTGGCACGATCATAGGACTCACCTCATTTGTGTCTCATTTCTCAGGGAGCAGTGTCCTTCATTGCCTGATGGAATGTCTTGAAACCACTGCTTTCTATGTTTGATGGTTTTTGTTCTTTTCGAATGTGAGGGCAAATCTGGTCTCTGTTCCTATATATTGGGTTAAGGTAGAAATTTCCCTTTGTAAGGTTTTGAAATGGTAATTCAAGACAAAGTTTGTCAAAAAGGCAAGGGTTTGAGAATTAACTTTTTAAACCCTTTCATTCCAGAAGCCAGCTCAAGAACTGCTTTACCATTCTTCTGCCTACCCTCTTCATATAAATTTTTTCTTTTATAGACAAACAATACTCAAGACCTGGGCAAGCATATAGATAGTAGGAGCAGGTATTAGAATACTCAAAATCAATTTCACCCAGGAACAGTAAGAATCTGTTCAGATAACCAAAAATGTCCCTGGAAAATTTATTCCTGAGGAAAGAAAATAAACTCAACATTGAAAAACCTCAATGAAATAATAATTGGAGCTTGATTCAGTGTGAAGCTTCCCACATAGCCAAGAAACTATGACCTCACATAGGTGAACACACAAAGGGTCTCAAATATTAGCACAAGGAATCTCAGATATCTTTGTGTAGGTTTTTATGTGGACGTAAGTTTTCAACTCATTTGAGTTAAATACCAAGGAGTATGATCATGAATAATGTGGTAAGAGTTTTGTAAGAAACAGCCGATCTGTCTTCCAATTTACTCTTTTAAAACTCTCAATTTCTAAAACAACAATGAGACATCACTTCACAGCTATTTGAATGGCTAAAATCCAACAAAATAAAAAAAATGTCAACATGAAATGCTGGCAAGGAAGTAGAGAAATAGAAATTCTCATTCATTGATGTTAAGAATGCAAAATGGCAAAGCCACTTTGGAAGGCAGTTTGGTTTCTGGAAAACCAGCATGGGGGCTCTGGGGGTATATGGAAACTCTTTGTAAGCTCTGCTCAATTTTTCTGTATACTTAAAACTGTGACATTTTTTGAATCTATTAAAAAAATATGAGGACTTCATAGGGACCTGAAAATCTGCTTCTGCTGTGGTAGTAGTAGAATTTCTCTCCAGTATAAATCAATTTTCCCACCACCAGATACTATAACATCAAGTACTTAAGCCAACTTCAAACAGTGAGGGCTTATATCCTTTTTTGAAATGCAATCTGAATATTCACACATGATTACTACAACCACCATATAACATGTTTCTTCCCCATTTTGCAGATTAGGGGGAAACAAATCCAGTAAAAAGAAACCAAGCATTCACTCACAAAGCTCAGGCTGGAGCATGGAATACTTTCCCTCTCAGTACAGGATTGTTACATATATATATATATATATATATATATATATATGTATTCTATGAAATGTTCTACTACACTAATTCCTTCTAGATCCACGACATTCATGAGAGATATAATTTCTAGTTTTTCCAAATCCTAAATATCATTGAAAACACCGAAAGATAATTCTTAACTAGGATGAGCATCACCACAACAGTTGAAAGTACTATGTAAGCTAATGAATGCCCAGGACCAACCCTCAGATATTATGATTCAGTAGGTCTAGATTTTGGTCTTGGCATCTGTATTTATGAAAAGTTTTTTTGGTGTCTAAATCTACCTTCCTTGTATTGTAACTCTGCACTGAATCACAAAACTATCTCCATTACATTAAGATGAATTTAATTGAAAAACTTTAGTAATAACTTTGGACTCTATACATTAATATGGGATTGAAGTAAAATACAAAGACACTATATTTGCTTGTGAGACAAACTTCATACTGTATTAATCCAACAATGAGTGTTGCATAATTGAGCACACACCTGCTACAAAACCAAAGTGAAGGTGATGACCGATGCAGTTTAGTACATGACATGGATGAGTGTAAGGCAATATATAGTATTGCAGCGGAAGCCAGTTAACAGCATCACCTTCTTCTGGGTCATCAGCATCAACCTATATACATAAAGGAAAGCAGGGCGATGGAAGAGAAGGAAAACAGCTGTAACTAGAATGTGAAGGACCAGGTGAAGAGGACAATTTGAGGTCCTAAGTTCAATCTTTACAAAAAACATTACTACCACAAGGGACTCATATAGAGGAGGAGGGAAATAGCCTCTTCCTTTTGATGGGGATGGCAAGCTTCTGGAGAAGCATATTGAGTGAGAATACTGTTAAGGGCAGTTTGGAGAATACAATCTGCCTCTAAACATTAACTTTTTATATCACACAGGGATAAACATAATTACTAAGGGTTCTTAGAAGCTTTAGCTATGTTTTAGATCAAAATTGTTTGTACATCTAATATTTTTACTTGATTAGTTATGTGAACAGATGATTATTCATTTAAGTTAAGATTTCCTAGGGATTTAAAATCTATAATTTAATAAAAATAAAACTGTTTATTCACCTTTATTTTTCAGAATTTATTAGATTTAAAAATATCTTGAAATTTCTTTCATTTTCAACTGTTAAATGTAATAAAACAAGCTTGCTAAGTATTTGCCTCAGTAAA
This sequence comes from Mesoplodon mirus, assembly GCF_964341445.2. Lineage (NCBI taxonomy): Eukaryota > Metazoa > Chordata > Mammalia > Artiodactyla > Ziphiidae > Mesoplodon > Mesoplodon mirus. Next base: position 45,747,939 of record NC_138989.1, on the reverse strand, counting down.
CTTAGTTTTTGTTTGTTACAAGAAGTGTGATTTCCAAAGTTATGTAGTTTTTTACTGTTATTGTGATGAAAATTCAGTATAACATATTTAAGTTTCTATTTGAATTTACTGTAGTTCCATGATGATTCACTATAATACCTCTTAGAGCAGCAACAAAGGAGAACAGAACAGTTTTGTATTTATTTTATGGGATATATTATAACTATAATGGCACTCTTCTTTGAAGGACAAGCTCCCTGTTTGTCTGTTGGACTAGTTGGTTGTTAGGTTTTAATATTTAAAAAAAAGAATTATGTGCTTTTAATTATTCCCAGGAATCCTGGGAAAGGATAACATCTAGCTGGGCAATAATTTATTATATAATTACATGGAACATTTTCATTAAGTTTATGAACTGGATGTGGTTTATTAGATAAAAGATTTCTATTGAATCAAAACCATCTGATCTTTTTTGTTTACAACTGATTTTCATTTCTTACTGTCTTGAAATCAATCATGTGATCATAACAATAATCAATGGAATGATCAAACTATCTATAATTTGATGATAGTATCTATAATTGAGATTTTTATGGTAGTCTCATATAGACTTTCTACATCTCACCAAAATGGTTTTTGTAAGATGTGACCAATATTTAGACAGTCTGAGTTACAAAATAATTTTTTATTATCGATTTTTCTCAATTTTTATAATAATGTAGACTGGGTTTACTTTTGCATCATATGTAAACGTGATAGGACTAAACAGTGAATTTAGGATATTTGAAAGAACAGGACTTGCTGGGAATTTTTCCGAATATGGTCTAGCTAAGCCTCTCAATGAAACATGTTTACATACTGCATCACACTCCTAAATTTTCTTAGCTTAATACTACCTATAATACTACATATTAGTATTAATATATATTAGCATTACAATCAGAAAGTGAAGAAAGCAGCACTTAAATTGTACTACTCTTTACTATATTAGATTTTTTAAAATTTCATAAATGGCTTATGTTTTAAGACAATTATGATCTGGGAAAATAATCCAGAAATTTAATTTTTCTAATTCACTAAATCTCAATTCTTATTTTTTCAAGCTATGAAGCCAAGTGCTCCCCAATATTTTCAATTAATTCGTCATCACAGCCATTTGAAAACAGTATTTATCTCTGACTTGTGTATAATTCATATATATGGACATATGTTTGTGATTTGAGATATTTAAAGCCACTTTTAGGTGAATGTTCTATTTTTCAACCAGACTATGATATCCTTAATGTCTATTCTTCTTAAAAAACCCTAATAGAGTTTTCCTCTAAGGTAAGTTCATTATGTTTGCCACATCCTTATAAAGTACAGGTTTAAACAGAATCACAGTTCTAGAGATTTCTGCCCAGTATCTTGCCCAAAGAGATGCTGCTCTTAGTTGTTTTCCGGGCTTTCATATCGAATAATCTGATTCTAGAGGAACATTTTTATAAAAAAGCACCTCTTGGGAATTAGAGAGAAGAGGTTCTAAATTTTAGTTTTTCAAGTAACTGGCTCTGTGACCTTGAGCAAGTTATATAACCTCCCTAAGCTTCAGTTTCTTCTTCTGTAAAACAATAAAATCTATGACATAAGTATGTTATAGAAATAAAATTTAAAAATGAGTGCACAGTGACTCGTAGGTCTTAAACCTAAGTAGATAGCTTACTTGTTTTATCATTTTCTTAAATTTTTTCCTGTTAGAAATGAAGAAACTTACATTTTCAAAACTCGATTTGCTCTATCTAAGACATATGAGCTTTTAAATATCTATTTAACATTATTTTCAAGCAAGACAGAACATTTAAGGAAACTGAACATATTTTGAATTTAGGGGGACATTTTCACCTATTAATATAGAGATAAAAGGGAAACAGTATTTCAGTTCATGATGAAAAGGGTGCTGAATAATGCATGGAGTGAAAAATGCATTCTCAACTCATTCAAATAAGTCTTAGATGAGCAATATTTCTTAACTATACAATTGAGGTAATCTGTGAGTTGCCATGTTTAAACAGATAGTGTATTTGTTTTGGTGAATACAATCAGTGTGGACTTAAATAAATTACTATTCAGATTTTAAATCTAGCCTATAAACTACAACATTAAATTTGAAATTTAGCGTTTTTGTTTCTTCTAAGTCAAAACTGTATTTGCTTTTAACAGGATGTTAGCAAGAGCATTTTTTGTTTTTCAATGATTTTCTTTTCCAAGGCAAATCACCCAGTTGGTCTCTGAAGATAAATTTTTAAATGCTCGGTGTCTACATTTTTCTGAGCTTTTCCAATCAGTTGGAAATGCAGTTGTGCCTTGTAATTTTGGAGAATTAAATGAAAGGTTCTATAGTCTTTAGAAATCAGAATGTGAATTTGTCTCAAGCCTGATACATTTACTTAGGTTCTTAGAAATTCAATATATTCACAGATGGATATTTTGTAGCCAGAATTTTGTGGTTCTCTAAAATGCAATATATATAACAAATTGCCAGCTAGGTTATTATGTGTTTAAGAGTTTTAATTGCTGTGTACTTCAAACATTTCTTACATTGTGTCATCTGTCTGGCACATAGAAACATTAATGAATTTTTAAACTTAATTGGATATACTTTGCATTAGGAATGTCTGAAAATTAGTTGCTAGCCATTGGTAAGTGACAGATTTATCAATACAAACTTCACAAAATTACAAACCATTGCTTTGTGCCATTAAGGTAGCAACACATTGTTAAGTGCTAGTAAAAGTTGTTCAAACAATTGTCTGCATGGAAATAACGATTTATAAATACAGTAGCTCTCTGCTATTTAAATAAATTGCACTTATAATATAATATTTTTTTTCTTTGAAAGTAGTTTTAGAAAAATATTTTTGACATTAAGTAGAAAAAGTCACTTAAATTTTAAACAACTTTTTTGACATGGTGGAAAAGTCTGATAATGTTTTCACATGCTCTTATTTTATTGAAAAGTTTCTGTTTCTGTCGTTAGAAGAAAATCTCTTTTTATTAGTCTTCCATTTCTATTGTAACTGTATTTTACATACTTTAAATCTGGCAATAATATACAATGACTAGCTACCAGAACATCTATTTCAAAAGAGTATAATCTACCATGCTCTTCTCCCCTAATGATCTTAGTCTCTACGAATGCACTAAAGATGAGATTCCCTGTAGTTATGTCAAAAAGCAAAATGCAAAGAATCAATCAAGAAAGCAAGCAGTAAACAGAAATCCATTCAACAGTATATGAAACAGAGAAAACAACTGAAGCAATCTGTTGGGTAAACTGGAGGAAATCTCTTTACAAAAGAAAATATATGTGAAAATTACAGAGAAATATTATCATAGTTTTTAGAATTATAAATGTACATTTACAAAGTATAAAAAATATGAAAAAAAAACTTAAAACCACCAGTTCAGAATTTTAAAAAGTATTATAGGGATTAGCATAAAATTCATCTTAATATTCTCTATGAAAATATCCCATGTAGAAAATTACTAGAATGCCCACAATTATACTAATATAACATACAAGGTTTTGTTAGGCATGGTTATGAGATACTTTGCTTTATCTTTCAGTTGTATTATGTAAATACATACATTATAAGTATAGGCTTTCACTGCTTAAAGTATTGCTTTGCTATATTAATTTTAAAACTGTACGACTTCAAATATAATTTCATCAGAAAGTTGATGAGAATCAAGATAGATCCCTATTAAAAATAATTTGTCAATCCCTCTCCCTATAGTGGGTGTCAGAGAAAAATCGCCATTACACATGCCAACCCTTGCCAGGTTGGTAACTACCTACAAATGCAACACATCTTCTAGCCAGGATAAATAGTCTTGTGGGAGCAGGCAAAACTGTCTCATTACAGAGAAGTTAGAAGATCAAAATGTACAGGGAAGAGTAAAAGACCTTCGGAGATATGAGGGGTCAGAGCATGTATAAAGTATGAAGCAAAGCAGAGAATCAAACAATAGCAATCCTTATCCCTGCCTCTCATAAAGCTGCATTTTATCTGAAGTAACGGTGCTCTACCAATCTCTAGTCAGCCATTTTCTGCCTCCTTTCAACTCATTACTGGCTCTGCAGTTATATGCTATCTGCTTTTCACAACCTCAGCTGTTCCAAGTTACTTGTAAGATTGCCAGTAGCAGAGAAATTATACAGGTTATCTCCTTTCCCTCTGTTTCCATTGTGTTTATTATTTAGTCATTACAAAACAGTTCCACACTTAATTGTTTGCTAATTGTATCATGTGCTATTAGCCTGATATCCTCAATGGGATGCTAAACCCCAAGAAGGAAGGGATCCTGTTATAGGTTTTATTATTTACTACACTAAGCTAGTTCATAGTATATTCTCAGTAAATATTGGGATACTGATAACACTTCTATTGACAACTCATGTTTTCCTAGTTTAGTGGGGTTTTTTTCTGCAAGTTTTTGTAGTTTCCTGTTAGATATAGGGGATGGCTGATTTATAATGGGAAAAGATGGTTTACCTTCAGTTGTCACCAACTGAAACATGACATCAGTCTATAAAAATATGCAGAGATAACAGACTATGATAAAATTGTTTAAAAAATTGAACAATGAATTAATTCAAAGTGTAACCAATATTTGCATGAAAGGTAGAATTTCAAAGATAGAATTAGGGCATAGAAAAAAAAATTTTTTTTTGGTCAGATTTTCTGTCTATTCAGTAGCTGTGTGGACTTTGGGCAAGTTACTAAACTACCCTCCACCGTGTAAAATTGCGAAAACAATTGTTCATCCTTCAAAGCATTGTTAAGAGAATCAAATGACAATGTTGTATAGTAAAGAATTTCTGGCCTTTGATCCTGGTTCCCTTGAATTTCTTGAGTGATAGGAGGCTCTTTGTTATTCATAGGGGGTCCCTTGGACTACATCTGAGTTTATACTAACAAGGTAGCTCATGGTGGGCATGTGGATAGTTTCAAGTTGGAATTCGAGTGTTGGGGCTTTGAGCCATGTGATAGCAGCCTGACCTCGTGACCTCTTGGTATACAGACTACAGATTGAGCTCAATCACTTGGTTATTGATACAGTCAATCATGCTTCTGTAATGGAACCCCAATAAAAGATCTGGACACCTGAGCACAGGTGAGCTTCCCTAGTTGGTAAGCATATATTGATGTGCCAAGAAGGTGATGTTTCCTGAGGACTGAGAAATTTCCTGTTTAGTACCCTCCCAGATCTTACCATACACATCTCTTCTTTTGGCTAGTCTTGATTTTCCCCTTTATAATAAAACTGTAATTGTGAATATAGTGCTTTCCTAAGTTCTGTGAGAAATTATTTTTTTTAACATCTTTATTGGAGTATAATTGTTTTACAATGGTGTGTTAGTTTCTGCTTTATAACATTGAATCATCTATACATATACATATATCCCCATAACCCTCCCCTCCTTCTTGCATCTCCCTCCCACCCTCCCTATCCAACCCCTCTAGGTGGTTAAAAATCACCAAGCTGATCTCCCTGTGCTATGCAGCTGCTTCCCACTGGCTATCTATTTTACATTTGGTAGTGTATATATGTCCATGCCACTCTCACACTTCATCCCAGGTTACCCTTCCCCTCCCCGTGTCCTCAAGTCCATTCTGTATGTCTGCGACTTAATTCCTGTCCTGCCCCTAGGTTCTTCAGACCTTTAATTTATTTATTTTTAGATTCTATATATATGTGTTAGCATACGATATTTGTTTTTCTCTTTCTGACTTACTTCATTCTGCATGACAGTCTCTAGGTCCATGCACCTCACTACAAATAACTCAATTTCGTTTATATTTATGGCTGAGTAATATTCCATTACATATATGTGCCACATCTTCTTCATCCATTCATCTGTCGATGGTCACTTAGACTGCTTCCATGTCCCGGCTATTGTAAACAAAGCTTCAGTGAACATTGTGGTACATTACTCTCTTTGAATTATGGTTTTATCAGGGTATATGCCTAGTAGTGGGATTGCTGGGTCATATGGTAGTACTATTTTAGTTTTATAAGGAACCTCCATACTGTTCTCCATAGTGGCTGCATCAATTTACATTCCCACTAACAGTGTAAGAGGGCTCCCTTTTCTCCATACCCTCTCCAGCATGTATTGTTTGTAGATTTTTTGATGCTGGCCATTCTGAATGGTGTGAAGTGATAACTCATTGTAGTTTTCATTTGCATTTCTCTAGTGATTAGTGATGTTCAGCATCCTTTCATGTGTTTGTTGGCAATCTGTATATCTTTTTTGGAGAAATGTCTATTTAGGTCTTCTGCCCATTTTTGGATTGGGTTGTTTCTTTTCTTCATATTGATTTGCATGAGCTGCTTGTAAATTTTGGAGATTAATTCTCTGTCAGCTGCTTCATTTGCAAATATTTTCTCCCATTCTGAGGGTTGTCTTTTCATTTTGTTTATGGTTTCCTTTGCTGTGCAAAAGGTTTTAAGTTTCATTAGGTCCCATTTGTTTATTTTTATTTCCATTTCTCTAGGAGGTGGGTCAAAAAGGATCTTGCTGTGATTTATGTCATAGAGTGTTCTGCCTATGTTTTCCTCCAACTGTTTTATAGTGTCTGGCCTTACATTTAGGTTTTTATTCCATTTGAGTTTATTTTTGTGTATGGTATTAGGGAGTATTCTAATATCATTCTTTCACATGGAGCTGTCCAGTTTTCCCAGCACCATTTATTAAAGAGGCTGTCTTTTCTCCACTGTATATTCTTGCTTACTTTATAAAAAATAAGGTGACCATATGTGCATGGGTTTTTGTTCTAGTTCTAGTTTGTTCTAGTTCAAATGCCATTGTTAGTTTGATAGGGATTGCATTGAATCTATAGATTGCTTTGGGTAGCATAGTTATTTCCACAATGTTGATTCTTCCATTCCAAGAACATGTTGTATCTCTCCATCTGTTTGTATCATCTTTAATTTCTTTCATCAGTGTCTTATAGTTTTCTGCATACAGGCTTTTTTCTCCATAGATAGGTTTATTCCTAGGTATTTTATTCTTTTGTTGCAATGGTAAATGGGAGTGTTTCCTTAATTTTTCTTTCAGATTTTTCATCATAAGTGTATAGGAATGCAAGAGATTTCTGTGCATTAATTTTGTATCCTGCTACTTTACCAAATTAAGTGATTAGCTCTAGTAAGTTTCTGGTGGCATCTTTAGGATTCCCTATGCATATATCATGTCATCTGAAAACAGTGACAGCTTTATTTCTTCTTTTCCAATTTGGATTCCTTTTATTTCTTTTTCTTCTCTGATTGCTGTGGCTAAAACTTCCAAAACGATGTTGAATAATAGTGGTGAGAGTGGGCAACCTTGTCTCATTCCTGATCTTAGAAGAAATGGTTTCAGTTTTTCAACATTGAGAATGATGTTGGCTTTGGGTTTGTCATATATGGACTTTATTATGTTGAGGTAAGTTCCCTCTATGCCTACTTTCTGGAGGGTTTTTCTCATAAATAGGTGTTGAATTTTGTTGAAAGATTTTTCTGTATCTATTGAGATGATCATATGGTTTTTCTCCTTCAGTTTGTTAATATTATGGTTTATCACATTGATTGATTTGTGTATATTGAATCCTTGCATTCCTGGGATAAACCGCACTTGATCATGGTGTATGAATCTTTTAATGTGCTGTTGGATTCTGTTTGCTAGTATTTTGTTGAGGATTTTTGCATCTATGTTCATCAGTGATATTGGCCTGTAGTTTTCTTTCTTTGTGACATCTTTGTCTGGTTTTGGTATCAGGGTGATGGTGGCCTTGTAGAATGAGTTTGTGAGTGTTCTTCCCTCTGTTATATTTTGGAAGAGTTTGAGAAGGATAGGTGTTAGCTCCTCTCTAAATGTTTGATAGAATTTGTCTGTGAAGCCATTGAGTCCTGGGCTTTTGTGTGTTGGAAGATTTTCAATCACAGTCTCAATTTCAGTGCTTCTCTTTGGGTTGTTTATATTTTCTATTTCGTCCTGGTTCAGTCTCAAAAGGTTGTGCTTTTCTAAGAATATGTCCATTTCTTCCAGGTTGTCCACTTTATTGGCATAGAGTTGCTTGTAATAATCTCTCATGATCCTTTGCATTTCTGCAGTGTCAGTTGTTACTTCTCCTTTTTCATTTCTATTTCTATTGGTTTGAGTCTTCTTTTTTTTCTTGATGTGTCTGGCTAATGGTTTATCAATTTTGTTTCTGTTCTCAAAGAACGAGCTTTTAGTTTTATTGATCTTTGCTATTGTTTCCCTTATTTCTGACCTTATCATTATGATTTCTTTCCTTCCACTAACTTTGGGGGGTTTTTGTTCTTCTTTCTCTAATTGCTTTAGGTGTAAGGTTAGGTTGTTTATATGAGATGTTTCTTGTTTCTTGAGGTAGGATTGTATTGCTATAAACTTCCTTCTTAGAACTGCTTTTGCTGCATCCCATAGGTTTTGGGTTTTCGTGTTTTCATTGTCATTTGTTTCTAGGTATTTTTTGATTTCCTCTTTGATTTCTTCAGTGATTTCTTGGTTATTTAGTAGTGCATTGTTGAGCCTCCATGTGCTTATATTTTTCCCAGATATTTTCCTGTAATTGATATCTAGTTTCATAGCATTGTGGCCAGAAAAGATACTTGATATGATTTCAATTTTCTTAAATTTACCAAGGCTTGATTTGTGACCCAAGATATGATCTGTCCTGGAGAATGTTCCATGAGCACTTGAGAAGAACATGTATTCTGCTGTTTTTGGATGCAATGTCCTATAAATATCAATTAAGTCTACCTTGTTTAATGTATCATTTAAAGCTTGTGTTTTCTTATTTATTTTCATTTTGGATGATCTGTCCATTGGTGAAGGTGGGGTGTTAAAGTCCCTTACTATGATTGTGTTACTGTCGATTTCCCTTTTATGGCTGTTAGTATTTGCCTTATGTATTGAGGTGCTCCTATGTTGGGTGCATAAGTATTTACAATTGTTATATCTTCTTCTTGGATTAATCCCTTGATCATTATGTAGTGTCCTTCTTTGTCTCTTTTAATAGTCTTTATTTTAAAGCCTATTTTGTCTGATACGAGAATTGCTACTCCAGCTTTCTTTTGATTTCCATTTGCATGGAATATCTTTTTCTATCCCCTCACTTTCAGTCTGTACATGTCCCTAGGTCTGAAGTGGGTCTCTTGTAGACAGCATATATATGGGTCTTGCTTTTGTATCCATTCAGCCAGTCTATGCCTTTTGGTTGGAGCATTTAAATCCATTTACATTTAAGGTAGTTATTGATATGTATGTTTTTGTTACAATTTTCTTAATTGTTTTGCATTTGTTATTGTAGGTCTTTTTCTTCTCTTGTGTTTCCTGCCTAGAGAAGTTCCTTTAGCATTTGTTGTAAAGCTGGATTGGTAGTGCTGAGTTCTCTTAGCTATTGCTTGTCTGTAAAGGTTTTGATTTCTCCATTGAATCTGAATGAGATCCTTGCTGGATTGAGTAATCTTGGTTTTAGGTTTCCCCCTTTCATCACTTTAAATATGTCCTGCCACTCCCTTCTGGCTCACAGAGTTTCTGCTGAAAAATCAGCTGCTAACCTTATGGGGATTCCCTTGTATGTTATTTGTTGTTTTTCCCTTGCTGCTGTTAATATTTTTCTTTGTATTTAACTTTTGATAGTTTGATTAATATGTGTCTTGATGTGTTTCTCCTTGTATTTATCCTGTATGGGACTCTCTGTGCTTCCTGGACTTGACTATTTCCTTTCCCATATTAGGGAAGTTTTCAACTATAATCTCTTCAGATATTTTCTTAGTCCCTTTCTTTTTCTCTTTTTCTTCTTCTGGGACCCCAATAATTCGAGCGTTGGTGCATTTAATGTTGTCCCAGAAGTCTCTAAGACTGTCCTCAATTCTTTTCATTCTTTTTTGTTTATTCTGCTCTGCGGTAGTCATTTCCACTATTTTATCTTCCAGGTTACTTATCTGTTCTTCTGCCTCAGTTAATCTGCTATTGATACCTTCTAGATTATTTTTAATTTTATTTATTTTGTTGTTCATCATTATTTGTTTCCTCTTTAGTTTTTTCTAGGACCTTGTTAAACGTTTCTTGTATTTTCTCCATTCTATTTCCAATATTTTGGATATTCTTTACTACCATTACTCTGAATTCTTTTTTAGGTAGACTGCTTATTTCCTCTTCATTTGTTTGGTCTGATGGGTTTTTACCCTGCTTCTTCATCTTCTGTGTGTTTGTCTGTCTTCTCATTTTGCTTAAGTTACTGTGTTTGGGGTCTCCTTTTTGCAGGCTGCAGGTCCATAGTTCCCATTGTTTTTGGTGTCTGCCCTCAGTGGCTAATGTTGGTTCAGTGTGTTGTTTGGCTTCCTGGTGGAGGGGACTGGTGCCTTTGTTCTGGTGGATGAGGCTGGATCTTTTATTTCTGGTGGGCAGGACTGTGTCTGGTGGTTTGTTTTGGGGTGCCTGTGAACTTATTATGATTGTAGGCAGCCTCTCTGCTAATGGGTGGGGTTGTGTTCCTGTCTTGCTAGTTGTTTGATGTAGGGTGTCCAGCACTGTAGCTTGCTGGTCGTTGAGTGGAGCTAGGTGTTGGTGCTGAGATAGAGATCTTTGGGAGAGCTTTTGCCGTTTGATATTACATGGAGCTGCGATGTCTCTGGTGGACCAATGTCCTCAAGTCAGCTCTCCCACCTCAGAGGCACAGGCTTGTAACCCAGCAGGAGCTCCAAGACCCTGTCAGCCACACAGTTCAGAAGAAAAGGGAGAAAAAAGGAAAGAAGGAGAAAAAAATAAAATAGTTATTAAAATAAAAAATTATTAAATGTAAAAAAATTAAAAAGTAATTAAAAAAAGAAAAGAAAAAGAAAGAAAGAAGAGAGCAACCAAACCAAAAAAAAAAATCTTCCAATGATATCAAGTGCTAAAAAACTATACAAATAAAAAAGAAAACAGACAGAACCCTAGGACAAATGGTAAAAGCAAATGTATACAGACAAAAACACACAAAGTCCACCACCTCAATTTTGGAATGATTCGTGTCTATTCAGGTATTCCAGAGATTCAGGGTACATCAAGTTGATTGTGGAGATTTTATCCGCTGCTCCTGAGGCTGCTGGGAGAAATTACCCTTTCTCTTGTCTGTTTGCACAGCTCCTGGGGTTCAGCTTTGGATTTGGCCGTGCCTCTGCGTGTAGGTCGCTTGAGGGTGTCTGTTCCTCACCCAGACAGGACGGGGTTAGAGGAGCAGCTGATTATGGGGTTCTGGCTCACTCAGGCCGGGGGGATGGAGGTACCGAATGTGGCAAGAGTCTGCAGCGGCTGAGGCTGGCATGACGTTGCAACATCTCCTGGGGAAGTTGTCCCTGAATCATGGGACGCTGGCAGTGGGGGGCTGCACAGGCTCCCAGGAGGGGAGGTGTGGATAGTGACCTGTGGTTGCACACAGGGTTCTTGGTGGCTGCAATAGCAGTCTTAGCATCTCATGCCTGTCTCTCGTGTCTGCACTGATAGCTGCGGCTTGTGCCTGTCTCTGAAGCTCGTTTAGGTGGTGCTCTGAATCCCCTCTCCTCGTGCAGCCTGAAACAATGGTCTCTTGCCTCTTAGGCAGTTCCAGACTTTTTCCCGGACTCCCTCCTGGCTAGCTCTGGTGCACTAGCCCCCTTCAGGCCGTGTTCACTCAGCCAACCACAGTCCTCTCCCTGGGATCTGACCTCCGAAGCCCCAACCTCAGCTCCCAGCCCCCCCCATAAGGAATTCTTTAACAAAGCAGAAACTCTTTTTAGCTCCTGCCATCTTCATCTGTGAAGTCCAGGCCAACTGGAAAGGGGGCAGGGAAAGCTCTGTTAATAGTCTTCCTGGTTGTCACATGCAGATGGCTTGCTTTGTACCTTGCTGTGTTGTTTCCCACTGGTGTTGAGGGATTCTCTCCATCCATTCTGTGCTTTGTTGCTTTTCTAGGCCACAAATCTGTATCCTTGACCTCTAAGATATTTTCAGTGCTTTGCGATTTAGGATCTTCACTACTGCTCTGCTATAGTCTATGCTCTCTGGGCGCTGGCATAGAAGAGACAGGACCAGAAGATATTCTGAGTCAGATTCCCCTTTACCCTCCCATTCTAACAATTATTTCTGTGATTATCTAAAATTTCTTAAGCACTTCTCTTATCTTTCTTTAGAAGAGTTTATTCTGAAATAGTTGTACAAACTGAGACTTTAAGAGATGCCTCATGGATTTTAGTACCCTGGAAGTCAGGATGAAGCCAGCAGCCCAAATACTTCTGATCTTTTTCTTTCCCATTGTCCCCTAAATCATCTTATGGATTTAACCCCTGGAAGATTGTCTCCCTAAATCTCCAAATATGTTCAGACAAGTCTGAATCTACAATATTGGCTTTGAAGTTCCTACAAAATATAGATTAAAATATACACATTTCTAAACTGCTGTTTGAATTACTGAATTCTCTCTTCCCTACAATGCCAATTTAAAGATTACTTTGAGTTATTGTGCAGTGATGACACTGCCTGCTGTGGCAAGACTGAAACCCATGTTGCATGTAAGTGAATTCAGTTATTTGTTGCTAAGGATGTGTAGACATTCCTATAGTAAATGTGCAGAGCTCAGTTCCTTTCCAGTTCTACAACTGCATATTTAAAAATTCCCCATTGCCCAAAGCTGCTACAACTGTCATTCATACATATGTATATTTTTTTCAAAGAAGCTTCTAACTGATTAAATTTGATAACCAATTTTATTAAAACACCATAGAAATTATTTACATTGGAGATTCTCAGGATGGTACCTAAAACCATCTACTCTCAGAGTGCTAGTCACAGATTCAGATCTGATAAAATGACTTAGCTTTACCATCTTGGCTACTGCCACATTTACCTAAGCAGAAGACTGGTTCAGGTCAAAGGTTTGAGTAGGGGTTACCATAATACTTATATTTCATTTACTTTTTTTTTTAATTAAAGGTTTATAATGAAGGAATGTTGAGGGATCAGAGGAACAAATCCACATGTGCATTTGGGATTTTGTAAGGGTCACTTTGTCAAAATTTGTGTTAATAGAGCTTAAACAAAACCTCTAAAAGATGAATGCTAGTGGTAATTCTGAAACTTTGTGGTCCAGCATACCCTGTCTCTAACTTCCTCCTCCTTCTCTCCCACCCCTGGATTCCGAGACGTCCCACAGAGAACTCAAGGAGGCCTTGAGCTTGTCTCTCAGTTCAGGAAACTCACAATTTCCTGGTGGTGGTAGGAACTGAGATAATATGCAAAGTAAGGCTCTGCCTTTTGTTGCTATGATCTGTGGTCACTAGGGAAAAACAGAGAGAAAAAAACACAACAACCTTTATTTTTGAGAGAACAAGTGTAGCTGAATGTATAGGTTCAATTATTTTGTTGGAATCCAACCACCACCCTGGAGTTAGTGCAGAAGGAGGAACCCCTAGAGGAGAAAATATCAGGGTCAAATTCCCCAGCTTCTGTCTCTGGGGACAGCTGATAAAGCTCTATGGCCCTCCCCTCAAAGCCTCTAGCCACCTGTCAAAATGCTTATTCTCAGGATTTTGGGATCCATGAACAGGAGATGCTTTCATGAAAAATAATTAGAAATTTTAATATATATTTAGCAGTCTGGTTAAATGACACTTTTTAAAAATTTGACTTTTGCACATTTCAGTAGAACATATTTTATGTAAAACGTGGGTATTCTCTGCAAAATTCTTCTCTTTTAAGGAAGGGCTGAAACTATAGAGTGTACAATAACTCTGTAGGTGTCCTTGGTGTCAGCTTAAACTCCTGCTATGTTTTCTGTGGGAGTAACTGATGTGCCTTCTATTTTATAATTCTGAATGTCAATACTGAAAACAGTTGGCAGCAGCCACGCGTCCTCATGTATATCTAGACAATGGTATATCACTCAGTGCTAAAAAGAAATGAGCTATCAAGTCACAAAAAGACATGGAGAAATATTTAATGCATATTACTAAGTGAAAAAAGCTAATCTGAAAAGATTACATACTGTATGATTCCAACTACACGACACTCTGGACTATATGACATTCCAGAAAAGGCAAAATTATGGAGACAGTAGTTAGGGGGAAGGGAGAGATGAATAGGTAGAGTACAGAGGAATTTTAGGGCAATGAACATATTCTGTATGATAGTACAATGGAGGGTACATGTCATTACACATTTGTCAAAACCTATAGAATGGACAACACCAAGAATAAATCTAATGTGAACCATGAACTTTGGGTGATCATGATGCATCATTGTAGGTTCACTGGCATGTTGATCGTGTGGAGGCTGTGTATATGTGGAGTCAGCGGGTATATGAGGACTCCCTGAACTTCTTGCTCAATTTTGCTTTGGACTTAAAACTGCTCTAAAACATAAAGTCTGTTTTAAAAAATATTAAAATGATATTTTCTGATTCTATAAGTGAAATACTAAAAGTTTAAAATCTCATGAGCTTAGTTATTACATTTTTTCTATGTATATAATAAAGTCATTGATACCATACTGTATACATACAGAGTTTATAAAATTTTGTATATAATTTGGAAGTCTGTTTTTTTATTTTCCTTTCCTAAGCCAGTCCACATTATTAAGACCTCTTTATAAGTATTCTTTCTAATTACTTAAATATTCATACATATTAATATACTAATAATTTATATAATCCCTCTATCATTGGATATTTGGGATATTTCCAATTGTTGATTATTCTAATAATGATCTATGTGCATTTTCTATACATCTGATTGTTTTATTATGATATATTACTGTATGTGAAATGACAAAGCATGGGTTATGAACATTGTTGGATACTGTGAAATACTTTCCCGAAGATTAAATCAAATGTTACTATTAACTAGGAGCATATGAGCGTGCTTTCTTTTTTTTTTTTTCTATTTTATTTTATTTTTTTTGCTTTATAACAAATTTAACCAGTTATACATATACATATGTTCCCATATCCCCTCCCTTTTGTGTCTCCCTCCCACCCTCCCTATCCCACCCCTTCAGGCAGTCACAAAGCACCGAGCTGATCTCCCTGTGCTATGCTGCTGCTTCTCACTAGCTATCTACCTTACGTTTGGTAGTGTATATATGTCCATGCTGCGCTTTCACTTTGTCACAGCTTACCCTCCCCCCTCCCCATATCCTCAAGTCCATTCTCTAGTAGGTCTGTGTCTTTATTCCTGTCTTACCCCTATGTTCTTCATGACATTTTTTTCTTAAATTCCATATATATGTGTCAGCATACAGTATTTGTCTTTCTCTTTCTGACTTACTTCACTCTGTATGACAGACTCTAGGTCCATCCACCTCATTACAAATAGCTCAATTTCATTTCTTTTTATGGCTGAGTAATATTCCATTGTATATATGTGCCACATCTTCTTTATCCATTCATCCGATGATGGACACTTAGGTTGTTTCCATCTCCGGGCTATTGTAAATAGGGCTGCTATGAACATTTTGGTACACGTCTCTTTTTGAATTATGGTTTTCTTAGGGTATATGCCCAGTAGTGGGATTGCTGGGTCATATGGTAGTTCTATTTGTAGTTTTTTAAGGAACCTCCATACCGTTCTCCATAGTGGCTGTATCAATTCACATTCCCACCAGCAGTGCAAGAGGGTTCCCTTTTTTCCACACCCTCTCCAGCATTTATTGTTTCTAGATTTTTTGATGAAAGCCATTCTGACTGGTGTGAGATGATATCTCATTGTAGTTTTGATTTGCATTTCTCTAATGAGTAAAGATGTTGAGCATCCTTTCATGTGTTTGTTGGCAGTCTGTATATCTTCTGTGGAGAAATGTCTATTTATGTATTCTGCCCATATGAGCGTGCTTTCACATTCCATATTTTAAATTGAAACTTATTTATAATTTCTGATAGGTAATAATTATTCAGTCAACCTTTCCAGTATTTTTTTAAAGGCATTCCCTTATCTCCTCTTCTTTATCCAGAAGCATAAGAATCTGACTAAATACAGAGGGTTGAAAGTACTGCTTAAGGGATTTATTCACAGTGCATCTACAGTGTCATTTCATTAATAGGGTTTGACATAAACCCTAGTGACATAATCAACCAGATATGTACAGTTGTTTTCAGAACACAATGTGTGAATAAATGGTCAGTCTTTTTAATTTTTTTTAAGTTTTGTGTGAATGGATGTATCTCTCTTTTAAGTTCTAGTCTCTCAGATCATGTCCTTGGTAAACTGGTGAGAAATTCCTATGGTAAAGTAGTTTGATGGGATCCTTAGTGACTAATTACCATGAGTATGAACATACATGCTACTAAGACTTTCAACAAATTTCCCCCCCAAAATCATAGTGTACATTTATAACAAGCTTCTAGAATCATGTAATCTTTGAAATCCTGACAAAGTCTCAATTCTCCTGGAAAGTTTGTCAAAGGGCATCTTGGGGAAATGCTGTAGGCTCATGAATATTTATAAATACTGTTGTAAATCCGGCAACATCCTCAGGCTTTTTGCCTTTCACCTTTGGATGTGATATACAATGTGATCCAAATTATGATATGAATGACTAGGAAAACTGATTAGGTGATGCGATTGCTGTGACATTTCCTTAAGTCCAATATATTATACTACATATATATTACTCTTTCAAGATAGTTCTTGCTTTGGCAAAATATGCACTTTTCATCCTCTAATCTGAAGAATTTTCTTTATTGTAACATTCCAAAGTCATGTTAGGGATTAGTTTGCCTGCAATTTTCAGTTATTTTGAAGGATGTGTAGTTGACAAGCTGTACATAATGGGCATTTGTATTAGAAGTTACTACTTTAATTTGTGGTACATTGAATATACTTTAATTTGTCAAACACTGGCTTTTTGCCAGCCTCTGTTCTAGGTGTTTGTTTACCACAATATCTAAGCCTGACTCTAGCTCTACTCTCATGGAGGTGCTGGTTATGGGAAAAAAGAATTTGATGACCTATGATGACAGCTACAAAAAAGGAAGTACAGTGTGGGACAAAAGCACATGAAATGGAAACTAAACCTAGAATGATAGATAGAAAATCTTTTTTGGAAAAGTAGTACTTAACCTGAGATTGGAAGAGCGTATAAGCGTTAGCTAAGAGATTTTGTAGAGGAAAGAGGAAGCAATATACTGAACACCATAAAGTATGATATAACAAAGGGACTAGAAAAAAGACCACTAGAGCTGGAGCATGGACAGTGAATGTTAAGCCCAGAAATGTGGACTGACGCTGTGTTGTAGAGGTACACCTAAGCCTTGTCAAACATTTTGAACATTACCTCAAAGGATGTAAGTGGAGACTTTTAAGCAGAGGAGCAATGTAAAAATATCACATTGGGTGAAGTAAAGAAAGGAACTAGAATGAAGTAGGGGTAAGGTACAGAGACTGGTAGAGGTAATGGTGGCAGGGGAGGCATGTTACTGTTGGGGCCAGGGAAGGTCACCCTAAAATACTCCTCAGTGGCATATTGATCATTTTGAATTAAAGTTACTCAAGAAACTGCCAGTTCAAGACCCTCCTCTGTCACCTTGAAAGCAGGAAATAAATCTCTCATGTGAAAGGTGCACCTTCTGTGTCTGGAGGTAGAAGGACACCCTTATCATTAGAGATAGAGAATTTGGGGCCCAGAAGCCTGTATAAACAAAACTTGTTATTTCTTTAATTTACTACCTAAACCCAAACTCTGTTTAGATTCTTCACTCATCAAGCACCAAAGCCAAAGTTTCTATGTCCTGTCAATTCCTCACAATTTTATTGTTTCTTTTTCTAAAAAGTTTAAAAGCTGCCTGCTTTGGCCACTTTGTAGGCCCCATTTCTATGAGACCTCTGTGTGCAAAATTAAACTTGTTTCTTTTTTGTCCTGTTAATCTGTCTTGTGTCAATTCTAGTATTAGTCCAGCCACAAGAACTCAAGAAGGTGTGGGGGGGGATTTCTTCTGCCCTAACATTACTATATTGGCTTGATTGGTCTAGTGTATAAACAATGGCAAAGTGGAAAACAAACTATTTTAAAGAGACACTTGGAAGAGAAAATTAATAGAGCATAGTAACTTATTCTATTTGGAGCTGAGTTAGTAGATATGCGTGAAAGAGTTAGGGTTAGCATTAGAATTTGAGGATGTTGAAGGGCCTGTGAACATTAAAGTGGAGACAGGATTTAGGCAGTCGATTACAGAGGTCTGAAGTACAAATGATAGTGCTGTGCTAGGATTTGGGCATTATTAGAATACAGATGATGAAGCCACGAGAGAGGACAAGAATGCCTATGGAAGAAATTTAAAAGAAAAAATAAAGCACTGAAAAACAAAACTCCAAATTCAACTGGCTGGTAGAGAGAGCTGACCTCAACATTTCCTGTGGCTTGACAGGGTTCTTCAAGGAGACAGGAGTCTGTCTCCAGGCTCTTAATCTCCCTTTTCTTAACCCATTTAGAAAATTAGAAAACTTATCATTGTAAATTCTTTCCCTGCCCTTTGAGATGTAAATCTTTTAAAAAGCTTGTTGCTAGTTTTACAATACAGGTTTGTTTTTCTCAAGGACCTGGGGGCCATCCTTTTGAAATAGTAGCTCCCAATTTTGTGGGAGGACAAGAGACTGATACTGGAGAATATCCAGCTCCAAGTTGTTAAAATACCTCCTTTCATTAAGATATTAGACCTGTACTGGGAAAACTATAAGACACTGATGAAAGAAACTGAAGATGACACAAACATATGAAAAGATATACCTTGTTCTTGGATCAGAAGAATTAATATTGTTAAAATGACCATACTACCCAAGGCAATCTATAGATACAATGCAATCCCTTTCAAAATACCAATGGCATTTTTCACAGAACTAGAACAAATAATTCTAAAATCTGTATGGAAACACAAAAGATGCCAAATAGCCAAAACAATCTTGAGAAAGAAGAACAGAGCTGGAGGAATCATGTTCCCTGACTTCAGGCTATTTTACAAAGCTACAGTGATCAAAACAGTATGGTACTGGATAAAAACCAGACACATAGGTCAATGGAAAAGGATAGAGAGCCCAGAAATAAACCTATGAACTTATGGTTAATTCATCTAGTACAAAGGAGGTAAGAATATACAATGGAGAAAAGACAGTCTCTTCAAAAAACAGTGCTGGGAAAACTGGACAGCCACACATAAAAGAATGAAATTGAAACATTCTCTAACACCATATACAAAAATAAACTCAAATGGATTAAAGGTCTACATGTAAGACCTGAAACTATAAAACTCCTAGAAGGGAACATTGGCAGAATATTCTTTGACATAAATTGAAGCAGTATTCTTTTTTTTTTTTTTTTTTTTGGATCTGTCTCCTAAGGCAAAATAAATAAAAGCAAAAATAAACTTAAAAGCTTTTTCACAGCAAAGGAAAACACTGACAAAACAAAAAGACAACCTACTGAATGGGAGAAAATATTTGCAAATGGTATGACTGATAAGGCATTAATATCCAAAATATATAAACAGCATATACAATTCAACATCAAAAAACAACCTGGTTTAAAAATGGGCAGAACACCTGAGTAGACATTTTTCCAAAGAGGACATGAAGACGGCCTACAGACACATGAAAAAAATGTGCAACATTGTTAATCATTGAAGAAATGCAAATCAGAACTACAATGAGCTATCACCTCACACCTGTCAGAAGTGCTGTCATCCAAAAGAACACAAATAACAAATGTTGGAGAGGATGTGGTGAAAAGGGGACACTTGTACACTGCTGGGGGGAATGCAAATTGTTGCAGCCACTGTGGAAAACAGTATGGAGATTTCTCAAAAAAATAAAAATAGAACTACTATATAACCCAGCAATTCCACTCCTGGGTATATATTTGAAAAAAGGAAAACATTAATTCAAAAAGATAGATGCACCCCAATGTTGATAGCAGCATTATTTACAATTTCCAAGATATGGAAGCAACCTAAGTGTCCATCAACAGACGAATGGATAAAGAAGATGTGATATATAGATACATATATATAAATATCACTGTATATATATATATATATATATCACAGTAATGAAATATTATTCAGCCATTAAAGGAATGAAGTATTGCCTTTGTAACAACATGAATGGACTTGAAGGGTGTTATGCTACGTGAATAAGCCAGAAAAATACTGTATGATAGCACTTACATATGGAATCTAAAAAATACTACAAACTAGTGAATACAATAAAAAAGAAGCAGGGGCTTCCCTGGTGGCGCAGTGGTTGAGAGTCCGCCTGCCGATGCAGGGGACACGGGTTCGTGCCCCGGTCCGGGAAGATCCCACATGCCGCGGAGCGGCTGGGCCCGTGAGCCATGGCCGTTGAGCCTGCGCGTCCAGAGCCTGTGCTCCGCAACGGGAGAGGCCATGACAGTGAGAGGCCCACATACCGAAAAAAAAAAAAAATAAATAAAATAAAATAAACATCAACTTAAAAAAAAAAAAAAAAAGAAGCAGACTCACAGACAGATTTAGAGAACAAACTAGTGGTTGCCAGTAGGGAGAGGGAAGGGAGAAGGGGAAATATAAAGGCAGGGCATTAAGAGTTACAAACTATTATGTATAAATTAAGCTACAAGGATATATTGTACAACACAGTATTTTATATATACTATAAATATTTTATAATGTTTTTAATAACTATAAATGGATATTTTATTGTAACTATTTTATGATAACTATACATGGAGTATAACCTTTAAAAATTGTGAATCACTATATTGTACACCTGTCACATATAATATTGTACATCAACTATACTTCAATTTAAAAAAGATATTAGAAAGTTTATTTTTCCTTTGAGTAAAACCAGTTAGCAAACACAGATGGCCTACTATGTCCCATTCACCTCAGCTCTTAAAAACCCCACCTCCTGCCTTTTGTTTCAGAGAAGTTGAGTTCAGACTGAGTTTTGGCCTCTCTTCTGTACTGAAACAGCCATGAATACAGTCTTTCTTTATATGGTCCCACAAAAACAAACTGAAGGGTTATAGATAGGAAGAAAACCAGGATGTTACAGCATTATGGAAGCCAGGGAAAGATAATGGTTCAAGAAAGAAGGAATGTCCATCACTGTCAAAATTTGCTGAAATGTGAAGCAAGATAAGAACTAAACAAATTGTATTGGATTACACGTTACCTAAGATATAAATGAACATATTGAAGTGGAAGTGTATCGAGTGTGTAGATGGAAACCATTTTGGAGTATGTTCGAGTGGAACAGAAGTGGTAAGGGTAGACAAGAATAAGATACACAGTCTCTTAACTGGAGGTCTTTATTAAGTTATATATTTGTACAGTTATGAAAACCCATTGAAGACATCATTTCTACTACATGCCTTTTTTTTTTTTTTTTTTTGCGGTACGCGGGCCTCTCACTGTTGTGGCCTCTCCCATTGCGGAGCACAGGCACCGGACGCGCAGGCTCAGAGGCCATGGCTCACGGGCCCAGCCGCTCCGCGGCATGTGGGATCCTCCCGTACTGGGGCACGAACCCATGTCCCCTGCATCGGCAGGTGGACTCTCAACCACTGCGCCACCAGGGAAGCCCTACATAGCATTTTTATAACAGAACCAATTTAAGAAATCCATATAAGAAATTCTGCAGCTACATTGTTGACTTCATTTGCGAAATTCAAGGACCCGTAATGTTGTTACTAAAAAGTGTTCTTTTAATAATTTTACAGGTTCCTAAAATATGTTACTTCTACGTGAATCTGAAGGCTATGAGAAATCTTATTAGCACAAGTATACAGGATAAAGCCAATAAGTTGCATATCATCATTCTGTTTAGGTCATTTATTTTGTTTCCTTAAAGATGAATTGAGAACTTCTTAGTACATCATATTTGGAAGTTGCTTTACTGACAAAACTGCCATCCATATGTCCTCACTCAGTCATTTCATGCCATGGTTCTGCTCAAAATCTCAGATGGAAATAGTATTTCACAGTTTATTAGTAATATTTTAGAATGGATTTCTATGACCTGATTTTGATCAGAATTATTTTTACATAAGGATTTACCCATTTTCATTGGGACAGAATGCTATAGTGGGAAGCTGTAAATACCCAATAAGTGAACAGGCATTAAAACTGTCATTTCTGAAACTGTGACAAATCTCTGTACTGATAGTAGAAATCAGGGCATTGTATAATTATATGGATCCACAAGGAAAATGGCTCATGGTCATCATAACTCTGGCTCATGCTTTTCTAACAGCAGCTCAGTGAGGTTTGTATTCTCTTGGACATTGCATTTCATTTAAAGGAAGATAGTTCTACGTGCTCATAAGTGTTATGTTTTTGACAGTGAGGAGGTGTAAAAAAGACCAGAAAAGAAATTTGAAGGCCACCTGATGGTAATAGGAGAAGGGTCCATTTTGACACAAAGTTCAATTCCTGTGCTAGGCAAGCCCAGTGCTCTAGGAGAATATATAATTACAGTTTGCATTGATTTCTCCAATTCCAGGAAAGAATAAAAGTGAGTTTATTTTTTCCAAGACATAGTTCCCTTTGGCAGCAAAGCCAATGGGAAATACTGATAATGCAACATGGGTGTTAAGCTGTATGACTTGCTGCACATAATGGCCTGACCATGCTCAGGTAATAACCAGAAGTTTCCAGAAGTACATTCAACTGTTCTTTCATAAACAACTCAAAATCTTCCCCAGCATGAATCTATTCTTTGCCAGTAGGACAACGCAAAGCAAATCCCGCCACCCCCCCAACAGTTTTTCACCCAAGGTTGAGCTAAAGAGCTCTTAAATGCTGTTTATTTCATTTACATGATATTTTCCTCATGCTAATGTTATTAGCTTGAAGGTTCTTTTGCCAGGACCACAGGGAGTGGCATTCACCCAACTTCAGTCTTGTTAGAGACCTGGAACCCATCAATCAGATGCTCTCTGTTTTGTCTACTTAAATCTTTTGGTGATCACTAACAGTCCAAATCATTTCACAATTTGGTGAAATTGCTTTTTATCCTTGCATTTCTATCTCCTTAATATCTGGCTGACCTGTATAATTTTTCTTAAATTTACACTTTAATTCAAAAGAATAAAAACTCCCTTCCATCTACATGGCTATCATAAATCCAAGCTCTTTGGGACTTACATTCCTGTAAAGAATTGACAGTGTGATTTAATTCTCTTAAATTTACTACATAATTTCATTTATTTTTAAAAGTAAATGTTTTATTCCTCTTTTATTATATAATAGAATTCCCCTTTAATCAAGACTACCCACCCAACATGTCTCTTTCTAAATATTTATATCTCTCTAAAGTTATCACATTTATTTCATCATTTAATTTCCTTTTTCTTCTTTCATTTTATTTATTTCTTTATTACAAATCACACTAACAAAGGATAATGATTCCCCATTTATGCAACCAGCCTTAACAACACCCCAGATCTGCTTTGTCACTTCTGCCTTTTAGACCACAGCCATTTTCCTTGCTTTGGGACCTAAAGGGGACTGTCTTTTGCGTGGTCACAAAGCGGAAGTTCTGTCCCTCTTGTTTCAACTCTCAGTACACAGACTGTCTCAGCCTCCCCAAGTGTGCAGGCTGTGAGGTAGAAGGTTTTCCATCATGCCTCCCAGGCAGGGTTCCTGGCAATTTCAGCAGAGTCTGGAAGCTCCAACTTCCCAGGCAGTTGAATGCCAGGGAAAGGTAATATAATCCCTATATACCAGGGGTTAACACTTCTTGGGGTTGGGTTTGGCCACCCTGTCCTTCCCTCACCCAGTGGTCTTTCCTGAGGCAATGATTCCATGTATCTTCTACCATGTACCTTCACATGACAGATTCCTTATCCATCATATAGGAAAATCTGTGTTTGTTTTCTTTCTCTCCTCACTTCACCCTCCTGGGACTGCAGGTCTCAGCCTTAGCCAGTAAACTTGAGTCACGCTCTGTTTTCTAGACTCCACTATCACTTCTATTATAATTCTTCTTTCACAGCTACTGTTACATAAACTTTTTACAGCCTCATTTTCTCCTCTAAAGAGTGGTATCCTCATAATAGGACCCTGGTGCTGCATCCAGGAATACTAGCATTTCAATACTTCAGAAAATTCTGATCAATTTCATTGTCTTTTTAGTCTAAGTACTGTCATGTTTACCAAACACTGTAATTGCTACACATTGCTACTCACAATTTTTCAATGCTCTTGCAATAAACACCAATATTTCACGTGATTTCCCCTTATGCCATAACCACAGTGTTTCTTCTACCATGTGCCACTCTAATTTAACTTGTAGACTAAAAGTCTTCCATGATGCATTTTGCATGGTCCATGTTTTTGAGTGAAACCAGAGAAGATTCTCAGGGCCTCTTCTCTTCTTCCCAATATAAAATTGAGAAAATTTTATTTTTCCTCCAAATGAATGTAAAACATAATTATGTATCCCTGACAACCGCACGTAGAACCAGATCATAGCCTGTATAAATTTCATCTAAAGCACAGTCTTTTTAGTTCAGAACTGGGGCCCAGATACCCTGGTAGAAGTCAGAGTGACAGTCCAAAGTACTAACATTGACACAGATGGGATTTCCAAAATTTTGCAGGCTGAGTGAGCAAAGTAGAAGATTGCAAAGTAGTTTGATACTAAGAAAACAGGGAAATGCCAAAAAAAACCCTTATCACCCCTCCTTAAAACTTTGCATAAATCTTTTTACTTATTTTATCTCCATTTAGAAAACAAGAGCCACATTTATATCTTAAACCACTTAAATTTTTAAAATTTCAGTTTAGGACTCATATAATTTGTATTGATCAGGAAATTTATATATGCATGTCAATTACTTTTTAATTGTAATTTGTAAGATAGTACCTTTTTCTTGCATCGTTATACTTGCATGAATTTTTCAGAAGATTCCACTTATTCTTATCAACTGTAAATGTTGCTACCCTTTTTGATGCACAAATCATTCGTATTTGTCCACTAGCAGAACTCTGTTCAGGTTGGCCTATTTGTCCTGTTTAGTAATTTCAAGTAAGCTCTGAGAGCATTCTTGCTTTCTTCAAACAACACATTTCAGATTCAATATATTTATCATTTTCTTTGTTGGCTCCAGAGTGTAGAATCAGCTATTCTCTGGATACCAAGGATGCACACTGATAAGTAGGAGAAAGAATAGGTTCAGTCCTTTTTGATGATAAAATGGGATTTTTTTTTTAGTATATCATAAACCAATGTTGTAATTAAATTTACTTCTTCCTTTCTATATTTCATATTTTAGTTTACTTGAACTTGAATTTCGAGTTGTCCATTTTTTTTTTTTTATTTTTTTTTTTCAGTACCTGGGCCTCTCACTGTTGTGGCCTCTCCCATTGCGGAGCACAGGCTCCGGACACGCAGGCTCAGCGGCCATGGCTCACGGGCCCAGCCGCTCCGTGGCATGTGGGATCCTCCCGGACCGAGGCACGAACCCGTGTCCCCCGCATTGGCAGGCGGACTCCCAACCACTGCGCCACCAGGGAAGCCCCATTTTATTTTTTGTTTTGGCCCTTTGGGTTGAACAATCCGAAAAGTGAGTCCAAATCACACAGTTCCAGGAAGTACTTATTTTCAGTATCACTAGAACACCAACTGTCTGAAAAGTAAAGTAATCTCCCAAACACTGAACTGTTGTATCAAAAACAGAAACCCAATACATTCATAAGACACAGTGATTAAAAAATAAAGACAAATGCTTACAGATGCCAACTAGACTTATTATGGTGATCATTTCACAGTGTATAAAAATATTGAAAGTTGTACACCTGAAAGTAATGTAATATTGTACACCTGAAAGTAATGTAATATTGTATCTCAGTTATAATTCAATAAAAATAATAAAATTAAAAATTAAAAAAATGCTGTTTTTCAAAATTTGGCTTAATATCTTCTAGCCTTTTGTGTTTGGACCCCACTAACCAAATTTCTTTACCCTTTATATAGTGCTTTACTAGTGTCATTATTTTCTTATTGCATGTGCTTTTAAGTCCTTACTTATAGAATCACAGATGTCCCTGTATATTCATGTTATCATGGTATTGTTCTATTTCAATTCCCCAAATTAAATAAATGATTCAATAACACCCACCAGAATTAATATCCATAATTACCAAAGTCAGATATGGAAGAACAAATGTGAAAGTTACAACTCAGAAAACTAGTATATACTAGCTTCTGTAAATTCATATGACCTCCTTAATATTAAGCAGTATTTTGTAATACGAGAGCTTTCTTAAGATGAATAGATAGATTATAACTATGTAAATAGATAAAAGATAGATAGATGATAGATTAGTTAGATAATAGATGAAAAACAATCCAATAGGTTTGGGTTTACTCTATCTGCAATATATTTTCCCCTTTACTTGCTGATCAGCAGTCCTTTCTTTCTCCTGTTCCCAGCAGCAATGGTATAGTAAAGTCACTTTGTGTTTCTTTGTAGACCATCTGGTCTCTCTCTACTCTCTTACATCTTCCGTGGCACAATGGGGAATATATTGGGTTATATTTTTTTAATGTATCAACATATGAGTTTACAAATGTAATTCCGATTCTAATGATATATTAACAGAAGGCAATGTTGTTCAAATAAAATTATTCTATTTTTCCCATTTTTTATTTTTAAATTCATTTAAATTCATTATAATTCATTATAAGAAATTGGATACAATATGTACATATCCCATCAATTTTAAATTCTCT
The DNA here is from genome assembly GCF_964341445.2 of Mesoplodon mirus. Taxonomy (NCBI): domain Eukaryota; kingdom Metazoa; phylum Chordata; class Mammalia; order Artiodactyla; family Ziphiidae; genus Mesoplodon; species Mesoplodon mirus. The sequence goes on along the minus strand of NC_138989.1, from coordinate 45,721,185 downwards.
CTTTAAGTCCACTTGAATGCAAATATCAGGCTACAGCCCCATTTTTATAATGCACAGTATATACCAATGCTGGCATCTCTTTCAGTTCCCTTGATACACATCCAAAATTTACGGATGAGATTTTGTAGCCTCTTGCTGAAAATTTAGCTGTAATGGCAAGAGAAGTGACTGCACACATCCACAATGCATGTCACTAAAATTACACCTCATGGAGACATAGAAAGAGAGTGTTTATCCCTGACAAACTGGAGGAACACCTGCAAACATAGATGGGGATGAAGGTCAAAAGCACCATAGAGCACCTGGTATAGGGAGTATTTTTGATCATTCATCTCTTGGAAAAGAAACAATACTAAATCCCTCTCTCAATTGAACTAACTCATTACTGGAAAATTCTTGCCAAGTTTCTGTGTGGGATTTTTCTATTCACTAGAGGTAGGCTATTTAACCAAGTGAAATACACTCCTTTCCAGAACCACGTCTTTTCACGTGAACTACTAGCATCAGTGCATTCCCGTGTCATGAATAAGAACAGCCATTGGACACCTGTGTTAGCTTTCATTTTACCTAAGAGGAACACTCTGCCTATGTTCCTTTCTTTATTCCTATTTTACTCTGCTATCCCCATTAGGCTTATAAGAAAAACAAATACTTCGATCTTAGAAGAGTAGAAAATATAATGTTATATGCAACTGAAATTTATGGCAAATTGTCATTAAATGGCTGATTCAAAGGAATTAACCTGCCATATATTTTTTGAGTACCTTATTCTTCTCCTAGTTACACAGGAGAACAGCAAGAGTCTTTTAGTTTTTCTAAAGACATGAGAATTTACACAATGTTAAAGCAGAAAACATTGTAACAGTTTGCAAAGATTTAGGAGGTATTCTGGTAATATTAGGCTAGGAAAAATACACTGACTGTAACCAGGAGAATTTCAAGATTATAGAGCAGTTGTATTTGTGGACATATAGTCATGAACAATAGTTCATGGAAGAAAAATTGCATTTATAACAAAATGAGTTATTGCTCAGCTTCAGGCAAGATATACAGTTGATACTTTTTTCCCATGCTCACTGAAGACTTTAGAAAATGTAAAAACAACAACAGCAAAACTTCTGTGCTATAATTCAAACTAACATTATATATATTTACATGTAATTTCATGGGGCTGCTTCTGTGTGTATGCTAAGATGGTCTCACATCTCTGAATGTTATTTGAGTGCTTACATTGGGTCAAGAACTCAAGGTTAACCTTATCCTATATATGTTGCAGCTAGACGGTGCTAGCCACCACATATTAATAATCTGATGGAGAAGCAAAACCAGCTCGATATTCCTCCATAATTATGAAATCCTTTCAAGGCACTACTGATGTCAGCTGGGCAGGGGAGGCAACCTATTTAATTCTAAATTCCTTCGATTGTTGTGGTAATTCTTTTTTTTTTTTTTACATTTTTACAGTGGTGTGTTAGTTTCTGCTTTATAACAAAGTGAATCAGTTATACATATACATATGTTCCCATATCTCTTCCCTTTTGCATCTCCCTCCCTCCTACCCTCCCTATCCCACCCCTCTAGGTGGTCACAAAGCACCGAGCTGATCTTCCTGTGCTATGCGGCTGCTTCCCACTAGCTATCTACCTTACATTTGGTAGTGTTTATATGTCCATGCCACTCTCTCACTTTGTCACAGCTTACCCTTCCCCCCTCCCCATATCTTCAAGTCCATTCTCTAGTAGGTCTGTGTCTTTATTCCTGTCTTACCCCTAGGTTCTTCATGACAATTTTTTTTCTTAGATTCCATATATATGTGTTAGCATACGGTATGTCTTTCTCATCCTGACTTACTTCACTCTGCATGACAGACTCTAGGTCCATCCACCTCACTACAAATAACTCAATTTCGTTTCTCTTTATGGCTGAGTAATATTCCATTGTATATATGTGCCACATCTTCTTTATCCATTCATCCGATGATGGACACTTAGGTTGCTTCCATCTCCTGGCTATTGTAAATAGAGCTGCAATGAACATTTTGGTACATGACTCTTTTTGAATTATGGTTTTCTTAGGGTATATGCCCAGTAGTGGGATTGCTGGGTCATATGGTAGTTCTATTTGTAGTTTTTTAAGGAACCTCCATACTGTTCTCCATAGTGGCTGTATCAATTCACATTCCCACCAGCAGTGCAAGAGGGTTCCCTTTTCTCCACACCCTCTCCAGCATTTATTGTTTCTAGATTTTTTGATGATGGCCATTCTGACTGGTGTGAGATGATATCTCATTGTAGTTTTGATTTGCATTTCTCTAATGATTAATGATGTTGAGCATTCTTTCATGTGTTTGTTGGCAATCTGTATATCTTCTTTGGAGAAATGTCTATTTAGGTCTTCTGCCCATTTTTGTATTGGGTTGTGTGTGTAGGTAGGACTCGGTTGAGAAGTGCCCGGTGGACAATTGCAGGGCGGTGTGACAATTTTAGCATTTCTTCAGTCTAATCGTCAGAAAATTATAGAAATCTTTTCTACATGTTTATTCCCTATTAAAGTAAAAATATCTGCAACTGCAGAACTCTATCCTTTGGTGGTGTTTCACATTGTCATATTCATGCAAGATTTTTCTTTCTTTTCTTGAAACTGGGTCATTTGATCATTTTAGATTTCCTGGGACAAAGCAGAAATGCAAGTGAAAAACATCTACTTGAGCAATTTTTTCCTTACTTTTCCCTTTCCCCTTCATTTTATATTCTGTCTGCCCTCTGAGGATCACTGTAGCAATGGAAATGCAAAATCTCTATTCAGCAACTTCAATATTTAATAGCATGACAAGAGTAAGTCAGTTGAGTTAAACAAATCTCCCATTCTTCTTTGGATTTTTTGTTTGTTTCATTGCTTCAAAGCTATGGGAGGGAAATAATTAATATTTGTCATTTTGATATGAATTTGACTAATTTTACCAGATGAAAATACAAAAGAAAAGAAAAAATTTTCTCTAGCTCTTTCTAACCATTTTAGTAATAGAAATATCTTATTTATAATTTTTAGAAGGCAGTCAGTAAGGATAATAAGATAATATTTTATAAATACCTAAACTGAGCATTATTTTCAGTGTTAGCAAAATATATGGTTTCTCTCTTGAGCTACCTGGGAAAGAAATCCAGGTGAGGAAGACTCATCATTTTTTTTTCCCCCAGCCAGGACTTTATTTTCCTGCACAACTAATGAGGACTAGAAAGCAGAGTGAAATACTGAGGGATCGCTTTTGATGGAAAATAACGTCTGCACATACACATATGCCCAAACACATCATACGTATAATCACATAAAGAAAAAAATAAGAGGGGACATCTGACAGGAAAGCATGAACCACCTGTTTGCACAACAGTTGTTTCTCTATTCTATCCATCTTATGTACAGAAGCCATATTTTCTATGGATTGTCTACGATATTGCCAGGATATTCTAACCACCATCAGCACCTCCCAAGTAGGCAACTGCTGACAAAATTATATGTTTACTAAGGCATTTTAAAAAAAGATTTATTTATATAACAAAACAGGTATAAAGTTTCAGTAAATGTGGGCAGAAAATGTTTTTAAGTTTTCATGAATTTTTGTTACTTCAAGAAATGTCTCTTGCTACTAAACAAAGTCAGAATGTATCCAATCTAAACTGAAAAATTATACAAGTGTTTGATCTCCCAAGGAAAATAAAATAGTGAATTTCCCTATACTCAATAAATAGCTAATAATGGAAACTATTTCATTAGAAAACAGTCTTATGGATAAACACATAAGTCACTGAAAAGGCTTGCATATTTTTCACACGAAATTAATGACATTTCCTCTTAGAGTATAAAGCAAAAGCATGTTGTTAAAGCTTAAAAAATACCTGAAAGTCATCTGTCCATAATTATATTAGCAATATTGGTAGCACTTTAATATAATTGATGTGACTATTACATATATTTTTATATAATTTCTACTTTGTTTTGCATGAATGAACTGGTCCATTATATTATAGTGCCACCTAATTTGAGTTCTTCTATATGGCTATGATGATTTATCTTTGAGTTATGAAATACGATGTTTTTATACTCTCAATTAATTAACCATATATATAGTACATATTTTGAATATGCCATTTCTTTAAGTCAATTTACTTATGAGATTAATGAAATGAATCTGAGTAAAGCCCCCAGTACAAGAGTCAAGTCCCCTCTTTTAGTTGGAGAACTGGCATGTTAGAAATAAACTGGCACATGGTAGGACCAAACATTCCTATACCACTTCTCCCTCAAATCCTTCCACTGTGGAGCCTGGAGCTCTAGACTCTTCCTGTTTTCTGTATCTTGTAAGGTATGGTGACACCTAGTTCGGAACAATGAAATCTCATGGAAGGCTTGCTGACATGCTGCTTGCCTGATAAAAGGACCAAACTAAACTAATATTTTTTCACCTTCCTTTCTGCCTCAAAAGAATTATGAGATCTGGAACTGAGATAACCTTCCTGTAACCATGAAGTACAAAAATAAGTTAAAAATGTCAACACACTAAGGATAAAGGAACAGAAATAAAGCGAGAGCACAGGTCCTCGAGTCTAAACAAATTGTCTTCTACTAGGACTTTTTTCATGAAAACAACAACAACAACAACAACCTCTTTTTATAATTAATATGCTGTTAATTGGGTCTTCTGTTACTTGAAGATGTAAATATTCCTAATTGAGTCACATTTCATTTATATTTGTTAAATTTTTAAATGAAATAGTTACTGTATTATATTTGGCTACGAGGGACAGAAAACCCCAAATTGCAATTGTTTAAACAGTTAAAAGTTTACTTCTCTCTCATTGAAAATATTGAATGAAGGTGGTCCATGGCAGATATCCTAGGCGATAATGTTATGGGTCCATGTATCTTTTATATACACATGTATGTGGCCTACATCTCAAGATCATTTTAAGGTCCAAGGAGGATATTTCAGGCCCATATAGCATATTTGCCTTCCAACCAGAAGGAAGGAGAAAAAGGGGGGAAAAAACGTGAAAAATCCACTCCACTTGATTCTTAAGGGCATGGAAACCTATCTGCGTACATCCTGTTCACTAGAACTTAGTTATATAACCACACCTTACTAAAAGGGAGGTTGAGAAACATGTCCAGTTGTAAATTCTATCACCAAAAAGAAGAGGAGACTAATATTGGAGGGTCTGATATCAGTTGTTGCTCTTGTCCTCCTCTTTGGCCTCCTAAATATCCAAGTTTTCTATACATAGAATATTTTTCCTACACATAGACTATTTCACCTTCTTCCCAAGAGTGAAAAATCCTAATATCTCCTCCAGCTTCTGCAAAGTTCAGTAGCTTTCAATGTGTGGAGCAGTCTTCTCCATCAGGTATACATATACAATGGTGAAATATATGCAGGAAACCACAAAAACATACAGCCATTGCTGGGTCAGAGCAATAAATCCATTTAGGCAGGGACAATGAACACTCTTTCCTCTAATAGAAGTATAAATTCCTTTATTAGCACATCTGGCAGCCCTGATTGTACTCTCTGAGAAGAACGCCCTTTTTCATTGTCTTCTGAGCACCATCTGTATCTTCAGAGTACTGCTTCAATATTCTTTATTCTTTATAACCACATCTATAGTGGGCATCAGAAAATATGTCTTTCCTGGGGACTGGGCAGACTTAGGAGGTCACCTTCTGTTGGTACAGATTTGTGATTTCTGAGACTACTATTGGATAGAAAATTTATTGACTTTTGTAGTCCAGTCTGTCTTTTGTTTTTGGTATCAATAGAATCTATTTGTAAGCATCTTATTTGTTTCTATTTAATTTCATACTCATGTTCCCTTAGTAGAATATCTTGTTTAAACCTAGTTTTTAACCTTGAATTCTCTGGTGTTTTATATAAAGAATTCTATCGATCCTTGATCTTCTCAATTAGCCATAGTTATCTTGATACTATCTGAAATAATGTTATGGAAGCGGAAGACAACACCTCTGACACAAATATGCCATTATATTTGCAACCTTTGTGTGGAAGGGCATCAGTATTACTTCTTTTTAAGTTTGCCATTCTGAAGCCACTACTTAACTGGTCCAGTTTTTGGTACAAAAGTAGTTGGCTTTCTCAGTCCTTCAAGGCCACAAAGTATGGGTCTTCCTGTCAAATTCTATCCCTGGCCAAGATACAAAGTGCTTCCTGTAACACACCTAATCTCCTTTCTATCCTGCTGGTGGTCTGGATAGTTCTGACCTGAGTCCATCTCTCTAAGCATTTTGTTGATAACAATAATAATATTTTCTGAAATGGTAGGAACCATTACTTCTGGGTCAGCAAATGGTCTGGCTTCCAAATTGCAATAGAAAACAGCTACAAGTTTTTCTATGGCATGACAAGGATAATGAGTAACTCGGCCTTCATAATCTGAATCTTTGCTACCATTCTCATAAATACTTCCACTAACCCTACATTTATTGATTCTAAAATGAGAAGTCCAAATTCCAGTAGACAAAATCTTTATCGGTCTTCAATTCAGCCAAAATAACAGCAATTTAGAAGTTCATTTCCACTAATCTAAAAGCCCAAAGGTCAACATGGAAGGATTAGTGCAGCAGTATTGTACCACTCAGTTCTTCATTACCCAGACTTCTCCATCTCTAGGGAATGGGCTTATCGTAATGGTTCAAGATGGTAGCATTTGCATTCTAGACAGCAAGATGAAGGAAATGATTTAGAAGAAGGACAATGTGTGCACAGAAACCATGTCTCATAGAGATTACCCTAGATTCTGTCAAACAAACTTTTGCTTATATCTCACTGGCCAGAATTTAGTTACATGGCTGCATTTAGCTGCAAGGGAGTTTGGAAATACAGTCTTTATTATGAGTAGTATTAAGCCCATACAGAATACAAGGAAAAAGGGAAGAATAACATTAAGGGAAAATTGCCAGTTTCATTATATTTTTCTACCATTGTTTTTCTTTCTTTAACACAATCATTGGGGTATTGTGAATTCGAGGGTGCTATTTGGGGATGAGTAGATGGAGGCGGTAACAAACTACCCAATTCCTATTCAAAGCAACAGTAGCAGAGGAATAGGTGATTTCTTAGAATTGGCAATCTTTTGATGTGAAAAACACTTTCTATGTTCCCTAAGGAAAGCCTTTGTGAACAATGGGGCATCGTATCATCTACATACGATATTACTCAGCCATAAAAATGGAAGAAATCTTGTCATTTGCAACAACATGGATAGGCCTGGAGGGTGTTATGCTAAGTGAAATAAGTCAGACAGAGAAAGGTAAATACTGTATGATCTCACTTATATGTTGAATCTAAAAATGTCAAACTTATAGAAACAAAGTAGAATGGTGGATGCCAGGCGCTGGGGACTTGATGGAATGGGGAGATGTTGGTCAAAGGGTATAAACTTCCATTTACAAGATGAATACATTCTGGGGATCTAATGTACAACATTGTGTCTGTAGTTAACAGTATTGTATTACATGCTTGAAAGTTTCTAAGAGCAGGTCCCACAAGTTCTCACACACACACACACACACACACACACACACACACATGCACAGAAAAGGGAATTATGTGAGCTGATGGACATTTATTTATTCTGGTTATCATTTTGTTGCAGGAAGAGGGTCCCCTTCCAGGGCCCAAGAGTGGGCTCTTGTCTAACACTCGGAAATGAATTGTCCGAGGAGACACATATTGCTGACAAAGCAAGAGACTTTACTGGGCAGGAGCACCCGGGCAGAGAGCAGCAGGTAAGGGAACCCAGGAGAACTGCTCTGCTACGTGGCTTGGCAGTCTTGGGTTTTATGGTAACGGGGTTAGTTTACGGGTTGTCTCTGGCCAATCATACTAACTCAGGGTCCTCCCTGGTGGCATGAGCATCACTCAGCCAAGATGGATTCCAGCGAGAAGGATTCTGGGAGGTTGGTAGGACATATAAACTGGCCTCCTCTCCTTTTGACCTTTCCCAAATTCTTCCTGTTGGTGGTAGCTTGTTAGTTCCGCTTTCCTTACCAGGATCTCCTGTTGTAGGATAACTCATGCAAGTGGTTACTATCGGGCCTGGCGTGGGCGGGCGGCTTTGGTCCGTGGTTCCCCTAACAATTTCACAATATGTACATGTATGAAATCATCAAGTTGTACATCTTAAACTTACACAATTTATATGTCAAGTATATATCAAAATAGCTGGGAAAATTTTTGAAAATTAAAAAAACATTTTTTTAAATGAGGAAAAATAACTTAAAACATGTATTTGTTTAATAATATGTATTTGTCCATATGTATAAATGAATATTTAATTATATATTCATTTGGAATATGGAAATTTAGGGACATTTAAGTGCATTAATAATTGATAAATACCATTTTATAGTAAAACATATCATTTATATTATAAACAGAAATACTGATTTTAAACTGAAGCTATCACTCATACATACAGACAGAAATAAGTTCTTTTAAAGCAACATTCTCATAATAAATGTCACTTTGCCTATTTTGCCTGTTCTGTACAGCAGAAATTGTGACATTCAGGAAAAAAACTTAAGAGTAGACAGCCATCATAGTAGAATTTTAGAGGTGTGACATATAGTACACTAGTCCTCAGAAATATTCAGGAAAAAAAAAAGAATTTCTTGGCTAAATAATTTTGGGATATTACCCCTTTTAGAGATATACAGTGCACTTCAGCAATTTAGAGGATCCAACAATTCCCAGAATTTCTTTAGAAGCTGTCTTTTTTACACAGAACTAATTACTTTTCTCTGAATAATACTGTGATCCCATCCCCTCCATCCCCCAAGGTTAGGAGTAACTTGTTGGTCCTCTCTGAGAAGGACAATTGGACTGATTATTTGCCACCACCTATTCATTAACTTTCCTTCTTTACCTAGAATTTTGCCCTGCAGGGTTAACCAGAGCCCAGGTATATTTAGACAATGACTGACACTGACTGATAGAGATAAAACACCATAGAGAGGTGGAATTTTGCTCCCTCCTGTCCTGGTGTACCATTTGATATTTGCTCTCTTTCTTTGCCTAAGGCAGAACTCCCATCTGGCAACCCCATACCCATGGTTACACCTCTCCCTGGGACACAGTAAGGTTCCCTTCCCTTGTCTCTTCAGGCCTAGGGATGGTAATGGCTCCCAACTTCACCATTACTTTCACTTAAACTCCACCCACTGCACAGTAAATCATACTTTATTGAATTCTTTTTAACTCAAATAAATATAGGTTTTGTTTTTTACTGCAACCCTGATTGATACAGAAATAATATGCAATTTTCAAAGTCAAACTTAAATTTGTCTCTTCTTTATGATAACTATATAGAACACTTAAATTTATAATGATTACACACGCTCTGAACCAAAACCTTTGACTTTTATATGATAAATTCAACATTTAATCAGGTATGACCTTATAAAATAATCAGGGTATTAACCCCTGTATCACTATTAATCTTTTCATGTGTTTATATCTCTATATTTTAAGCTCCTTGAGAGAAGTTAATATCTTATTTATTAGATAAATATTTCTTGATTGTATTTGAGTGACTGTATAATAGTGGCCACTAAATACATTTTTATATAAGGAGTTTTGACACAGTAGATTATATTACTTCTCCATAGACATCAACCATTTCCAAGGAAGCACGTACAGTGCATGGACGCCTAGTTTGATGATTCAATTTAAAGTCCCAGTTGACATTTTCCTCTGCTGAATTTACTAAAATCATTAACTTTAGATTTAGGTGATTGCCCATATCAGTCCAGGAAAGCCCTTAATGAAAAGATAAAAAGATATCTTATGAGATGTCAGATCTACCAACTTCTACTTCATTTTTCACAAGCCATGAGACCCAAAACTAAATAAAATAAACAAACAGCAGAACATTAAGGAAGTGAACTGGTTGGTATATATATGTAGTAAATGCTAATGTAGCACTGCGTGTGCATTAAGAGAGGTAGTTCTGAAATCAGCCAGCCAGAATCCAGAATACTGGCTAGTTGTGTAACTTTGAGAAAGACACTTGACAGCTCTGAGCTTCTGTTTTCCCCTTTGACAAATGGGGTTATTAGAACTTACTTCAGAGAGTTGTGGTGAAAACTAACTGAGGCAATTCGTGTAATGTACAATGTGCTAGTGCCTGGCTGCTTGCACATGCACAGAATAAACAGTAACTATTTTTAAGGTGTATATATTATATTTGAAATTTACAGGTTAAATTACAAAATTAGAAACAGAAAATTAATATACAAATGTGAAAATGTGTATTAATATAAAACAACAATTTGAACATGATATCCTTCCTATATATCTACATGGACTGTCTTTCCTTAAGGGAACATTGCTTAGGTTGACTTTTCACTTATGAAAACTGTTAAATTATTATTAGAGTAATTGTCAATCTACAATGTCATATTTTTGTAAGCTATATGACCCAGTGACATGTAAAATAGACAAGTGACTAGAGTGAATGTAGTATACATTATTTAGAGTTATTTCTATGACTCCATTCAGATTAAACCCTTTTGATATACTGTCTAAACATATCACTGATAACTGAAAAATTCCATTCTATTTATTTTTAAAGGAACGTTAATATATTTTAGTTTGCCACTGTGAGGCATTTATGCCATGCACTAAACTTCTCAAAACTTTCCTTTCTAATAATTTATATTTCTCACCTTTCGAATTGGCTCAAAAGTCTTGTCTACTATGACATTAACCTACAATGACTCTATGTGATTCTATTTGAGACTCTGTTAAAAACATCTCAGAACTTTGGTAGAGTATGTTAAATTCATATTGTAATATTTTGTCTTGGAAAATCATACAAATTTTATAGTATTTCCAAAACATTCTGATAATATTCTGAATATACAGTACCATTGTATGTAATATATTATAGAATGAATAAAATACCAATTTACATAATCTTTACAAATTGAAATGCGGTCATTTAGTTGTGAAAATGAAAGACTAACTTATGACACTGCAATTCTGGGTTTTCTTTCTTAAGAGTATAGAAAAATGTGTCAGCAGATGTCAAGTGAATATATTTAACAATAAAAATAACAGAATGGCTATTATCAAAAAGAACGTAAATTAACAACTGTTGGCAACAATGTGGAGAAAAGGGAGCCCTCATACACTGTTGGTGTGAATGTAAGTTTGTGCAGCCACTGTGAAAAACAATATGGAGGCTTCTGAAAAAAACTAAAAATAGAACTACCATGTGACCCAGCAATGCCACTTCTGGGTATATATGCAAAAAAACTCCAAAACACTAATTTGAAAAGATACATGCACACCAACGTTCATAGCAGCATTACTTACAATTGCCAAGATATGGAAGCAACCTAAGTGTCCATCAAGAGATGAATGGATAAAGATGATATGGTACACATGTACAATGGAATGCTCCTCAGTCATAAAAAAGAATGAAATTTTGCCATTTGCAACAACATGGATGAACTTGGAGGGTATTATGCTAAGTGAAATAAATCAGACAGAGAAAGATAAATATTGTATGATATCACTTATATGGGGAATTTAAAAAATACAACATACTAGTGAATGTAACAAAAAAGAAGCAGACTCACAGACAGAGAATGAACCAGTGGTTACCAGTGGAGGGAAGGACAGCAGGAGGGGCAATATAGGGGTAGGAGATTAAGAGGTACACTATTATGTATAAAATAAATAAGCTACAAGGATATATTGTACAACACAGAGAATATAGCCAATATTTTATAATAACTATAAATGGAGTATAACATTTAAAAAATGTGGATCACTATGTTGACACTTGTAACATATAATATTCTGCATTAACTATATTTCAATTTAAAAAATTCAGAAAAAAAGAAATATTGTTGGTTCTGTTTAGAGATAACTCTATTATAAATTTCCAATGAAAACCTGACTATCCAGAAATATTTGTCAATTAAATATTCTAAAAAGCCAAGGTAACTGATGGTTATTCTTTGTAGCTGGAAAATGATTTGGCTGTATTTTTTGTTTTGTTTTAATTATGTTAAAGAAAATTTTTGATAAAAAATAGAGAAATAAATGGACAAAACCAAAGTTTTTTAAAAAGAATGGAAATTGAATGTGCTCTCAAATTCCTGGTTTTGGACCACATTTTTACAACAATATTCCTCATAATTTTATTGGATATTACATCACAAAATCTGATTTATTTCAAATATTATTTTCTAGTTCCAGATAATGAAGTCATTTCTTTTTCCCCAAGGAAAGTAACCAAATTAAGAGTCACTTCTCTTTCCATGATTCTGCAGAAGCTGAATCTGTTACTAACTGCACTCTCCAGGCACTCTGCAGCCAACTAAGTCAAGAATGTGTGCACTATCAGTTGAACGACTTGACACTAAAAAGCAAGGTTTCTAGTCAGACTCTAATGAGAAGAGAATTCTTAAGGGGAGGAGAAAAAAAAAAAACAAAGAAAGAAAAGAAAAGAAAACCCTGAAGAGACTTGACCACATTTGTAGACAATTAGGAGGAAAACCTAAGGTTTTGTGTTAGGATGATGATGGGCATTCCTGGCATAAAAATATGATTGTATCAGTTGTTGCAGAACACCTAGCAATTCTCATCCCTGACTGATACCAAAATGAAAATCAAAGCTACCTACTCTGGAGGTTAAAAATAAATACATAAAACAGATATGTATAAAGTTTAAAGATAGTCTATTTATAACCAGTATTATTTTCTCCTTAATAGCATTAATCATGTATATACATTCCCATCACATATCATATATATGATTTATATCTATCTACATAGACAGACATAGATTCACATATACTTTTCAAAGTTTGCCACCAAATCCCTAGCCTAATCTCTGAAATCTTCATTAGGTTTTTATTTTTCCCTTTGGTAAACTGTAACTTTAAAAAAAAAAAAAACTAATTTCCTTTTCTTGTCCAAAATTTAGTCATTCCTTAATGGTGGTTTATCCTTGTCCTTAACTCCCTTTACTCAACTTCATTCATTCTCCCTTTTCCTCATCTCTGCTGGACAGATCCCCTTCTAGCCATGTTTGTCACATAGCAGATTTAACTCATTCAGATCTTTTTTCCTTACTTTAAATATTTCTCTAAACTCTCCAATATCTGAACCCCTAAACTTTGAATCACAATGTAAGGTCATCGCTGTAATGCAGTTGCTGACTCATCTGTCACATTCTCAAAAGTGACCCAAATTTAAGTAGTTCCCCCACCACTACATCCAGGGCATGCTGCATCACATCATCCAGTCATATTTTCTTATTAGCGCCTATCATTTGAAATTATTTTGCTTTTTATTCAATTTACCGTATTTGCATTTGTCCTGTTAGATTTTATATATACTCAATGCTTGGAGAATCATAGAGCCCTTAATAACAAGTACTTGCAAAATAAATATGTGCTATAAAATTTTCATAAATTGATCTTCTAAATCACTAACTCAGTTATTAACCCCATACAAGGCACATTATAATGAGAATTATATGTTATACAGTTAAATTTTATGTTAGGTTAGGGATGCGATATATGTGAAAAGAGGAGCGATAATTCTTCATATTAAGAATCTTCTATATGCCATACATCTAGATGTCTTTAATATATCTTTTAATTACAGAATTGCCTGTTAGAAAATAATAATAATATTATTATTATTTCTAGTTTACAGATTTAGAAACACATTCATATAAGTTAAATACCTTGCTTATCTTTTCATCAAAAGTAATTACAAGGCCAGATTTCTAACTCATTTCTGTTTTCCTCCAATGATAAGCTCTTTCAAGAATACTATGAGATTCTAAATTTTTTGAAAATAAAGGCTATATTAAACTATGCAACCTTTCTTCACTTTCTAGTATATTATTATGAATTCTAAAGACAATAAAATGCTAGCTTAAAATCTAAACCGCCAAATTTGGCTCTTACGGCTTTCTAAGGACTGGCCCTTTCCTAATCCTTAAACTTTTAATCCTCTCTACATTTTGTTCCCTAGATATTTCTAACGTTTGAGATATTTGTGTATAGATATTGCAGTCTTATCCCCTTTTATCATTCAAGTTCTGACTTTAATATATCTCCTCAGAGTGGCTTTCCTTTATTACCTCAACAAAAGGAGTCCCTCCTCAGATATCTTCTCTGTGCATTCAAAAAGAAAACCATCATCTGATGCCAGTACAAGAACTTTGTGTATTTAGTCAATGGCAAGATAAGTACAGAAAGTACAGAATATGTCCTGAGCAAAATTTACAGCAATTTGATATTGCTGTAATGTTTGTGTTGTATAAAAATATTGGTCTGCAATGACTTGGGGGAGAGTGAGAGTTTGAGATGTACTGGTGTACCACATTACCTATTTTTATGCTGTTGAGAGCACTTACTGATGCATGGATTTGTTTATTTATTTTTAATTTTTTTTCCTATTAGAAAAACTCCTTGAGACTATAGATTTGGGGAAATTTCTTCACATGAATAACCCAAAGCATAGAACAGTACTGAAGCGCTCAGAAGTGCTCAGTGTAAATATATTAAAAGGCTGTGTAATACATATATTCTTGAATTTGGCAGGTAGAGAACATAACAATAAATTGTATAATTTGTAGAATTCTCTGATAGAGAAATTTTCACAATAGATTAGTTCCAAAAATGCTGAAGAAAGTAGGTACCTTGTCAATAAATCATGAGTGGTTAGTGGATATACATATAAGTATATTGGAATCCACTGGGAGTTCCTTATTATCTTTGGAATTTATTTGTAAAAAACAAAATAAAGATCATTTCCACTTTTTATTTAAATGTGATTTATAGCATTTAAATATAACTCATCACATAGAAGCAGTTGATGTTGACCACAGATCAATAAGATGCCATTTACTTCTGAAGAATAATCAATTATTGAATAACTGCAAGTTATTTTCATCTCCATTAATGTATGCAGCTGAGAAATGACTATGTATTTTTTAGTCTTATTTAAAGTGCGTTCTCTTTCATGAATAAATCTTTTTAATTTAAAGTTTGTTGACTTGTGATTCCCATGTCCCTTCATGCATCTTTTTTTCAAAATTCAACCAATTATTGGCGTTTTCAATACTGTTATCTCTATTATTTTAAGAATAAACAATTACATGCTTGAATATTTATTTGTTTGTTTCTCAAGTTTATAGGACGCTCTTTAAAAATCTTAGTTTTTCTTAAGGTTTTAAAGCACTTAATAATTAGTTGAAATAGGAAAATTTTCTCCAGTTCAAATCATTTTGTAATGATTTAAATAATACTGTCACTCCTCAAAATTGAGATTTTTAAAAAAATCAGCATTTTTGAAGTATGATTTACATATAAAAATTCAACAATTTTATATTTATAACTAGATGGATTTTGACAAATGTATACAGTCATGTAATGGTCATAATAATCATGATATAAAAACCTCCATTAATCAAAAATTTCCTTCATGCCCCTTACCAGCTAGTTACTCCTCCAATACCAAGCCTCTGATAACTGACTTGTCTTGGACACAACTGTTTTTGTTTCTTCTGAAATTTTATACAAAGGGCACCACACAATATGTATTCTTTGTTTTTTATGGCTTTTTACTTATATTTTTGAAGTACACCCATGTGGTTGAATGTATTAGTAGTTTGTTTATACTGTTGAGTGCTACGCCATTGCATGATTATTCTGTAATCTTTTTATCCATTTTTCAGTTGACAGACAATTGGGTTGCAATTGGGAAGATTTGAGGTTGGTTGCAGGGAAGATTTGAGTAAAATATTATATATGCCTATCTATATGTTTTGATTTCTCTTGTGTAAATACCTAGGAGTAGATATGTTGTTCTGTATCCTAAGTGTATGTCTAACTTTATAAGAAACTTTATTTGTATAAAATTGGATTATCTATGCCTGGAATGATTGGTAGATCTAAGCCATAAAGCTTTCTCAGACTGGTGGTTATACTGTGGCGTCATTTTTAACAAATAAATCAATTTCTTAATGACAGTTGAGAATTTCTGTGTTTTCTTGAGGCAGTTTGGATGGTATATGATTCCAAACATTTTTTTAACACATAATTTTAAACATTTTATCACAAAGTCATTTACAGTTTTCTCTTATTAGTTTTAATCTCTGTTGTGCTAAATTAATGTCCCCCTTTCAAACTTTTTCTTTTCTCTTAAGCAATCTTGCCCAAGCTATATGTATAGCTTTTCAAAGAGCCATTTTTTTTTTGCTTTATTACTGCCCTTTTTTAAATCTGTTAAGTTTTTTATATTTAATATTATATTTATGATTAAATTGTTTTACCTTTCTCTTTTTGGTTTTATTATTTGTTCATTTTCTAAATTTGTAAATGAGATGCTTAGCTCATTATCCGTTGTTCTGATATTTTAATAAAAGTAAGGAAATTTAATTCTAAATATTGCTTAAGATGTATGCCATTTTATAAAAGAGCATTTTCAATATTGCTCAGATGTGTATGTTTATTACTTTTCTTTGACCCTTGAAATATTTAGAAGTGTATTTTCTAATTTTCACTCACCTTTTAACTTAACATTTTGATGATTTGATTCTAAATTGCACTAAGAACAAAAAACAGTGTCTGTATAATATTATATTTTTTTGAAATTTATTGAAATTTTATTTGCAACCTAATATATTATCAAATTATTCATGTTACTTATGTGCTTTAAACAATATGGATTCTATTAGCATTGAATACAGGCTTTTGCATATACACAAGTCGGTTATCACTTCAAGTTAATTAACCATGCTGATAAAATTTTTGAACACGTTTTTGTTTATCTATTAATTACTGGGATTGGAATGTTAAATTATTCTGTAGTCCTTCATTATGGACTTTTACTCTCTCCTTGTATATAAGTTCATTTTTGTTTTATATATATCAGAACAATTTTAATTGATACATACAAATTTAGTTTTATCTCCCTGGTAAATTGTATGCTTTTTTCCCCCTTATAATATTTTCTTAAAGTCTATTTATTTCTGGGATTAGTATAGGTACACCAAAATCTTAGTATTCTCTTAATTAATCCCTCTGGTTTATTTTACTTTTCTTTACTATTTTTGTGTAAATCAAATATCTGGATTTTTTAAAGCTTCCATTTGTTATTTCGGTTATTTAAGATTTTGCGTACTCATTCATAGTTCTTACTAAGCTATGTATTTAAAATATGTTTATTATATATTGTCCAGCATGTTTATTGGTTTCACAAAAGAAGAGTTTTTTTAGGATATTTAATACCCGTATTCCCCCAAGCTGTGTTCTCAATGAATTTTCCTACTCGAACAAAAATGTAAAAAAAAATTGAACATGTATGTTTAATATCCTTAAATGGTTTTTCCTTGTTTTTGTTGTTTTTTTACCACATTATATGGAATGTGGGAATATGAGGCCAGACTGCCTGTTTCTCTAGCATCAACTTTTGTTAGTCTTAAGTTATTCTTTTTTTTTTTTTTTTTTTTGCGGTATGTGGGCCTCACGCTGCTGTGGCCTCTCCCGTTGCGGAGCACAGGCTCTGGACGTGCAGGCCAAACGGCCATGGCCCACGGGCCCAGCCACTCCACGGCATGCGGGATCCTCCCGGACCGGGGCACAAACCCGTGTCCCCTGCATCGGCAGGCGGGCTCCCAACCACTGCGCCACCAGGGGAGCCCTTAAGTTATTCTTTTAATTCCAAAGAAGGAACATCTTTTTCAGGATGTCAAAATTATTATATTCTTTCTGGACTCCAGGTTTTCATACGTTGCTTTTCCCTCTACCAATAACTTGTCACCTTTGTGAGAAAGCTATCCCAGACTGTCCATAAGTCGAGTGCCTTTCCTAAGTACTTCCATAATACCTGGTACTTTTCCTATTTTTGCATATCTTTCTAGGATTATAATATTCCTTTCTTATTTGTATTGTCCATTAGAATATATTATTTGAGGACAAGTTTGACCTTTCTTATTTACTGTTGTATCTTTAGAGCCTGATCCTATACCTGATACATGCTTATTAATAAATGAGTGTGATATATTTCAAAATAGGTCAACATTTGGTCAGATTTATGCTGGAATTACTTTCCCTCAGCATTATGAAAAGCATACTGAGAAGACATCTAACTGCTTTAAAGTTCAAATGTTCTCTGTTATTTTAGGAGCTTTCTTGTATTTGAAAAATATGACAGTACCAGGTATAAATGTCTCCATTTTACCTATCACGTAGTTTTACTAGAGTGTGTGTATGCGCACGTGTGTGTGGGACCTTAAGTCCTCCAAGAAGGAGATATCAAGAGGAATAACATATGTAAAGCATTTTTTGGAGGAAATGTCTGTGAAGCACAAAGAGGAGAGAGATCAGAGGCAGGTGGGGAGAGCATTGAGACCACAAATTGACCCTGGAAAGTTTTGTACCATAAATAGGATATCATAATGCCTATAGCCCTTTACTTGGCCAAGAGCAAAAAAATGGACATTCAGTCCCCAGAGATAAAGGTAGAGATTCTCCAGTCCAGCTGTAAATAAATTAAATCTTGCACACTTTTCCAACCCCATATTCCATGAGAGTAACCCTCTGCTCAATACCACAACCCATAAAGTACTTGATATTCTATGAATATACCAGTACTGTGCTTAGTAGACATTTCCTTGTCACTTAACCAATCACTTCTAGCTATTGGAGTTCTTCCTTTATAGATATTCACATGTGTATCCTCCACTGGGCTATGAGCTACTGAAAGGCATGGTCCAATCTTATTCATTTTGTAGATGTTCAATCACTGGAGTTAATTTTTCATTTGAAAAGAGAAATAAGAAATTTGTTTTTTTTTTCATTTAGGTAGCAATATAAGCAATTTCAGTTTAGAAACATGATCTACTATTAAGACACTATAAGATCTAAAAGTAAACACATATTTTAGTATCCAGTTTTTAAGTTCCCACATTTCATCTTCTAAAAGAGTCTGGTAAATATACCTAATCAGAATATTCCACTCTCTGATCCTCAGCATTTAATCTCCTGAAGTTGGAGCTAACGCTACTGAAATCTATTTTAACTGTCAGTTGCAGCTTCACAAAGTTTAATGAGTTGGAGAGAATGTAAAAGCAAAAGTGGCAATTGGTAACAATTTTCTGAATGAGAGAAAAGTTCTTCAACAGCTCAAGTGTTGTGCATGTAATTATTGTCTTTAACATGATTTTGAATGCACTTTTTGTGATTTAAGTCCGAGATAAGTACACAATCTTTTTCTAGATTAATGCAAGTAGGTTGGCAGATGTATTAAGAGGATTCTCAGTGTTCCATTTGAACTGTTGCCATCTCCTTTGCACTTAATAATCACTGCCTCTTGATTTGCTAATACCTAAGCAGCCAAGTACAGCACATGGGCTACCTTACATGATTTTGTTTTCTATTCATGACTAAAAAAATATTTAAAAATTGGTGTACTTAAATTTTTAAAAAAAGCATTTATAATGTTAGAGAGGTAGAACCTGGCCTTTGAAAAACTACCCAGTTGAAACATCAATTGTCCAAACTGCACTTATTTGTAAATTTAGAACTATGTGGAATAAAGAAAAATTAGTCCCATGGAGAATTTAAAGCAGTACAGTTATAGGAGCTAAGAGTCTGTCGACTCTAATTTTGGGCTCTTTACATAAAATTTGATATTATTTGCTATATTTTTAATACTTGAAGTGCCCTTGAAATCATCTTTAAGTCAATGTGTCATCTTGATATGAGTTACTACTGGCACCTTAAAGAAAATGGTTTATTCCGTTCTTTTACCTATTCTCTGTGTTTCTTTGGGAAAATTATTCTCTACTAGACGGTATGCTTGATGATGCAGAAAATTAGTCTCTATATTTACTGTTCTGGCCCTGAATATTAATAGTGCTTGGTACATTGTAGTTGCTCAATAATTACTCATTTAACAGATTCAGTGAGTAATTATTTTAATACCCAAACCTATTTTAGCCTTGTTTCCTCATATACCTAATGCCTTTCTCACAAATACATTGAAAGTATCTTCCGATTTTTTAAAGGTGAATAAGCAACCCCCAAATTTAATAGCTGAAAACAAAAATAATCACTTTCTATCTCTAACAGCTTTTGTGGGTCTGGAATTTAAAAAGAGACTTACTAGGTGTCTTAGTCCATTTGTGCTGCTATAACAGAAATACCATCGACTAAGTGGCTTATAAACAGCAGAAATTTATTTCTTACAGTTCTGGAGGCTGGAAGTCCAAGATCAAGGCATTGGCAGATTAGGTGTCTGATGAGATCTCATTTCCTAAATGGCTGTCTTTTCTCTGTAACCTCATATGGCAGAAGGGGCAAGGAATCTCTCTGGGATCTCTTTTATAAGGGTACTAATCCTACTCATGAGGTTTCTGCCCTTGTGACCTAATCACATCCCTGATTACCACCACTTTGGGCATTAGGATTTCAATATATGAATTTAGGGGTGACGTATACATTTAGTCTATTGCACTAGGGTGTTATGACTAAGAGTCACTCTGCAGTAAAATGGTGACTGTATCTTGAACTGAAGAGGACCAGAGCAGCTGCAAGCATCTCTCTCTCTCAGTGTCTCTCTTTCTCTCTTTGTCTATCTCTCAGTCTCTGTCTCTCCCCCACACTTTTATTTAGTCTTGAGGGCTCTATTATTGTCTCTCCTAGTGGAGGCTTTTGGGTTTCCTCACACATGGTGGTCTCAGGGTGCTTACCTAGTGGCCTAAGCCTTCAAGAAGTAGTATTAGAGTAAGCAAGGTGAAAGCTGCATCATTTTTTATGACCAATCTCAGAACTCACATAGTTTCAGTTATAGGATATTATATTTATTTAAGAAGTCAGAAAAATCCAGCCCAACTGCAAGGAAAGATGACAAAGACCTCACCATTCACTGTGAGAAATGTCAAAGAATTTTTATACACATTTTAAAACTACCACAGAAAATTAAGATAATGTATATAAAGATGAATCTGCTATTCATTTGACAATATATAGCTAATTGAATTAAATGAGGAATGCCAATTTCTAATAAAACCTGTGTTCATCTATAAATGAATATCCAGTCAAAATAATAAAAATAAAACCCAATAACCTACTGATTGCAAACTTAAAGTATAAACTCATGAAGTATCTTTGTATGGGATGAGGACAGCAATTTTCTTATAATTATTCGCTGTGTGTGTGATTGGATATTTTTATATTCAAGTTCAGGTTTGAGTAGTAGTTTCAAATATACATTGAATTAGAATCAGATAGTAATTAAAAAGAAAGCAGTGAAAAAAAGGGACTTGGCTATTGTTCTGGCATCTTAGTTTTCATGTGAAAGATTTTAAATGACGTTGATAGGAGTAAAATCAGGCAAAAAAACCCCAGTATTTCCTTATTTCTGAAATTTTATAGGAGCACTCATACTCCCAATGGCACTGATTCTATTAAATATTTGCTTATGTTTTTCTCAAAGATTATCAAAAGATATATCAGAGAAGGTACTTAAAATAGATATAGATATGTAGAAACAGAATTACAGATATATCTATATATTAATAGATGAATAGATAACTTAAAATGACATGAATTAAACAGTTCAATAAAATCTGGTTATTTAGCACTATTTAGGAAGAACAGATTTTGGGGTGTGGGGTCTGCTATTCAGCGTATTGTTTTGGTATTATGGAGAAAATCTTAATCTCTCTTTTATAAGACAAGACAAGGATGAAATTACTATGTATGTATTTTCAAGAACAGGAAACTGGGGTTTCATGGAGTACCCAAGAAAAGTAGGCAATTCTTACTTAGACTTTATATGCTGATTGTTTCAAGAAATTAGGAAAACAAAAGTCCTCAGACCTGGTCCCAGACAGTTACCAGTGCTTTTCTTAGTGGGAAGGAAAGAATTAGTATCAGCTCTGTAAAACGTTTGCTCTGTATTTAGAACTGGACAATCAGAAGGAATAAAGGACCTGAAGTATTATAAATCTTCTTATAAACTAACATGTTAATAACCACCCCCCAACCCCTACAGACCTCCTGATTGAAGTGCTAATATTATTTACTAGTGGAAAAGAAACAGAGTTCTTATCTATGCAATGCTTTTAGCAGGATTTACCAGAGATGATTAGGCACTTTATTTGTAAATAAACCAGGAATTTATGGCTGGCTGGAGAATGGGGGCTAGTTAAGTAAGCTGTGTAATTAATGAATTATATAACAGGAATGTTCCAAAATCTAAAGAGCTCCCTCCATAAAAGCAATGTCTCTGCATATACACCTTGCTCAAGAAGAATGCATCTTTTAAGCCTGAAAGCAAAATATGTCTGAATCTGGGAAAAAATTTTTTTTTCATTTTAAGAACTACATTTACTAGTCTAAGACTTCTCTAAGATAAGAATGTTTCTGCTGACCCAAGTTATTGCTTCTTTTGAATTATTAGTAAAGTTTAATATGACCTATGACTCCTTTGAATCTGATTTACAAATAAACCACTTGTCAATAATGCATAAAGAGATAAACATTTATCCAGCAATATGACTCTTGAATTAAGCTCAATCTATTGTACATGGTGTCAACATTAGCAAACAAAGGTAGGAAAAGAATCTGTACAAGTTGTTCAGTGAACAAACCATGAAACCTGACTTCAATGTAGAATACAAGTCATATTT
Organism: Mesoplodon mirus; assembly: GCF_964341445.2. NCBI lineage: Eukaryota > Metazoa > Chordata > Mammalia > Artiodactyla > Ziphiidae > Mesoplodon > Mesoplodon mirus. The sequence goes on along the minus strand of NC_138989.1, from coordinate 45,698,443 downwards.
CTAAAAATTAATCTAAAATTACAATAGTTGATACGTTGACATAATATTAACTTAATGTTGAAATATTACTTTATAAAACTTTCAGTAACTCAGTTAATATTCTGTACTTTTTTTTCTGGCAACATTTAACTACTTTAATGAAACATTTATTAAAATTTGGAAGTGACTATTTTAACCAAAAGGGGAGAAGTAGGTCAACATAAGAAGAAGAAATTGACTTAGCACCTAGGGCATTAAAAATTACTATCTTTATATCACTATTAAAAACATATTTAAATTTTGCCTTTTGGTCCTTATTCCTTCAGGTAAAAAATACTTACTGAAGAAAAAAGAAAGTATTCAATGGAAGCTTTACGTGATCCATAAAAATATGTGTTACCATTATTTTTCCCTTTGTAGAGTATATTTCATTATTATATTTCATTTTTCCCCAAATTTTATAAGCTTTGGCACAGAATTATACTGGTAGTTGAATTAAAACAAAATATTAAAACAATTCAATCTGCTGAAAATTTATATTAAAGAAAAATTTTCCTCCGCTTTTTTGACATTGCAATCTATTTATTGAACCCCTAGAGCTAGATGCCATGCCCTGTTCAAGGCTTTGGGGATAGAGCTGTAAACAAATTAGGCATAGTATCTGCATTCAAAGGTCTTGTGATCCAGCGGAGGATATACAACAAGAGTAAAAACTGATACATGCAAAACACCACAAACTATATATATATATATACATATATATATATATATATATATACATATATATATATATATAATTGGTAATTTAATTAGGTGGCATAAAAGAAAAATATGTATCTGTGAAAGAGATTGAAGTAGATATTCCATCTACTTTATTTAATTTTTTTTTAGGGAAAATCCTAAAAACAAATCCTAAAAAAATTAAGAAAATCTTAAAAAGTTAAGATTTGAAGCATGAGTACAAGGTATGTTTATTTTTATTCAAAAATTGAGTTGCTTTCTCAGTACATGGACATTAACAATGTAGTAGCTTAAGAAACCACTCAAAAATGTATCCAAAGGATTTGAATGAAATATATTTGTGAGAAGCCTCAAATAGATCTTTACTCACTGTTTAATTTTCATAGGTTGAAGTATCTCAAGAAATATTGGATTGAACATTTGTCTATGGCAGGGATTATATCTTACTCATTTTTTTCCCTCTGGCATTAGTTTAGTGCTAATTCTCAATATGGAATCATAGAGGGTATTTCTAACAAGAGAACTAATCAGCAAGTCCTTATTAGCATCCTGTTCTAATAAAATTTTTGCAGATTTTAAATATAGCTGATATTTTCCTGCCTTAGATGAATATAATCATTCAAGTAGCACAAGCTACTTCACTATATGAGAAAGTTAAGCAGACTTAAAAAGCATATTAACCCTTTTGAGTATGCTATTTTAATAATCCAGTGTTCAGTACAGTCATCCACATCCCAGGGTGAATCAAAATGATTTAGTCACTAAGGACTGTACTGACTAATAGAAAAAATGTTTAAATAATAGTTCTCTCTCCCCTGAAAAATAGAAGGCCAGGATTTTTGAGGTAAAACTTGTCTACCTCTGACTTAAGAATTTCTTCTAGTAGTATAAACTGATTTCAGCATCTAAATCTGGATTTTGGTACCATACAACAAATTTACACACTTTAACAAAAACTTACACAAAAATAATTGCAAACAGTACCTAAAATTCTGTTCTATATAACTAAATTTGATTATGATATATTGAAGAACAATTAATAATTTTTCATATTTTTGAATTGATTAAAAAATGAGGCCCAATCAGTAAAACATTTTAATGCATAAGATTTCATCACACTTTTTCCTCTGTCTTCTGCAAAGGACTCAGTGGTTGCTTATTAGATTTGTGTTATTAGGTTTGTAATTGATGTAATGCATTCTGTTGTTGATGATGAAGAAAGTGAGAAGAAACCTAGAAAAGTTAAATTAATTTGTATAAAAAGAGATGGAGATTCTACTGATAGAAAAGTTCAATATCAAGGGCTAAAAAGACAGAGGGTAGAGTTAAGGGAATAAGTAGGACAAAAACATGCCTTTGGGCTGTGGGAATGATAAACAGCTGATGTGATTAGTGAGACTTTGAAAGCAGAAAGGTTTAAGAAGAAATTGAGAAAACTGCTGAATTCCACATACAGAAATATGAAGTAAACATATTTTTTCCTATTTCTCCTGTTAACTAAAGCTAAATTCTTGAATATTATATAATATAATGAACACAAGAGGACTCTGAAAAGTCAAGAAAAGAAGGCAGGCTGGTTAGGGACTTCAAGGCCCAAGGAACAATACAAAAATGAATTCTCTGTGGCTTGTTCTTAGTGTTTGTTTATTTGTGCTTTGCTTTATATATTCTAGACTGGGTTCTGGAGAAATCAGCAACCTGGAAGCACCAACAGATGCAGACACAAAAAGCCACAAGAAAATCCTACTCCCTCTAGCCAAAGGACCTGGAAAAGGGCAGCCTTGCAAAACAGAAAACTTTCAGTCAATAAACTACTTTACGCCAGGCAAACACCACAGAAGAACTTTAGCCGTACCCCCAACCCCACCAGCAAGGCACAGTGAAGAGCCTAGATTTCCAATCTTCGTCTGTCACATTCATCCCTGCTGGACAGTACCAAGCCCCCACCTTGACGTCAGTGAGACCAAATGGGGAGCCTAGACTTCCACCTGCACCCAGAGGTAAAATGGTACCTCTCTCTCTCCGTACTTGGCTGGTGTCAGTAGAGGCTTACTAGAGAGCAGTAAACAGGTGTTCCTTCCTTTTCTAGCCAGAGCTGTACCAAAATAAGCTTTGTGGAGACCTTGAATTCCCAGGCCAGCACAAAGGTAATGAGAATGCCTTCCCTACATGGGTCAATAGAGGCTGATGGAGAACCTGAAGTTCCACCCCCATGGGTCAGTTACTGTCAACTAAATTGTTATGAGTTGTAGATAACTTAAAAGTAAAGAGAAACAGCTTCCTTATATATCCAGAAAATAAAACATTAAACATCAACAGTATTCCAAACAAAAACCACAATCACCCCTCACTAGTTTATTTAGTCCTGTGTAATTGATTCTCATCCCACTCTGTCTTGGGTGAGCAGTCTCATGATCCTACCTGCTTCTAGACTTGCGTTCTGAATATCCTGACTCAGTCCACCTGTATGACCTCAACTCAAAGTTGCTGAAGTGTTGCCCTCTGGAGGCTGTAGTTGAAAGCACACAGCAAGTCCTTTCCCACAGGGCTATGCAACACTCCATCTTTATTGAATATAAAGTCCACTGGCCTGAGCTGATAGCAGGAGCCTTCGGGAAAGCATTAGAGCAAAACAACAACAACAAAGTATCTGTTGATAACAGAACACTTAAAATATTGAACATTAGATGTCCATGTCCATGATGTGCTCATACAAAGTTGATTATTTTTTGTTACTACAGAAAGGACCTTGATAGTCATTCCAAAGAGACAAAGGGATCAAAAAATAAATGAGAATAGTTATTGCTCCTCCAGACTTCTATTTTGAATGGCACTTCTTTCTTATGCATACTTGTACTGACAACCAGCAGGCAACAGTGGCAGTGTTCTCTAGTGCTTGAATTTATGAAAATAGCCTATTCTTAATATGTCAGAATTTGGAGGAAAAATTGTAGCATATGCTTAGACACAGCAATGAATAAAGGGCCATAGGGTCATTTGAGAGCTATCTTTCCATTTTGCAGAGACTATAAAACTGTCCTTTCTCCTACTATCCACAAAAAGGAAACAACAATCAAGATCACCTCCTAAGGGCTTCCCTGGTAGCGCAGTGGTTGAGAGTCTGCCTGCCGATGCAGGGGACACGGGTTCGTGCCCCGGTCCGGGAAGATCCCACATGCCGCGGAGCGGCTGGGCCTGTGAGCCATGGTCACTGGGCCTGCGCGTCCGGAGCCTGTGCTCCGCAACGGGAGAGGCCACAACAATAAGAGGCCCGCGTACCGCAAAAAAAAAAAAAAAACAAAACAAACAAACAAAAAAAAATCACCTCCTAAGCCAGTGACTATATATTCTTTCCTTATTCTAGTACACAGCAGCCTGCCAACTCATTTTATTGGTCATAGTCTGTAAATTGGTTTTACAATTCTGCACCCTTTTCAGAAGTGATAAGGAAATAATGATTTCTATTGGAACTCTGAATTACTTTTTAGCATATCACAACTAAACTGTATGTTTGCATGATTTTATATATGTTTGTATGTATATATATGTACTTACATATATAGAGATAGATATGTTTATTTACTGATTTTTTGTGGACAGATGCCTTTAGTTAAAAATAATTTTTCTTTGTTTAAGTAACTTGGACTTTTGGTAAATTCTCTTCTGCAGGAACTCAGCCAACATATTCTGCAAGAAAAGCCAGTTTCCAAGAGGTCTTTAATTTAATGAAAGGTAAGTCTTTAATTTAATGTCATTGAGATGGCCCCTCCAGATGAACACAATTGATTAACAATAATCAATTAAAATTAATTCTATTCTTATTATAGAGTAGTTCATAAGATTGTATAGTTATAAGCAGACTCTAGTAGATGAATCACAATTTCTTGAATTTCAATAGACTATTTCATGCTTTGAAACAATTTTAAATGAATTTTAGTAATAGAAATAATATACTATTCTGTCTTATGCATACAAATGTATTGATAAGCATCTATGGCAATTATGAATTGATGGGGAAAAAGTAAGCCAAATAAAACTTTCTTATTTAAAGATATAGTTTGAAATCACAACAGTCAGAATATTTGGAAGAGATTTCTTTAACATTCTCCCAGCTGTTGCAAATATTCTGACCTCAAAGCCAGAAAGTTTTGGATGGAAAGTGTGTGGCTGATAAATGTGGGTAAGTGAGGGTCCTATCATTGCCTCTGTATTATCCAGCATACTGTCATCTACAATATGGGGTAATCAGATGTGAATATAGTCATTATGTAGGACACAGTCTCTGAGACTAATCCAGACCAATTAAATTCTAAAATTTAGGGCTATGTAGATAGTACACATATTGTAACAGATTCATCTAAGGGAGAGCATTATAATAGACCCTTGGACCAGTTGACAGCAGTGAATATTTAAGATGAGTTCAAAGCAACTTAAAGACAATTATTTTAAACAATGTTTAAATAAATAACTTGCAGTTTTAGTAGAGATGGAACATGTTTTAATAGTCCTAACAATTTGTTTGAACAATCTTAATGAACTCCTTTCAATAGTTTAAGAATCCTTGACATTACAATCCATACATCATAGATTCAAATTCTAAGATACTTCCAACATTTACCTGGTCCCAGGTCACAATGGGTGGCACGTATATCCCGAATTATTTCCACCAAAGATTTTAGCAAGTAGAGTGATTTTGGCTTACATATGGTCTCACCAGTGGGCAAAATTAGTAATAAAATAAAAGGAAACTCCAGAAATATAGTTCTTATGGATTGAATGATGTATTTCACTTTATTGGTCTGAGCACTGATTTAGTTTTGGAAAGGCAAAAAGTTTATTTCTCACTCATGTAAATGTCCATTGAGGGTTGGCCTCATCTTTTTCTCCACACTGGCTTTACCCAGGGGCTTAGGCTGGCTGAAAACTATCTATATGAAATTTTGGAGGAGGAGAAAAAAGAAAAATGTCAAAATATTCCCTGTATCTTTAGGTTTCTCTTTTGAAGGAAAACCAATCACTTCCACACAAACTTCAATGGATAAAACAAGTTCAATGATAAGCAGAAGACCAATGGGATGAAGGTAAAATATGACTATGTATTTACATCTTATTCACTTTCTCTTATGTTAAACTGACATAAATGTGACCACAAATATAAACTTCACATCGACGCAAACACGTTATATGTTATACATGCAGACTTTCTATCAGAAATCCCCTCTTAAACAACTGTTTGAAAAAAAGATGCTTTAATATTCCTACCAAAGAACAAAAAGTTGTCTAATAAATATACTTCACATGAAATAATGGAACTATGATTGGATATATCTCTTGCCCCTTTTATTTTTGTATTAAGATAGAAGGAGTATGTGGACAGTACCTTCCCACCCCTGCATTTAAGCAGATGAATCTGCTGGCAAAACCACATTACTGTTCTACTCAGGGGGTCTACTTTTGGTCAGACATGAAAAGGACTGAAATCTCACAAGCAGAGGGATAAAAAACAGCATGCTTATATTAAATGTTATAAATAAATAAATTCACATACCTTTAAAGATAAACACAAACTTTTTTTAAAAGTAGAGAATAAAGGGGCAAGATAAAAACCTTTGGTTTCTAGGAACGTCATATCCTAAAATTTCCATCTCATTATCCATTTTAAAATAAATCAAATAATAAGGCTTAATCTAGAGATTCTGTATTTGAATATATAGAGGGAATCTTTATGTTTTAAATTATCATGGCTTCTTCTTCAGCCAAGTCCAGGACTGGGAATGATGAGGAAGAATGATTTCTTTGCCCAGGACAGGCCAATAATGGCCTCCTGGACAGGTAAAAGATTCCCTGGAGGTAGAATCTTTAAGAAAACTGCACACTGATGATACTACAGTGTGGCAGAGATATACAATGAATATATGATTTTTTTCTTGTTCTTTTTGTAGGGAAGAAAGTAAAAAAAAAAACTTTTTTTTTACTATCCTTACAATTCAGTACTTTTACCACCATATGCCTAGGTGTACACTTTTTCCAATTTGACAGGATTTTGATGTGACCTTTTGATCTGGAGTCCTCTTCAAAGCCCAGGGAGATTTTCTCTGAGTATTTGTTTAACCCTTGACATTCTTTGAACTGCTTGTTCTACTTATAAATATCCTCCGAGTCTCTTTTTTAAAAATAATATTTGCATTTCAATATTTTTATTGTTTTCTTTCTGATATTTCCTTCACTTGGTTTTCAGGTCATTGTTTTAGGTCTCAACAATAACTTTCCTCTCCTTTAATTCATATACTGAATATTTTTTTCAAAACCATTTTTAAGCTCAGTAATGCATATATGTGTGTGTACACACACACACACACACACACACACACACACACACACCTTACTATATATAAGTTCTGGAGGATGAAAGTCCAAGATCAGGGTGCCAGCCAGGTGGGCTTGGATATTTTATTCCACTGCATGTAACAGTTTGGGTTCTGCCTAGAAAACAGACCAAGTCTAATGTATTTTAAGAATAAAGATACAATACAGGAATGAAGGTTTACTTGGATATTGAAAAAGTGAGGAATGAAGTCCAGGGAAGGTACCAAAGATCAGAGCATCTGTGGCAGGAAGGTCAGGAAAGCAAAGATTTAGGAATTCATCCTGAAACACCTAAGCTTTTGATTCGCAAAACACATCAGGAAATTTCAGCCAGTCTTAAGAGTGCTGAGTGAGTTCCCAAGATGCCCCTACATTTGAAGTAGTGAAATGGATGATGATCAAGTGCTTATCAACAAGCAGTTGTGAATGTCATGGTTGTAACCTTTTCCATAAAGAACCTTCCTTCCATTGCACTTTCACAATCTCACTCAAGTTCCTCTCATGGAGAAAACTCTTAACTCAAAACCAAGCAGGCAAGAGGACTCTGGAAAGCATAGCTCCAAAATGCAGAGGAGGTCCTAGATAGAGTGGTGGTGGTCCCAAGTTGAGGAAAGACAAGCGAGTAGTCTGTTTTCACGTTCTAATTGTTTTACTTATTCCTTTTTTTCTCTGGTTGCTGGAGTCCTTTAAATCGGCTGCTATTTTGCTCTGTTTCCTGATTTGGGGCTCAAATGCTGGTAACTAATATGTTCTTAATAACAGGAATTATGTAATATTGCTAAAATGACCATACTACTCAAGGCAATCTACAGATTCAATGCAATTCCTATCAAAATACCAGTGACATTTTTCACAGAACTAGAATAAATAATTTTAAAATTTGTATGGAAACACAAAAGAACTCACATAGCCAAAGCAATCTTGAGAAAGAAGAACAGAGCTGGAGGGATCACACTCTGTGACTACAGACTATACTACAAAGATACAGTCATCTAAACAGTTTGGTACTGGCACAAAAACAGACATATAGATCAATGAAAAAGAATAGAGAACGCAGAAATGAACCAACTTATGTTCAAGTAATCTATGACAAAGGAGACAAGAATATCCAATGAGGAAAAGACATTCTCTTCAATAAGTGGTGCTGGAAAAACTGGACAGTTACATGTAAAAGAATGAAATTAGAATATTCTCTAACACTATATACAAAAAATAAAATCAAAATGGATTAAAGACCTAAATGTAAGACCGGAAACCATAAAACTCCTAAAGAGAACATTGGCAGAACATTTTTTGCCACAACTCATAGTAATATTTTTTTTCAATCTGTCTCCTAAGGCAAAAGAAAGGAAAACAAAAAAAGACAAATGGGACCTAATTAAACTTAAAAGCATTTGCACACCAGAGGAAACCACTGACAAAATGAAAACGCAACCTATTGAAGGGGAGAAAATATTTGCAAATAATATGACCAATAAGGGGTTAATATCCAAAGTTTATAAACAGCTCATACAACTCAATATCAAAAAAAAACAAAGAACCCAATTAAAAATGGGTAGAAGACCTGAATAGACATTTTTCCGAAGAAGATCTACAGATGATCAATAAGCACATGAAAAAATGCTCAATATTGCTAATTATCAGAGAAATGCAAATCAAAACCATGATGAGATATCATCTCACACCTATCAATATGGCTATCATCAAAAAGGGTACGAATAACAATGTTGGTGAGGAAGTGAAGTACACTGTTGATGGGATTGTAAACTGGTGCAACCACTATGGAAACCATTATGGAGGTTCATGAAAAAACTGAAAACAGAACTGTCATATGATCCAGCATTTCCATTACTGGTTATATATCTGAAGAAAATGAAAACACTAATTCAAAAAGATACATGCACCCCAATGTCCATAGCAGCATTATTTACAGTAGCCAGATATGGAAACAACTTAAATGCCCATCAACAGATGAATGGATAAAGGAAATGTAGTATGTACATAAAATGGAATATTACTCAGCCATAAAAAGAATGAAATTCTGTCATTTGCAACAATGTGGATGGACCTAGAGAGTATTATGCTTAGTGAAATAAGTCAGAGAAAGATAAATACTCCATGTTATCACTTATATATGTTATCACTCACAGATGTAGAGAGCACACTAGAGGTTACCAGTGGAGAGAGGGATGTAGGGAGGGGCAAGATAACGGTAGGGGATTAAGAGGTACAAACTACTATGTATAAAATAGATAAACAAGAAGCATATATTGTTTGGCACAGGGAAATATAGCCATTATTTTATAAGTTCAAATGGAGTATAGTGTATAAAAATTTTGAATCACTATGTTGTACACCTGAAAATAATATGATATTGTAGCTCAACTCTACCTTAAAAAGAGGAATTATATAATTTCTGAAAGGTTAAGAGGACTCTGGACCTTTGGAATCATGTTGCAAGGAGAGCCTGTTATTTGAGGAAAGTAATTTTTTTTTCTCAATGGATTTTGCATTCACCTAGCTTCTAGATTAGTAACCAATTTGGCCTTCTCTTTGTCAGTGACTAAATCAGCCTCCACTCCCTGTCAGATCCACACAGAGCTGAATTTCCCTCTCACTTCAACATCAATGCTGTATTCCTTGCCCTGGGCTCCAGTGCAACATTCTTGTGGACTCTGAAGATCATGAAGAAGGAAGCTGCACCCCAGTCCTCTCTCCAGAGCCCAAACAACTTTGACCTAACTCTTATCCAGTCAGCTTATGTTCACCAGAACTGCTTGGCTTAGAGAAAGTTTAGATTTGGAAGTTGGAAGGAAAGACTGCAGTCTGGTTGCCATATTCTAAGACTAGCTCCTGAAATATGACTTTTTTCCTGGTGAAGTATTTTTAAAGGGAATAATAATTAATTAAAACCCTGTTAAAGAATAGGATATATACATGGAAACCATTAATTCAAAGATAATATGCCACACACTTGTTGGTTACATGTTTAGAGAGCTTTTCTTAAAAACACTTTATATAGCATTCTCTCTAAATGTTGGGAATGACTGCTAATTATTTCTAAAAATTTTGTGTTGAAAAGAATGTATTTTATTATAAATTACAGTATTAAATAAAGACACAAACAGTGATCATACACATTTTCTTTTCATTTTAAGAAATTAGAAAATAAAATAAAAACACAGTACTTTATATTATGCTCTTTACTCTGATTTGACTTGAAATTCTTACATACATAGTATTAGTAGACTTATCTTGCCTTAGTGTTTATTTACTGTCTACTAAAAGTATGCTATAGAGCAAATACTAGAGTAATAATAAAAAAAATCACAATTGAAGTACTATCAAAACTTTCCCTAAAATTTTACTTGTGAATGAAGGGTTAAAAAAATGATTTTAAAATAATTGTACTGATATTGCTTTTATATTGTAAATGACTAATGTGTGTGGTAAAGTTTTTTAAATGATGGCTGATGAAATGTTTGAACTTTTAAAAGCCTTCAAATCTTATATGCCTCCCACTAGTGAAATTTAATGACAACTTCTCTGTTGAATTAGCTTGTTCAGTGAACAAATCTGAAATGCAACAAATTATTCAAAAGCAATATGGTACATACAGTGACAATTTCATAAACAAGTAACCACTGTGAGAAAATTTTTCTATTATTATTTTTGATGTTTCAGAGTCAATCAACCTGGAACACTCAATTTTGTAAGGTTAAGTTTTGCATGACTTCCTTTCTCATAATTGTACCAACTTGGCTCTACAATAGTCATATGGGAATTGCTTATGCCTTGAAGCTTGTTCTTAATTGTAACTAACATCTTCTTTGAACAAGCAAGACAATGCCTTTTCATACTTCTATTAAATTATGGTAGACTTGGAATTCTCTAACCTCCATGAGCTAGTAGCGTATGATAAGTAGAATTCTAACTATACAGCTTGAATGATGGGGGGCAGTTTCTAACTCTCTGAGAGCTAAAAACTGTGTGACCTTAATAACACTGGGTAATATCTTTGAGGGTCAATATTTTTTATTTGTGAAATAGCTAACCACTTTGAGTATTGTTTTTTTCATTCATAAAATGTACTTTATTGTTATTTTGTTGATTAAATGTTGTAATATATACCAGGTATGAGATATATAGATGGCTCATGAATGGTTTTCCCAATAACAACAAAAAATTATATATGAGTGTAATTTCTATCAAATCTCAACTGACTAAGAAGAATTAGGCAGGGAGAGTTGCTAAAAAGGACATGCTTGGGGATAATGTGAGAAGGAGAGAAACTCAGAAACCTGAGATCACTCTCTGACATTTCTGCTAAATAAATTTAAACTGTGGGCAGATCACTTCATCGTTTTGTTTCTGATTTCTTCATAGTAACCTCAGGTTAGATGGTCACTTTAAAATCTTTATTTTTCTAAGAATTCTAAATTCAATACACATTATTAATTACTTAGGCATGCGGATATAGGTCATATTTGAATGTACACAGAATCTGGTATGTGAGAGTTTTTTACTATCCACTATAAGAAACTAGTGCTGTAAGGCTGATTAGAGCAGCTGAATGTCATAGATAATCTCATCAGAAATCATTCTTCTTTCATGCCGACTAAGTTCTAGATGCACTGTTACCAAAGAGACAATGGCTGCAACATGAGCATATGGGATGGTAATGGCACATTTGATGGTTATTCAGTCTGAGAATCAGAATGCCCAGTGCCTTCCCTTCTGGCAATTGGGTTAAGATGCTTTCTCCTCAGATCTAAGAGTCTTCTAGCTACTCTATTGTATGGTATCAGCGGGGATTCATGTTGGATCGAATTTAGGTGGACACAAATTATCCTCAATCTTGAAGCGTTGAGTTCAATTGACAAGACACTGTGTGTTAAAAATTTCTCACAATATATCATAAGGAGTTTCTTTGAATTCAGTCAAAGCACAATTAAAATTTTACTTTTGATAAGGAGTATAAAAACACAAAACTAGTCTTTCTTAAGTGAATTTCTTTTTATAACAGCTGTATTGAGGTATAATTCACATACCTCAATTTTTAAATGTACAGTTCAGTGGTATATTCATATTAGTGTACCATCATCACTATAACCTAGAAACTCCATGCCAATTTTCAGTCCCGCCTCCATTCCCTGCTCCTCCTGGCCCCCAGCAACTACTAAGGTGCTTTCTGTCTCCATGGATTTGCCTATTATGGAAGTTTCATACAAGTGGAATGATACATTATGCGGCCTTTTGCATCTGGTTTCTATCATTTGTCATATTTTCAAGGTTAACCCATGTTGGAGCATATATTAGTACTTTCTTTTTATGGCTCTATAAAATTCCATTTTATGATATGCCACATTTTATTTATCCATTCATTAGTTGATGAACACTTGAGTTGTTTCACATTTGGCTATTATTTCAAAAAAGAATAACACCATTAACATTCATTCACAAGTTTCTGTGCACACATGATTTCAATTCTCTTGTGTATATACCCAGGAGTGGGATTGCTGAGTCATGTTTAACTATTAGAGCAACTGCCAAATTGTTTCCCAAAGCAGCAGCACCATCTTATAGCCCTAGAAGCACTGTGTGAGTGTTCCAATTTGTCTAAATCCTTGCCAACAATTGCTGCTGGTTTGTATTTTTGTTTTGTTTTTATGTTATCCATCCTAGTTGGTGTGAAGAGGTATCTCATTGCATCTTTGATTATTTGAAGATCCCTAGTGACTAATATTTTTGAGCACCTTTTAATGTGATTATTGGCCATTTATATCTTCTTTAGAAAGATGTCAATTCAGATGCTTTGTCTATTTTTGTTGTTGTTGTAGGGCTATTTGTCTTTTTATTGTTAAACATTGAAAAGTCCTTTATAAATTCTGGATTCAAGTCTCTTACAAGATGTATGATTTGCAAATATTTTCTCATCCTGTGGGTTGTTTTTTTCAGTTTCTTTATAATATTTTTGAAATATAATTTTTTTTATTTTAATGAAGCTCAACTCATCTTTTTAATTGCTTTTGTCAATTATGCTTTTGGTGCCATATCTAAAAAACTATTGCCTAATCCAAGGTCATGAAAATTTACTCCAATTTATTTTATTTTATTTTATTTTATTTTATTTATTTATTTTTGGCTGTGTTGGGTCTTTGTTGCTGCACGTGCGCTTCCTTTAGCTGTGGTGAGCGGGGGCTACTCTTTGTTGTGGTGTGCAGGCTTCTCATTGCGGTGGCTTCTCTTGTTGTAGAGCACGGGCTCTAGGCGCTTGGGCTTCAGTAGTTGTGGCACACAGGCTTGGTAGTTGTGGCTTGCGGGCTCTAGAGTGCAGGCTCAGTAGTTGTGGCACATGGGCTCAGTAGTTGTGGCTCATGGTTTAGTTTAGTTGCTAAACCATAGTTGCTCTGTGGCATGTGGGATCTTTCTAGACCAGGGCTCGAACCCATGTCCCCTGCATTGGCAGGTGGATTCTTAACAACTGTGCCACCAGGAATGTCCCAATGGTAACTTTTTCAGAGAAGATATTTTTAATTTTAATATGTCCACTTATAAACTTTTTCTTTTATGAATCATGCTTTCATTATTGTATCATGGTGTCAGAATTGTATTGTATCTGAAAACTAATTATCAAATTCAAGGTTACATAGATTGATTTCCTCCTATTTTTTCTTCTGTAGGTTTTATATTTATCTCTATGGCCCATTTTGCTAATTTTTCTAAAACTATATGAGTAATGTATATAAGTTTATTTTTTTTGCATACTGTTGTCCAATTTGTCCAGCACCATTTGTTCAAAAGACTATCCTCCGTTGAATTGCTTTTACCCTTTGTCAAAGATCAGTTGGATATATACTGGGTAGCTCTATTCCTTGTGTCCCTATTTTGTTACATTGATCTATGTATCTATTCTTTTTCTAATACCACATTGTATTGATCGCTGTAGATTTATGCTTGTCTTGAAGTCAAATAATGTCAGTCCTCCAATTTTTGGGGTTTTTTTTCAATGCTTTGATAGCTACTCTGAGTATTCTGCCTCTCTACATAAACTATGAAATCATTTAGTTCATATCTACAAAATAGCCTGCAGAGATTCTGTTGGGATTGTATTAATCCTACAGATCAAGTTGGGAAGAACTGACATTTTAAAAATATTAGATCTTCCAATCCACAAACATAGACTATTTTTACATTTATTTAGATCTTAATTACTCTCATGAGTTTTGTAGTTTTCTGCATATAGATATTTAGATTTATACCTAATCATTTCATTTTCTGGGTGCTATTATAAATTATATTTTTTTATTTTGAATTTTGTTTGATTATTGTTGGTATACAGGAGAGCAATTAACTTTTGTAATAGAAACCTCTATCCTGCAAACTTGCTAAAGTTCTATAAGTGTTATGTTCGCTTACAAGTTCCAGAAGATTTTTATTATTATTCTTTTTTATACAGAAAAAATAAAAATTAGCAAAATTTTATAGTATGCAGTAACTTTTAACAAAGATTTAACAAAAGGATGTAGCATAAAATAATGGCTAGAAACTTGGGTTTGAAATTATAAATCTATGACTCTGCAACTTAGTAATGTAATCTTTCTAGGCTTCAGTTGTCTCCATTGTAAAACAGGAATATTAATAACTATCTTATAAATTGTTATGATTATTAAGAAAATATATGTTTTTAGCACAATTCTAAAGAAGCAAAGTTTAAAGAAGCAAAAACAAATCATAGAATTTAAACAAAAATAATAAACTAAAATAAGCATGTCATTTAAATATTGCTAAGTATTGACAGAATTAGGATATGTCAAAACCAAAATATATATATGGACATATAACTAATTTAATACATATAGTAGTTGTATAAAAGAGTAACTCTTTTTTTCCTCTCAATAAACTCAATCAATTTCAAATAGATCAAACAGTTATATGTATTTTTAAATCTAGAGCATAAGATATAATATATATCCTAGTATAGAGAGAGAAATTGAGGAAATAGTGGATGTGGTCATTAGTCACAAAAGATATATGCAAATGTATAAAAATAAAATTTGTATATCAAAATATAAATTAGAAAGATACATTAAAAACTACACAATCAAGTAATAGTTTGCTAAAGTGCTGATTTGTATATGACATCAGTTGTAGCAGTTTTGATACGTATGGACATGTGTATGAAGTTAATGAGAAACACTTTTTCTACTGCCCACCAAATAAGCTGTTTACACATGGCCTGAGGGACTTCTTGGCATATTTCACTTTTCAGAGGGAGGCATGGTGACCCAGACCAGTAAATAGGCTTTTCTGTTAAACAGACAACATGTCTTTCAGATTCTTTTGGAACGTTGGCTTAGTCTTATATGTAGCATAGTGAGTGTAAAATAAAATGAATTAAAAAAAAAAAAAAGGGCTTCCCTGGTGGCGCAGTGGTTGAGAGTCCGCCTGCTGATGCAGGGGACGCGGGTTCGTGCCCCGGTCCGGGAGGATCCCACATGCCGCGGAGCGGCTGGGCCCGTGAGCCATGGCCACTGAGCCTGTGCGTCAGGAGCCTGTGCTCTGCAACGGGAGAGGCCACAGCAGTGAGAGGCCCGCGTACCGCAAAAAAAAAAAAAAAAAAAAAAAAAAAAAAATCTGACCAAAGGTCTTCTTTGGGGAAAATAACTGTAAAAGGAAAAATAGTTATAATGTGTATAAAAGCGAAATTAGCCCTGCTAAAGTTCTCCTTTAAGGTACAGTAACACAAAACACAGAATGAGAGAGGGACGCCTTCCCCCTTGGCCAGAATCCTTTATACACGTTGGTACTGTGCACCCAGTACATCAGAGATGTGGGAGCAGTGGAGACCAAAGTGCCCTGTGGACCTGCAGCAATCTTAAGACACTTGTAAGACTCCCTTCTGATGACTCTGAAAAGCACCTCTCTGAGGGAGAGAATTTATAGGGGACTAAGTGACATCATTTAATATGCACTTAAATGAGACAAGACAATATAATATGTATTATTAATTGATTTACTGTTTCTATTTGTGCCCACAGAATTGTACAATCTGAGTAAATTCTGTTTTCTAAAAGAAAGGAGTTAAGTTTACATAAATATTTCATAGGGGAGGAAAGAGAAAGAAATGGCTAGATATTATGTCACAAATTACAAATTTTAAATTAAAGAAATGTATAGATTTAGTAACACTTAATAGAAACGCAATTAAAAGACTTCTTTAGCACAATTTGAAAATGCATTTAAGTAGCTAAAGTAAACGAAAGTGATAAAAACCAACACTGCCAAGATTACTGATGACACTCAAATTTGGTTCACTCTTTCAGGAGAGCAAACACATATGTTACAAAAGCTAAAACTGCTCACATTTTCCCTAGTAAATTTTACTGTATGCATCTGAAATAGCTCATAATGGATTTTATTAAAAGTATAATGTATTCATAGATCCAAAGATAGTACTGTTTGTAATATTCTAAGATCAACACAACAGTACAGAAACACCTATGTATCTTGTGATAAACAATGGTACTCCATAAACACTGAAGTCCACAGGAAAAAATTATTGCATTATTTCTTCACATTCTGCAGTGTGTAGTGTATTATGCCAACCTGGAATGGTATCTATGTTGTCTCACAGCCAAGTGGTTTTCAAACTGCCTTGAATTAATATACACAGGAATAATAAGAGTGCTGTGACATTGGAATATGCATTTTTGAATACTGATGATTTCATTTTCTTAAGATCTGTCATGAAAATGCAGTTCAAATCCTGTGCCAGTGACCACAGAAAACAATTCCATGGAATGATCACCTTGTGATGCCACTTGATGAGGGTCACTCAGGTATGTAACACATTCAATTTGCTAAAATCAACTTAAAGATATGCTGTGAATTAAGATGTGATGTACACTGTAATGGTTATATTTTAACAACTTTAATTATGCCTCATTTCTGGAAAGATTCCTGCAAGTAAAAATAAAATACTAACGCAACAAAAAAATAGTTTCTTCTGATAAATCAAAATAGACAAGAACTCTACCCTGGAGAACAGATGCCTCCTGCCTCCTTCCCCTCTGCTCTTGAGCAGAAGAGGTTCATTGGTCCGCTAGTCATTCAAAAGGAGGACAGAAAGTGTTGTTTCAGAGCTGGTGTGGATAAAATAATATTTCTGGCTTTTGCATTATATGCCATATGCTACCTTATGATAGGACACCAAACACTGGATGGACAACAAAATAACTTGATATGAAAGAGGAAGACAGGTAATGGTCAGATAGCATGTCCCTCATAAGCTGAATTCTTTAACACTTGTCAACATAGGTGTGAGAAAATTGACATGCTCATTTATACCACGTTAACATCTGTTGGCACAGTCCACAGGAAAATAAAAATCGGTGTGAGAAACTAGGTGATTATATGTGACAACGTAGAAAATATTTGTCATCTTTAGTCATTGTCTTTTGAAGTTGTATTTATTTTGTTGTTTTGAAATAAAGTATCAAATTAAACTCAGAGGAGTGGGTCTTTTTATAGTGAGTATATTTTCAGTTGAGATAAAAATAATTTGTGATCTGAATTGTCCAATAAGATGACTGAAGTAAGAGACCTAAAGGGCATTTAATCCAAATGAGCAGAAGCCTGAGGGATCTCTTTTAATTGCACCATTCCCACTTTCAGAGACATTCAGGTGGCACATAGAATCACATCGTCTGTCCTTTCTGCTCTCATACATTCATTCCATTCTTAGAGTTGAGTTGGGAGAAATAACATCTTGTGTTTTAGAGTCAACTCTCTCACAGAAATGATCGAATTGTTTCTATTCTTAGAATTAGTCTAAATAAAATACCTTTTAAGTGACAAAGTTCTAGGTAACAATTTCAATGCCAAAAGCATCAGGAATCATTTATAATTATAAATCAGAGCCATGATTCCAATTGTTAGTTTTGAATTCCAAATCTTTGTCAGCACAGACACGGAAAGCAGATAAATGTACATGTGCTTCTTACACATATATCTTGGAGAAAACAGATCTAAGACTGAGTTGAGCATGTGATTTTCACATAATAGTGAACAACATTTTAATAACTTATTTTACTCAACATGTTTTTGCTACTCCCACAGAATCCTTCATGTAAATTTGGTAATTGTTCACTTAGAAACTTCTGCAGACATTAATCTGCAACTTCTGGAATTAAATTTATCAAAACAACTGGGAAACTATTTGACAGGCAACAGGAAGAGAGGAAGAGTGCTTGGCGTATTCTGTTGTTGGAAGAATGAAGCATATAAAAATAATAAGATGTGGTTTCTACAAGAAGTCATCAAGATGAGAATTTCATACTCCAGTAAAATTCAATAAAAATATTTCCACTATTTTTGGAAGCTGAGTAATTAAATTAAGCACTCTTTTCAGCAAGACAGCATCTAGCATTTTAAAATTCAAGTCTCCAAGCTCTGATGAATTACAATAAAATGCAGTATAATAATTTTTGGTTTTAAAAGCCAATGTCCTAGCCCCACATGAAGGGACTTATACGCAGTATATCACTGATTTTTGATTACAGATGCATTGGATATTCTCTTTAATGAATAAGTTTTTAATAATAAAAATATGTTTCTATCATTTTAATTTTAATCATGAAGTGCTCATGGGCTCCAGGATTCCTGACTGGGTTACATG
The DNA here is from genome assembly GCF_964341445.2 of Mesoplodon mirus. NCBI lineage: Eukaryota > Metazoa > Chordata > Mammalia > Artiodactyla > Ziphiidae > Mesoplodon > Mesoplodon mirus. The sequence goes on along the minus strand of NC_138989.1, from coordinate 45,679,677 downwards.
GATAAACATAAAAACAAGTTATTCATAATCTCTAGAGCAGCAATTATTCAGCTGAAATAATCCTTATAAGAAAGCTAAAAAACTGATCTAAATATCAAATAAAAATAGCTCTATTGAGTCAGTGTCCCCATCCCTTCCAACATATATCTGTTCTTTCTCTCTCTCAAATACAGGTGTGCATGTATATATATGCATAAATCATATCAGATTTTATTTTTTTAACATCTTTATTGGAGTATAATTGCTTTACAATGGTGTGTTGCTTTCTGCTTTATAACTAAGTAAATCAGCTATACGTATACATATATCCCCATATCTTCTCCCTCTTGGTCTCCCTTCCACCCTCCCTATCCCACCCCTCTAGGTGGACACAGAGCACAGAGCAGATCTCCCTGTGCTATGTGGCTGCTTCCCACAGGCTATCTACTTTACATTTGGTAGTGTATATATGTCCATGGCACTCTCTCACTTCATCCCAGCTTACGCTTCCCCCTCCCCATGTCCTCAAGTCCATTCTGTACGTCTGCGTCTTTATTCCTGTCCTGCCCCTAGGTTCCTCAGACCTTTTATTTATTTATTTTTTAGATTCTATATATATGTGTTAGCATACGGTATTTGTTTTTCTCTTTCTGACTTACTTCATTCTGTATGACAGTCTCTAGGTTCATCCACCTCACTACAAATAACCCACTTTCGTTTATATTTATGGCTGAGTAATATTCCATTACATATATGTGCCACATCTTGTTTATCCATTCATCTGTCAATGGACACTTAGGTTGCTTCCATGTCCTGGCTATTGTAAATAGAGCTGCAATGAACATTGTGGTACATGACTCTTTTTGAATTATGCTTGTCTCAGGGTATATGCCCAGTAGTGGGATTGCTGGGTCATATGGCAGTTATATTTTTAGTTTTTTAAGGAACCTCCATACTGTTCTCCATAGTGGCTGTATCAATTTACATTCCCACCAACAGTGTAGAGGGTTCCCTTTTCTCCACACTCTCTCCAGCATTTATTGTTTGTAGATTTTTTGATGATGGCCATTCTGACTGGTGTGACGTGATACCTCATTGTAGTTTTGATTTGCATTTTCTAATGATTAGAGATGTTGAGCATCCTTTCATGTGTTTGTTGGCAATCTGTATATCTTCTTTGGAGAAATGTCTATTTAGGTCTTCTGCCCATTTTTGGATTGGGTTGTGTGTTTTCTTGATATTGAGCTGCATGAGCTGTTTGTATATTTTGGAGATTAACCCTTTGTCAGTTGCTCTGTTTGCAAATATTTTCTCCCGTTCTGAGGGTTGTCTTTTAGTCTTGTTTATGGTTTCCTTTGCTGTGCAAAAGCTTTTAAGTTTCATTAGGTCCCATTTGTTTACTTTTGCTTTTATTTCCATTTCTCTAGGAGGTGGGACAAAAACGATCTTGCTGTGATTTATGTCATAGTGTTCTGCCTATGTTTTCCTCTAAGAGTTTTAGAGTGTCTGGCCTTATATTTAGGTCTTTAATCCATTTGGAGTCTATTTTTGTGTATGGTGTTAGGGAGTGTTCTAATTTCATCCTTTTACTAGTAGCTGTCCAGCTTTCCCAGCACCACTTATTGAAGAGGCTGTTTTTTCTCCATTGTATATTCTTGCCTCCTTTGTCAGACATTAGGTGACCATATGTGTGTGGGCTTATCTCTGGGCTTTCTATTCTGTTTCATTGATCTATATTTCTGTTTTTGTGCTACTACCATACTGACTTTATTACCTTAGCTTTGTAATATAGTCTGAAGTCAGGGAGCCTAATTCCTCTAGTTCCATTGTTCTTTCTCAATATTGTTTTGGCTTTGGGGTCTTTTGTGCTTCCATACAAATAGTGAATTTTTTTGTTCTAGTTCTGTGAAAAATGCCATTGCTAGTTTGATAGGGATTGCATTGAATCTGTAGGTTGCTTTGGGTAGTATAATCATTTTTACAATGTTGATTCTTCCAATCCAAGAACATGGTATATCTCTCCATCTGTTTGTATCATCTTTAATTTCTTTCATCAGTGTCTTATAGTTTTCTGCATATAGGATTTTGTCTCCTTAGGTAGGTTTACCCCAAGGTATTTTATTCTTTTTGTTGCAATGGTAAATGGGAGTGTTTCCTTAATTTCTCTTTCAGATTTTTCAGCATTAGTGTATAGGAATGCAAGAGATTTCTGTGCATTAATTTTGTATCCTGCTACTTTACCAAATTCATTCATTAGCTCTAGTAGTTCTCTGGTAGCATCTTTAGGATTCTCTATGTATAGTATCATGTCATCTGCAAACAGTGACAGTTTTACTTCTTTTCTGATCTGGATTCCTTTTATTTTTTTTCTCTGATTGCTGTGGCTAAAACTTACAAAACTATGTTGAATAATATTTGTGAGAGTGAGCAACTTTGTTTTGTTCCTGATCTTCGTGGAAATGGTTTCAGTTTTTCACCACTGAGGATGATGTTGGCTGTGGGTTTGTCATATATGGCCTTCATTATGTTGAGGTAAGTTCCCTCTATGCCTACTTTCTGCAGGGTTTTTATCATAAATGGGTATGAATTTTGTCAAAGCTTTTACTGCATCTATTGAGATGATCATATTGTTTTTATTCTTCAATTTGTTAATATGGTGTATTACATTGATTTATTTGTGTATATTGAAGAATCCTTGCATTATTGGGATAAACCCCACTTGATCATGTGTATGATCCTTTAAATTTGTGGTTGGATTCTGTTTGCTAGTATTTTGTTGAGGATTTTTGCATCTCTGTTCATCATTGATATTGGCCTGTAGTGTTCTTTTTTTCTGACACCTTTGTCTCTTTTTGGTATCAGGATGATGGTGGCCTGGCAGAATGAGTTTGGGAGTACTCCTCCCTCTGCTATATTTTGGAAGAGTTTGAGAAGGATAGGTGTTAGCTCATCTCTAAATGTTTGATGGAATTCACCTGTGGAGCCATCTGGTCATGGGGTTTTGCTTGTTGGAAGATTTTTAATCAGTTTCAATTTCAGTGCTTGTGACTGGTCTGTTCATATTTTTTATTTCTTCCTGGTTCAGTCTCAGAAGGTTGTGCTTTTTTAAGAATTTGTCCATTTCTTCCAGGTTGTCCACTTTATGGGCATATAGTTGCTAGTAGTAATCTCTCATGATCCTTTGTATTTCTGCAGTGTCACTTGTTACTTCTTTTTCATTTCTAATTCTATTGATTTGAGTCTTCTCCGTTTTTTTCTTCATGAGTCAGGCTAATGGTTTATCAATTTTGTTTATCTTCTCAAAGAAATAGCTTTTAGTTTTACTGATCTTTGTTATTGTTTCCTTTATTTTTTTTCATTTATTTATGATCTGATCTTTATGATTTCTTTCCTTCTGCAAACTTAGGGGTTTTTTTGTTCTTCTTTCTCTTATTTGTTTTAGGTGTCATGTTAGTTTGGTTTTTTTTGAGATGTTTCTTGTTTTTCGAGGTTGGATTATATTGCTATAAACTTCCCCCTTAAAAATGCTTTTCCTGCATCCCATAGGTTTTGGTTTGTCATGTTTTCATTGTCATTTATTTCTCGGTATTTTTTGATTTCCTCTTTGATTTCTTCAGTGACCTCTTGGTTATTTAGTAGTCTATTGCTTTGCCTCCATATGTTTGTATTTTTTACAGATTTTTTTCCTGTACTTGATATCAAGCTTCATAGCATCTGGTTGGAAGAGATGCTTGATATGATTTCAATTTTCTTAAATTTACCAGGCTCGATTTGTGACCCAAGGTATGATCTATCCTGGAGAATGTTCCATGAGAACTTGAGAAGAAAATGTATTCTGTTATTTTGGATGAAATGTGCTATAAATATCAATTAAGTCCATCTTGTTTAATGTGTCATTTAAAGCTTGTGTTTCCTTATTTATTTTCATTTTGGATGATCTGTCCATTGGTGAAAGTGTGGTGTTAAAATCCCCTATTATGACTGTATTACTGTTGATTTCCCCTTTTATGGCATTCGCCTTATGTATTGAGGTGCTCCTATGTTGGGTGCATAAATATTTACAATTGTTACATCTTCTTCTTGGATTGATCTCTTGATCATTATGTAGTGTCTTTTGTCATGTCTTATAATAGTCTTTATTTTAAAGTCTATATTGTCTTATATGAGAATTGTTACTCCAGCTTTCTTTTGATTTCCATTTGCATGGAATATCATTTTCCATCCCCTCACTGCAGTCTGTATGTGTCCCTAGGTATGAAGCGGGTCTCTTGTAGACAGGAGATATAGGGGTCTTGCTTTTGTATCCATTCAACCAGCCTATGTCCTTTGGCTGGAGCATTTAATCCATTTACATTTAAGGTAGTTATCGATATGTATGTTCTTATTACTATTTTCTTAACTGTTTTGGGTTTGTTACTGTAGGCCTTATCCTTCTCTTGTGTTTCCTGTGCAGAGAAATTCCTTTAGCATTTGTTGTAAAGCTGGTTTCATGGTGCTGAATTATTTTAGCCTTTGCTTGTCTGTAAACGTTTCAGTTTCTCCATCGAATCTGAATGAGATCCTTGTTGGGTACAGTAATCTTGGTTGTAGGTTTTTTCCCTTTCATCACTTTAAATATGTCCTGCCACTTCCTTCTGGCTTGCAGAGTTTCTGCTGAAAAATCAGCTGTTAACCTTATGGGGATTCCCTTGTATGCTATTTGTTGTTTTTCCATTGCTGCTTTTAATGTTCTTTCTTTGTATTTAATTTTTGATAGTTTGATTAATATGTGTCTTTGCATGTTTCTCCTTGGATTTATCCTGTATTGGGACTCTCTGTGCTTCCTGGACTTGATTGACTATTTCCTTTCCCATGTTAGGGACGTTTTCAACTATAATCTCTTCAAATATTTTCTCAGTCCATCCTCTTCTTCTTCTCGGACCCTATAATTCGAATGTAGGTGCATTTAATGATGTCCCAGAGGTCTCTGAGACTGTCCTCAGTTCTTTTCATTGTTTTTTCTTTATTCTGCTCTGTGGTAGTTATTTCCACTATTTTATCTTCCAAGCACTTATCCATTCTTCGGCCTCAGTTATTCTGCTATCAATTCCTTCTAGAGAGTTTTAAATTTCATTTATTGTGTTGTTCATCACTGTTTGCTTGCTCCTTAGTTCTTCTAGGTCCTTGTTAAACGTTTCTTATCTTTTCTCCATTCTATTTCCAAGATTTTGTATCATCTTCACTATCATTACTCTGAATTCTTTTTCAGGTAGACTGCCTATTTCCTCTTCATTTGTTTTGGTCTGCTGGGTTTTTGCTTTGCTCCTTCATCTGCTGTGTATGTCTGTCTTCTTGTTTTACTCAATTTACTGTGTTTGGCGTCTCCTTTTCACAGGCTGCAGGTTCGTAGTTCCCATTGTTTTTGGTGTCTGCCCCCAGTGGGTGAGGTTGGTTCATTGGGTTGTATAGGCTTCCTGGTGGAGGGGACTGGTGCCTGTGTTCTGGTGGATGAGGCTGGATCTTGTGTTTCTGGTGGGCAGGACCACATCCGGTGGTGTGTTTTGGGGTGTCTGTGAACTTATTATTTTAGTCAGCCTCTCTGTTAATGGGTGGGGCTGTGCTCCTGTCTTCCTAGCTGTTTGGTGTAGGGTGTCCAGTACTGTAGCTTGTGGTCGTTGAGTGGAGCTGGGTCTTAGCGTTGAAATGGAGATTTCTGGGAGAGCTTTTGCCATTTGATATTATTTGGGGCCGGGAGGTTGCTGGTGGAGCAATGTCCTGAACTCGGCTCTCCCACCTCGGAGGCACAGGCCTGACATGCGGCCAGAGCACCAAGACCCTGTAAGCCACATCGTCTGTCTGAGCTTCAGGATCCTCATTCATAAAATGGGGATAATACCACCACCGAGTTTCTTGGCTCCAGCAAGACACCAGCTGCCTTCCTCACATCAGGAACTCTCCACGCCACAAATTCAAATCAATGTAGCTTTAAGTAAGGAGGTTACTCAAAATGTATTTTTTTCTTCTGCCAAGGGACTGGCCAATGTGCAAATAGAAGCTTCTCTATCAATCTGTCTCCCTAACTGAATAAGACATGGAGAAAATCTGTAGTCAACCACGATGTATATGGATCATGAGCAAGAAATTCTTTCTTGTTATTTTATACCCCTGAGATGCTGGGGTGATTAGCTTTCATAAAATAATTTAGTCTATCATGATGAAGAAATCATGGGATTAGTTGCTTAGTCACTGTCATAGGGAACTTATGTTGGAGAGAGCTATTGTGTCATACCAATATATAAGTTGATGGTTAACCTATAGACTGGCTAACTTTTAGTCACATAGCTAATGCTATTTAGTCAGCTGTGGCCAGCAGAGAAGGTTCAGGTAGCAACCTACGTGATGATGTGCATGATGATGTAGTCATAAAGAGTATGTGAACAGTGGGCTGTGGGCATGGCATGCATGTTTAATAAAAGAGTCATTTAAAACAACAAACACCTATTGTATAGCACAGTGAACTATATTCAGTATCTTGTAGTAACCTACAATGGAAAAGAACCTGAAAAAGAATATATATATATGTTTATATATACACATATATATTTATATTTATATATATGCATTATAAGTGAATCATTTTTCTGTACACCTGAAACATTGTGAATCAACTATACTTCAATAGAAATAAAATAAAATCTAAAAAATTGTTTAAAATTCATTTAAATGAAAAGCCAACTTGTCTGTTTAATATAGATCCAGAAATGCATGCAATGTAGACACATACCCAGGAAAATAGTATTTTTCAATTTAGAAAATAAATCCCTTCATAATTCCGACTACTATATCCATGTGCTAAATGTCATTGTGACATAATTTTAAGATTCATGCAACAAATTTTAACCTATAGAGATTACTTTTATAATGAAATCCTTTCTATTTTTCTTTTTTGTGAGATAAAATATCATCGGTGGTAGTTTCAATGTGACCTTTATTCAAAGTTGCCACTATTATGCTGCACTAAAATATACAAAAAATGTACTGCCAGATAGAACTGTAGAAAAGAAAAAATCACTAATCACACAATGCAAATATCCAGACACTTTACATGTTTATGAATTTTCATTCACTCAGTCATTTTTTTCATGCCATCATTTGATCAGTGAATATTTATTGTTTATTATGTGCCAAGAACTATGATAAGTATTTGAACGGCATCAGTAAAATAGACACAAGTCCATGTGCAGCTCTTTCAGCATAGTTGCCACCAAACTAATAAGCAAAAACTTCAGATTCCATTAACTCTTATGTGCATTTCAACTAAGATTTTCAGTCAAATACGCCAAAATTTCAAAAAAAAAAAACAAAAACAAAAAACAGAGACTAGATCAGAGTTATTCCAACCACAAAAAGAAATGACAATTATGTGATGCAAAAGAAATGCCAATTATATTAGAATATACAAATGTAGCAAGTCAACATGTTGTACACCTAAAATTACACAACATTATGTCAAATATATTTCAATACACAAAAGTCAAACAATTCAAAGGAAAACAAAGAGAAAGTGGGATAAATATAGATTTTTCACTAGAAAGAATAATCTAACAGTAAAGTGCTGAGTAATATAAAATAATGGAGGATCTTTAAAAATTTAAAGGGGATAGTAGAAAGAGAAATTAAATATAATGATGCAGAGCAAATACAATAGGGTAAGGCCAAATAAAGTTTTTTCTTATCAAAGAAGGGAAACTCAAAGTTCTTGATTCTGGATATGGAAAATTTCAAGAAGTGAGGAGTTCAGCTAGTGACTATACCGTAATTAGGATCAAAATAAATCTTAGCTTAATGGGATAAAATTAATTATACTTACCCCAAGCTTATTTGTTTTTCATAAATTAATTTTTCTCTTGATAATAGAAGCAGGTTGCTAAATAGTTGGAACTAAGAGAGAAAAGCCCAGCAGTTTTTTATAAGCCATATCACAAGGATTCGAAAGATGATAAAACTGATAATGTATCAGATTTTACATTATTACTTGTCTGTATTTGGCAAGTATATATGCACTCTATTATATTGTTTTCTCTTCTGAATACCTAACTCTTTTCCTAAAGGAGCAACTCAGCATATATTTCCAGACAACTTAATACAACTGGATTTTGATGGATATTTGAGTAGAAAAAATAACTTGGGAACAACATTCTTGTCTGACAAACTTGCAGTCAACTTATTTGTTATGTGGTAAGGTAAAAAGTCCACTGTTTCAAAGGAGAGATGATACCAGTGCAATTTCATTGGTACCCATTTTATTTTTTCTCCCACCTAGTTAAGTATGGAGAATGTATTGCACAATAAATATAGAGTGTGGGGTCATTTTTACTATGAAACTATAAGTATTTTGTCTGGAAAATGCACCGTGGTACAAAACAACATATAATAGTAACCATTTAAATAGTATTTAAAAGTAGTATTTCACTGGAAAATAAATGAAGTATAAGCATTTAGGTCATATCTTAATATGAGAGTAAGGAGTTAAAATGATTATCTATAATGTACACATAATGATATGATTTTGTTTCAGTTAATTTGAAACATAAAAATATCTTTTCCAAAGGAAACAAAAACACTAATTTGAAAATATATATGCACTCCTATGTTCATTGCAGCTTTATTCACAATAGACAAGATATGTAAGCAACCTAAGTGCCTATGAATAGATGAATGAATAAAGAAGACATGACATACATATATACACAATGGAATATTATTCACCCATAAAAAGAATGATATCTTGCCATTTGAGATTACATGGATGGACTTAATGGGTATTATGCTAAGTGAAATAAGTCAGAGAAAAACAAATCTGATTTCACTTATATATGGAATCTAAAAAGCAAAACAAATATACAAACATAACAAAACAGAAACAGAGTTTACATACAGATAGCAAACTGGTGGTTGCCAGAGGGTATGGGAGGATGAATGAAACAGGTTAGGGAAATTAGGGGTACAAACTTCCAGTTTTAAAATAAATGAGTCACAAAGATCAAATGCACAGCATGGGGAACATAGTCAATAATAATGTAATATCTTTGTATGGTCACAAAGGTGATCAAAAGGTACAAACTTCCAGTTATAAGACAGGTATGACGTATGTAATGTACAGTATGATTAATATAATTAAAACTGCTATATGTTATATGTTAAAGTTGTTAAGAAAGTAAGTCCTCCAATGGACAGATCATCCAGACAGAAAAATAATAGGAAACACAAGCCCTAAATGACACATTAGACCAGACAGACTTAATTGATATTTATAAGACATTCATCCGAAAGCAGCAGAATACACTCTCTTCTCAAGTGCACATGGAATATTCTACAGGACAGATCACATCTTGTGTCACAAATCAAGCCTTGGTAAGTTTAAGAAAACTGAAATCATATCAAGCATCTTTTCCAAGCATAACGCTGTGAGATTAGAAATCAACTACAGGGAAAAAACTGTAAAAAACACAAACACATGGAGGTTAACAATAAGCTAGTAAATAACCAATGGATCACTGAAGAAATCAAAGAGGGACTCAAAAAAATACGTAGAAACAAATGACAATGAAAACACAATGACCCAAAACCTATGGGATGCAGCAAAAGCAGTTCTAAGAGGAAAGTTTATACTAATACAATCCCACCTCAAGAAACAAGACAGGGCTTCCCTGGTGGTGCAGGGGTTGAGAGTCCACCTGCTGATGCAGGGGACACGGGTTCATGCCCCGGTCCAGGAAGATCCCACATGCCACAGAGTGGTGGGCCCATGAGCCATGGCCGCTGAGCCCACGCATCCAGAGCCTGAGCTCCACAATGGGAGAGGCCACAACAGTGAGAGGCCTGCGTACCGCAAAAAAAAAAAAAAAAAAAAAAAAAAAAAGAAACAAGACAAATCTCAAATAAATAACCTAGCCTTACACCTAAAGCAACTAGAGAAAGAAGAACAAACAAAACTCAAAGTTAGTAGAAGGAAAGAAATCAAAAAGATCAGAGCAGATATAAATGATATAGAAATGAAGAAAACAATAGCAAAGATCAATGAAACTAAAAGTTGGTTCTTTGAGAAGATAAAAAAAAACGGATAAACTTTTAGCCAGACTCGTCAAGGAAAAAAGGGAGAGGACTCAAATCAATAAAATTAGAAATGAAAAATGAGAAGTTCCAACTGACACCTCAGAAATAAAAAGGATCATAAGAGAATACTACAAGCAACTGTATGCCAATAAAATGGACAACCTGGGAGAAATGGACACATATCTAGAAAGGTACAAGCTTCCAAGACTGAACCAGGAAGAAAGAGAAAATATGAACAGACCAATCACAAGTAATGAAATTGAAAATGTGATTAAAGATCTTCCAACAAGCAAAACACCAGGACTAGATGGCTTCACAGGTGAATTCTATCAGATATTTAGAGAAGAGCTTACACATATCCTTGTCAAACTCTTCCAAAAATTGCAGAGAAAAGAATATTTTCAAGCACATTCAAGAGGTCACCATCACCCTGATACCAAAACCAGACAAAGATATAACAAAATAAGAAAATTAAAGACCAATATCACTGATGAACATAGATGCAAAAATCCTCAGCAAAATACTAGCAAACAGAATCCACCAACACATTAAGGAATCATACACCATGATAAATTGGGATTCATCCCAGTGATGCAACATTTTTCAGTATACACAAATCAATCAATACCAAATCAACAAATTGAAGAGTAAAAATGATATGATCATCTCAGTAAATACAGAAAAAGCTTTTGACCAAATTCAACACCTATTTATGAGAAAAACTCTCCAGAAAGTGCACAAACAGGGAAATTACCTCAACATAATAAAAGCCATATATGACAAACCCAGCAGCAAACATCATTCTCAATGGTGAAAAACAGAAAGCATTTCCTCTAAGATGAGGAACAAGACAAGGATGTCCACTATCATCACTATAATTCAACATAGTTTTGTAAGTTTTAGCCACAGCAATCATGTAAAAGAAAGAAATAAAGGGAATCCAGGTCAGAAAAGAAGAAGTAAAACAGTCACTGTTTGCAGATGACACGATACTATACACAGAAATTCCTAAACTTGTCACCAGAAAACTACTAGAGCTGATCAATGAATTTAGTAAAGTCTCAGGATACAAAATTAATAGACAGAAATCTCTTGAATTCCTGTACACTAACAATGAAAGATCAGAAAGAGAAATTAAGGAAACTATCCCATTTATCATTGCAACAAAAAGAATAAAATACCTAGGAATAAACCTATTTAAGGGGGCAAAAGACCTGTACTGAGAAAACCGTAAGATACTGATGAAAGAAATCAAAGACAACACAAACAGATGGAGAGATATACAATGTTCTTGGACTGGAAGAATCAATATTGTGAAAATGACTCAACTACACAAAGCAATCTACAGATTCAATGCAATCCCTATCAAATTACCAATGGCATTTTTCACAGAACTAGAACAAAAATTTTCACACTTTGTATGGAAACACAAAAGACCTCGAATAGCCAAAGTCATCTTGAGAAAGAAAAATGGAGCTGGAGGATTCAGGCTTCCAGACTTCAGACTATACTACAAAGCTACAGTAATAAAGACAGTATGGTACTGGAACAAAAACAGAAACATGGATCAATGGAACAGAGTAGAAAGCCCAGAGATAAGCCCATGTACCTACGGTCACCTAATCTATGACAAAGGAGGCAAGAATATACAATGGAGAAAAGACAGCCTCTTCAATAACTGGTGCTGGGAAAACTGGACAGCTACACGTAAAAGAATGAAATTAGAACACTCCCTAACAACATACACAAAAATAAACTCAAAATGGATTAAAGACCTAAATGTAAGTCTAGACACTATAAAACTCTTAGAGGAAGACATAGGCAGAACACTCTATGACATAAATCACAGCAAGATCCTTTTTGACCCATCTCCTAGAGAAATGGAAATAAAAACAAAAATAAAGTAATGGGACCTAATGAAACTTAAAAGCTTTTGCACAGCAAAGGAAACCATAAACAAGATTAAAAGACAACCCTCAGAATGGGAGAAAATATTTGCATATGAAGCAACTGACAAAGGATTAGTCTCCAAAATATACAAACAGCTCATGCAGCTCAATATCAAAATAACAAGCAACCCAAACAAAAACTGGGCAGAAGACCTAAATAGACATTTCTCCAAAGAAGGCATACCAATGGCCAACAAACTCATGAAAAGATGCTCAACATCACTAATTATTGGACAATTGCAAATCAAAACTACAATGAGTTTTCACCTCACACTGGTCAGAATGGCTATCATCAAAAAATCTACAAACAGTAAATGCTGGAGGGGGTGTGGAGAAAAGGGAACCCTCTACACTGTTGGCGGGACTATAAATTGATACAGCCTCTATGGAGGATAGTATGGAGGTTCCTTAAAAAACTAAAAATAGAACAACTGTATGACCCAGCAATCTCACTCCTGGACATATAACTAGAGAAAACCATAATTGAAAAAGATACATGCACCCCAGTGTTCATTGAAGCACTATTCACAAAAGTCAGGACATGGAAGCAACTTAAATGTCTATCAACAAAGAAATGGATAAAGAAGATGTGGTACATATATACAATGGAATATTACTCAGCCATAAGAAGGAATGAAATTGGGTCATTTGCAGAGACGTGGATGGACCTAGAGACTCAAACAGAGTGAAGTAAGCCAGAAAGAGAAAAACAAATATCGTATATTAACACATATATGTGGAATCTATAAAATGTTACAGATGAACTTATTTGCAAAGCAGAAACAGAGACATGGATGTAGAGAACAAACATATGGATACCAAGGAGGGAGGAGGGGGATGAATTGGGAGATTGGGATTGACATATATACACTACTATGTATAAAACAGACAACTAATGAGAACTTACTATTTAGCACAAGGAACTCTACTCAGTCCTCTGTGGTGACCTAAATGGGAAGGAAATCCAAAAAAGAGGACGTATATGTATATGTATATGTATATGTATATGTATATGTATATGTATATGTATAGCTGATTCACTTTGCTGTATAGCAGAAACTAACACAACATTGTAAAGCAACTATACTACAATAAAAATTAATTAAAAAACAAAGTCCTAAGACTTCTCATCACAAGGAAAATATAATTTTTCCTTTTCTTTTATTTTGTATCTAATGAGATGATGGATGTTCATTAAACTTATTGTGGTAATCTTTTCCTGATGTATGTCAAACCACTATACTGTACACCGTAAACATACACAGAGCTATATGTCAATTATATCTCAATAAATCTAGAAGAAAAAAACATAAAAGTTCACATCGGATTATCTAATGTATCCAGTTATGTTAGAAGGCTTAAATTTAGCTAATATTACCCATACACTGTTTAAACACTTTTAAAAATGATTTTCTTGTTATATATGAGTCTTCCTTTGGAAAAAATATTATAGCAATTATTTTATTTTTTATACTTGAATTAAGTCACTGTTTTAAAATACAGTCATAAGTCCCTTTTACGATAATTATAGAAGTTCTGTATCTTGAAGAAGGGCAAGTGTTGCTTGATTCACCTGAGATACTCAAGGTCTGCCCTCATGGGCACGTACACCTCAGGAGCTTGGCTATCCTCCAACTTGGGCAATTACTCTCTGCCTGCTTTTGTTCTTACTGCCATCTCAGTTAATGCTCTTTTTAAAGCTTTCCATTCTTCCCTGCAATATTGTACAGCCTTTAGAATTGCCCTATAGTGTTCCTTTGTTTAATCTTTAAAATATCCATTGGTTAACTTTTGCTTCCAATATGAGGGTGTAAATACATCTTTTAAGATAAAGGTTTTCATTGCTGCATATTTAAAGATGATCTGGAAAACAGACTATGTTAAACAACATTCGGTTCCCACTTCTAGCCTACCAGTAAATGGAAGGGTATAAAGCTAATTTTAATGACAATTCTTAATTAAATTTGTAATTTTCTTTTTTATTATTAACTACTTCTTACTTTTATTAAACAAAAAAATCTCTAAATAGTCTATTTCTCTGTCAAATCTTTTTTTAACACAAGTCATAAAATGCACTTGTGAGCATCATGTCGGAAATGGAAAAAAAAAGCCTAAAAGATGCTTATTTTTCTAGAGAAGAGTGGACAATTAAAGTGAAATGTAGGGAGAACAGATGTCTGACATAATAAAAATCTGGATATAAGGCTCCATAAAACTTTATCAATTATGTTGAAATGCATATGGTAATCTGAGTCTAAGATTAATTAAACAAATTCTGATTGGTTATATTGAAAATATAAGGGATTATTTAAAATTTGAATAGGTAAATTTTCATGATTGAAAAAACTAAATATTCTTTAATTTTTTTACACTATTAATACACAGCATACTTTGAAAGCTGATGTTGGTAAAACAAATAACGATTCATCTACAAATTAAGCTAAGCAGAATAAATAACAGTAGAGTCTAATATGCATTATTTTCAGACACTGAGGTATTCTGGGCCATTTTATTTTTTAAAATAACTCAAAGGCAAAAAACACATTTAGGGATGATGCACTCTTTTGCCTGCCTTCAGCTATGAAGAACAAAAAGCCTTTTTCAAATAAACTTGGAGAAAAACGGAAACATTATCACATATAGCAGGACGTTCCAAAGAAGGACAAGTACCAATATGGTAAATCTGGGTTCTGTCTCTTGGTGATTCTCTGTTTCACCTTGTGTATCATGCTAGCACTGCCTCAGACTCATTTTCATGTTTGCAAGGTGGCTATTAGCAGAACCTAGGGCAACTGGCTCTTTTTCATATCTAGTGTGAAAGAAAGGAGACTTCTCCAGTAGCAATAAGATGAAAGATTTTTTTTTCATTTGTGTCAGGCCAATATAAGACATGTACCTACCTTTAATTAGTAATATTTACCTTGGGAGTACCCTGTTCTATGTCCTCATTCAACTTGGCCTGTTTCTACTTTAATTATAGACAAGTGCGATTGTGTACACTGTCTGGACTGGAGGATGAGTTTAGCTTGCTATGATATACAAGGTCTCTGTAGCGTAAGAGCATCCAGTTGAACAAAACAGAGATTCTTTTAAAAAGTAGGAGAAAATAAATTTCAATTTAGCAAGTGATAGCATCTACTAGAGAGGGAGTTTTATTTTTTATATTAAAAAAAACACTGAATAAAGTGACTCAGGTGGAAATAAACAGATTCCATAAATTTCTGGCATTTGAAAATACTTGCAATATGTTGTCAGGGATATTTAAATTTTTACTATGTATTCAATAAATATATTTTTATAACTTAGTATGTGTTGGGAATTCATAGATAATGGCCATTAACAATAACATCTGAGCACAAGTAGTCTAGAGGAGCAGTAGAAAATGTACACAACAGAGTAATATGGTATTTACTACACCAATCTGGGATCCAAACCTTCTATAAACTCACTGTAGTGAGTGTACTCAAGTAACTTTGTGACTCTGTTCCAGTTGGCTATCCTTGGTGATGTAGTTAGTCATCCTGGGTGAATCATCCACCTGGATAACACCACCAATTTACCCCATTTCCTCACAGCATGGCCTGATGGCCTTCTAGATTTAGGGATCTACTTCAGGACATTTACTCAGAAAAACTGGATTTGAAACTAAGCCTTTGTGTGCTTAAACTTTTTTTTTTTAAGTGTATGAAATCATGCTGGCTAGAAAAGGAAATGAAGCCTATGTGCATTAAAAAAGAAGATTTGCAAAGACAAGCCACAATACAAGACAGTTAATTCTGATGATATTTGTTTCCCTAGCTCTAGTTTTTCCTGAGCCTCAACCTCATTACTGTCCTTGAATTCCTCAAGCCACCATTTTATTAAATTAACCTTTTTGCTTAAACTGTCTTGAGTCCTGCTTCTCTAACTTCTGATGGATTGATTCCCAAATAATATAGGCCACGTGTGCAAATAATTATTGTTATATTTGTGACGCACTTCAGGCATTTCACATGATGCAATATTAGGTGTCAAAGTTAATTTAAGCTACACTTTGGGGGCAATCAGTACCCTCCCTGCTCAGGTAATTTCAATCCAGCAGTATGCATCTACGAATTAATTACAAAGCCACACTCAGGGAAGGCTATACGCAGGGAAATACAGACAGCTCCTGACTTATGATGCTTCAACTTACAATTTTTCCATTTACGATGGTACAAAATTTTATGCATTCAGTAGAAATGATACTTCAAATTTTGAATTTTGATCTTTCCCTGTGCTAGCAATATGCCCTATGATGCTCTCTCATTGATGCTAGGCAGCCACAGCTTCCAGTCGGCCCCACAATCAGCAGGGTAAACAACTGATACACTTACAATCACTCCGTACCCAGACATTCTGTTTTTCACTTAGAGTACAGTATTAAATAAATTACATGAGATATTCAATACTTGTTATTTAAAAAAGGCTTTGTGTTAGATGATTTTGCTCAGTTGTTGGTTAATGTAAGTGTTCTGAGCATGTTTAATGGCGGCTAGGCTAAGCTGGGATATTTAGTAGGTTAGTGTATTAAATGCACTTTCGACTTACAATATTTTCAGGATGTTACCACATTCTAAGTCAAGGAACAGCTGTAATTACCATGTCTCCTTCAGCTATTTGTGCCATATAACTTCGCCAAAGTCCAAAGGAAGACAAAAGTGAACTTCGGGCTTCCCTGGTGGCGCAGTGGTTGAGAGTCCGCCTGCCGATGCAGGGGACACAGGTTCGTGCCCCGGTCCGGGAAGATCCCACATGCCGCGGAGCAGCTAGGCCCTTGCCGTGAGCCATGGCCGCTGAGCCCGCACGTCCAGAGCCTGTGCTCCACAACGGGAGAGGCCACAGCAGTGAGAGGCCCGTGTACCGCAAAAAAAAAAAAAAAAAAAAAAAAAGAGTGAATTTCAAAACTTATCTGGCTCTACTGTTTGGGATTTTAAAAAAGTGTACCTATATTTAAATATAGAGTGTATTTTTCCAAGTTTTTATTGCCTCTTGAGGTAGTTATTAACACAGCTAATAGAATATTTATAGCTCCTTGTCCTATCCATACGGTAGTATTTCACTTTCTGGCCCCCTTATGTGTGATTAGGTATACTGACTAGTTCTGGCTAAGGGGTTGTAGCTAAAAGTGACATGCTTACTTCTGGGCCTAGCATCCCCCCAACTTTGGTGTGAGCTCAAACAATACTGGAGATTGTGGTGGCCCCATAAACATGTGTCCCTGAGATAATGTGCTGAGCTAAGAGCTAATTGATTAGAATTAAGTAACTGAATCTTTCACTTGACTGTGAAAATTTAGGAAACATTTTTAATAACCAAAAAGTCACCAAATTTTACCACATTTTTCCACAGCTTTAAAAGACAAGCAGTGTTTTCATCTCTAGATAACAGCTTGCAACACAGATGTACACATTAGTTTACAGCTGTATAATGCTTTAAACTCACATTACTGGAGACCTTCAGCCAAAATCCCTGTGTGTGTTTTGAAAAAGTTTCCTCTCTGATTGATGTGAACAATTGATTTTTGTTTAAATGTATTTAACATTTGAGAAGCTATCCATCAATGAAAGAAATAGCACAATAAAAAGATCAGTCCTCTGAGCCTCAGGTAGGAAGGGGAAAAATACACCCGATTGTGGGAAATTTCAGTGAGTGAGAATAAATTAAGTAAAGTTCATCTTCCATCTGGTGTTTTTGTCAATATTTTATGCCATCTTGAATGGAAAGGAGAGAAGGAAATTCACACTATTATGCAGTTGTTATTTGTTAAATACTATCTGCAGTAATGCAATAAAGGTTTCCTGCTTAAGAGTATTTGATATATTATTAATTATAAGGAACCTAGAATTAGTTATATTAAATTTGCAGAAAGAATATGCTTACTGACTCTTCCGATGTAGTCCAAATATAATTTAAAAATTGTAGTAAATATTGGCTTTCATTACTTATTTGTTAAAAACACACATAAAATTACATTTACTCCTTTTTCAAATATTATAAATATTTTTCCCTGTCTCATATGTTCTTTGAAGTTAAAACCATCCTACTGTGACCTTTTTAGTATTCTGTAATTTGATTCGCTTGCCATGCCCAACTTTTCCTGTTTACCACCCCAGAAATTTATGATTGGAACAGACAACCAGTCAAAATGTAGAATACTGAAAAGGTCAAAACAGTTGAATTTATTGTACAACTTTTCCAGGGCAAGAAGGAATACTTACATTTTGAAATATGCTTCAAATGACAAAGTGTCAAAAGAATAAAAGTGGGCAAGATTATATTCAG
Source organism: Mesoplodon mirus (assembly GCF_964341445.2). Lineage (NCBI taxonomy): Eukaryota > Metazoa > Chordata > Mammalia > Artiodactyla > Ziphiidae > Mesoplodon > Mesoplodon mirus. The sequence goes on along the minus strand of NC_138989.1, from coordinate 45,661,351 downwards.
CTAATGATAACAAAAATAAAAGGCAAAGAGACCCAAAAAGGTGCTATAATTAGTAGTAATCTCTGTGTTTATTATTTTGGATGTTCAAAAAAAAGGCCTCTTACCAATATGCCAAAAGTAACCTTGAAATTTGAGAAGAAAAAGACAAAAAAAAAAACCTGCCTCAATTTCATAATTTTCTAACTGACAATTCATGGGATAATACATGTTTGAAAGGTTTACTAGCATTAAAATGAGTGTTCTCCACTTCAACAGAAAAAAATGAATAAATAAGATAGAACTGGGCAGTCCATTAATGCATCTATTTTGAAGTGGGAAAATCATTTTATAATTAATATACATATAACTAGCCAAGTTTTATGACAAGGATTTACAGCATTTTGTATTTTTGCTCAAGCGACATGAACTTGATTTCTATGAGCATCATTAAAAATATATTTAATTTGCATGACTGCATTTTATGTGCTTTCAAACCATAGAAGCTCAGCATAGGCTATCACAATCTAGCATTTCATGGAGGAAGTGCATTCATCCTCTTATTCAGTAAGCATGTTTTTAGTGCCTAATATCAATATGTTCCCATCACTATTTGACTGTTTTGCAAAGAAGTGGTGGCAACTAAGATGACTTTAGTCTTGTTAAGCCATAAGACAAGTTAAAAAAGGTAAAATAGAGGCATACACTCATAAAAAGTAGCCATATATATAGATATATTCACCAGCTGGGAATTATATATAATACATATATATCATCAGAGCGTGTTTGGTTTTTGAAGGCTATGGATTTGTAGTTAGAACTTGAAAAAGAAGAAACTGCATTAGCCAAAGTATAGTGAGAATATGTGAGGAGTTTCAAATTCAAATGTAAACAATAGGAATTGAAAATAGTGGAAATTGTCTTCAGAGGTATACTGGACTTGAACATAGATGGTTTTCAACATTCACCTCTGAATTAAAAAAAAAAAAAGCATAGTCATTGGGAATGATTATTAAAAAGAGAATCCTATAATAGAGCATTATCAGCCACTAGAAGAAGCCAGGATGTTTCATTATCTGAAACACATGGACAGGATTAAATATAGGTCATACTCTTGTGGTTCATGCTCAATGGGTAAGATGAAATGCAAACAGCAATCTGAGTTCTATTACTGAAACACAACTTGAAGGTGAGAAGTTTGTAGGAGACACGCTATCCTATAAATAGAAAATTTTTAGAAAATGACACATTGATTTTTACAAAATCTTCAAGATGCAATTGCCTTTACTAAACATAAGGCTACCATGGGAAGGCAAAGAGCAGAGATAAGATAATGCAACAAAGCCATAATCTCTGTGGGCATAACATCTTCATTGCATGTATAAAACAGGAACAACTAGTGAGGGCAATTAAATTTAATGCATGAGAAAAAAATTAAGAAAAGGTTCTAGAATGCACAGGAAGTGTATCAGGTCAAAAATTGAGACACAGTAACAGATAGAAGGCAATTTATCTGGGACCAACTTGTGAATGATTAAGTGTTCCAATAAAGAAAATAGAATTAGAATAAGGCAATGATCAAAAGCAAAATAAAAGAAATATATTTGAGACATAAGAAGGCAAGCAATAGTTATAAAACAAACAAACAAAAAACACATACAAAAGCAAATCTGGAGTTTCAGAATGCACTGGATAATCAAAAAAAATGTAAAATATTTTTGAAACATTTAGAAAGGTGTTGAAGCATGAAGAGAAATTCACACAACAGGCCCAAAATAAAATAGATCTCAGTTGAGAATTTTGAGGAGAAAATTTCCAACATGCTATTCCCAGTGGAATTTTTAAATAAATTATAAGGGTAATAAATAGTCAGTAAATATAAAACCAAAAACTTACTGTCTATTAAATATGAAAGAGTTTTTTCCAAATCACTAATAAGCTGTTTAAACTAAAGATTTTGATACTGAAAAAGTTGGCAGTTAAAAAAAATAAAAAACTACCCTGCAGAAATAAAGCAACTATAATTGTTAATTGCAATTATATTTTTTCATGGAGTACTCCCACTATTAGAATGCATAGTTTTTATGATAGGGAATAAAGTTTTTTTTTTTAATTCCAAGTTTTTTAACAAAGTATCCCTAGAAAACATGTTGTAGATGCTTAAAAATGCAGGTAAGTGAGATGCAATGGAAAAATAAATGCTGATTTTATATGTTAATAATTCTTAAACCATTTTGACAAAATGAATAAAAAGGACAAATAAATAATGGACATTTGCAGTTCAGAAAATTATAGACTATTCTTCGCACTAAAAATTCAAGAAAGAAAAGCAAGAACACCATATTCATATCTTTAAAGGGATACAAGGAACTACTTTGTTATAGTTTGGTGGAAAATAATTTAAAACATTTTGTTAAAAACAATGACTAGAAAATTGGCTAAGGTTACCAACACATAGTTTATATAAGAGAAAGTACAATTGCTTAATAGGCATATATGTTTAAACTATTGAGAGAAATAATTGAAGATTAAAACAAGATACATAAAGATAATCACCCAAGTATGATGAGGTGTGACTACCAGAAGCAATGATGAAAAACAGAAACTGAGAGAGGCAGACATAATACTTGTCAAGGAATAATGTACAAAATTACCTAGATCCCACAAATTATTCTCTGGGTTCAAAATCTAATTTCACTCGAAAGCATTTCAAGTTCCTTGATATTTACTTATTAAAATCCATACTAACCCATAACCTTGTAATACATAAATTCTCCATAAACTGAGAAAATTCTAAGTAGTTCTAATTTTTACAAACAAAAAGGCCTAAAAAATGATACATACACATGAAAAAAATTATCAACTGCATTAATAACAATGCATACCAATCAGTCTTGGACATTAATCTCCTACTCTTTACTGGGAATATATTCTGCAAAGGCCCGCCTTAAGTTCATGGGGTTAATAGCAGGAAAGCACAAAAGCAAAGCTTTTGTTAAGATTAATGGAAAAGAAACAGGTAAAAATACCTGCCATTGCGGAAGGAGTCATCCACCCCTCCCTCTCTGAACTCAGGCTGACATTACAATTTAAGGAAAGCCTGTAGCCAATGCTGCTTTTCCTCCAGGTGCTAAAGCTGATGTCCTGACTTGAGGAATTGCTTGATAGAGTTATACACACACATACCAAGAACCAAACAACAACAAAAACTATCTTTTGAGTGCATGAGGCTTTTTCCCCATAGAATGAATCCTTACACTACTCCTTGAACTCATCTAGAATGAGACAGGCAAATGCTTTAGCCATTTCTCTGTACTGTGGCCAGAGTCGTCAATGCCTATTGAGGAATATAATGTCCCAGACTCAAAATAAGAGAGTTTCTGAGGAGTAAAAGATAATTCTTCAAAAGAGAATGAAGAAATATTAGGTGCAGATGTGTCTACATGTATTTACTTTGTAATGAGAAAAATAATTTTTATTTCACATTTATTTTACAAAGACAAAACATGGAAATATATTGCAAAAGCACAGGAGAAGACCTAAAAAAAATGGAGATATATGCTATGTTCATGGAAAGGAGAATTTAATAGTGTAGAGTAAAATTCTCTCCAAATTGATCTATGGTTTTAAAGAAATTTTAAAGTGTGTATGAACTTAGAAAGGGCCAAGAAGAAGAAAAACCCTCTGAAAAAGAGCAATAAGGAGTGGGGATTCTATCTATAAGATATCAGGGTCCATGAAGATTGATACTGGCTTTTCTGAAATGACGTAGACTGAAAGATCAATGAAATAGAATAGTGAGCCCAGAAACAGATACCTGTATAGAAGACATAACAGACCCAGCAAGCCAGATCAGAAAGACAGATTTACAATAATTGGAGGTAAAATATAATTATCTATATGAAAAAATGAAATGGGTCATTTACTTCACATCATTCCAGGGAAACAAACAACTTCCAGGGAATTAAATGTTAAAAACAAAACTTCAAAATTTAAATTAAATATAATGGTGACTTCCTGGCAGCATATAAGTTTTTGAATGACATAGCAACACGGCTTACTCTAAAAATTCGTAAGTTTGCTTAAATAAAAAGTAATCAAAGACTCCTTCAGATAATTAAAATAAGATTTTGACCTGGGATAAAAATATTATAATTGAAGTTAAAAATTAAATGGATGAAGTTAACAATAGGTAACACAACTGAAAAGACAATTAACAATTTTGAAGATAAGACAAATAAAATATGGACATAAGTATGAAGAGGCAGAAAGAGTGTGAGCAGAGGCAAAGTAAATCCAAAGACTAAGGAAACATAAGAACCCAAATAGGATAAATGCAAAGAAAACTATTCTCAAACATATCATAGTGAAACTATTTAAAACTAAAACCAAAGAGAAACATTTTAGGGCAAAAAACAAAGTTATTACTTGCAAAGGAACTAAAATTAGAGTGATAACGGACTTCACAGAAAAAAAAAAGAGGCCCAAGTAAAATGAAATATCTTGAAGTGCTAAAAGCAAACAATTGACAACCTTGAATTCTGTAGCTGTCATAAATATCTTTTAAGAATAAAGGTGAAACCACCCACAATGGTAAAGTCACGCTCAGACTTTACCACACTCACCCCCAGGCCCTTCTACAATGTTGTCAGCCCTCAGGATGGAAGGCAGTGCCTTTTGATAAGTTATCTAGCTTAGATATGACAGAACTATTGCTAATGTATAAAACACTCCATTGTATAAGCTTCAGTGGTACAGATGAACCAGAATGAATGTGTATCTTCTCAGAAGCACTCCTTCAATATTCTGTTGGATCATTCTGTTAATGTAACTTGGGATACAACTCTTCATGCTACTACAAACCTCTCTGTCTCATTGTCATATTTTTTTTTTATCCATAGGAAAAAAAGGACTACATTAGGTATAAAGGTGTACAATGTATTCTTATACTGTGACTTCGTCTTTAACAAGACTTTTACACTACCCACAACAAGGTATTCATGTGCACTTGCAAAAGGAAATCTTGGATGTGCAAATGTTACCAGAACAAACCCAGCTTTGTCTACAAGGTGACTGTAACTCAGAACGAAACGTGGGCTTTATAATATGGTGTGGAGTGAAGAACAAGCTGTATGTAACTAACAGCCCTTTGAATTTAACAAAAACTGGTAATCCATTTGGAAATGGATTGCATCATGCCTGAACATAAGTAGGACTGCTGAAATTGTATTTTTAGCTGATGAAAAAAGTGTTTGGACTCATACTCTAAAAATGTTCTAATGATAAAGTTTTGAGTCCAAATAGAAAAGAAAAACTCTGCATTCCAGGCTGAATTTTGTATATTTTTATTGCATTTAAAATCACTATTCTGTGACATTGGGAAATCAAGTGGCTTATCGTGTATATCATGTACTTAAAATGTTTTCACAAACTACTGTTGTATTTGTATAAAATATAGACAACGATTGTATTTTGTGTGTGTTCATAAGCTCCACAAAATAGCAATCACATTATGAAGCTGCGGTGATACTAACTTTTAAACATCCACATCCAAAGAAGCAGGCTATTTTTTGTCCAGTTATCCAGATATAAAATATTAATTTGCTGCTAATTAAACAATAGTACTGCAGCTTCTTGTGGCCTAGAGTGTTATGTTTGCTGTAAGAAAAAGATATGTGAACTCCACAAAATATGTGAATAAAAATTATAGAATGTTTTTTTTAAAAAAAGAATAAAGGTGAAGTAAAGCATTTTCAGGGGGGAAAGGAGAGACTTCACAAATATTGACTACATAAACCAACAACAACCAACAACAGCAAGAAAAATAATAATATCATCTTGTGAGATTTAGAAGTATATAGAATAAAAATATACAGCAAAAATACCAAATAATTTAAAGAGTTAACTGGAGACACGATGATGTAGGATCCTTTTAACATTTGAGAAGAAATAAGAATTCCTGTTTCAATTAGACTTTGATAGTTAAGAAAGGATTCATGTCATCTCTTTGTTAATTTAATAAAGTTGTAAATAATTTTCTGTGTAACAAATTATCCACAAACTTATCTCACATAGCTGTTGAGAGTTCAAAATCTAGAAGTGGCCCATCTTTGTGGTTCTGGATCTGGGTATCTCATTAGGTTTCAATCAAGGTGTTGGCTGGGCTGCACCATCTAGAAGACAACTGGGACTGAGATTTTCAGTTTCCAAGGTGCCTCAGTCATATGGTTGTCCTGCAGACCATGGGACACGTCATGGGTCTGTGCGTGGATGTTCCCAAGACATAGAAGTGATGTACCCCAGATAAAGAAATCCAGTAGAAGGAGTAAGAAGGAAGTGGTGATGTCTTTTTTATCTGAATCGCAGATCTGTGAGTTAAATTATTAACACTACAAGCAGATTGACCTGAGCACAGTGGACCCGAAGAAGCTCCGAGTTAAAGAGCTAAAGAAGATCCTGGGGCTTCCCTGGTGTCACAGTCGTTGAGAGTCTGCCTGCCGATGCAGGGGACGTGGGTTCATGCCCTGGTGAGGGAAGATCCCACATGCCATGGAGCGGCTGGGCCCGTGAGCCATGGCCGCTGAGCCTGTGCGTTCGGAGCCTGTGCTTTGTAACGGGAGAGGCCACAACAGTGAGAGGCCTGCGCAAAAAACAAAACAAAACAAAACAAAACAAAAAACAATAAAAAGAAGATCCTGGACGACTAGGGGGAGAGGTGCAAAGACTGTGCAGAAAAGTCTGACTACATCCAGAAGATGCCTACTTCTACTACACACCTTCACTTCTACTACATTCTATTTGTTAAAAGTGAGTCATTTTGTACCACCCAAATTTAAGGGGGAGGGGGATTGATTTCACCTTTTGAAGGAGAATAATACCAAAGAACATGTAGACATAAATTTTAAAACCACTGCATCATCCTGTTGGAAAGTCCAACTGAGGAGCTACAAACACAGCTAAAGCTTTCTAAGCCTAAGAATGTCATTTGGTAAGCAATGGAATGCTCTGAGATCGTTCAAAACTTCCGATAATAAGGTCAAATCACAAACAGCTTGTCAAGATCCAGCACACATTACCCTTCTGCTGAGCACATATAACCACCTTCAAGATAAATGAAAATCACATCACCCCCTTCCCTCTCATATAATAGATTTTCTGGAATTTCTTACACAAGGACTGATTGGATTCATTATTGATTAAAATAAGCTCCATGTAAACATATATGTGTACCATTCTAAATTCCTTGTAATTCACCGACCTGATCTGTTTACAAAACAAAGAATGTCTTTGAAAAAATTACATGTTCTTTTGTAGTAAAATGGTATTTTCACAGCCATTACTATTGCAGATATGTATACTTACAGTAACATTTTTAGTATGTACTTTGCACTTTTTCATGAACATTCTATATTGGGCAAGAGAAGAACAATGCAGCTATTTTGCTAGGATTGCATTTTAATAACTTGAGTAATGGACTTTCTATGTCTTGTGCACAGAATAGAATTGATTTATGAGTAAGGATGAAAAGGTGTTCATCTTTTATTCCCCAAATACTCCTGTTCTAACAAAATGTCAATTTAAATTGATTGGTTAGCTAGTGAAGCACACATGCATATAACTCAAAAAATGGCATGTTCACCCTAAAGCTTAGAAAGCTAACATTTTGGTATTTTCAAATACATTTGCCCAAGGTTTAAATGAGTATTTTTTTTATATTTGACATGTATTTGTATTATACTGTTAGTTTAAATAACTTAAACTGACTTGATTGCTTCCTTGATTTAAGTACTAATAATCATTTTGTCTGAAGTTATTTTTATGAGCAATTTTTATTTACAGATTGATATTCATTGCAAGTTACAAAAGATCAAATATTGTTGAAGAGAAACATAATCAGAAATTATGCCCAGTTATTTTATTTCTTTTAGACATTTATTTATTTTTGGCTGCATTGGGTCTTCATTGCTGTGTGCGGGCTTTCTCTAGTTGCAGTGAGCAGGGGCTACTCTTCGTTGCAGTATGCGAATTTCTCATTGCAGTGGCTTCTCGTTGCGGAGCATGGGCTCTAGGCACACGGGCTTCAGTAGTTGTGGCACATGGGCTTCAGTAAATGTGGCACGCGGGCTCAGTAGTTGTGGCTTGTGGGCTCCAGAGTGCAGGCTCAGTAGCTGCGGTGCAGGGTCCCAGTTGCTCCGCAGCATGTGGGATCTTCCTGGATCAGGCCTCGAACCTGTGTCCCGTGCATTGGCAGGCAGATTCCTAACCACTGAGCCACCAGGGAAGCCCTGTACACAGTTATTTTTATTACAATGTTAAGCTTCATAAAAACATGTAAACTCCAATTTTCCAATACGAAAACTCAATTGTTGGTTTGATTTCAGTGAATATATAAATATAATTTAGCTGCCTATTAATTTTAGTTTTCTTAAGTGTAATGCAGTTTAAAAATGTTTACATTTATAAGAAAAATTTGTAATCAAGTGAAAATAACAAACATGCTGAAAACTCCTAAAATGCTTTCATTTTAGTAACATAATGCTTAATTTAAGTTCCACAGACTCAAACAAGATTCTAGCTGCTTGTTTATGATCAATAGTTGTTGCATCTCAGGAATGAGCAGCAATGAAGGCATCTATTTCTACGCCATCATTTTCTTAATACATCAAATTACTCAGGAAGTTAAATTCACTTTTTTATCATGTTATTGACAGAAAACTGGTACTCCATATTTGAGGTGAATTTTTTTAAACTGCTATAAAAGTATATAGTCAGATTTGTTATGGACAGTTTTCTATCCATTTTACTTGTTTTACTTACCATTGATGTGTTGGTATTTAAACACTAGGCATTTAGATGGGTTATTTTCATCTACTTCATTCTGTCACAACACAGGAAAAAACATATATCTTTTTAATTTAAAAAATACTGCAAACATTTCATGTCAGATATTTTCTCATTGCTGCAGATGTCAATACAGTTATTTCTGGGTTTAATTGGATTATAATGAAAATTGGAACATTCCATAAATGTCTTGTTTATATCTTTCCTTATCTTAATACTAAAAATGTCCTTTCCTCCCCTTTAAAAAATTGTTTGTATTCAAAATAGTAAATTACATGGTGCTTCCCTCATATTAGAAACTGATCAACATTGGAAAATGACCAACATATACCTTTCAAGCTTATGAATAATACATATAATTCATATTACTATTAATAGGTGTTATTCTATCTTAATTTTCAACCCTGCAGTGCTGTGAAACATGGGCATTTCTTAAGTAAGTTAGAAAATAAGCAAGTATAGCTCATAAGACAAAGGGAAAAACATGTCATTGTCTTCAAAGTGACGTGCATAAGAAAACTACATTAATCTAAGATAGCTTTGACCTTCAGTGCTGAGGGGTCACAACTGGTCAAAAGACTATACTCCATTAATATCTAAAAGGACAATTACCGAGTTCCATTTTATTTCCAATATCTTCAAATCCTCTCTGTTACACTTCTGCCATTAGTCTTTACATTCTGAAAGTAATGGGAGTTTTATGCCATTTCTCACAGATCATTCAAGTAAAACCAATTATAAAATTACTCATAAGTCTACCAGCTACCCTGATCACTTTAAATATTCTTAAATCTTGCACTGAAATTTGGATGATTCTCTTTCTGAGTTGTGGAAGACTAGTAACAGCATTTGAAAGCATGTTAATTTATCAAGGCATCTGACTATTTGATATCAATACTTTTCAGAATAGCTAAGTTGTTCCATTCTATTTTTAAACACCCTTGGAATTAATAGGTAATTTCCCTGTATACAAATATATTTTATTTCAGTATTTACTATTCTTTATTAATAGGGTTTAATTCTATTTTGTAAGTGACAGCTTAGACTATATCAAGCTTGAAAACTAGAATTCATCAAGAGGGAAAATGGTTCTCCAAAAGAAACACAGACGTTACCATTCTAATGTCTATATGTGGTGCTGAAATGAAATGTTTTTGTTTATCTACAACATCTAATCTTATTAGAGCAAAAACTAAATATTCCCTCACCTACCCCCAGATTCTCACAGAAATAAAAAAATGCAATGCTCAGCTCCTTCAGGGAAGTTGCTCTGTCCTCCCTCTATTCTAACCCTGAGGGATAAATACTGTGGACCATATGGCCATTGTTATTATTGTTATTTTCTTGTTTTGTTTTTCCTAAAAGCCATTTTTTTTCAATGTATTAGTGGTTTTTTGTTTTCTGGGGGGGATTTTTTGTTTTAACTTATATTTTCACTTATATTTTCAGCTCCATTCTCTTGTCTTTCATGATTTATTGAAGACATTGATGTGGAAATTTATAATATTGATTTTATTTCTTAATATTCGAACCTCAGTATCCTACTGAATTAAATGAAAACTCTTTATCTTTCTATTTCTATATTGCCCTTTTTCTCTCCCTTTCCTTCTGTTCCAATTCTTCTGTCATTATCAACATATTTAAGAAGGCTTTCCATTATTCATAAAATGAATGTCTACAAGAAAGGAAGATTTCATGTTGCTTTTCTGGTAAAACTTATGATTTATTATTGATTGATCTATTTGTTATGCAAAGAAAAATTGAAGGTGAAGTATGTGGGAAATGTTAGCTGTCTTGCTTGAGATAGAAGATGAAACAAAACTTTCTCCAAGAGAAAGGGAGAAAATTTTATTATTTTGGAATTATTTTATTCTATCATTTTGAAATGTTGACCTCTGCCAAAACCAACATAATTATATTTTTGCTGATGATGTGGCTGGAATTTAGCTTCCTAACAAGAATGTTTCAAGTGATATATCTATGACTAATGTCAACCTCTTAGGTAAATATTAATCTCTTACATCATATTTTTCCATTTTCCTATATTGTTTTCATATCACTTGGTTGTCAAATTAAAATCTTAAATTTTTCTTCATTGAATAATTGACTAACTCAAATCACTATTGAAAAATTAATTCAACAAGCTTCTCTTTAACTATTACTACCTTATTATGAATAGTTTCTGACAAATTGTAATATTGATTTTTGTTTATTTTTTGAGAAACTTACATATATTGGAGAAAATATTCTTCAAAGTAAACCAGTGGAAACATGTATTAAATTTTCTGCTGATGCTCACATGATTTTTACAGAAATCTTCCCTGGAATGCTTAATCATCTTTGTTTCTATAACCCCATATCAAAGCATAAATTAACTCTTTTTCTTTCTCCCAAACCTTTCCCTAGGTATTCCTTTTTCTTTTTAATTTTTATTGGAGTATAGTTACTTTACAATGTTGTGTTAGTTTCTGTTGTACAGCAAAGTGACTCTGTTATACATATACATATATCCATTCTTTTTTATATTCTTTTCCCATATAGGCCATTACAGAGTATTGAGTAGAGTTCCCTGTGCTATACAGTAGGTCCTTATTAGTTATCTATTTTATATATAGTAGTGTGTATATGTCAATCCCGATCTTTCAGTTTATCCCTCCTCCCCCTCCCTTACCCCCTGATAACCATAGGCAGAACAAGGATTAATGCATTTCTTCTGATGTTTTTATCCATATTCCCCGGTAATTTTCTCAGGTTAATATTATTTAGTGTTTTTGTTTAGATATTACCAACTGCTAGAATATGAAGAATCCATGAGATCTTATATACCTCCATCTATTTTGCCTTCCTCTATTCTTCCAACACTGTCATTTCATAACTTTTGCTTAAATCCATATTAAATATTGTGATAAGCAGATATCTAAATTGGCTATCATGATCTTCACCGTGTATAATCCCCTCCCCTTGAATGTGGGTGGGACCTGTGATTTTATTCTCATCAATGCAATATGGGAAAGGTGATAAATAGGCTGCCACTCTTGATTAGAGTATCTTGTAAAACGCTGTATTAGCAGAGTAGTGAGAGAAAGCCTTCTGCTTGCCTTCAAGAAGCGAACAACCATGTGGTGAACTGCCTACAGGGAGGGGAACATGGCAGGGAACTGTAGATGGCCTCTAAAAGCTGAGGGTTTCTTCCAGCCAACAGCCACTAGAAGTCAGGGCTATTATCCCACAACCACAAGGAATTGAATCCTGCCAACAACTACATAAATTTGGAAAAGGACCTTGAGTTCCAGAAAGAAACACAGCCCCGCAAACACACTGCTTGACATCTTGTGCAGAAAACCCAGCTACACTTTGCCTGGACTCCTGACTTGCTAAACTATGAAATAAACATGTGTGTGTTTAAGCTGTTAAGTTTGGTGATAATTTATTACATGACAACAGAAAACAAATACAAATATTTACATTATTGTGACTGAAAATAGAAGTTATAGCTAAGCTTTGCATTATCCTAAATTTACATTTCGTTTCTTATACAACTTCTTGTTTCCATGAAATTAATGTGTTTTTCTATTGAGGTTAGTTATCCATGTGCCTATGATTAATTATCACACAATTCTCTCTGGATGCAAAACCCTGAATTCATAGTATTAAAACATCTGTACCTTGAGGACACTCTTCTAGGGCCCCTCTCTTCATGCTCCAAACGTGACTGGCTTCCCTCTAGACAGACCTAATGAACAAATGTCATTCTAGCATCTCTATTTCATATCAACCTGAAAAGTCCTTTCCCTCTCTTCTGTGGTGGTTTTTCTGTTCCTTGTATCTTAGGGTTTCTACTTCTTTGTTTACTCTTGTGTCCAGGAAAGACACCCTCCAGTAGTTTTCCAAAGAAGCATACAAGGGGGATGTATTTTGTAGCACAACCCTAGCAACTTCAGATATGTCTGGTGAAATCCAGTTAGAGTCACTTTGATTTACTTTCTCCAAAATTAATCCTTTCTCTTCTTTCAAAAGAAGACAGGGCAGCCACATATATATGAGATAATTGAAGAAATGAATCTCCAGCTCTCTGCTTTCCCTACCCATTCACCTCCACTTTCAAATTTTCCTATGGCTACCGACAGGAAAGCCATAGGAAAATGGCTTTAAGAATTCAGTCTTAAAATGGAATTTAAGAATTCAGTCTCAAAGTTATTTCTGGTGGTTTTGGTGCTTAGATTTTATCTGGTTCAGACTTACTATTTCAGTCAGTATTTATCCACCTCTCTTTCTGCCTTCAAATGCTGTTGCTGTCATCTTTTCCCATTTTCTTGGTCATGAGGGTTCCTACCTTTTAATTTGTATCCAATTAGTGTAATTTCAGTATGGTTTCAGAAATTTAGGGGGCATTCCTGTGTTTGGTCTGCTATTTTTTAACCGTAAGCTCTAAATTATATTAAAAGAGTCATAATTGCCCTGCTAACCACTAGACACTAGGACATAAACTATTTTAAAGGAATATTCCTAATCTAGATTATTACTTGTGAATGCAAATATGACTACTACATACTATATGTATGCATATACATGTGTAGTATGCATAGTAGAATATATAGAAACTATAGAATATATAGTATTCTTTATATGTTTATGTTTCTTTAAATACTACATATATGTAGTACGTAGTGTGCTATATTTTATATTTGTATAAAATTTATACACACACCATATATGGTATACATATGTTTTATATTTTTGTTCATTATATTCTTAATTATTGTGTTGTGAAGTTGAAAAGACTTTTGAACCACACACATTATGTAATTGGCTAAATCATGTGAGATATATATGTTTCTATTTTCTAGGAACATGTCAGTCTCAACAATGCCATTCATGGGAACAAATGGCACAGTTTTATTTGGTTATATCAATGTAGTGGTGATGGGAACATCTGTGATTCAGTTCCTTATTTGAATGGAATCATGGCTGCTCTCTAGTTTGAGGTTTCAAAACTCTCTTCAGATTTGTAATAACCCACTAGTTGATGATGCCAGCTAGCTTTATTATACTATTCAGAATAAAATATTGCTATAAGAGCTGCTCTGTTAATACAGATCACATTACCTAAAGCTTGGGTAATTTGGGCTCAGGAGTTTTTTTTTTCATCTTTGCAGTTTAGTGTTGAATTCACTGAAACAACACATTAAAATTGTATGTTCTTAAGCATCTGGCTTAACTGAAACCCATGGCAATGACAGCAATAATAACTGGCCTGAATAATAAACTATAGGTAATCACCGTGCAGTAAAAGGTGTCAAAGACATGCTTATATGGAGTCAAAGGCAGTAACAGAGGCCTTTTATTTGATTCAAAGGTGGGGGAAGAATTGAAACTTATTTTCCAATGTTAAACTGCAGATTGAGTGTGGCAGTCTGATTTTTTAAATTCTAAATGAACATTGATCTGTTTTAACTACATATCAAAAAAAAATGAAGAAACTGACACGCTTTTGTTTCTGTAAATGCCACATCAATTCTAATTGAAAAATAAAGGACAACAGAGATATATTTAAAACATAAAAATTGGTGGAGATTGAATACAAATAATCCAAAGCACAAATATGTTTTGAATCTCTTAGTGATGAGTTCTATGGCTGAAATCAGAAGCAAAAAGCAAATGATTCAGGAACCCTAACAAGAATCCAGGAACTGTAAATATTTTATTAAAAAGATTTACTTTTGGAAAAAATTCCCTAGGTGGCTCTGAACTTATGCTGAAAAAATTCCAAACACTCATCACCTGGAATAATTGGTACTAGGGTGATCCCAGAATTTTTCATCAAGCTCTAATTGGGCTCTAGTCCCAAATACATATTCTAATTTAACTGAACTACAGACACATGTTTTTATTTCCTCACCAAATTGCAATGTTTTTTAAGGTAAGATTTCACAATACCAGAACTATTGTCCGTGCTGATATGTTCACATTTTGTTTGATGGTCTCAGATGGATGACTATTTTAAGAGAAGGGAAACAATTTCAATATTATGACAAAGCCTGCTGTTATGGGTCAAAAGAGAAAAAAATGCTTTGAGATCACAAAGTGTTAAATCACAAACTCATGTTATCAAAATTAAAATTTGAAAAACTTAATGAAAAAATTTAATTGTATTTAATAAATTCAGATTTCTTACTACCTTTGTACTTCTAGATGACAATTTTTGTTTTAAAATGTTAAATACTGTATTAGTCAGTGTTCTCCAGAGAAAAAGAACCAATAGGATATATGTAGAGAGACAGATAAGATAAAAAAGGAAATTTTTATAGGAATAGGTTCACACAGTTATAAAGATGAAGAAGTCCCATGATTTGCCATCTGCAAGTTGAAAAATCAAGAAATCTGGTAGTATAGTTCAGTCTGAGCCTGAAGGCCTGAGAATCTAGGTGTAAGTCCAAGTTTGAGTCTGGAAGCCCAAGTAACGGATGTGCTACAATAACTTTATGGCTTAAAATTATTAATTAAACACTCTTAAGCCTCAACTTCTAGTTGGAAATTGAAAAATAACATATTATCAAGTAATTGGTGCGAGGTTTAAGTTATCTAGTATAATGCCTAGAAAACAGTGAATATTCATTCGTTTTAAATTAATTTAACACTTTCTCCATAGAATATAAAAAACCACAAAGCAGAATAATCTGACATGTCAGAAGATAACTAAGAATTATGGGTACAATTAATGCTGAAGAAAAAATTGTCTAGAGAAAGAGGTGTAAGAGAATAGAGGAAGCAAACATTCGTGTTGCATTTTGAAGGTTAGTAGAGATTTATAAGAGCAAAATTTTATCATAAATAATATCCAATGCACAGAAGGTATATAGGATGATACACATCCTATATACCCTACACAACACAGAGATAATTTTATATGTGAATTTTATGGAACATTCAAGGAAGAGATATTAACACTCCAGAATTCTAAATTATTTGAGCAATAAAGGAGTAGAAAGCATTTCCAAACTTATTTTATGAGGAAGGCATACCCTGATACCAAAACCTGACAAAGATATCATGAGAAGAAAAATATATAGATGAGTATCAGTAGAAAAAAACTGAGAAAGAGCTAAAGAAGCTATTCCTAGAATGTCCTTAATGTCCCTGCTTGTCCATGGCAAGGAAGGCTTATTTATGCCTGTTGTCCTAGCATAAGTATTAGTTGAACCTCCTTCCTTTAACTATTAAAAAAAGTTCCAATTTGGATAATAAATTATGTGTTCACTCTAGCTATTCTCCACAACATTCATGGTATAGGTGCTTTCACAGTAGAATTCTACTAAAATTTTGAGGAGTAGATAATTCTAATGGCTTAATAGATGATCAGTGGTAGTATAGAATGTGATTAAATATGAAATTTTAACTTAATGGTATAAGGATGAATACTTTTAATAAAATTTTTTTTATCTAAAAAAAGTATTTGACATTATTTACCAGATCAAATATTTGAATGTAAAAAAAAAACCCATAAAAATACAAAAAAAGAGTAAATTATTTTGACATAAGAACAAGAACTTTTTGAAATTATGCTTCAAAGTCCACAAAAAGTAAGAAAAACTATTAATAAATTTGATCTTATAAAAATAAAAACCTTACATGTCAATATATCAACTGCAAAGTTAAAAACACAAATGGAAAATGGAAAAATGAAAAAAAAATTATATGTTACTCATCACAAAGTCACAAAGTTCATCATTTGCATATAAGCAGTTACTAGAAACCTGTATGAAAAAGATTAGAAAGATAAGAAAATATGAGCAAAGTGTATATGAAATGGACATTTCACAGTTAAATAATCACAAATGGCCCCAACTATTTTCAAAGATACTCAACCTCACTCAGTAAAAAATATAATAATAAAACTAGACTGAAATATAAATTGTAACTCATCTGATTTGCAAAAAGTTTAATAACAGACCTTTTTAGAAAGATATGAGAGAAAAAGGTATTTAGACTTTTTGGGTAGAAGCTTGGCAACCTCCATCTACACAATCCTTCTCCCCCACTCCACCCCTTCCACAGGTAATTCCAAGAGCAATCCCAATAAACATCCACACTTTCAGCTTCATATTTGTGTCTGCTTCCCAGGAAACCCAACCTGGGATACTTGATTACTTACGAAACAACATGCATATGGTTACTCAAAAGAACTGTTTTTTCCTACTTGTAAATTTTTAAAAACGGGTCAAATGTAATTATTAAGGATTTGATTAAATTGATTATAGTGCATCCAGGCAATTTAATATATGCACCTTAAAAATGAGAAAGCTTTCTATACACTAATGTAAAAAATATTTCCATAATATGTATATGAATGTAAATATGTATATAAAAGTACAACAGCATACATAGACCACTCTCTTTGGTATGAAAAAGGATTGCTTCTCTCATCATAAAGAAGCACTGATAGAATACAAAAGGAACTATTAATAGTGGCTAATTTTGAAAAGTAGCAGCAGGAATTAGTGAAAGTTAGGGACAGAAAAGGAAGAATTTCCAATGTTTATAATTTATATTATTTTAAGTTTTTTGGATATACTTATTCAAAGCAATATCTATCTATCTATCTATCTATCTATCTACATTTATCTATCTCTTTGATTAGAAACTTTCCTCAGAATCTGCCTACCAAAAGTACATTTAATGAACCATTTTTATATTTCGGTCCCCTAACTGCTTCATATAACTTTCTAGGTTAAAGTCCTTCAGAATGGCTGATTGTTATTTCTCATGGTGTCTATGAGAAATGAATCATTTTCTACTGTAGTGGAAGAGCAAACAGCAATGACTGCACTGATTTCCCATAAAATGTCATGCAAACTTGCTTCAATCAGCCTGATTTACGTCCTCCAGATAAATGTCAGTCACCAGTATCCAGGAGCCACATAGGCAAGAATCGTTAAGTCTGACTCCATCAAGAACCCCCTATTGAACTCTACTTGAGTATCACATAGGAGCCAGCAACTGCATTATTTAATATACTTCCACCTAGGAAATATGATGTAAGTCTTCCCTTCTGGCAAGCATTCACGCTTCCCACATATGGTTCTCTTAAAGTTCCAATTATTGGATGAAAGAGGGCATCTCTTTCATCTTTCCCAAATGGAAGGGATTAAAAAAACTCAATTGTACTATCAAGTTCATTAATGTATGCTTTTTATTGTTTCTTGTCTTTTATTTTCTTTAGATTTAATTTTCTGTTATTTTTCTAACATTTTAGAATGAATGACAAGATTAGGAACTTTTTGACTTTCTATTCTAATAAATGTGTATATCTCTATAAATGTGCCTCTAATAATGGCTTTAACTGCCCTGTACCATTTTGGTAAATAGTATTTTAATTATCATTCAATTTCTAGTATTTTCTAATTAACATTGTGATTTTCTCTTTAATATATCAATTATTTAGAAGTATATTGCTGAAGTACAAAATATATGCAGATTTTATGACAAAGAAGGGAAGAATATACAATGGAGAAAAGACAGTCTCTTCAATGAGTGATGCTGGGAAAATTGGGCAGCTACATGTAAAAGAATGAAATTAGAACATTCTCTAACACCATATACAAAAATAAATTCAAGATTGATTAAAGACCTAAATGTTAAGGTGATATAAAACCCCTAGAGGAAAACATAGGCAGAAGACTCTTTGACATAAATCAATATTTTTAAATAAAGCAATATTTTTAAATCTGTCTTCTTTTTTTTTTTTTTTTGCGGTACACAGGCCTCTCACTGTTGTGGCCGCTCCTGTTGCGGAGCACAGGCTCCAGACGCACAGGCTCAGCGGCCATGGCTCACGGGCCAAGTGGCTCCATGGCATGTGGGATTCTCCCGGACCAGGGCACGAACCCATGTCCCCTGCATCGGCAGGCGGACTCTCAACCACTGCGCCACCAGGGAAGCCCTTTAAATCTGTCTTCTAATGTAAAGGAAATAAACAAAAATAAATAAATAGGACCTAATTAAACTTAAAAGTTTCTGCACAGGAAAGGAAACCATTGACAAATGAAAAGACAACCTACTGAATGGGAGAAAATATTTGCAAATGATAAGACTGATAAGGGATTAATATCCAATACATATGAACAGCTCAAACCACTCAACATCAAAAAACAAAAAAACAATTAAAAAAATGAGCCAGAGAACTGAACAAACATATTTCCAAAGAGGACATGCAGATGGACAACAAGCACACGAAAAGATGCTCAACATCACTAATTGTCAGGTAAATGCAAATTAAAACCACAATGATATATCACCTCACACCTGTCAGAATGGCTATCATTAAAAAGAACACAAATGATAAATGTTGGTGAGTGTGTGGAGAAAAGGAAACTCTTATACACTGCTGGTGGGAATGTAAATTGGTGCAGCTACTGTGGAAAACAGTATGGAGGTTTTTCAAAAAACTAAAAAGAGAATTACCATATGACCCAGCAATTCCACTCCTGAGTAAACATTCAAAAAAAAACAAAAACACTAATTCAAAAAGTTACACGCACTCCAATGTTCATTGGAGCATTATTTACAATTGTCAAGATATGGAAGCAACCTAAGCATCCATCAACAGATGAATGGATAAAAACGATGAGACACACACACACACACACACACACACACACACAATGGAATACTACTCAGCCATAAAAATGAAATTTTGCTATTTTCAGCAACATGGATGGATTTGGGGGGCATTATGGTTAAGTGAAATAAGTCAGACAGAGAAAGACAAATACTGTATGATATCACTTATATGTGGAATTTAAAAAATAAAACAAACTAGTGAATATAACAAAAAAGAAGGAGACTTACAGATATAGAGAACAAACTACTGGTTACCAGTGCAGGGGGTGGGTGGGGGGAGAGGAGCAATATAGGAGTGAGGAAGTGGGAGGTAAAAACTGTTGGGTGTAAGACAGGCTACAAGGATGTATTGTACAAAATGGGGAATACGGTCAATATTTTGTAATAACTATTAATGGAGTGTAACCTTTAAGTTGTACAAAAAATTTTAAATTAAATTAATAAAACAAAATATATATAGTTTTTAGTGATTTTTTAAAAACTTGATTTTTGACTTGGCTATGGTCAGAGGAGATATGGTTACAATTACTTCAACATTTGAAACATTTTTATGACTCAGCATATGATCCATTTTTGCAAATGTTTCCTGTGTACTTCAAAAGATTGTGAATTCTTATTGTAAAACTCTATCTTTTACTGTTTTTGTCTATATGTTCTATCTTTTGTTGAGTGTTGGAATTTCCAATTATGACTGTAGGTTTGAGTCTATGTTATTAGGTGTATGCAAATTTAGAATTATTTTATCTTTCTAGTGGACTGACCCTGTATTATTCAATGTCAGTTTTCTAATGCTTCTTGCTTTGAAAGCTTCTTGGACAAATAGTGTTACTATATGTATCAGCTTAGTTTTGGTTAGTTTTTGCATACTACATCTCTTTCTATTTCCCATTATTTTACTTTCAATCTTTTTTTAAAATTTTTTAACATCTTTATCAGAGTATAATTGCTTTACAATTCTGTGTTAGTTTCTGCTTTATAACAAGGTGAATCAGTTATACATATACATATGTCCCCATATCTCTTCCCTCTTGCATCTCCCTCCCTCCCACCCCCCCATCCCACCTCTCTAGGTGGTCACAAAGCACCGAGCTGATCTCCCTGTGCTATGTGGCTGCTTCCCACTAGCTATCTATTTTATGTTTGGTAGTGTATATATGTCCATGCCACTCTCTTTGTCCTAGCTTACCAATCCCCCTCCCCGTATCCTCAAGTCCATTCTCTAGTAGGTCTGCGTCTTTATTTGCATCTTACCCCTAGGATCTTCATGACCTTTTTTTTTTTTTTTTAGATTCCATATATATGTGTTAGCATACAGTATTTGTTTTTCTCTTTCTGACTTACTTCACTCTGTACGAAAGACTCTAGGTCCATCCACCTCACTACAAATAACTCAATTTCATTTTTTTATGGCTGAGTAATATTCCATTGTATATATGTGCCACATCTTCTTTATCCATTCATCGGTTGATGGACACTTAGGTTGCTTCCATGTCCTGGCTATTGTAAATAGAGCTGCAATGAACATTGTGGTGCATGACTCTTTTTGAATTATGGTTTTCTTAGGGTATATGCCCAGTAGTGGGATTGCTGGGTTGTATGGTAGTTCTATTTTTAGTTTTTTAAAGAACCTCCATACTGTTCTCCATAGTGGCTGTATCAATCTACATTCCAACCAACAGTGCAAGAGGGTTCCGTTTTCTCCACACCCTCTCCAGCATTTGTTGTGTGTAGATTTTGTGATGATGCCCATTCTGACCAGTGTGAGGTGATCCCTCACTGTATTTTTGACTTGCATTTCTCTAGTGATTAGTGATGTTGAGCATCCTTTCATGTGTATGTTGGCAATCTGTATATCTTCTTTGGAGAAATGTATATTTAGGTCTTCTGCCCATTTTTGGATTGGGTTGTTTTTTTGATATTGAGCTGCATGATCTGGTTGTAATTTGGAGATTAATCCTTTGTCAGTTGCTTCATTTGCAAATATTTTCTCCCGTTCTGAGGGTTGTCTTTTGGTCTTGTTTATGGTTTCCTTTGCTGTGCAAAAGGTTTTAATTTTCATTAGGTCCCATTTGTTTGTTTTTGTTTTTATTTCCATTTCTCTAGGAGGTGGGTCAAAAAGGATCTTGCTGTGATTTATGTCATAGAGTGCTCTGCCTATGTTTTCCTCTGAGAGTTTTGTAGTGTCTGGCCTTACACTTAGGTCTCTAATCCATTTTGAGCTTATTTTTGTGTATGGTGTTAGGGAGTGTTCTAATTTCATTCTTTTACCTGTATCTATCCAGTTTCCCTAGCACCACTTATTGAAGAGGCTGTCTTTTTTCCACTGTATATTCTTGCCTCCTTTATCAAAGATAAGGTGACCATATGTGCATGGGTTTATCTCTGGGCTTTCTATCCTGTTCCATTGATCTATATTTCTGTTTTTGTGCCACTACCATACTGTGTTGATTACTGTAGCTTTGTAGTATAGTCTGAAGTCTGGGAGCCTGATTCCTCCAGCTCCATTTTTCATTCTCAAGATTGCTTTGGCTAATCAGGGTCTTTTGTGTTTCCATACAAAATGTGAAATTTTTTGTTCTAGTTCTGTGAAAAATGCCAGTGGTAGTTTGATAGGGATTGCATTGAATCTGTAGATTGCTTTGTGTAGTTGAGTCATTTTCACAATGTTGATTCTTCCAATCCAAGAACATGGTACATCTCTCCATCTATTTGTATCATCTTTAATTTCTTTCATCAGTGTCTTGTAATTTTCTGCATACAGTTCTTTTGTCTCCTTAGGTAGGTTTATTCCTACATATTTTATTCTTTTTGTTGCAATGGTAAATGGGAGTGTTTTCTTAATTTCACTTCCAGATTTGTCATCATTAGTATACAGGAATGCTAGAGATTTCTGTGCATTAATTTTGTAACCTGCTACTTTACCAAATTTATTGATTAGCTCTAGTAGTTTTCTGGTAGCATCTTTAGGATTCTCTATGTATAGTATCATGTCATCTGCAAACAGTGACAGCTTTACTTCTTCTTTTCTGACTTGGATTCCTTTTATTTCTTTTTCTTCTATGATTGCTGCAGCTAAAACTTCCAAAACTATGTTGAATAATAGTGGTGAGAGTGGGCAACCTTGTCTTGTTCCTGATCTTAGTGGAAATTACTTTCAATCTTTCTGTAGCCTTATATTTAAATTGTGTCTCTTATAAGAAACACATTGTTTTATTTTTAATCCAATCTGACAATATTTGTCTTTTAATTAGAATACTTAGTACATTACTAACACATCTGCATTCACAGCTATAATGTAGCTATTTTCTATTTTCCACCTTTCTACACTAATTTTTTCTCTTCTCTTGTTTTTTTGGTTACCTACTGCTGTGTGACATACCTCCCACTAAAGTTAATGGTTTAAAAGAATAATCATTTCATTATTTCTTGTGGTGGGAGGGCTGTGCTTAGTGAATAGTTCTCCTGTATTTTGTAGTATCACCTGGATCAATGGGGCTACAGTCATCTGAGGGTTTGCTTGGCCTGGAATATCCATGATGGTTCACTTACATGGGTGCCAGTTGAGGTTTGATGTCATCTTGGAGCTCAGCTGGGGCTTTCAACTAGAGCACCATACTTTTCCTTCAGCTGGTCTCTCCATGTGGTTTTGAGATTGAAATATTGTGGCTAGGTTCCAAGAGAGAGCATCACTGGTGTGAGTGATACAAGATGAAGGAAGTGAGAGATGAGAGTCTTCTTCAGGTTTGAATCTGGAATTTCCAGATTGTTGCTCCCACTACATTCTATTAGTCAAAGCAATTACAGAGGCAGCACTACTTCTAGGGCAAAAGGAATAACCTTCAACTCTTGATGAGAAGAGCAGGGAGGGGAAAAATTCCTTGGAATCATTTTTGAAGATTAGCTACTACATTTGTCTTCTTTTGAGTTAACTGATTTTTTATTACATTGTTATGCCCATATATTATCATGGTAGTTATATGTCATTTTACTAATTTTTTACTATTCGAGGATGATAGTTTTTTCCAGCCCATTAGGGATATTATTACTTTGTCTTCTGACATCTATTGTTTCTGTTGAAAAGTTAGTTCTCAGGTTTTTGTTGTTCCTTAAAGGTAATGTATCTTTTTAATCTCTAGCTGCTTTTAAGATTTTATTATATGGTTTGCTTGTCACAGTTTTATTAGATCATTAGTTCTTGTTATTTTAATTACTCACTGTTTATCTAACTTAAGGTGTATAGTTCTTCTATGGCTTGGTTTCATTTTTTAATCTTGGAGAATCCAGAAAATTATCTCTTGAAAATTGAGTTTCTGCTTCATTTTCTCTCCTCTCTTTCTGAGAATGAATTCATATGCATTAACACCTTTTGATTATATCCCTGATTAACGGTTTTTGTTATGACCTCACTTCCAATTCATTTATTTGTGTTTCAACTATTCTGTTGTTAAACCCATTCACTGAGTTCTTAATTCCAGTTATTCTGTTTTTATTTCCAGAATTTTCATTTAATTCTTTTTAATAGTTTTAAATGGTCTGATGAATTTCTCTACTTTAATTCATGGGGCATTGTTATTTTGAATTTGATGTCTGATAAAATTATTTTCTGGATATCCTATGATTACTTCTACTGTCTACTTTCTGTATTTTTCTTTGGTCAAATCTTTTTATTTCAAAAGTTGTAGTAATAATTTGAGGCTCTGTATGTTAGTTTTGCTTTTGCTATTACACACTAACAATCTGGCCCACCTTTTCCTACTCAGTAACTGAAATTGTTTGGAGCTGGCTTCAGCCCATCTATGTCTATTTCATCTATATTTCAGCTCCCATGTGAAAGCTTGCAGTTTTTACCAAGGCACCTCCTTCTCATTAGGGCTTGAAGGATTTTGTTTTTGTTGTTTTTCTATTCTGTGTTATCCCCTCCCTCAGTCATGTGAGTTTGTTAAGTTTCCTCAGTTTCTTTGCATATGTTTCACAGTTTTGGAATGAAAACATTATTTTAAAATAAAATATAATACCAAAGACCAGACTTGTCCCTCTGGAATTCCTGTAGGCTCCTTGATTCCAGTTCTAAGGTTCTCACTTTCTTGGTAGTATTCTGATACCTTTAGAAATATTTTTAATAGATTCCTCAGGTTTTCAAATTGTTTTTCATTGAAAAATTGGTCCAAAACACCCTGCTCTTATTGTATGATGTGTAATTTCCCCACAGCGCTCTTACTCTTATGCATCTTATCTAAACAATCTTTCCCCATGATTTACATAATCTTTAAAGTATTATTATAACTCCAAGAGCTGGGAGACAGGAAAGTGTTGCATTAATTTTTTTCCACTCTTTAGCAAGAAAATAAATATCTCTTTTTTTAAACTGTGTTTACTAATTGCACTTTTCCCTTAGGCATGTGGTCTCAACCAAAACTTAACATTAAAAGGAAAATTCTCATTCATGATCTTATTACAAGTATGATACTAAGCAGTTTATTCTTTGCTGTTTGTTCCTACATAGTTTTCTTCTGTATTTCTTTGATTACCCTTAAATGTGTATAAAGTAGAGGATAGCAGGCTTGATATAATGCATTTGATTTGGAAAATATTTTCTTCACAATAGATAGCCTAAAGCTATTAAAAGTAGAAGCCTATATATATGTTGTGTAATTATCTTCTACACTCTTATCCTTTCAGGAAGTATTAAAAATGATGGACATGGGGCTCCCCTGGTGGCGCAGTGGTTGAGAGTCTGCCTGCCGATGCAGGGGACACAGGTTCGTGCCCTGGTCCGGGAAGATCCCACATGCCACGGAGCGGCTGGGCCCGTGAGCCATGGCAGCTGAGCCTGCGCGTCCAGAGCCTGTGCTGCGCAACAGGAGGGGCCACAGCAGTGAGAGGCCCACGTACCACAAAACAAAAAAACAAAAAAGCAACCAAAAAAAAAATGATAGACATGAGCTCTTGCTTTAGAAAATCAGAAATACTTAGTAACTTATTTCTATCTCATAATTATCAAATAATTATAAACATTTTAATGCACAGATGATCCTCAAGAGTACTTCACTTTAACACACAGTAAACAAACAAAAAACAATAAAAAATAATACATACATATAATAATGTAATTGAGTCTTTATGCTAGGTAAAGCATTAAGCCCCTTATATACATTACCTGATGTAACTCTCAGAATTGTAAGTTTGGCAACAAAGATGAAGAAGTAGGTTCAGAGAAGTTGAGAAATTTGCTCCAGTTTACACAAATAGTAACAGAGGCAAAATTGGAACCCAAATATGACTCTAAGAAAATTTCTCTTAAGCACTTTCTTTATTACTTCTCAGTTGAACATCATTGCCTGAAAGCAAATGATCTCATAGTGAAGGGAGAATTGTTGCATCTGAATGAAGATAAAAGGACGCCAAGTGTTGAGTGAGGGAGAGTACGAAAGGGTAAGGGAAGAAATAAAAGTGTTTAGATTCTGGGAGAAGTACGTATGCAGAATGGCTACTTCTTTAATAAGTCACTGGTTCCTCCCCTTGATTTTGCTTTTTATACTACATACAGTACGGACTTACAGGACTCTTGAGTACACTGTAGATCATACTCTCTTAAGATTGCAGGGCTGATATAACATAGCATCAGAACTGTTCACAAAACTCTTCAAAATGAGAATCCTTTTACCTCAGATTACTTTTCAATAAAAATTAAAGACTCAGAATTATTTTGGTTGATGACAGCCATTAAAATAAATCTCATGTGTGAAATGCCATCAATGTCTGACATTGCAAATAAATTAAACAGATATAAAGTGAACAAAGAACTGAAGTTAACCTGGTAAGAATTCAGTAAAATTGCAAAATCATTTGCAGTTCAAAAGTGAATGAAACAAAAACATATATTTTATTATTTTGGAATATATGATAAAATGTCTTAAATGTATATGTTTTTTTCTTTTTGAATACTCTAGGAATTCAGTAACAAAATTATAAACTCAACTATAAAAATTATAACGCAAATTATAAAAATAAGTTAATAGAACAAAAAAGCATAAATATATACATATATACATGTATGTGTATAATATATGTATTTATATGAATTTATATATGTATGTACCTTTATAAATTTATTTTGAATTGCTATCCTGAGATGTTGCAAAACACACTTGTCTGGGAGCTCTGTGGTAGATTCTTTGGAATTTCTACAGAGGCATTTAAGTCCATCTGTGAATAGAGGTTTTAATTTCCATATGTACGTTAATTACTTTGCTTGCCATATTTCGCTGCCGAGGACTTCTAAGACTGTGTTGAATAGCAGTGGTCTGAGAAATCATCCTTTCCTTGTTGCACATTTTAGGGTGGAAACAGAATTAATTGTGATGTTAGCTGTAGAATATTAGATGTTTTCTATCTAGTAAAGGAAGTTTCTTTTTCTAGTTTTTAACTTTAAATTCAATTTATTTAAGAGATTGTATAGACCTCCTGACAGTTCTTATCAATATAATTGACTGTTTTCAAAGAACCAACTTTTTGGTTTATTGGTTCCCTTAGGTTTACAGAAAATTGAGTAGACTGTATAGAGAGTTCCCTTCATGCACACACTGTTTCTGGTATTATGTCACACATAGCAATCATACAGTACGTAACCTTTTCAAACTGGTTTCTTTCACTTAGCAGTAACTATTTAAGGTTCCTCCGTATCTTTTTTGGCTGATACTCTTTTTTTTTTTTTTATTACTGGGTAATATTCTATGTATGAATGTACTTCAGTTTCGGTACCCTTTCACCGATTGAAGGGCATTATGATTGCTTCTAATTTTTGGAAATCATGAATAAAGCTGCTACAAACAGTCATGTGCAGGTTTTTGTGTGGACATGAATTTTCAACTCATCTAGGTATATATATATATATATATATATATATATATATATAGATATATAGATATATATATAGTATATTCTATATATTTATATATATATATGAATGTGATTGGTGGACTATGTGGTAAGACTGTGTTTAGCTTCATAAGAAAATACCAGACTGTCTTTCAAAGTGGCTGTATCATTTTGAATTCCCAAGAGAAATGAATGAGAGGTCCTGTTCCTCCATATCTTCGAGAGTATTTACAGTTTTCAACTTTTCTGGATTTTAGCCATTCTAGTAGGTGTAGTAATACCTCACTGTTTTAATTTGCAATTCCCCAGTAACATATGCTGTTGAGTATCTTTTCACATGCTTATTTTCTATCTGCATATCTTCTTAATGGTGGTATATGTTAAGATCTTTTGACCATTTTTAAATTATCATTGAATTTTAAAAGTTCTTTGTAAGTCCTTTATCATTGATTTGTTTTGCCTTAGTCATTTTCTCCCAGTCTGTGACTTTTCATTCTTTTAACAGTGTCTTTCACAGAGCAGAAGTTTTTAATTTAATAAAGGCCAACATCAATATTTTTCTTTTATGGATCTTGCTTGTGATGTTGTATCTAAAACTCATGACCAAACTGAAGAATATCTAGATTTTCTCCAATGATAACTTGTAGAAATTTTATAGCTTTGTGTTGTACATTCAGGTCTGTGATACATTTTGAGTTACTTTTTGTGAAAGGTGTAAGATCTGTGTCTAGATACACTTATTTTTTTAAATTTTACTTTATGTTTTTATCAGCTTGAAACAATAAAATTTATTTTCTCACAGTTTCTGTGGGTCAGGATCTAAGGCCAAGATCAAGCTGTTGGCTGGCTGTGTCCTCATCTGGAGGCTTGACTAGGCAAAGTCAGGCTTCCAAGCTCCCTCATGTTGTTGGCAGAATTTATTTCCTTACAGCTGTAGGACTGATGTCCTTGTTTTCTTAAGAGCTGTTGACTGGGCCCACTCTCAGGTCAGGTCCTTGCCACATGGCTTATTTATTAATTTGCATGAGAGTGTCCAGTTTTTCTAGTACCATCTGTTGAAATAATTACCATTTGTCTTTTGAAGTACATTTGCTCCTTTGTCAAAAATTAAATGAGCTTATTTATGAGTCTGTTTCTGAACTTTGTATTCTATTCTGTTCCATTGTTCTATTTGTCTTTTCTTTCACCACAAATACCACATTTATTATTTCCTTCCTTTTGTTTGCTTTGTTATTATTATTCTTTTTCATGATCCATAAGTAGAAACAGTACAGACTTCAGACGTATCTATTTTAATACAGCATTTTAATGATGTAAATTTCATCTAAACATGGCTTAGATGCATTTCACAAATTTTGATATGAAACATTTTCACTTTTATTCAGATAAAAATCTTTGTAAATCTCTATTGAGACACACTGTCTGACTCACGAGATTTTTTTCATGCTTGTAATTTAGACTGCAAATATTTGTGGATTTTCCAGACAATTTCTGCTGTTGATTTCTAGTACTGTCATAGTAAAATATATATATATATATATATATATATGCTTTGTATGACTTCTGTTTCTTTTTAATGATTCCTAAGGTTTATTTTACAGCCAGAACATGGTCTTTTTGAATCTTGAGAAGAATGTGCATCTGCTTTTGTTGGGTACAGCATTCTACAAATACCAACTGGATCAAGTTGGTTGATAGTGTCCTTTAGATATTCTATATATTTACTGATTTTCTGAAAATATATTACGTTAATTACTGAGAGAGAATGAAAAATATTCTGTTTACTTACTAGTGTACATATGTTATCTTTTCACCTATACTGCTGCCTTTGTCAGGAAAGAATCTGCTTCTTTTTTACCTCTTTACCTTAAAGCCTCAGCCAGTCTCTTCTACACTGGCACACAGTTCGTCTCCATTCAATGGCTTATCTTCATAAGAAAAATACAACACATTTATAGTTTATCTTTGGAAAGCTATACAAATGACAGCAGAGATCCATGTTGGCAAGGCTGCACTTTGTTCCAAGAACTTCATGGTTTTGTATATTCATGTGAAATAGATTAGAAAAAGTGGTAAATCAGAAATTTTAGATCAAAAGACAACCCACAGAACGGGAGAAAATATTTGCAAACAATGCGACCAACAAGGGATTAGTCTCCAAAATTTACAAACAGCTCATGCAGCTCAATATCAAACAAACAAACAATCCAATTAAAAAATAGGCAGAAGAACTAAAGAGACATTTCTCCAAAGAAGACATACAGATGGTCAAGAGGCACATGAAAAGATGCTCAACATTGCTAGTTATTAGAGAAATGCAAATCAAAACTACAATGAGATATCACCTCACACCAGTTAGAATGGCCATCATCAAAAAATCTACAAACAATAAATGCTGGAGAGAGTGTGGAGAAAAAAGATCACTCCTACACTGTGGTGGGAATGTAAATTGGTACAGCCACTATGGAGAACAGTATAGAGGTTCCTTAAAAAACTAAAAATAGAGCTACCACATGATCCAGCAATCCCACTCTTGGGCATATATCTGGATAAAAACATGGTTTGAAAGGATACATGCACCCCAATGTTTATTGCAGCACTATTTACAATAGCCAAGACATGGAAGCAATCTAATTGTCCAGCGACAGATGAATAAAGATATGGTACATATATACAATGGAATATTACTCAGCCAATAAAAACAATGAAATAATGCCATTTGCACCAACATGAATGGACATGAAGATTATCATATTAAGTGAAGTAAGTCAGACAGAGAAAGACAAATATCGTATGATATTGCTTACATGCGGAATCTAAAAAAAAAGATACAAATGAACTTATTTACAAAACAGAAACAGACTCACAGACTTAGAGAACCAATTTATGGTTACCAGGAGGGAAGGGTGGGGGGAAGGAATAGACTGGGAGTTTGGGATTGACATGTACACACTGCTGTATTTAAAACAAAATGCCTTCCCATGAAAAAGAAAATAAATTTAAAAAAAATTTAGATCAAACTTTTATTCAGAAATATGATACAATAAAGTTCAGAAGACACTAAATTTTGTGACTGATAGTAACTATAGAATACTTTTTAATACCTAAGACTGTCTAGAAAGCTCAAGAAGACTAAGTTTTCAAGCAGGATCAAAGAAGAATATCCTCACTAAATATGATTGACCCTTGAACAACAGGGTTGCCAGGGAGTGTGTGTTAGGGTCTCTGACCCTCTGCATGGTTGAAAATCTGTGTAGAGCCTGCTCTCAGTATCCACAGCTCCTCCATATCTGTGGATTCAGCCACCTGCAGATCATGCAGTACTACAGTATTTACTATTGAAAAAAAAATCATATAAATGCACTTGCATAGTTCAAACCCATGTTGTTCAAGGGTCAACTATACAATTTAAGAGGCTAATGAAATACACATTTTCTCTGTAATTATACTACCTAAGTCTTGCTTATTCAAATTGAGATAAATACATATGTATTTTTGTCCACTAAACTAGAGGATATACTGATTTATAAAGTATATAATAAAAAGCATTGTAGAATATTAGCTCTGGTTGAAATGTAGTCACCAAGTTGTCCATCCTCTTCTATTTGGCCAAATAGAAGTATTTTATAATTACAAAATCTATGTTTCGGTGGAGTAAAGTAACCCAAAGACTATAATAATAGAGTTCTTAACAGCTAAGGTAGTATATAGCCTCTGCTTCATGTTGCTATTGGGAATTTGTATCTGGATTTTAGGCATTCAAATGCTATAAGAATTCACATTGTGGTAATACCTGAATCAGCAGTGGGCTTTAGCAGAATCACACATAAAGGTGCTTTAATTTGCCACCTTACATATTAATAGAGGTCAAGTTAGCTGATATCATTTCATGGAATTGTATATTTTGCAGTCAACTCACTATTAGACATGTCTCATTTAGGATTCTTATGGTAGCTTGACTTTGTTCTAGCCTGTTACTCCTTGCTGTTTCACCATCTTTAATTATTCCTCCCCTCCGCATGTACTGAAATGGAATGCCTCAAGGATACTGTGATGGCAACACTAAGCAGCATTGTTTTCTCTTATAATGTATCTTGGGAAGGATACTGTCAGACCACTAGGCAAAATAGAAAGGTGGATTTAATTTGCATCAAATAAATATATTAAAGTTAAATGAATCAAAATATATGCAAATGAATCAAAGATGCAAATTCATTCTTAACATCTAGTTAAGAATGTTTAGGAATTTGTTTCACTTCTAAGTATTCAAACTCATCACTCCTACAGAAAGAAATGTGGCAATCTCTTCTCCAGCAGGGTACGTTACGTGTCCTGTCGAAACACTGTTACTTTGAATATAAGATCAGAATGTAAAACACAGTCAAGGCCATTGTTTCTTGCTCCTCTGTGTAGTGTATCAAGCCGTAAGCATGATATTTTCCTGCCTCATCTTTCCTAGACAAAATAATAAGTATTCCTTGGTTTCTATGATTTAACCAAAGGGGAAACAAAGAGAAAGATATTGCTTTGAGGGCAAGTCTTTTTAAAAAATAAATTAAACTAAATTTTTCCTTACAAATTTCAGTGTGATTATTGAGTTTTATTTTAGATATAAATGACCAAGTGTTCATGTGTGAAATATTTAATACATTTGGAAATTACTGAAGTTTTTTGCAAGTATCATTCCCATAAGGCTAAAGATTGAGTCCTCTTTCTAAAAAGTGTGTTAGACAACTTAAATTACCAATTCTGCAACAACTAAGACCCATGCAATTAGCAACACTACTTTGATTTATGAATAATCTAACTATAATTGCCTAATAGATAAATCTAACTGATTACCATTTCCATTTTCAGTAGTGATTTTTCAATATTAATACCAGCACTTTCTAACATTTCCAAGCTCTCTTACTGGGATAAGAAATTTATTTCATTAATATGATTTTTTTGCAATGATATAAAGCCAATATTTAAGTAGAAAGCCCCTGGTTTATATTTGAGAGACTTTTACTTGAAGGAAGCCTTCAAATGTAGGTGATTCAGGATCTCCAGTTTCGAATAGCAATAGTCAGATTTCCTATTTGATTCAATTCAGAGATAACATAAATAATTTTTATGATTATCTTCCTTTCAGGTATATAAACACTGTTTTTTTACACCATTAATTGACCAAAATTCAAACTGATTATTGCAGGTCAATTGCCTACATATATATGTTACTAGGTTATCTACAAATGGGATGTGGCATATCCCTCAGATCAGATAATATATTAAACCAAATTAATTTTAAATTGAATTATCATGTTCTAACATCTTTTGACTTTCATTCACTTGTTACAAAATTATTTAGCAAAGAAAGAAACTAAAAAGCCAATTTCCCTCTCCTCAAGACCATTTAAGTAAGTGTAATAATACTAGAACCAGGAAAATGCTAAATGAAGATAGATAATAATGAAGAATGTAAGAGATGAAGCTAAATGTTCTAGTACTGAATTCACAGATTTTAACACCATAATTTGTTTACAAAGATTGGAGGGAGCTTAACATATTTTTGAAAATAATAAATAGATTTTCACCATAAAGCAAGGTACTAGAACATAATATTTAGAAGAGGGGAAAAGCATATATAGCAAAATTGCCAAGAAACAAAATAAAGGCAAATAACAAAATAGGATTAAATTCTACAAACTAAATGTGAGACAAAGGCCATATGATGAATAGTGAGAAGATGGGTATGGGTACTAAACACGTATCTACTAATAATGAAATATACATAGCCATTAAACACCAGAAATTAATTTGTCTCCACTATTAATAGAAGAGTGGGCATTATAATGACAATAAGAAAACATTTTCCCTACGGGATTGGAAAGTATTAGAAGAAATGTCAATACTCAGTGTTGGTGAATATATGGGAGAATAACGGATGAACAATCTCTAATGCTTAGATTGTAAATTAGTAAAATGCTATGTAGTGTAAATTTAATATCTATTAAAAGCTTCTAAAATGTGCATCATTTACCTGTAGTGTTGATCTACACTTTCTTTTGTAATCAGAAAATATTATATAAATTAATGTTCATGCTAAACGTTTTACTAGTTATATTAAACAAAAAGACAGCACTTGGAAAATGAGCTATTTCTTTGTGGTACAGACAGAACCAATTCTAAAGAATTCCTTCTGTCCCTTTCTAGTCTTAACTATGCTCACAGCTGTCGCTAGCATTAGTTTTCTAAAAGATGTATCTAATCATCACCTTCCTGCTTAAAACAATAGATAGAAGAAACATATGACTGACTATAGCTTACTGCTAACTGACTGCCAGGTCACTTGATTTTTTTTTTTGTCATGAGATGTGCTATAATACATGCACACATATAAACACATGCACAACTGTGTACATATTATATGTGGCCTTTATAATCTGTTATTATAAATCCCAAACTTTATGTTAGATGCTCAGTGTGGTAGAGACAGATATTGGTCACATAATATTTATCCCACCCCATTTTTTTTTTTATAATAATACAGTCTTAATATTTAGGTGGACCCAGAGACATCCTGAATAAAAACTGAATTTTTCTAATGGCTTTGCTCCTAAAGTTCCAGATCTGATTTAGATTCCACCAACTATGTCCCACCATGAATTTTGGAAGATAGAAGAGAGAAGTGTTTTGCACTTTTTTCTTCTTTCATGATTTTTTTTTAGGGTTTAGGTTTTTTTCTGTGGGAAAAGAAGCAGAGGCCTTAATAGCTAGTTGGTATCATTTAATAAGATTTATAGGAGTGAAAAACACATGTAATCACACCTTTCCTTTTTATTTAAATCTATTAGGCTCAGAATAGATATGGAGTCAATATTCTTGATTCCAGTGAGGCCTCCTAACTTTCCACCTTCATGATTTTTACATATATCTACCCATTATTTTAAATATATTCTTACCTAAAATGGGTAAGAATATATTTAACCTGCCTGATTACACTTAGCTTGTAAATGCCCTAGGTTAATGGTAATCGACCTTTCTATAACTAACATTTTTAACACTCTGTTATCTTCAAATTAATTTAATATAGTGTAACTTACATATATAATTTCAGTAACAATCCATTTAAAGGCAAAAATATAATCAAAATAGAAAATACAATTTATTTGTAATAAATATATAATTGTCATATATAAATACTCAAGCACAACAAAATTAAAAGATAAATTACACATATGAATATAGAGAATCACTGTGAGTATAACAGCCACAAATATAAACCGATACAAATAGGTTGTATGAGCTGTTCAAATACTATGTGCTACATTGCCCTCTGTGATAGTTTTACAAACTGCTGAGCAACTTTTGATAAAATTAGAAACTTAAAAATTACAATTTCCGGGCCTCCCTGGTGGCGCAGTGGTTGAGAGTCCGCCTGCCGGTGCAGGGGATACGGGTTCGTGCCCCGGTCTGGGAGGATCCCATATGCCGCGGAGCGGCTGGGCCCGTGAGCCGTGGCCGCTGGGCCTGCGCGTCCGGAGCCTGTGCTCCGCAGCGGGAGAGGCCACAACAGTGAGAGGCCCGCATACAGCAAAAAAAAGAAAAAAAAAAAATTACAATTTCCCTTTAGTTTACATGTTAGTTGTATTCCTAAAAATTCAAACTGTGCAAAATTTAAAACCATGTAAGAATTATTTGAGTTCACATGTGAAATGCTAAATATATAGTCTCAGGTAAATACAAATAAATTTTCTTTTACCTGAAGGTACAGCAAGACATTCACAAATCACATGAGAACTGCCACAATTCTTTATGTGCAGAATATTTGTCATCCTAGACCCCCAGTCAATAAATACCAATAACAGCCTGCAAATTTTTATTAAAACAATGCCTATACATTTCTAGGAGGTGATTCCATGTACGCGCGCTCACACACACACACACACACACACACACACACAAAACCACAAACCCTGCCTTAAGAACCACTTCCTGAGGTTCTTACTTCTGCTCTTTCTTCAGTCTGAATACTGTTAACTACTCAGTTCTCTAAGGGACAAACTACAGTGTAAGCTTCAAGATCCAGATAAAATGTCTCCTGCTTCTGGAGACATTATTAGAGCTCTGAAAATAACATGAATCCCTCCTCCTATATTCTGTAAAACTACATACATATGGGTAACATATTGAGCATATGTTATGCTGAATGAATTAATTAAAATTTCCTACATTTATAGCTCTTATTTTCATTTTGTTTCTTCCCCCCTCCCCTTATGTCCTTATAAATCACTGCATCTTTACAGAAAATAAGTCTACACCTTAAAGTTCATTATTTAAAATTGCTACATGAAATAAGTTTGGACAGGCAATTGTTATTAGTTTACTAAACCTACTAATTAGTTTTCCTCAGATGGGAAAAGTTGGTCAATTATCGGATTCTTCTGTCTTAGTTTCAACCATCAGGGCTTTATTGGTAAAGAAAAAATCACCTGTAGTATATCCTAAAAATTTTAATTGGAAAAATCTGATTGTCCAAATACAGGAAAGAATGAATTTAATTCACATTAACATACTTGCCCTTTATTATATATTAGCAACTTAAAAATCCAAACATATATAATAGCTGGCATTTACACTAAAAGGAATAGTCTTTCACAATAATTTTCATATTAAATATGTCAATTAATAAGAAATAGCTGAATAGAAGAATATGAAAGACTAGGCTGGGCTTTATCTGAATTACATTTCATCTGGAAGCCCCCAGACCTCATAAATCACAATTTTCTTAAACTAGAGAGTTATATTGATACTACTATAATTCTTTATAAATAATTTTTCTACTTTATTTTTTATGATCACTTTTGTTAAGCTCTTAAAATGAATCAGGAAGAAATACAAGGAAAGCACATTCAATACTCTGAACCCATCATATATTAACTAGGGGCAAGGAGGGTAACTTGATTTTCCCTAGAAATATAGACATAATAATGGCCTGCAACCACTTAAAATTTTGTCTAAGTTTTTTAGCAAATGGATATCTCTGCAGCTTGCTTTGAGTCAGTGTTGCAAAGAGGAAAGAATACTGTCTCTTGAGTTAGACATATCCTATTTTAAATTCTAGTTTGGCCATTTATTGTGTTGCTTTGGACAAATAATTTAAATTCTTGGAACCTTGACGTTTTCATAAAAAAAAGAGACAATAAAATATAACTCAGGAGACAGTTGTGTTAACTAAATGAGACAACTGATATCAAATGCAGAGATTATACTCAATATGTACCAAAATATACAGATCATGATCAATTTGAAAAATCTAATCCACCTCTGGTTTCATTTTACATATTTATAGATCAAAAAGGATTAGAAGTGACAACCCACAACTGGGAGTAAATTCATACATTAAGTCAAACAGATTCCTTCTGTATTAACATTGTGATACATTAAGCCTACCAATAGGCTGCTGAACTTGACTTTCAAAGTTTATTTAATCAGGCTTTTTTTTTTTTTTTGCAGTACGCAGGCCTCTCACTGTTGTGGCCTCTCCCATTGCGGAGCACAGGCTCCGGATGCGCAGGCTCAGCAGCCATGGCTGACGGGCCCAGCTGCTCCGTGACACGTGGGATCTTCCCAGACCGGGGCACGAACCCGTGTCCCCTGCATTGGCAGGCGGACTCTCAACCACTGCGCCACCAGGGAAGCCCAATCAGGCCTTTTTTGAAAGGGGTAACTGATGTAATGTTGAAAATTTCTGAGTTTTAATTTTTTCTTTTCAGTTACGGTCCATGCTTACCTCTCTAAGGCAGTGTGATGTAATGGGGTAACAGCAGTCTAGACTTCAGCTTACCTTGATGTTAGCCATTGCTCTGCTGCTTTCTAGCCCTGGGGCCATGGGCAAGTCACAGTGCTCTATGGATTTCAATACCATTTTATGTAAAATGTAATAAAAATTTATCTTCATCTCATATTTTTAAAATCATTATTTGTAACTGTGAATAAAACCCCCAAATAGACAGAGGATATTACTCATTTTAGAAAATACATTATGTCTCAATTGATATAATATTTTATTGGTAAAATAAAAACACAAAATAACTAAACAAATGAACAAAAACCCCTAAAATCCCATACATTTACTGGCCTCAATCAAATCTTATTGAGTAACAACAGCTCTTGAAAAATTTTCAAAAAGAATTAAATCACAATCAGTGGAGTTAAAGGTAGCACACTATATTTTTAACTCTATCATTCTTGATAGACGCTAAGTGATTTTTCTTCTTTTGTCTGAGATTTATTGATATATAGTTGGAAAATACCTTAGAAACTTTCTTACACAGACAAGTACTATTTTGAAGTTAAGATACTGTTAAATATTAATTGTTCTTTAGTTCCTTTTATTTATGAAATACTTACTGAGTACCTATTACAGATAAAAGGAGAGGGGTCATATTAAAAATAAAACTTGAGTTGGCCATGGTCTCACCCTTTTAGTGGAAAAGACTGAATGCTAACATATATTTAGAATACTGACCTCCAATTCTTTCAATTAACACATACATGGGCATTCTGTATAATACTGTACACCTTTTGATTGACCAAGTGTTCACAATTGCCTACTTCTTACCCTTTGCTTTGTCTTGACAAAACATCAGTCAGAATTCTCTCCTCCCCACAGCTCCTTGACCTTTGGCTTGTCCCCAAGCCTGAGCAAACACTAAAATGCAGAACATGCCCCCTGTATAGCTTATCATGAGAATAAGTTGACCACAGTGATACACATTTCCTCTCACACCGCACTGATCATGCTGTTTACTCACTCTCTCTTGCTTCCCCAACTTTTCTTGAAAAGCTTCTGCTAAGGTCTGCTTACTCCTCCATATAAAATAACTTTACCGTCACAAATTATAAATTATACCATCACAAACTATGATTATACCAACACAAATTATAATGCTGAATAAACTTTGTTTTTAGAAAGAATACCCTAGGTTAAATGTATTTAGGCTAAATGATTCCAAGCTTTAAAAAGTCAATCTGATAACATCACTTTAATGTGTGTACTGGGTGATAAGATTCTTGCTGACACAAACTACTCCCTTTTAGAAATTTTCACATTTTAAAAAATACTACAGCTTGACACTTGCATATATTTATAGTTCTTCCTTGACAATTGACTTTCAGAAAAATCTCTGTAAAATATTTAAAAATCACAAATTCTTGTTATAGACATTGTCAGGACTAACACAATGAGAAAATGCATGACAATTCAGTGAGGGTTGGAAAAACCGAAGGAAACAAAATCAATAGTACATAAGGAGAGTGGATACTTTTGTTGTATTTTTCACAACCAATCTGGACTTAAGGACATTTAGATGTATCTGACGTATTATCTGAGTCCTATCTCATTGCATTAGGTAATGAAAAGGCCAGCTGTAGAACAAAGAATCAGTAAATATGTCACAGAACACAAAGCTTAACCTGGAAGGAGTGCTTTTTCTATTCAGCAAGGCTCAGTTTAAGAAAAAAACGTTTCAATAAAGTTTCCAAGGGACAGAGTTTAATTAGGAGAAAATGACCTTGAGGTTTACACTGCGTTTAAAACAGCACCTTGGCAAATTGTTGTGGGCATGAATGTCAGCTTAAGATTGATGTTTATAAGAAAACTCTGAAATGCGATATATGAATGAGAACTTTGTCATCTGGCTGTGTATGGCAAATCTTAACCCTAAAAGTCATTCATTATTCCCTAATGCTGAGAAAGCATGTAACAGATTTCATAAGAATGAGTACCCGTCTAGTGAAAGATCTAATCGAAACATCTATCTCCTTTTCAGAAGAGATTCCACTTCAAGAAAAAAAAAATCCTTTATTATAAATTTTATATCACAGAGATTAGTACTCTGAAAATTAATATGTATTTTATTTACTTACTTACTTATTTATTTATTTAGGTACGCGGGCCTCTCACTGTCCTGGCCTCTCCCGTTGCGAGCACAGGCTCCGGACGCACAGGCTCAGCGGCCATGGCTCAGGGGCCTAGCCGCTCTGCGGCATGTGGGATCTTCCCGGACCGGGGCACGAACCCGTGTCCCCTGCATCGGCAGGTGGACTATCAACCACTGCGCCACCAGGGAAGCCCCTGTATTTTATTTTTTTAAGTGCACTGATATTTTGTAACGTGCCTACAACTTCACCCTTTCTAAACAGCATATCCCCTTCAAATGCAACAATTTCAAAAACATACTTTTTTAAAATTTTTAATGCAGTAGTTTTGAAAACTAAAAATGGAGTTACTGTCTAAAACAGTAACGCTTTCCTGAATATCACAGATTTCACTCACATTATTGGGGGGGCATTTTAGGGAGCAATGTTGAAAGTTTTTCTCATGCCACATTTAACTTTCCCAGTCCAATTAGCATCTCAAGAAACAATTTCTTCTGAAACTAAAATCCTCAAATATCTGGTAATTAGATCAGGATCTATATTATCTATAGAGAGTGTAATATGAATCGAGGTATGAGTAATTTCACCTATATCAGATGTTTTATTTGTGGTTCTAAAAATAATGTGGCTCTGGAACATGGCAGATTTAATACATGTATTTGTATCATGGAGAAGAAGGGAAAAATTCCCTGGTGAGTATAAAACAATGATTAGTGAAATGGTCTGATAGTGTGGCAAAGTGGAAGTTCAGAAAAAATTCTAATATAGGATTTAGAAAACATAACTTTTAATCTAAAAAAAAAATTATTAGCTGTGCAACTGAGAAAGTTACCCACTTTCCATAGAGATGCTTTGAGGATCATTAAAGACAATGAATGTGAAAGTGACTTGAAAACAAAGATATTGGAAAATGGTAAAGCACTTTAATATTTGACAGTCCTTACAGAAACCAGGAATTATCCAGTGATCAATTTCATAAAGATATTTCCTTACATCGCCCAACAATTTCATTTCAATTACTAAGCTAGTAGAAATCATTATAAAGGTAAGGAATATCCTGCAACTAATTTTCCATAGACTTTAACACCAGTAGCTCATTCATACCTAGGTTTGCAAGTGGTAGATGGATAACTCAATTGTACTTGGAAACAGACCAGACTCTAGATAGAAAATTTTCTCTTGTGCAATGAAGTCATAATATTAAATGACAAACACTATTTAATGAAGTAATGAATAATGAACTAATAACACCAACATAAAAGTGAAAAATCGTAAGTGCTCAGCTTGATGAATATGCATAAAATGAGCACAGCAATGTAATTACCGTCTATATCAAGAAAAAACAAAATACCATAAAATCCAAAGGTCCCTTTATGTCCTCCCATAGTCACTCTTGACTCCCTCTACACAAGCTAATTATTATTTTAATTTCTAAATTCCTAGATTAACATCATGCTGTATATACTCTACGGTGTCTAGATTCTTTCATCCAACACTGTATGTTCGAGACACATTCTTTGTATCTCTTTGTTGCTTTGGTGGAGAGGTTTATTTATTTTAACTGATAGACAGTGTTCTACAAATATAGTTTAATATAGTTCATTCACTTTCATTCGTGGATGATAAGAATGCATCACCATTTATTTATCTATTGGACTACTTGGGTTATTTCCAATTTGGTGTGGTTATGAATAACACTGTAATAAGCATCCTTTTATCTAGCTGTATTTTGGGATATATATATATATATACACATACACACACACACACGTTTCTATCAGGAAAATAACTAGAATACTAAAATATGTATATATTAAACTTTAATAGATATTCCCAGACATTTTTATCAAATGATTCGACCAACTTACATTGTTACCACTGTAAAAAAATTAATTAACAGAAACTTCAATTAAATAGAGTTGGGATACCAGAAAGGGGAGTTCTCAGGCCCTGCGACAATAGCAGAGGCCAAAAGAAAGAAGAAAGACGCTTCTTCTTTCCTGGCAAGGACTCAGCCAATGAAAAGTTGTGGACTCTATTTTCACTATAGTCCTTTCAAATTCCTTTCCTCTGTATAAAAGTGTCCTTCTCCCCTTGCCATGCAGACACTTGCGCGTGACTCACCATGGTTGCAGACCCTGAATTGTAATTATTCGCCAGTCATGAATTTGGATAAAAGATGGATAAAATGGGAAACTGTGTGTACTCCAGATTTAGTTAATCTGGCAAACCAGCTCTCTCAAACTCTAGACAAGTCACCTAAGAGGAAGACTGCCAAAATTCTTAATCTTCAACTCCAGCAAAGGAGGGCTCCTAAATGGAATAAAAACTTTCCTAGTTTCTGCTATTATTGCAAAGAGCCAGGGCATTGGAAAAGAAATTTAAGCACTTTAGGCAACTTCACTCCTCTAACCAGCCTTTCTAATGTCCCCTCAATTCTCAATGACAGGGCTCCGAGGAACTATAGGGGGTCTTTCCAAAACCCCCTCTGATACTGGCTTGAAGAAACATTTCTGTAGATTGGGGATGAATCTCCTCCAGTCCTAATTGACACCAGGGCCACACTGGTCAACCCCACTACAATAAAGCAGTCCTTGCCTTGAAGTACTAAAACAGTTCAAAGAGTGGGGATCTCTAATGAACCTCAAGAGGTTCCTGTATCTTAACTTATTCCCGTTATTTTAGACCTTTTGAGACATACACATCCTTTTCTTCATAGTTCCTCCACCCTATCCATTTATTATGCTGAGACTTCTTAGAGAAGTATCATGCCAGAATTTATTTTTCCCAAAAGGAAGACATTCTATAAATTGACAGTAGTCATCAAAGTAACAGACCATATGAATTAAATGACCTTTTGAAATCTTTTATTTGTTCTGTCTCTGATGGTCCTAGAGCTGAATCTGGAAACACTGATTATTTGTCCCTATTGAATCAGCTATCACCTTCGTTATGAGTGAAATTTCCAACTGATATTGGCAAAATTCACAGTGTACCTCCCATCAAGATTCAAATAGATCCCTCAAAACTTATTCCCACAATTAATCAACATCCAATAAGTAAAGAAGTCCTTCAAGGAATAAAGCTTATAATACAAGATTACAAGGCTCAAGGGTTCATTGTCTCTTGTCATTACTCCCTGTAACACACCCATTTTACCAGTGAGAAAAAAATAAGCGTGTAGGGTGAGGTTTGTCCAGGACCCCTTAGCAATAAACACTGTAACCCCTTGACTCCCTCCCTATTGTTTCTGACCCTCATACATTACTAACATCCATTCCACTGGAAGCAAAATTTTTACTGTAGCTGATTTATGAAGTGCATTCTTCAGTATTCCAATTGTTGAAGCTAGCGAACATCTATCTGGCTTCCCTTGGGAAGAAAAACAATTCACCTGGACAATAATGTCTAGGGTTTTACTGAAAATCCTTCTTATTCCTCACAAATCCTGAAAGCTAATGTTTGATATAAAGTTTCTTAGAGGTTCTACTTTGTTGCAATAGCAGATGATTTGCTGCTTTGCTCTCCTTCTCAAGCCTTCTCACAGGCACACAGCATCCACTTGCTAAAGCTTTTAGCCTTAAAGGGACATAAGGTCACAACAGAAAAACTGCAGTTTGCCCAAACCCAGGTTTGATGTTTAGGGCATCTGATGTCAGAGCCAGGGCTACACCGAGATCCAGATATGCTTCATGGTGTCCTAAGTTTCCCCAATGCCGAAACTAATTGCCAACTGCAAGGTTTTCTTGGGTTAGTTGGCTATTGCCAAAATTGGATTCCAAATTTCTCTCTTATGGCCAAACCTCTCTCTGTTTTACTCAATAATAACAACCCTGACCCA
This sequence comes from Mesoplodon mirus, assembly GCF_964341445.2. Classification (NCBI taxonomy): domain Eukaryota; kingdom Metazoa; phylum Chordata; class Mammalia; order Artiodactyla; family Ziphiidae; genus Mesoplodon; species Mesoplodon mirus. Next base: position 45,618,270 of record NC_138989.1, on the reverse strand, counting down.
AGTTTATGGGAAGAACCAGATGAGGGATGTAAACTTCAGTGCCTTAAGGGAGAGTTTGATGAATCCACTTGCCCTTGGGCATCAGAATTATCAGAGTTCCTTTTTCCTTTTTGCATGTTCAAAGGAAGGGAATGCCCTTGGGGTACTCACCCCCAAACACAGGACCACCCTTGACCCACAGGATATTTTAGCCAGTATATCCCCTGTGGCATGGGGATACCCCTATTGTTTTAGAGCCATTACTGCCAACACACTTCTGGTGAAGGCCATGGAGAAAATTGTTGTGGAATCCCCTTTAACCGTTGTTGAACCTAACGTAGCAGAAATTTGCCAATATTGTCATCATACTCAACATTTCTCAGCCAGTCACCTCACCTCCTCTGAAGTCCTTTTGTTAATTGTTCATGACATAACTCTTTTACATTATAGTAACCTTAACCCTGCTACTCCTGTTCCCTCTATCAACAACAATGCCCTTACAACTGCTTAATGCTGACAGATCACCTCCTGACTCTTTGTGATGATCTACAGGATACTCCTCTGGGCAATACTGACTTCTCATGGTTCACTAATGGTTCTTATTTAAAAGTTGACAGTGGCCAATACTGTGCTGGTTATGTTACTGCAACCCCTTTTGATGTTGTTGAGGTAGCATTTACCTGTGCCTTCTTAGGCCCAACAGGCTAGATTATATGCTCTTACATGGGCTGGCACTTTAGCCAAGGACAAAACTGCCAATATTTATACTGACAGTAGATATGCTTTTGGTGTATCTCATATTCTGGAATACTGTGGAAGCAACATGGCTTCTTTTACTTCCAATGGATATAAAATTAAAAATGGCCCCTATGTCCAGGAATTACTGGGTGAAATACATTTACCTGCCAGTTTAGCTATTATTAAGGTTCAGAGGCATTCTAAACTTGACTCTCTGGATGCTAAGGGAAATCACCTTTCCAATATTTCCACAAGAAATGCTGCCCTTAAGGGAACCAACTAAATCTAAATCTAAAGGGACCAGCTAAATCTCCATCACGGTACAAAGAGATATTTCCCCAAATGATAAAAACTGGCTAGAAAAGCCCAACAGTTGGCCTCAGAAAAGCAAAAGCAAGATTGTTAATTCAGCAACTGCTGGTTTGATAAAAAGAGAAAGCTCTGGTTTGAATCAAAGCACAACTCAATTCTATGGGAGACTCTAAAATTCTTACTCCTCACCACTGTACATGCACTGAGCCATTGGTCTACTGACAAAACAACAGCACTCATGAATCAACATTGGTGGGAAACATTAACAAGGCCGCAAAAAAAATGCTTACTTCATTTGTCCTACTTGTCCAAAGTACAACCCAGGGAAGCATATTTTTATGGCTCCAGGATACTTTAAACTGCCTAATGGACCATTTGAAGACTCAGAAATGGGAAATGGATTCCATACAACTTCCTCCATCTCATGGATATAAATATATTTTAGTTATGATCTGTCTGTTTTCACTCTGGACTGAAGCCTTCTCTGGCAGACAGGCTGCTGCCTCATCTGTGGCTAAAGTCCTTTTGGAAAAGATTATCCCTACCTGGAGAACTCCTCTTAAAGTTAATAGTGATTGAGGGACCCATTTTAACAGCCAGGTGCTTCAACAAGCCTGTGCTGTTTGGCTAGTTTTACAATTTCAGTGTGCTTACTACCCTCAGTCTTCTGATTTAGTTGACATGTTAATGGCATTATTAAGGCTCAATTGGCAAAATTTGTAGAGGACCTCCTAGTACCTTGGCCAAAAGCCTTGCTGTTGGTTCTTCTAAATCTCAGATCCATCCCTTTTGGAACTCATAAACTCTCACCTTTTGAGATAGTCACACAATGCATAATGAACTCGGTTTCTGCTTCTTTTGATCCACAACTGATAAAAAGAGAGATACTCCAATATTGCAAAGGCCTAATTGCTTCTACTAAAAATAACCATGCTTCAGCAGAACAATCTTTTCACAGTGCACTCTCAGGAGACAAAGACCTTAAACATCACACCTTGTAACCCGAGGATTTCATCTATTAGAAAAGAAACCTCCAAAAGACACCTTTGCTGGAGAAGTCCCTATCAGGTACTGCTAACCAACCTTTGTGCTGCCAGACTCTAAGGAATGAACTTTTGGATACACAAGACACATCTAAGGAAAGCAGCAAACCCAGATGGGACCTGCACATTACCTGGTAACCTAAATGTAAAAATATCCTAGAATTAAAGCAGGTAACATATAATGATACAGCTTTCCCAGGATATCTGGATCAGGTCTGGTGGAAGTTTGTCACCAAATCTTTCATAACGACATAAAGCTTCAGATGATTGTCAATGTTTATGACCTTGGTAACATATTGTCAATTAGGCAGCAGTAGGAAAAGAGAACGGATGGGGTTAAATCAAAGTGTGCTTTATTTTGCAGAAACTAACCATTAAGTTGCAGAAAGTTCCAGACACCAGATGTTCTGAAAAGGTTACAGTATATTCCATCCAACAAGATATCACAAATAAACAACCAAGCACTTACCTGCTTGTGGTTTTTAACAACCTAAAGTAACCTTTACATAATCCTTATCTCATTATAATGATCATGCCTACATTTTCATGAATATGCAAGCCCCCTAGGCTTAAAACTGCCCTCCATCTAGCTATTCAGGGAGACAGTACTTTGAGAGCTGTGTCCTTGTCTCCTTACTTGTCACAAGTAACAAATGTTTCTGCTTTAATCAAAAGTACTTGGTGTGTTCATTTGCTATGCAACCTAAGAGATGGACCCATTGTGACCCGTAAAATATAAACTTTAGATAAAAAGTGCCTGAAAGTTCTTCCGCCTATCCTGCCTTGTTACTCAAATGTGACTTCAATAGGTTTTTAATCTGTGCATTAAAATTCCCTCTGACTAGAGACAACACACCCAAGAAAGGTCCTTCTTGGCACTGAGCGACAAAGCTGCTGAAACTAGAAAACCTGCCTCTTGCTCAATGATGCTTTCAGAGAAAGATTTTGATCAAAACGATTTTGTAAAAAAAAAAAAAAAAATTAACAGACACTTCAGTTAACAGAGTTGGGAAACCAGAAGGGGGAGCTCATATGTCTTGTGATGACAGCAGAGCCCAACAGGAAGAAGAAAGACTTCTTTCCTGGCAAGGACTCAGCCAACAAAAAGCCATGGTTTCTTTGTTTACTACAGCCCATCCAACTTCCTTTTCCCCTCGATAAAAGTGTTCTCCTTCTCTTGCCCTGTGGCAACCAGCATGTGGCTCTCCATGCTTGCAGACCATGAATTACAATTCTCTGCTAATCCCAAATAAATCCATGTTTCCTGGAAAAATATCTGGCATCTATTTGTTTTAGGTCAACATTATCATTGTTATATTTTTAATTATACTTACTTTCTAAAGATAAAAATAGAAGAATCAAAGAAATTATAAGAAAAAAGATAGTAAAAAAAAGCAGAGGAGACAAAATAATAGCAGAGATAAAAATGAATAAGGAGGAATCATGTAGAATAATTTTATGCAAATAAATTTGAAAACAGACAAAATGAACACACTGAAATTGATAACTGCACTGGATTATGTGAGAAGATATCTTTATTTTCCAGAAATATACATTGATGTATTTAGAAAAAATGGGCAATGATATACTTAACTTTTAAATGGCTCCTGATAAAGTGATTTGGATAATATTAGCCATTAGTGATGTGGGTAATGGCCATGTGAGAATGGCCAAAAATGGCCATTCTTTGTACTATTCTTAAAACTTTACTGTAAATTTGCACTAGAAATTTAGAAAATCTTTATATGTAATTTGCCACATTAGTGTATTAAGGAATTTCAAGAAAGCCAGAATAAAAGAATTTTATAAAATTCAAGACTCATTCATGATTTAAAACTCTTAGCAAAATAAGAGTAGAAGGGAGTATCCTCAGCCTGATAAATAGCATCTTTCAAAATGTCCTCAAGAAAATCTTTAATTTTAAATCAATTTTATTGAGTTTTAATTTACACAGAATGAACTGATATCACTTAAAGAGTCTTTAATAAGATTTAAGAAGTGCATATTCTCATGTAACCACCACCACTATCAACATATAAAACATTTTCATCATTTCAAACGATTTCCTTGTTCCCTTTCCCAGTCAATCCTAACGTTATTGTCCAAGTTTACATTACCACCAGCAGATTTTTAGGTCTCCATATCCTAGCCAACACTTGAGAGGTGTTTATTAATGTGCTGAAAGTTTAGTTAAGAACAGGTGAGTCTGAGGTTTTCTTGCCAGGAGATACTTCCAAATCCCCTGCTCAGGTGGTTTAACCAGGGTCTGGTTGGCCTGGTAAATCCACCATCTTTGCTGCCAGCATAAGTGGAATTGATTTGGAGTGGAGAATACAAGCCCATGCCTGGTGGTGGTGTCCTCACATGTAGTGCAAGTCCAGACAGTTGGCTTTTCTTTTTATAATGCAAATGCCTGACTTAAACTTTGATTGCTTAAGCATTAACTTCAAAGAGGCATCTACTTAAAAGATGGTTCTATTGAATAAATACACTGCCAACCACCAGAGTAGATAAAAAGCCAGGCTGTAACACCCCATCCCACCCCAGGCTCCTTTGTTTTAGATATATTGGTTGATTTTGATAACTGACCTTATGGATTGCTTATTTTTTTTCTCTTCCTGCACTTTAAATTACTGCTCTTATGTTTTAAGTTTGCCAATAAACGGTGATGCCAGAAACCCTATACCCCCAGCTCTGACTCCAATAAAAGCAGAACCCCAGGCCTGCTCATTTGCTCTCTCTCTCAACTCACAACATCACTATGTGCCCCCAGGTATGTCTATAATTTCCAGGACCTGTGAGTAATAAGCATTTTTTTCCCAAAGTTTTCTGATGATTATTGCTGAGGGTATCTTGCAATCATAAGAACCACAAGGGCCGCTCCAGCCAAAACATTCGTTATGGACAGGCTGAGACCAGCACATAAAACAGTGTAATTGGCAAGCTCATAAAGGAATGAACAGAGCAGGCCCCCAGATCTGTTAACCTGAGCTTGTAATCTAAGTTGGCAAATGTGTAAACCAGCTAGGAATTTAATGATGAGAACCTGTATATGAGAATGATAAACTCTCCAAACCTCCGTGGATGACTGAAAAGCCACCACAGTCACAGAAGAAACAAAAGAGGACCCAGAAAAAAAGTATAGGCTTGAGGAATGGCTACACTTTGCACTCCCTGTCTTCCCACAGATCCTTCCACAGATGGTAGAAGCCATGGAACTTCTGTCCAAATCATAGGCTGACCACTCTGTGACTACAGGAACACACTTTATCCCCTATGAAATCAGAATAAAAAATAAGAATACATGTAAGAAAAACAAACCTGAAGAGACACATCAGCAACTGCACATCCAAGGGGAGAAAGATTCCAGAGAGTGTATCTGGAATAGAAAAAAATAAAACAAGGACAAATGACATTGGGACCTGGAAAAACATTCATACTGAACCAAAAATTACAAATCATGAAGAAAACTGGAAAACTGTGACCCATAACTAGAAAAAAAGCATTCATTAGCCATTAACTCTGAATGGGCCTTATGCTGTTTTCAGCAAGCAAAAACATTGAAGAAGCTATTATAAATATAATCAGGTACTTAAAGAAAACTACATTTAACCAAATAAAATAAATTATCACAATGACACAACAATTAGAAAATCTCATAAATATATAGAAATTATTAAAAGGTGAATATGGAAATTCTGGACCGAAACAGACAATAAATTAAGTGAAAAACTTGCTTCCTAGGGTTAACTGAACATTTGAGATGGCAGAAGAAGGAATCAGAGAATTTGATTATTGTTCAATAGAAACCATCCAAACTAAAAAACAGAAAACTATCTGTCAAAGAAGGTTAAAGAAAAATGTACTGACAGAAGGAAACAGTCAACCAATCCTTTTATAAAGAGCAGCACAAATGATGACAGAATAAAGATATTCTCAGAAAATATAAATAAATAAACTGAAAAAATTCATTGCTAGAAGATCTCCCTAACAAGATATGCTAAAGGCCATCCTACAGATTGGAAGGTAAACAGAAAAAATGAATGAAATGAAATGAAAATCCCAGGAAGAAATGAAAAAACTTGAAATAATAACCATTTTTGTGTGAAAAACTGTAAATATTTTTTCTCTTTCCTATTCTTGTTTTCTTTAAACACATAAGATTTTGTGAATTACTAATTATAGCTTTGTATCTATATATGTTTATATTATATACATATTGATATAATGTATGTTATATTATATATGTACTGCCAAGGAGGGGGAGCTATACTGGAGCAAAGTTGTTTTATTTTACTAAAATTAAACCAATATTACATTGAAGTTAGTAGCGATAACTAAAGATGAATATTTTAAACTCTATAATAACTACTAAAAATAAATTAACAGAATAATTAAAATGGTAGACTAAAATGTATTTGTTTTACCCAAAAGAAGACATGTCCCAAGACATATTTAATTGTTACTACTGGGAGTTTTCTATTGGCTTATAGTTGGAAAGGGTGTGTAACACTGCTAAACATCCTTCAATGCACAGAACAGACTTCCACACTATGGAATAATCTAGCCCAAGACAACAGTAATTCTGAGGAACCCCACCACGACCAAGTGAGATTTATCCTAAGAGTTAAGTTTACCTTAACATCTTAAAACTAAACTCTGATGTTAGCTAAGAGCTGCTTACCTCCTCAAAACTAAAGTCATGTATTTTGTCCATACACAGTAAGTCTGAGTAACACAGATTAATAAGCATTCAAGGCAACCAGATGATTCCATGTCACATAGCAGTTTATCTATTGATGAGCGTTTTTTATCTTTGTCAAGTCCTTTTAATTAGATGCTTTTGCTTCCTAAAATGAGGCAGATCATTAAACTGGCTTTTGAAAAATATAAAGCCTTTGGTATTTCAAAGCAATGAGCACTGTGACAACCACTATTTTTTTTTTTAACAATTTCCTTCCTTAAACTTAAAAAAAATAGTACTCCACCGTTGCCATCTTTGTATGTTGGTTTTGATGCCAGTTAAACTCTCTTGACATTATTAATTTTGCAAAAAATGTGATTTTTTTAACCAGTTAAGTTTAATTTTATTTTTTTTCTGCTTTATAACAAACTTAATCAGTTATACATATACATATGTTCCCATATCCCCTCCCTTTTGCGTCTCCCTCCCACCATCCTTATCCCACCCCTCCAGGCGGTCACAAAGCACCGAGCTGATCTCCCTGTGCTATGCGGCTGCTTCCCACTAGCTATCTACCTTACGTTTGGTACTGTATATATGTCCATGTCTCTCTTTCGCTTTGTCACAGCTTACCCTTCCCCCTCCCCATATCCTCAAATCCATTCTCTAGTACATCTGTGTCTTTATTCCTGCCTTACTCCTATGTTCTTCATGACATTTTTTTCCCTTAAATTCCATATATATGTGTCAGCACACAGTATTTGTCTTTCTCTTTCTGACTTACTTCACTCTGTATGACAGACTCTAGGTCCATCCACCTCATTACAAATAGCTCAATTTCGTTTCTTTTTATGGCTGAGTAATATTCCATTGTATATATGTGCCACATCTTCTTTATCCATTCATCCGATGATGGACACTTAGGTTGTTTCCATCTCTGGGCTATTGTAAATAGGGCTGCTATGAACATTTTGGTACATGACTCTTTTTGAATTATGGTTTTCTTAGGGTCATATGGTAGTTCTATTTGTAGTTTTTTAAGGAACCTCCATACCGTTCTCCATAGTGGCTGTACCAATTCACATTCCCACCAGCAGTGCAAGAGTGTTCCCTTTTTTCCACACCCTCTCCAGCATTTATTGTTTCTAGATTTTTTGATGATAGCCATTCTGACTGGTGTGAGATGATATCTCATTGTAGTTTTGATTTGCATTTCTCTAATGAGTAAAGATGTTGAGCATCCTTTCATGTGTTTGTTGGCAGTCTGTATATCTTCTGCGGAGAAATGGCTATTTAGGTGTTCTGCCCATTTTTGGATTGGGTTGTTTATTTTTTTGTTATTGAGCTGCATGAGCTGCTTATAAATTTTGGAGATTAATCCTTTGTCAGTTGCTTCTTTTGCAAATATTTTCTCCCATTCTGAGGGTTGTCTTTTGGTCTTGTTCATGGTTTCCTTTGCTGTGCAAAAGCTTTTAAGTTTCATTAGGTCCCATGTGTTTATTTTTGTCTTTATTTCCATTTCTCTAGGAGGTGGGTCAGAAAGGATCTTGCTGTGATTTATGTCATAGAGTGTTCTGCCTATGTTTTCCTCTAAGAGTTTGATAGTTTCTGGTCTTACATTTAGGTCTTTAATCCATTTTGAGCTTATTTTTGTGTATGGTGTTAGGGAGTGATCTAATCTCATACTTTTACATGTCCCTGTCCAGTTTTCCCAGCACCACTTATTGAAGAGGCTGTCCTTTCTCCACTGTACATTCCTGCCTCCTTTATCAAAGATAAGGTGACTATATGTGTGTGGGTTTATCTCTGCGCTTTCTATCCTGTTCCATTGATCTATCTTTCTGTTTTTGTGCCAGTACCATACTGTCTTGATTACTGTAGCTTTGTAGTATAGTCTGAAGTCAGGGAGCCTGATTCCTCCAGCTCCATTTTTCGTTCTCAAGATTGCTTTGGCTATTCGGGGTCTTTTGTGTTTCCATACAAATTGTGATTTTTTTTTCTTCTAGCTCTGTGAAAAATGCCAGTGGTAGTTTGATAGGGATTGCATTGAATCTGTAGATTGCTTTGGGTAGTAGAGTCATTTTCACAATGTTGATTCTTCCAATCCAAGAACATGGTACATCTCTCCATCTATTTGTATCATCTTTAATTTCTTTCATCAGTGTCTTATAATTTTCTCCATACAGGTCTTTTGTCTCCTTAGGTAGGTTTATTCCTAGATATTTTATTCTTTTTGTTGCAATGGTAAATGGGAGTGTTTCCTTGATTTCACTTTCAGATTTTTCATCATAGTACATAGGAATGCCAGAGATTTCTGTGCATTAATTTTGTATCCTGCTACTCTACCAAATTCATTGATTAGCTCTAGTAGTTTTCTGGTAGCATCTTTAGGATTCTCTATGTATAGTGTCACGTCATCTGCAAACAGGGACAGCTTTACTTCTTCTTTTCCAATTTGGATTCCTTTTATTTCCTTTTCTTCTCTGATTGCTGTGGCTAAAACTTCCAAAACTATGTTGAATAAGAGTGGTGAGAGTGGGCAACCTTGTCTTGTTCCTGATCTTAGTGGAAATGGTTTCAGTTTTTCACCATTGAGGATGATGCTGGCTGTGGGTTTGTCATATATGGCCTTTATTATGTTGAGGAAAGTTCCCTCTATGTCTACTTTCTGCAGGGTTTTTATCATAAATGGGTGTTGAATTTTGTCGAAAGCTTTCTCCGCATCGATTGAGATGATCATATGGTTCTTCTCCTTCAATTTGTTAATATGGTGTATCACGTTAATTGATTTGCATATATTGAAGAATCCTTGCATTCCTGGAATAAACCCCACTTGATCATGGTGTATGATCCTTTTAATGTGCTGTTGCATTCTGTTTGCTAGTATTTTGTTGAGGATTTTTGCATCTATGTTCATCAGTGATATTGCCTGTAGTTTTCTTTCTTTGTGACATCCTTGTCTGGTTTTGGTATCAAGGTGATGGTGGCCTCGTAGAATGAGTTTGGGAGTATTCCTCCCTCTGCTATATTTTAGAAGAGTTTGAGAAGGATAGGTGTTAGCTCTTCTCTAAATGCTTGATAGAATTCGCCTGTGAAGCCATCTGGTCCTGGGCTTTTGTTTGTTGGAAGATTTTTTTTTTTTTCTTTTTTTTTTTTTTTTTTTGCGGTATGCGGGCCTCTCACTGTTGTGGCCTCTCCCGTTGCGGAGCACAGGCTCCGGATGCGCAGGCCCAGCGGCCATGGCTCATGGGCCCAGCCGCTCCGCGGCATATGGGATCCTCCCAGACCGGGGCACGAACCCGTATCCCCTGCATCGGCAGGCGGACTCTCAACCACTGCGCCACCAGGGAGGCCCTGTTGGAAGATTTTTTATCACAGTTTCAATTTCAGTGCTTGTGATTGGTCTGTTCATATTTTCTATTTCTTCCTGATTCAGTCTTGGCAGGTTGTGCATTTCTAAGAATTTGTCCATTTCTTCCAGGTTGTCCATTTTATTGGCATAGAGTTGCTTGTAGTAATCTCTCATGATCCTTTGTATTTCTGCAGTGTCAGTTGTTACTTCTCCTTTTTCATTTCTAATTCTATTGATTTGAGTCTTCTCCCTTTTTTTCTTGATGAGTCTGGCTAATGGCTTATCAATTTTGTTTATCTTCTCAAAAAACCAGCTTTTAGTTTGGTTGATCTTTGGTATCGTTTCCTTCATTTCTTTTTCATTTATTTCTGATCTGATTTTTATGATTTCTTTCCTTCTGCTAACTTTGGGATGTTTTTGTTCTTCTTTCTCTAATTGCTTTAGGTGCAAGGTTAGGTTGTTTATTCGAGATGTTTCCTCTTTCTTAAGGTAGGATTGTATTGCTATAAACTTTCCTCTTAGAACTGCTTTTGCTGCATCCCATAGGTTTTGGGTCGTCGTATCTCCACTGTCATTTGTTTCTAGGTATTTTTTAATTTCCTCTTTGATTTCTTCAGTGATCACTTCGTTATGACACCCACTATTATATTTTAACAATCTGTGAGCTTTTGTCATTTCTTTTCTGTCTCCTTATGACTGCTAGCATAAGGGCCTAATGTTTGTGGGTGCCAGGTATCTCATTTAGCACGACAGAAAACTGGTAGGAAAGGAGTAAAAGCTCAAGCTAAGATGACTTATCTATGAACCCAAGTTTCTCTGGCAGAGTCATGTCCCATGCCAGTAAGAGAGGTCACCATCACCCACCTGTGGGGCACTGCTGGGTGCTAAAGGATGAGGTATGTGGGAGGGCAAGCATGGACAGAAGACAAAGAGTCATAGAATGGTGGCCTGGGAGGGGAAGACAATTTCTACTCTCACCGTGACCAAGCCCAGTCCTGCTGGTATTTACCTTTTACCTGAAGAGAACTTCAGACATCAACAGTTAGCGGACCAGCAATCACTGGATTCAACCTTTCTCTTCAGCACATTCTCAAGCTGCTTGTACACTGTAGTATCTCTCATCACTAGGTGTTATGGACTAAATGTGTCCCCCCAAAATTCATATGTTGAAATCCTAACCCTTAATGTGGTGGTTTTAGGAGGAGGGGCCTTTGTTCATGAGGGTAGAGCCCTCAGGAATGCAATCAGTCCCCTTACAAAAAAGACCCCCACAAAACTCTCTTGTCCTTTCCACTATGTGAGGACACAGCAAGAAGATGGCCATCTGCAAATAAAGGAGGAGGCTTTCATTAAGAATGTGACCAAGGCTTCCCTAGTGGCGCAGTGGTTGAGTCCGCCTGCCAATGCAGGGGATGCGGGTTTGTGCCCCGGTCCGGGAGGATCCCACATGCCGTGGAGCAACTGGGCCCATGAGCCATGGCCGCTGAGCCTGCGCTCTGCAATGGGAGGGGCCACAGCAGTGAGAGGCCCGTGTACTGCAAAAAAAAAAAAAAAAAAAAAAAGAGTGTGACCATGCCAGAACTGTGAGAAATAAAGTGCTGTTGTTTATAAGCCATTCAGTCTATAGGTATTCGATTATATCAGCCCAAACTGACTCAGACAGAAGGTTAACAGTTTCTAGCTATTTTCAGAAAATATGAAAACCTCTCTTTACCATTAAACATTTTCTCAGGTCTCCACATGACAATAGCTATATTTCACTTCTGGTTGGTTGAGAAAACATGGTGACAAATAGTAACTGAATCCCAGGGAAAACAGCTTATAGGTAGAGCATTTGACTGTAAATATTTCTTTCTGTATCTGTTGAGAATATCATGTGTTTACTCTTTATTCTATTAACAGAAATATTAAGAGGATTACTCCTGTTAATACTCAACATTTTTGGTTTTCAATATTATACTATACTTACATTCCTTTGATAACACTTACTTGGTCAGAACATTTCATGTGTTTTATTCAATATATAGTGCTTGCTTTGATTTGCTAAAGTTTTACAGAGGTTTTTGTTTTTTGTTTTGCATCTAAGTTCATGAAGATTATTGGTCTATAGATTCATTTTCTTATAATACATTTGTCTAGTATTGGTACAAGGTAATTATGGCCTCATAAAATGATTCAAAGGGATTGACTTCAGATTTCTCTAAATAGATTCCAACTCTCTGATAGTTTTTCTTGAAAATTAAAGACACCTCAATCTCCCTGAACTCCAGTTTCTTCATACTCCATAAGATCAACTCCATAAGATCATGGTGGTACTTAGAATCTGCTTCTCTGCACTCGGGTCCTGTGCTATTTGGGGGCTCAATCCCTTGTTTCTCTTCTTGCAGAGGTCACAGTCCTGCAGAGCTGGGTGTGCAGTGTCTGAAAACAATTGTTTCATGTATTTTGTCCTGACTCTCAGTTTTTTACAGAAGGAGGGTATATCCAGTCACAGAACTCTATCATGGCCTGAAGTGGAAGTCTGGTAAAATATTTTATACTGCTGTTAATATTTTTCAGTTTGTGCAGCCTAGAAATGTATTATGGCACTTTAGTTTGTATTGTTTAGAAGTATTGTATGATGAATGTAGCAAACATCCATGTCCACTTGGCTTTTACATTTCGATGTGTGTTGATCTGACTTTCAGCTTTTGGTATTTGCATTTCTTTGGTTAAAGGTATTCTCTCTCTACCTCTCAGGTTTTAGAGTCTGCTTCTGGGTAATCCCAAATGGAAACAATGAGAAACTAGAAAATTTGAATTGTTTTCCCAGAATGCAACTAACTTCAAAATCAATATAAAAAATTAACATGATATTCTGTGCTTCATAATCATACTTAAACCTGGACTAATGGTAACTGGTACCTACTGAAACATTTTTTTCAGAAAGATCAATGATAAATAAAATGGATTAGATGGTCTTATAAATAAATGTAAAATAAAAATATTTAAAATTACTCATATATCATTACACAAAGTAAATGATTAATATTATATACAAAGAAATTGTTAAAGGGCACAAAATTACAGTTATGCAGGAATAATAAGTTCTAGAGATCTAATGTATTTCCTTTGGAGAAATTTTAGTGCGTGTTGGCTTAATTTTTCAAGATTGGATTTTCTGGCCATACTTCACTTGTGATGGTACAAGGAACTAGGTTATATTAGGGATAAAATTATTTCAATATTAAGAATCGAAAAAGAGCTGGGCATGTTTTATTATTTAAATGAATCATAGAGAAGTGTGGGCTATTTAGAAATATAACTTTTTAATTTTCATATTCTACCTTGATTTTGTAGGATGGCATCTTGACATTCGTTCAGTTTCTTATATATTTATTTCATAATTATTTATTGAAAGGTTACTAATTTTCTGGTCCTGGAATAGACTTTGGAGATATAATTGTACATAAGACAGATATAATTCCTGACTTTCTACAGATTAGTCCAAATGGGTGGAAATGATTTTAAGAAGAGATAAAATATGAACTATGTGGTAAATGCTATTTAAAAAAAAGATAAACAGATATAGAAGCACACGGAGGAGAATCTAATTCAGGCAGACAAAGCTTGATCAAGAAATTGTATTTTGGTTGAACTAATTTGTATATTTCAAATTAGACTGGTTGCTGGAGTTTTATCTTAGGAAGTTGTTGGATAAAACTAGAGGTATAGAATAAGGATGTAGGAACTAGTATGATAAGAAATGATATTTTTAAAAAATATGATTGACTGGATATGAGAGTAGAGGGAAGGGCATCATCAAGGATGACATCCAGTGTTCTGGCTTGGAAGCTGGGTCAATTAGAGATACTGTGTTGAAAAGCTGAACTTCTAAGGAGAAAGAGCTTCATTTGGGGCATGGTGATTTTGAGAAGCTTGTAAAAACTGATAACAGGTAGTTGGATATATGAGTTTAAGTGGGAAGGGAGATATCTGAGTAGGACATAAAAGTTTGGGATCATCAACATTTAAATAGAAAATGCAGCAATGGAAATAAATAAGTTAACTGGCAGAAAATATAGAGCAACACATAAAAACTTGACGGCTGGTCGGGGGTGATGGTGGTGGGATGAATTGGGAGGTTGGGATCAACATATATACACTAATATATATAAAATAGATAACTAATAAGAACATGCTGTATAAAAAATAAATTAAATTAAATTAAAAAAAAGAAAACCTTGAATGCTTATATTTTAGGACATTATAAATTGGTTATTATTCCAAGGTATAGTAGTTATTAATGATGAGATGTAAATATTTCACTTGTTAAAGCCTCAAATTTATTATCTGTAAAATGTAGGGCCCTAAGCAAATAAAATAGAACATATAACTCTAAAATTCAATGAATCCAAGACTCTTCCTGTTTGTTTTCAGCCCATTGTCTTAGCTGAACAACATACACGTTATACATATATCATTAGTGGCTTGTCTTCATATGAACTAGGAATTTTCTATTCATAATATCATGCATATTAAAATAATATTGCAGTTATGCCTGAGGAATACTGATATAAATTCATTACCATTCTCTGTAGTTGGTATTCAAATTAGTCTGATTATTTTTCAAAGGTTGTGGAGAGAATATTTATCAATCACCTGCTTTATGCTGGTTGCTGATAATGGAATTTTGAAATTCCTTACTTTCTGGAAGGACTGGTCAATTGTAGAGAGTTTCAAAATTTTCAAGTTGTATCTTGATTTATTATTTATCTTGCCCTAGTTTTAGCATGAGGTTTGTAAAAATAGTAACAAATAATAAGCATATGTAATACCATTCCCCAAATATATGCCATATCATGTTCACGAAAAATAATAGTTATTGACTAAATTTAGCTAGTTAGGAGTAGCAAGGGTTACATTTGAGCTGGTTCTACAGGGGTGAAGGCCTGGTAACAAACTTTCAGATCCACTGCTTTCTCAAATGTTAGGTTCTTTGAAAAGAAGAGAACCAAAGAAAACGCTACAGTATTCACAAAGTTTAGCTGCTTTTGTAAATGGCATCTGCTTTGTCTGTTCAGAAAAATCACTTTCAAGTCCAAAGTCTCCTTTCTTTGTCTGTGACACTTATTTTTTCCTATCCAGTGAAAGAATCCACACCAATTTTATGGTGTTTTTCCCCTCCTCTGCCTTATAAGATTCTTCATTTTTGCCCTCTGGAAAGCAGCACAAGAATTACTGGTCAATTGACAATCCATTCAATTTTACAAGGCACATTTCATTTCTTCTCTTACAAATTCAAAGAGTTTTTTGGGGAAGGGGGAAATCTACTTCTATTCACAATCAGGATGGCTTTGTTTGAGTTAAAAATTCCACCCCATGAAATATCTTTGCTGAGAGGTAATGAATAGTGTTAGGAATATGGTAGAGGCTCAAGGGGTTAGAAAATTATTAAAACTTCCAGTAACCAATAGGGAAATTGGCAATTCACCATTTTTATTAGCACATTACAGCTTTTGTAGGATAATTAATTGTAAAACTGCATCTCTCCCATCTCAAACTTCACAGTCATCAGTCTATTTAATGAATGTTTATGTATAATACTGAAGTGGTAGTGATCAGTGATATATACATATATATCAGTATACATATCTATCTATATGATATTTTTGAAAAGGTAAGCATGCAATAACTTCTGTAATTTCTATTTTAAACAAAGTAATACTAAAATACATATACACACAAATAAAATAATAAGGCATGATTTCCAGAGCAGAAAATTATTGTTTACTTTGGCCTCCTCTTCCTACTTTGACACGTCATTGGAATACATCAAATGCATGTGCAATAGATATTCAATATTGACATTACGAAAAAGAGCATTAGGGTTCTATAGATTGACAAACCACAGTTAAGAAGAAAGAGAGCCAGTTACTAAGGGAACTGGCTGCTGCACTTCTGATAAGAACTTGTGCTTTGTGTGAATTCATAGATACATGTGTATTTTGTTGCTATAAATATTTTAAAAATTATCACCAACTGCATATTTCAAAGTTTGTCCATGGACCAGAACTGTAAACACAATTTTGTAATCTGTAGAATTTATAAATTATAAACAAAAGAGATGCAAACGAACACCAGAAAAAGATGATCGACAGTAAGACTGTATAAGTATTTTAATTTTGGTGGATAAAAATGGAGAAAACTGGATTATACGTTACTCATGTTACTGGCCATGAAATTTGCATGATGCACACTCATCTGTATATCTTACTGTTTCAGAAATAGCAATGGGGTTAAGCATGGAAAAGTAGGCTTAATATTGCTTTATGCTAAAATAGTTTGCATGCCACAGTCCCTTGATGTAACTAAATGATAGGAAGGAACTATATTAATGTATTCAAAGATAATCAAAACAAGAAAGATTTTTAAATTAAAAAAAAAAAAAGAATTCTACATTCTGCCAGAGTTCTCTTATATCTGTTCAGACAAAAACTGTTACTGCACTCTACTTTTAGTTTACTCTCATTAAATTTTCCTATTATGGTGGTATTTTTATAAAGGAATTTATAAATTGAATTAAAAGAAACTTCCACTGGAGATACTCAACAAGTAAAAATAATTACTGAAATAATCGTTTAAAGAAAGTATTTCCCCAGAGAAGTCTTCACCATCATAAACATTTCCATACAAAGAAAATATGCATATTGAGCTAAGTGAAAAAGGACATACATTTGAAGAATTAGTAATTTTGAGAGTTCAAAATTACTTTTCTCCCAACAGTTTTTTAATTTTACAGCACTGATAAACCCAAATTGGTATTATTACATCTACATTTTCTTTCTCCTGCCTAGATATTTAGTCTTTTAATATGACTTACAACTGGATTAAAAAGCCCGAAACTGAAGAAGGAAAATCAATTAAATTAAATAAAGATTTACTAAATATTTATCATACACAGGTAACTGTGACAAGACCTCAACAAATACCTATTAAATTTCACTGATCTGTAGATCTGTTGATAAAAAAAAAATCAGAAAAGAAACTAAATTAGGTGCAAGGAAGAAAAATAATGGCAGAATGTACTGAGACTTCCTCTCAACTTCCCCTAAATTATGTTTTAACTGTCTTAAGGCTCCTGGACAGAGGGTCAGAGACTATTTTTGAGTGACTTAAGCAATTCACTTCTGAGAATGTTTTTAATATCATGTGAATCCTTTAGTTCAAATAAAATTTCCTCTTAATTTAATGCAGTCTAATATTTTGGAAAAAACTGAGGCATATACAAGAAATACAAGGATCCTCTAAGGAAGAATTTTAAAAATACTGCAAATCACAGAATGAAAATCAACAGAAAACTTAACCATGTAAACCATATAAGGAAAGAGCTTAATTTATGCAACTGACCCATCTTGCTTCAAAAGTGAGTTTCAAGTTAAATGAAAATCTCTTAAGATATAATCAATATACTAGTATGTAATCAAAAGATGCTGGTCTTAGGCATCTACCCAATTTTACTGGATAAAATTACAACACTGTTAGCACAAGAAGTAATTCACCTTACAAGTTAAAAGTAAAGTGTCAATATTACTTTTCTCACATGTAGCAGCTTTACAAATAATTGTACAATGAAAATAGACTCCAAATGATCTTTTGGGCTAATAAAATAGGCACTGCTCATCAAAAATTTTTTCTTGCTTCTTGAATTTCATAATTCTTTTAACTGAGACTGTGTGATCCAGAAATTAAAAGATAAACTCTCTAAGGTTCCCCCAATATAACCTTTCTCTGCCAGGTTGCATACTCTAGGGATGAAAAAGATAATTCTTATGTTCTGAGCTAGAAAATAATTCAACATAATTCTTGTGGTAGGCAAAATTAAGGTCCCTATTCCTTTGTGTATACACCTTATATAATCTACTACCCTTGAATGTAGCTGGGACCAATTACTATGATGGAATGTCACTGCCACATTAGTTTCCCAATCAGTTGAATATGATTCAACCCAAAGGGAAATTATCCTGGGTGGGCCTGACCTAATCAGATGAGTCCTTCAAAAGAAGGTGAAGCATTGGAAAGATGTTCTCTTGATAGCCTGGAAGAAAGAAAACAGCAGTTTTGAATTTCCTGTGGAGAGGGTTTGCCTCTAAAAGTTGGGCACATTAATTCTACAACTACAAGTTGAATTCTGCCAACAATCTGTATCAGTGAGGAAGAGGACCCTGAGTTCCAAATGAAACCCTAGCCTTTTTGATACACTGAATGCAGCTTTATGAGGCTCTAGGAATAGTATCCCCTAAATTATGTCTAGACTCCTAACCCAAAGAAATTATAAGACACTAAATGTATGTTGTTATAAACAGTTAAGTTTGTGGTAATTTTTTATACAGCAATAGAAAAGGAAAACAGCTTCTTCCCTGCACCTATATGGATTAAACCATGATTTATTATAAAATACTCATAACTATATATGAAAAATGCCAAGCAACTGTCTACATTATAGTTTTAGGTGCCCAAACAGTATTAGTTTCCTCTCACCTTTATTTATTCTTTCCCAAGCTTAGAATTTTCACACGGTGACTACTTAGGGGTCAGAAGCCAGCAAATCATAAACCTTTATGCAGGGTTCTTTAAACAACTAATTACAAAATGCTACTTAATGTTATTCTCCAGAAGGCCTAGGAAGAATCATGTAAATCTTATAGCAGAGTAGTTGTCATCTGGAGTGTTATGAGCTGACCTCTCATCAAAATTCATATGGTGAAGTCCTAAACCCCGGTACCTCAGAATGTGACTCCATTTGGAAACAGGGCCTATTAAAAGGTAAGTAAGGTAAAATGAGGTGGTATGGATGGACTCTAATATGATTGTTGTCTTACTAAGAAGAGCAGATTAGGAAACAGACAATTCACAGACCAAGGGATGGCCATATGAGGACACAGTGAGGAGGTGGCCATCTGTAAACTAAGGATAGAGGCCTCGGAAAAAATGAAATCTGCTTACATCTGGATCTCGGACTTCTAGTCTCCAGAACTATGAGAAAATAAATTTCTGATATTTAAGCTACCCAGTCTGTGGTATTTTGTTATTGTAGCACTAGCAAGCTAATACATGGAGTAATATGACTGTGTTGGGAAATGGATTTCCATTTAGAAATGGGATAAATATTTAATCACATATACTGTTTTATTATATATGAATGTAAGTACTGCAGTAAAAGCAAATACTCCTGACTTACCAATACATGGTAAATATGCCCGGTCTCCAATTCAGGAGCTTTAAACAACACAGACAGGAAAATTATAGAGAAAATCACCAGCTTTTCAAAAGCTTTGACTCTCTCCTGACTTATATCACCACGTTGTTGGCATACTGATCTAGTAGTGCAAATTTATACTGAATAACTTTTTGTTGAAGATGTAGGAGGAATATCTCAGCTATATGGTATGCAGTAAAGGGACCTTAGGAAAACCCACTCACATGTTAGGGGAAGACATTAGAATTGGTCTAGAACTTTAACCATTCAAGTATTCTAATACTAAGGAAAAATTTTGTGATATTTAATCCTAAATATTAAACAAATACAATTATAAAAGAATGTCCTCAATTTTTTTTTTTTTTTTTTTGCGGTACGCGGGCTGCTCACTGTTGTGGCCTCTCCCATTGCGGAGCACAGGCTCCGGACGCGCAGGCTCAGCAGCCATGGCTCACGGGCCCAGCCGCTCCGCGGCATGTGGGATCTTCCCGGACCGGGGCACGAACCCGTGTGCCCTGCATCGGCAGGCGGACTCTCAACCACTGCGCCACCAGGGAAGCCCTGTCCTCAATTTTTAACTTAATTTTTGGGTATATGTATTTAAATTGTTTTTATTTTCTTAGTTGGATTAACTATTATCTTTTGTCTTTACTTTTTTTGAAGGTATGCATCCTTATTCTATTTATCAATCCTACCATTTTTATGATTTCTAAAGTATATATTGATATTTCTGTTCTTATTTAAATTTTAACTTTCCCAATTTTCTTAGGTGATTATTGATATTCTGTTTTTTAAATATTTTCACTGTGCACAATTTATTTAACTACTACCCTGTGCACGGATAATGCTAGTATTTGGAGATAAAGACTTAAGCAAGTTAACCTCTGACCCTAACCTTTGATTAGTGAAGACGTATTAATAAATTGATTTATGTACATGGCACACTTTTTTTAGTTGTTATTTACAGTTCTGACTTTTTTATGAATGAGAGGATATAGATTTTCAAAAAAATCGTGCAGGTATATTTACTTATATTTTCATGGCATATTTGAAAGTCCCCTATTTGAATTTACCTGTATTTTCTTCTTATAGTCTTCATTAGTTTATGCTTTATTACATTTGTGCAAAATTTTTAAATAAACATTTTAGCTTTAATAATTTTGCATTTTCCAAAAAATTGCAAAAGTAGAATGGAGAGCTCCTATAAACCCCACACCTAGTTTCCCCTATTACTAACGTTTAACATTACTGTGGTGCATTTGCTAAAATTAATTAACAAATATTGATACGTAAGTCAATACTTTATTCAGATTACCTTAGTTTTCTCTAATGTCCTTTTTTTCTCTTCTGGGACTCCATGTAGCTACCACATTACATTTCATTGTCATATTTTCTGAGGCTTCTCTTGGCTGTAACAGTATCTCACATTTTCCTTGTCTTTGATATCATTAACAGTTTTGAAGAGTACTGGTCAAGTATTTTGTAGAGTGCCCTTCAATTTGTATTAGATATTTTTCATAGGATTAGATTCAGGGTTTGTATTCATATAGACTTACATTTACATATATATAAATTTCATGTATTCATACATATTTATATAAAATATTTATGTATCAGTTTATATATCAATAACTAAATACAATATATGTGTATGTGTGTATATATGTATGTATATATGTGTATATATGTATGTACATATATACATATATATAACTTGATTTATTTTTTTCTTTTTCTTCTATAATGGATAGTTAGTCTGAAATAAATTTATCTACTTATGCTGGATATTTTTTGCAATGGAGATCTAACAATGAAAGGAGAGGCCTGAATCATATGCTTTTTAGAGAATACGTTATAATAAGAACATTATCAAATGTTTAAATTTTTTCATTCAACTGGATTAGATTTAAAACTTCACATTTACTGTTCTCATGGTGACAAGTGAGTCTATGAAATTCTTAAATCAGATTGATCTTTGCTTTACTTTCATTTTCCTATAGGTCTCAGGAACTTTGATTTATTTTAGGACTCTATTTTAGGAAAATTATCATTTAAAAAGATTTGGCAGGCTTCTTGTTAAATGTATTGTTAGATGATGATGATCATCATCATCCTGATCATGATGATGATTTTGTGTTATGGTTGTGAGATGACTTGTAATTTTCCTTATCATTTCCAAATATCTATGACTGATAACAAGGACTATTAATGATATTATTTGACCCTAATTCCCTTTTATGTTCCAGCCAAAACCATATCCCCTGAAAACCTACACAGTCATTGATTTAAAATAAGAGTAATGAATAACAAAATGTTGATATTTGGCTTTGCTTTTCTGGGTGAGAATTTAAAACTGACAATACACCCACTTAATTTCAGTCAAAATATTTTATCCATTGTACTTATTTTATCCAATGAGGGTTTGTTCTAGACATTCCACTTGTTATTGTTAGTTTTTGTTTTGTTTAGAATCTGTAGTCTGCCTAAAAAACACCCAAATAAACAAAGAGACACAAAAATGAAGATAGTGCTTTAAGACCAAGATTCATGGCTTGATAGGTATTAAGACAGAAAAGTATCCTACTTTCTATCACCTCTCCATGCAGATTGTGCCATGCAACCCAATATGTGTCATTACAGTATATTCTTTGTGGTCAAATATGATATTTGGACCTTTCTTAGAAAAGTGTACACAGAGGGGATTTTATTTTTTTCCATCTAATTTCATAAATATCACAAGGTCGGGATCATTGTTTAGATTTGAAAATTTTTCAGCTTTCAAAAATCCCTTACATAGACCCCAAGGAAAAAAAAATAGTATCTTAAAGATGCTATCAATCAAAGGTGCTCAACATTACTAATTTTCAGGAAAATGAAAATCAAAAGCACAATGAGATATCACATTATACCTGTTAGCATGGCTATTATCAAAAAAGCAAATCATAACCAGAGTCAGTGAGGATGTGGAGAAAAGGACCCCTGGTGCACCGTTTGTGGGAATATAAATTGGTACAGTCACTATGGAAAAAAAGTATGGAGGATCCTTAAAAAATTAAAAATAGAAGTACCATCTGATCCAGGAATCCCTCTTCTGGGTATACATCCAAAGGAAATGAAATCAGTACCTCAAAGAGATACCTATGTTCCTATGTTCACTGAAACATTATTCACAGTAGCCAAGAACTGTTAACAACCTAAGTATCTGTCAATGGATTAATGGCATATGTATGTGTGTATGTGTGTGTATGCGTGTATATATGTATATAATGCTTCTTTAAGTAAGAAAGAAAAGAAAGAAATCCTGTCATTTTTGAGATCATGGATGAAACTGGAAGACATTAGGCTAAATGAAATAAGCCAGACACAGAAAGAAAAATGCTACATGATCTCACTTATATGTGGAAAAGAAAATGAATTCATAGAAGCAGAGAGTGGAATGGACGTTTCCAGGGGAGAGGAGGTGGAGAAAATGGGGAGATGGTGGCCAAAGGGCATAAAGCTGCAGTTATGCAGGATGAACGAGTTTTAGAGCTCTAATGTAAGCCTGGTGTGTATAGTTAAAGATACTGTATTCTATACTGAAAATTTCCTGAGACTAGATCTCAGGTGCTCTTACCACACACACACAAAATGATTAACTCTTTGAGGCAATACTTAATTAATTAGCTTGATAGTAGTAATTTCACTATGTATATGTATATCAAAACATCATATTGCATACTTTGAATATATACAATTTTTATTTAAAAATACAGTAAATGAGATTTAGTTAGTGGCCAGATGAGAATAGCGATGTGGTAACATTAAGAAGATTGGTAATGGTTGTTACCAGTAGGAGAGAGAGGTGTTCATCACCATCTAGAATATGCTCATGTCTTAGGTCACTAAGGCATCTGGCCCAATATTTGGCTATTTTATATCCTAGCGCAAGGCTTAAAGTAAAACCAGAGGAAAAATTATTTTTTCTCCTTTTGTATTGCATTTTAAAGGCTTTGATAGAGTTCCTGAATTTATTAGATATATAGGTATCTATAATAAACATTCAGAATAACATCTTTAGATGCTAAACTACAGAAAACTCTCTGAAACAGTATTTCTGACTTCAAGCCAGGCTATAGGAAGTTTCCACTGAGGCACCACCAACCAGATGGTGGTATAAAGAATAACTAAGCCTTTGCATTGGAGAAACTTCCACATAAAGAATAGTGCACACCTAAAATAAAATAAACATCAAATGGTTATCATATAACACTCTGTTCTTTTGCAACACTAACAAATGAGTTGTGAAACTAAAAATGGAAACAGTTCTACATTTGCTGTGGTGTCCTGATTAAAGTGTTGTCAGATGTGTGAAGCCTTGGTTTCTGCGAGGACCAAAATAATCTTGCACCCTTCCCTTCTGTACTTGATAGGAAAACTCACACATTAGCATGGTAGCTCAGCAGTGAGATTTGCAAGGGCTTTGAGATATCAGAAAACTTAAAAATTATTTAGATGATTGATTTCTGGTGTGCTTTTTCATTACACTGAATTGCCTTTCTCCTTACAAGTATATTAGTTATTTATACCCATATTATATTCAAAATGAGTGTTTGAAATAACCTTCTTTAATGATGGCATTTAAACAAACAAACAAACAAAACAAAACAAAAAACCTTTCCTCTTCATGGAAAGTTTTCTTTTGCTATTTTTTGTGAAGTTTCTCTCAAATCTCAGTGTCAGTATTGATTATTATAAGACACATAAATAGTAGGAGATAAACAAATGCTTATCTCAACTAATAGCTGCATTTTACTCTTTTCTGACATACAATGTGACAATGGATACATGGCCAATTTATTTCCAGAATGATTACTGAATGTAAAACAACTACCCAGAACGTTCAATACATTTAACCTTATGTGGTATTCTGGGGAGTCCTGAATGTAGCTGTCACCAATATTATCTAAAGAAGACCATTTTAGAAGATGATTTCCACACATGTAACTATATTTGATCTCTATGCCTCTTTCCCAGTTAGATCCCAGGATCAAAACACCAGTAAACACTCCTTTCCTACAAGGTTTATTCCATCTGATAAGATTTCTCCCTTGGAGCTAAGGTGTTCCCTTAGCTCTATGCACTTTAAAGGCAAAGTATATATATATATATATATATATATATATATATATGTATGTATATATACACACACACACATACATACAGAGAATAAACTGCTACCTAGAAGGGAGTTGTGCAATGTAACTAAAATGTTTTGAGATTAGACACATTGACTGATTTTTAGCTAATTTTACCTAGTCATATGGCATTAACATATCCTTTATTTTAAACTGTGAAAATTAGCAGCTCCTGATGTAAGACTGTGTGGGCATTATATGAAATGATAAATACACCATCCTAGTACAGGCTTCAGTGCAATAACTGTTAATTAACATCCATTTCTAAAACACTTGAAGCTGTGAAAGTAGATGGAATATCACATGAAAAAATACATAAACAGAAATAAAATAAACTTAGGTGAGAACTGTGGGGAGCATTTGATTAACAGGAGAATGGAAGTCAATAAGGATAATGAGGCAGAACAATACAAGAGGTAGAAGAATAAAGAGAGATCAGTATTTTATAGGTCAAGGATTAACAAAGCAAACTGTTTATTTTTTATGCAGAGATAAAAAGGCAGGGGGAATGTGAAGAGGTGACTGATTTGGAAATTGCATAATTATAATTTAAAAGACACTTTAGCAGAATGAAGGGAAGAAGAAAAGGGTGATAAGAAAGGGAGACGAAGAGATGATACTGGAAAAGAGAAGCATGAGGAAAAGTTGAGACTGTATGAAGAAGAGTTAAAAAAAAACTCAGAAGGGCTATATTAAAAATGGAAAAGAGGGAAAGAGGAAAATATATTAATACTAATATATATATATAGTATATGTACTGATATAGACACTGATCCTGATTTAGGCACTGGGGATGAAGCAGAGTTAAAAACACACATACACCCACAAATGCTGACCTAATATGATTTGAAAAATACTCAAGGAGAAAGGAGTGGGAGTGACTAGACTATGGGAGAGACATTAACATCAGGCCTGAGGACACAGTCTACTGAATTTAAAGCAAGTGAACAAATGTAAGGGTGAGTGAAAAAGAGAGTTAAAAGGTGGGAGAGATGAAATGAGGGAAATCATACATAGTATATTGATTATATACATTTTTGCTTACATGAATGGATGGCTAGCTTTGAAAAAGTAGTAAAGTTTGAAACTGCTGTAACTGAAATGCTCAAAAGGAATAGAGAAGCATGTCTTGATTACATTTTCTGCATTGCTATTCTTGATATTCAACTACTGAATATCATTAAAGTTTCAACTGGATTTTACCCCCACCTCTCCTCCTGCAAGCTGTTACTTTAGAAGGAGATAAGAAATAGAAAGCATATTTGGTGATAAACTTGTTTAAACAATAATTTTCGGTCAACTTGGATGAGAAGATGAGAAACTGTTGATACATTCAGTTAAATGGTTTACTAGATTGTTTAGTGATTTCTTTAGGTGTTTTAAATACTTTAAATAATTGAATGTTTCTCTTTGAAGTCAGGAGATATCAAAATAATGTAATCTTAAAACCTAAAAATATAAAAGTGTTTCTGTAGTTTATCTATCTTTGAAAATGTTGTTTATACAAGTGAGATATAAGGTTTTTGCTCATTGGAGTAAATATTATCTGAACTAAACGCTTTGGCAGCTGAGCAGTTCTCTGTATCCTACCTATACCTTTTCAGAAGCCTGCCTTTTTTTTCATGGGTGAAATGGGTTCTGTGCAGCCCAGAATACCACCATTATTTAACTACTATGTCTTGAAATGTGTAGCGTCTTTTGTAAAATCAAATCTTGCTTTGGGAAGCTCAAAGTATTTAACATGATATTCTGCTCTATTTAAAATGGTTTCGGAAACTATAACATAGTATCTAGGATTTGATTTAAACCTCTATTGAAAATATAATTTATCTTATACTGTAACCTTTGTATAATTACTCATGACCCTGAAATTTCTGCACTGCATAATATATTTGAAGCCAATGTAATTTGTTGCTTTGTTATAATATCTCTAGAAAGACTTGTACAATAAAATTCCATTTGTAACTCTTTTATAAAAAAGCATTTTAAGATAGAACAAAAAATTAGAATTCATGCAATAAATTCAATATAATAGTGTGAAAAGTTATGTCTTATTTCAGTAGCAGTTGGTTTATGTTACTCTGAAACTTCTGATGAGGAACAGAAATATATCTAACTTTATTCAGTATTTAGATGCCCTAAATAAAACTACCTATAAAATCTTCTAAACACACAAAATGTGAATATACTTAATGCCACTGAACTGTACATTTTAAATGGTTAAAATGATAAATTTTATGTTTTGTATATATATATATATATATATATCCACAATAAAAAATTTTCTAAACACTAGGACAGTCTAAAAGTACATTTAATTTATATTGATGATTTGTAAAGATGTGTCAGATGTTGACACTGCTATAGTGTCTAAGATATTTTAAAATGTAGTGCTATTAATCATTCATTATTACTTGGCCTCTAGTTTGCTAAAAAGAAAAAAACAAATGTGTCTTTGCTATAGGAATAGTCTTGATACCTATGTTGGGTGAAATCATTGCCTCCAAGCTACATGTGATCAAAAAGTATGAGTATGATAAGCATAAATATTGATGTTAGAAACAGCCCAAAATGTTTATTCAGAAATGTTTGACAGATACACTGAGATCAATAATACAATAATGTTTGATCATCGTTTAATTTATAAAACATAAAGCACAGACATTAGTTCAAAGAGTAAGAAAAATAAAGTGACAAATAAATTTTCAAATTGATATATAAATCTACGTGCATTTGTGCCTAATGAAAATAAATTATTTAATGACTATTATGTACACTCAATATGTAAGAAATATAAAAATGTGAGATAACATCTATAAAGTGTCAGAGCATAATAAAAGATAGATCTAGCATAACACTTTGTTAATGAACATTTTAATATATGCTATGTTTTGACAGAAAATAATGACATCCTTAGCATATATATTTTAAAATTTTAACAGTTACATATTTGAATTTTTAAATGTATAAGTTTAAAATTTTTGGGTGAGATGGAAAAAGTAAGCTTTAGAATTAGTATCTATGACTTTCAGACACATAGTAGATACACAATATATTGAGTGAATGAATGAATAAATGAATGAAGAGCAGACCTATTCAGGGTACCTTTCAAGTATTAGAATGTTAAAATATTACTTTATAATAAAAAATTTCATACTAATTTTAAAAATTAGAGGTTTTATTTTATTTTTAGTGTATTTCACTTTCCTTTTAAAGTAGATATTTAAGGAAAAATTTAACCATGTAAAAATGACTTTTTAAAACTTACTTTTTAAGAAAAAAATCAATTGGGGAAGAATTGGGCTTGGATAATTGCCTGATGATGACACATTGGGTGCTCTTAAGCAACCATATTCAGATAGAAGAAGATGCTATGGACCGAAAACTGAATAATTAATGAACAAACAAAAACCCTGATGACAGGAGTAGTGGAATTATACAAGAAAAGAATTTCTCCTATACTTGTAAATTGTTATTTAAGGGCAAGTACATATTCGTGTATGTGTGTTGTCTGTGTACTAGTTGTACTAGATGTCCTAACCAGTGCAATAGCAAAGAAAAAATAAATAAATAAAAGGCATACAGATTGGAAGGGAAAAAAAAAACAGTTATTCCCATACGACATGATTGTCTATATAGAAAAACTCCAAAGAATCTATGAACACACATACATACACACACACACAAATCTTTTAGAACTAATAAATAAATTCAGTGTGGTTGCAGGATACAAGGTCAATATATTAAAGTCCATTGCATTTCTACATACCAGCAATAAACAACTGGAATCGGAAAGTAACAAAACAACACCATTTTCAATACTTAAAAAATGAAGTATTTAGGTATAAATAAAAGCATATTCAGAATCTATATGTAAAAAACTACAAAACACTGATGAAAGAAATCAAAGAATATCCAAATAAGTAAGGAGTTATACTGAACACATAGATTGGAGGACTTCACATTGTCAAAGTATCAATTATCTCAGTTCTGTTCTGTAGATTCAACACAATCTCAATCAAAATCACAAAAAGCTTTTGGTTAATATCAACAAGCTAAATTCTAAAGTTTATATGGAATGGCAACGTTATTATAATAGTCAATCTTAAAAAAAAAAGAGGAATTAGATGATCCAATTTGAAGACTTACTATAAAGCTACAGTAATCAAAACAATATGATATTAGAAACTGACACAATAGTTAGAATAAAAAACTCAGAAATAAACCTGCATAAATATAGTCAACTGATTTTTGACAACATGGGAATCAATCCAATGCAAAAGGATAATTTTTCTTAACACATGGTGCTGCTAGAACAACTGGATATCCATATGCAAAATAAAGTAAAATAACATGAAAAGGTAATCTGGATACATACCTCATACCTTATATAAAAATGAACTCAAAATAAGTGATAGGTCTCAATATAAAATGTAAAACTATAAAACTTCCAGGGTAAAACACAAGAGAAAATCTGTATGATCTTAATTTTGGAAAGCTTTTAGATATAACCCCAAAAGCATGACCCATGATGATGAGGAAAAAACAACTTCTAAAAAACTTAAAAACATCTTCTCTGTAAAAAAAAAAATACTCAAAGGAATAAGAAGACTGGGAGAAATAATTAAGTAGTATTACATATTATGCCATAACCTTATTGAAGGGGGTGAGGGAAAAAAATAAGCTGACATGAATAACTTTAGAATACATTGTTCTGACTGAAAATCATAAGTACATCTAACCCATTATTGCTCTATAATCTACTTTAGTCAATTGATAGCTTCAGTGCCATTTCTAGGAATAAGTGTATCCCTTTCCCAATTCATCATTACATTAAGAATCTTAAGAGAATAATTAGTGGATTAATAAACAATGCATAGCTATGTTTTGATAGAATAATGGTCCCATAATATATATCTCTATCTCTACCTCTTTTTTTTAATACTTAAATAACTTTATTTAGGTATAATTGACATATAATAAACTGCACATATTTAAATTGTACAATTATGCGAGTTTTTGACATGAAACCATCATTATAATCAAGATCTACCTCTCTTATATCTATCTATCTACCTACCAATATTGATATCATTCATCAGTAGCTACTATAAATGACAGCACTCAATTTAATTAAACTTCTAAAGAAATATTTTTTTTCTGAAAAATATCAATTTTGAAATTCACGGGTTTCCTGAACATTTTACTCGGGGACAGTTTCTAATTAAAATAAACATGACCGGGGCTTCCCTGGTGGCGCAGTGGTTGAGAGTCCGCCTGCCGACGCAGGGGACACGGGTTCGTGCCCTGGTCCGGGAAGAGCCCACATGCTGCGGAGCGGCTGGGCCCGTGAGCCATGGCTGCTGAGCCTGCGCGTCCCGAGCCATGGCTGCTGAGCCTGTGCATCCCGAGCCTGTGCTCCGCAATGGGAGAGGCTGCAACAGTGAGAGGCCCGCGTACCGCAAAGAAAAAAAAATAATAAAATAAAAATAAAAATAAAAATAAATAAATAAAATAAACATGACCCAGCATAGGTCTCTGATTAAAAATATGTTTAATGTTAAATTAATAAAACATAGCTACTAGGACTCAGAAATTTTTCAGTTTTTTTCAGTAATAAATGACACAAATTCAACAATCTTAAAAAATGGACTATAGCAAATCTAGTTGCTAAATTATACATATTTTAATAAAATTCCTATTTGAGATGTATCAATATAGCCTATAAGGTGAGGAATTCTAATGTTTGCCCTTAGATGTAATATATTTTCACAATGCTAATATTATTTTATATTAAATATGAAATATGTGAAATTGTATTTCTCTAAAAATAGAGAGCTTCTACAGAAAACTACAATGAAATATATCTCTGATGTTATTAACTTAGGTAATTTAGATAGCGAAAATATTAATCATATTACTGTTATTCTTTTAAATTATTCTTTTTTGAAAGTGAAGTTTTAATTTATACTTTAGATCTTGCTTATTTTTCCAGAAAGGGTAATGCTTAAATTTATTTTTAAAATGTTTCCATAAATAAGTAGAAAAAACATCCTCATTAATTAGATTGGTAGGTTTTTTTGGTGGGAGGGGCTAGAAGTTTCTTTCTGAGTTCCAATTGTTTCTTTAACTTTAATACACGTTTTTTTTTAAAATCACTGTTTCATTTATATGTAAAATAGGACAGCCTTTCCCCTGTCTTTTGCCAATCAGTGGTTTTTCCACTCAAGCAACCCTGTATTTATTCTGTAAAAAAATATCTATTCATGTGAAAAAAATCTAGCTCTTCCA
This sequence comes from Mesoplodon mirus, assembly GCF_964341445.2. Classification (NCBI taxonomy): domain Eukaryota; kingdom Metazoa; phylum Chordata; class Mammalia; order Artiodactyla; family Ziphiidae; genus Mesoplodon; species Mesoplodon mirus. Next base: position 45,587,456 of record NC_138989.1, on the reverse strand, counting down.
GTTTTCATTTAATTTGCATTGGTATCTTGGAGTTACTCTGAAACCTGTTTTTCTTCATCACTAAAAATGTTATTTTTCTTCATGCTGCTTGAGTTGTAAGTAACTTCAGAAGCATGATGCATACACAGTAAGAAGGTAAAAAACATAATATTTCTTTTGTCTATGAATTTAAGTTCAGTAGCGAAAGGTCATATCAGCAAAGCAAAATGATAAACCTTAATAGGGAACGAAGACATAGAGGGAAGTGGAAGGGAGGTATCTCTCTACATGCTTCTTTAAAAGAGAAACCCAGGATTACCTGAAGCCTGAAATGCTAATCTAGGTTCAATTTTCTTGAATCGTTTCTCATTTCTAATTCACTGTGAGAGAACAAGCAACATAATATTAAACTCCATGCTGGAAATCATAATACACAATATTCTATTGAAATTGCATTAGTAGCTATATACTATCTAGGAAAAGTTGGCATATTTCTGCACTAATAACATTGGCGATTTAGGGGGTAATATAGCAAATAAAACTTCATTATCATCCACTTTTATTTAAGATCAAATACAGGTCTCTTTCCTAGTGGGAGGTTATTGTTACAAGAGAAAACAACTGAAATTATTTGTTTCATAATTGCGTTTCTGTTCACATTCATGTTTTATTTATATAAGATTTATAACCAGGAGTTTATATTAGCTTTGGACAATACATATATATATATAAGTTTTTCTGCTCTACAGTAGCAAAAATTCAGTCAGGGAGAAAGAGGAGGAAAGGAAAGAGGCAGGGGAAGAAAGGGAATGAAGGGTGGGAGGGACAGGGAGAGAAAATGAGGAAGAATCCAAAAATAAATTGGAAATATCAAAAATTTTATATATAAATAACCTCATTTAAAAATAACCTATGAATGTGCATTACATTCAACAAATATTTACTGAAATTTTTACTGTGATAATATTAGTATGTGGAAAGTGAATATCAAGTTTCTGTCCCCCACCTCCTCAGCCTTACCAGCTCCCTTCCCCAGCAGAGAGAAGGAGATACAAATTCAAATAACAATGTAATAGTTAATTTTGGTTTACTTAAATGTCTGGGGGATGAGGACACAATGCCAAAATAAATTTCTAAGTATTTAAAGATACATTAGAAAGTTACTTTTGGTTGTATACTGAACAACTGGCTGAACTAGCACGTCTTTTCACTTTTTAAGATTGGAATCATTTTATTTTTTATGACTTCATCCCGATTATAATTTTTATTTTGGTAAAATATACATAGTATAAAATTTACCTTTTTAACCATTTGAAGTGCATAGTTCAGTAGCATTAGGAACATTCACATTGTTGTACAACCAAAGTCCACAACTCCTGTCATCCCATATAACATCAGTTCTGTACCCATCAGAAAATAACACTGCATTCCCTTCTCCTCTCAGCACCTGGCAACCACCATTCTACTTTCTGTCTCCACAAATTTTTGTCTCCAGTCACCTCATATATGTGGAATTATACAGTATTTGTCTTTTTGTGACTGGCTTACTTAACTTAGCATAACGTCATCAAGGTTTATCCATGTTGTAGCATATGTCAGAATTCCCTTCATTCTTAACGCTAAGTAATGTTGTAATGCACATATATACCACATTTTTTGATCTATTAATCTGTTGATGGTCACTTGTGTTTATTCCACCCTTTACCTTCTCATAATAATGAACATAGGTGTACAAATATCTGTCCAAATGCTTGCTTTTGATTCTTTCTCCCAAAGTGGAATTTCTGGTCTTATGACAATTCTATTTTTAATTTTGGGGGAACTGCCATACTGTTTTCAAAATTTTACATTTGCCCCAGCAGTGCACAAGGGTTTCAGTTTCTCCATATCCTTGACAACAATTGTTATATTCAGATTTTTTTTTAAGTTACCCTAATGGGTGTGAATAGGTATCCCACTGTGGTTTTGGTTTGCATTTCCCTAATGATAGTGAAGTTGAGCATCTTGCCATGCCCTTATTAGCTATTTGTATGTCTTTGGAGATATTCTAGACCTTTTTTTAATTTGTTTTTTTTTAATCAAGTTATTTGTCTTGTTGTTGTTGAATAGTAGGAGTTCTTTATATACTCTGGATAGTAACCCCTGTCAGAAATATGATTGGCAAATATCTTCTACTCTGTTTCTTTTTTATTCTGTTGATGCATGAAATATTTTAATTTTTATACAGTCCAATTTATCTATTCTAATTTTATTGCCTACAATTTTGGTATCATATCCCAGATATCATTACCAAGCCCAATGTCACAAGGTTTTTCCCTGTTTTCTTCAAAGAGTTTTAGAGTTTTAGCTCTTATGTTTAAGTCTGTCATCCATTAAGAATTAGTTTTTGTATATGGTGTAAAGGTCCAACTTCATTCTTTTGTATGTAGATATCCAGTTTTTTCAATGCCATTTGTTGAAATCTGTCCTTTTCCCACTGAATAATCATGAGACTCTTGTCAAAAATCTGTCTATATTATATAATATATATGTATATATATATATAAACATATATATATACACACACACACACACACACACACATATGTGTTTTTTTCTGGATTTTAAATATTTTCCAACTTATTTTCAAATACATTTTCTTTTTTTAAAAAAATACACTTGCTGCAGGGATGACAAATATCAGTATTGGGAAACTGAAGTATACAAAAAATACTGCATCTAGTCTGGGGCAGATATTTTTTTTGGTAGCATCTATTAATTGGCACTAATTACATAGTAACTATAAAGTAAGTAAAAACTCATTGGTCATTTAAGACATTGTTAAGTTAAATAAGTGACTAAATTAATAACTAGTGACAAGTTAACTAGTCACTAAGTTATATATTGAACTATTTCCATTTTGTTACTTGTTTTCTGAGTGCTTTGTATATATTTTTGTTTCTCATCTTCTCCTTTACTAACTTCCCTCATGTTTAGTTGTTGTTGTTTTTGATAGTGACACAAATAGCAAATAGTAGGTGCTCTAACATAATATATAAAAGAGCCTGCACTGGTCAATACAATAGGGGAACCACTAGACACATGTGGCTACTGAACAGCTGTAATGTAGTCAGTGCAACTAAGGAATAGGCTTTTTAATATTTTTAAGTTTTATTTCATTTTAATTAATTAAAATTTCAACACCAATTTAGTTCCTAATGGAAAATTTTAAGTATGTTTGGAACAACTTGTGTATGTGAATCTTTCTTTTTTTTCTGTGAATTTTATAAACTCTAATTTCAGATGAAATTTTCTGATGAAAATTTACCATCAAAATTGAGTTGTGGTATAAATGTAAAATAGGCAGAATTTCAAAAAAAATAGTAAATAATAATGTACAACTGATTTTAAATATTGATTATATAAACAAATGATTTTTTTAATATATTCAGTTACATAAGGTATATTTTAAAAATCATTTCACATTTCCTGCTTGCTTTTTAAAAGTACCTATTAGAAATTTTAAAATTAGGCCTGGGTTTCAAATTATGTTTATACTGAAGAGCACTGTTCTAAAGGCTTTCATCAAATTCCAGATCGAATATGTTCCCTTTATGAAATTTTGTAATACCAGTATTTTCTATGTTAATAAGTATTTAATTCCTAGCTAATTTCTGACTTGTTGAATCAAAGTATGAAGTCAGTAAGATTGTTAAAGCAAGAAACTAATTGTGATATGTTTTGGAGAAAAGTGCATTAATGATCAACATATAAACCGTTTTCTAGGAAAAATAATTTCAAAAATTCTTTCTCCTGGTTGTGATGAATAATATCTTCATGATTTAAACTTATGGTGATTAAGAAGAAAGCTGAGTTAAGCATAGGTCAAATCTTTCCAAGCATTTAATTGTGTATTAAAATTTCTTTTAAACTCACACTGCTGATTAATTGTTCACTAATATTAAAGGTTTTTTTTACTGCTTTTTATTACATCATTAATGATATTTTATCTCTAAGATACAACTAAAAGAAGTATGTAAAGTGATTATTCAAGAAATTCTAATTCTGATTTTTCTTATATGTGTGTGTGTGTATGTGTGTGTGTGTGTGTGTGTGTGTGTGTAATGTTTACTTTTCTCCCTATGGGATCTTTGGTTTAAGTTTTTATATAAAAAATGGCTTTAATATTCCCTTAGTTATTTCATCTTGCACAATGTAGAGCAAACAAAGTAATCAAAGGAGGTTTTCAACTTTAGTTTGAAATATTCAACTTTTTGAAATTGGTGAAAACCATTTCATTTTGTCCATTTAGACAAATTAACTGCTAAATACAATAGGGTCAATATAAATTTATTTGTAATATAATGCATATAAATCTTTATAAAATGGAAACTAAAATCAACGTGTAGTCAACTGTTTCACCAATCAAATTTGTTAGTTCAGATGAAAATTATTTTACACAATACTTTAAGGAAGGAAGTAGTGTCTTAAATTTCATTCTCAGATAAGCATCCTGAGTTGCTGAGTAACAGCATTTTGAATAGCGCTGGTCTGGAGTAAGAGACTTTCTACTGGAGGTCTTCAAAATTATACAGCTAGAAATTCTGCGGGCTCAACCATCCTAGAAAGGACTAAAGTCCATACAGAGCAACAAAATTAAGTTTAAACTTTTATGGTAGGACTTCTCCAGATCCTTCACTGAATGAATCTAAGGCAAGCCAGTATTTCTACTATGATTTTTTTTTTTTTTTTTTTTGCGGTACACGGGCCTCTCACTGTTGTGGTCTCTCCCGTTGCGGAGCACAGGCTCCGGACGCACAGGCTCAGTGGCCATGGCTCATGGGTTTAGCTGCTCCATGGCATGTGGGATCTTCCCGGACCGGGGCACGAACCCGTGTCCCCTGCATTGGCAGGCGGACTCTCAACCACTGCGCCACCAGGGAAGCCCTATGACTTTTTTTTTTTTTTAAAGAACAACTACAAAAACAATTTAAAGCAAATTTAAACTAAACTAGAGCGACCTTTCCTTTGATGTCAATAATCTTAAAAAGAAAAGAAAATATTATTTCTAAGTGTCCTCCGCGTTTCCTTTTCTCTTTTTCTTTTTTGCAGGAACTGCTAGTTTGAAAAATAAAACTTCAAATAGCAAGATGAGAGAATAAAGATATTTTTAAAGCACTTAGAAAATTGCTAAATGTATGTAATTTAAATTTTAGGAGCAGCAAGGTAGAAAATGGGTCTTATAAAGTGTCATTATGGAAATGTTACATTCTGATTAGTTAACAGCTCTGATACTATTCTAGATGAGAACAAATTTAGGCAATTGAAACTTTTTCTATATTATCAGAGAATTTCACTAGGTTTCCTAAGAGAAATTTCACTAAGCTTTTCTCAAGTGATTTAAAAATCACTTCCTTCTATTATTTATTTTCTGTAGTGCATAGCATATACAACCTTCATTAACACTGACAGTATCCATTTCTGTTATCTCTCTCACTCCTCAGTGATTTTCACTTTCCCCATATGTATTTACTCTCCCCTGATTCTTGATCTCTCCTTTGGTTTATAATTTACTGTACCTGGCTCATCAGACACATTACAAATTTCTCTCCATGTATGTTATTTATTCAACCCTCATCTTTTATTTGGTAAGCAATAAAAAATTAAGTTCCAAATGAGAAAATATATATGAAAGTGTTGCAAGAGAAGGCAAGTGCTGTTAATGATACTGGTTATTATAATGTTTGGAAGGTTTATAATTTTGAAAATATATATTTAACAAAAGTTGACAACAGAGATCTAAGACTACATTTAAAAAAAAAATCTGTGAGGGTTTATAGTTATTACATTTCTAGGAAGGTAGGATCAATTCTATAAATTATCCTATTCCAGTGTGGTGGGGAGAGAAAATCTGATCATATTCCTTCCTTAAAGACACTTCAAAAGGCAGTGAGTAGTTACTTCATTTCTCATAAATATTTTCCTTTCCTTTAAATTATGCAAATGTTTTGATTTCTATTTAACAAATTACTTAATTTCAAGAATTTTATAACTGGAAAATATTTATACATTTTACTACAATGTTTAAGATGTGGGATCAAATCACGTCATGTCAGACCTTAGGAATCCTGAGTCACTAGATTCTTCTGCTCTTATGAATATAAGGGCTAGAACATACTTAGATAGATTGGTAGTTTTTATGATACCCATACCCACATCAACTTCCTTCTGGGTGAAAATCTGATATATCAAGGAATTAAATATATTAAATGATAATTATTCAACACATAGCCACACAAAACAAACTGACTATGATAGAACTATATTTCCTATATTTTAATAGTTGCATCAGGTTGTTTATTTCTTCATATGAAACACTGTCTAAAAGATATGCCCTCCCTCCATTCCTTTAGATACTCAAAAAAATCTATTGATTCATAGATTCTAACAGAAGTCTGTAAGGTGAAATGACACTCCTGATTTATTAGTTCACATTTTGGCTTGACGATATAAGCATATATAAAAGGACATTATAAAAATTGTATTAACTAAATTAATCATTGTTGGTTATGCACTAAAGCAACACTTCCAAAACGCATTCCACATGTGCCGAAAAAGATCTTTTTTAGACTTTAACCAACTTTTTGTATTCACACTTCCCTCACCTTTTGGTTTACTTTCTTTTCATTTTTTTCTCTTTGCATTAATTTGCCATTAGATTATTAAATTCCACAAAGGAAGAATATGACTTAGAAAAACCAAAAAAAGAAAGTTCTTCTGACTTGGGGATGAAAACCTTAGCTAAATAGAAAATAATTCTAGGGAAATAAGGTAACAAGATTTTAGCAAGTGTAAGGATAGAACCCAAGTACCATGTCACAAGTTCTGTGCAATTGCTACACATGAATGTACATTTAGATTTATGTTTTCCAGGGCATGTGTAAAACACAATAACAAGACTGTCACTGCCACTGCTACCACTTCAATCAGAAAGGAATTTTCTCTGCGGGTTTTCATAACGAAGAGTTTCCTCAGCATCTTTAGAGAAGCATTTTCTAATGTTCCCTGTAACATTCTTTAAAACAAAATCTATAATTTATACTCATTTTATTTTGTTGAATTATATGACATCTTTGTGAGTCAACAAATAGTTGTTTGGGAAAAATTAATTAAAGAAAAAAAGAACAACATTGAAGTAATAAGTAAATAAGATGATAAACGTTTATGCCATTGTATATTTTATCAGGGTTTTATTTAGATTAAAATATATCATGCCTTGAATTCAGACTTTGAGATTAAACCAGTATTATTTGTTTGATTCACATAAATGAGAAGAATCTTTCCTCTCTTCCAGAAAGTATTATCAGAGCCATTTGATTCATTTGCATTCTACATTGTTTCTTTAGAATTCTTTGTAATCTCTATGTATGAACTGACATCAAATAATATTTTGTAGTAATACATTTATGCCTTAATATTATTGGTGAATTGTGCACTGTTCTCTTCCTTTTACTCTGACATAATACAAAAATATAATAATTCCATAGTTATGACTGAAATACTTTTTCAAATCTGAGTCAAAGTTACCAGTAACACTGATGCATATAAAACAAAAAGTTACAGCTAACTTAAAAGTGGCTTTATTTTCACACCATATCAATAATGCTATTTAACAACAGAGAGTTGCCCAATAAAGCTGAATTTTTAAATTAGTATTTTTTCTTAAAATGTTCTTTTTTAAAAAAATTAAGTCATGTAGTATATTTACTAATTCCATAAGAATTAAAATACTTAAAGATTTATTTAGAAAACTGTTTAAGGACTTAATTTATATTTCCTAGCATTTATATACAAATTATCTTTCTAACAAGAAGCTCCAGTTCCATTTACCATAAATTTAGATATACATCTACTGTGAATGGCCATTAGCACAAGCCTATCAAAGTACCATAATCTGTTTTACCTTGGAGAAATTCACTCACATTTTAATACATAGTATTGTCTTATTGACATTTTATTTTCTCTTTAGTTATACTACCTCAGTTTAAAATAAAGTTCAATTTTGAACCATATGCACACTTTATGACATGTCTGGATTACTGCCTCCCAAAACAGGCCATTTTCATTGTGTGTGAATATCACCAAATAGTTTTGAAATTGATATTTATAATTATTTAATAACTTCTTTATTAGTGTTTAACGTTAGAATTCATAAATTTATGAAGTAAACATAAGATGCAATGTTGGTTAATAATTCTCCTCTACTTGTTCTCAGGGAAACACCAAATGTGGAATATTTAGAGTCAATTCTGATAGGTTTCCTTTTCATCTTATGATTCAGAATAACATTACAAAGATAGATCAATTTGTTCATAACAGTGGTTTACAGAGAATGTCATACTACAAAAATCGTATCTCTCTTTGGCATCACTGTGGTTTTGAATGGATTTTAAAGTTCTGTTCTGAAATTGCTGGCATCATTTTAATCATGTAAATGGTTTGAAAATAGTTCTACTAGGTAACCTCTGAAGACTCATGAAGACCAATGTGTAACTACATAATAACCACATATTTTTAAATACTTTGAAATTGATGTCTGCAATCTCAGTATGATGTCAAATTTGTCCATTTGTGTTCAAATTTTTTTACATTTTTCTGATTATCAAAAAATTCATATTTTATTAAATAAATATAAACTTAGACTGAGAGCATTATTTGCAATGTCTGTACAGATGCTTAGTAAAAAAAATGTCACTGACTTCTAATATTGATGTTTTAAAACAAAATAGAGTTAGTTTTTTAACTGATTTATAAATTAATTGGAAATAAAAATATATGGGTAATATAAGGAAGCATAAGATTAAATAATTCAAATTAAAGTTCAAATTGATTGCCTTTATAAGATGAAACTTCCAATTTTATCTTAATAGACTCAGTAATAAATATGCATAGGTCCAAGAAACCTATAATACCATGGATTCAACTTCAACAGTATTTCTGATAAAATGTTGATTTCAAATGAAATTTCTCATTTGCCCTATTATTTTTATTTTTGTAAAATATACATAAAATTAACCATTTTTAAGTGTACAGTTCTTTGGCAATAAGTACATTAACACTGTTGTACAATCATCATCATTCATCAGTATAACTTTTTCATCATCTCAAACTGAAATTCTGTACCTATTAAACAATAATTCCCCATTCCCTTCTCCTCCCTGCCCCTATTAACGACTGTTCTATTTCCTGTCTTTACAAATTTGACTACTGTGAGTACCTTATATAAGTATATAAGTGTAATCATATACCATTTGTTCTCTCGTGTCTGATTTATTTCACTTAGCACAATGCCAAGTTTCATTCACGTTGTAGTGCGTGTCAGAATTTCTTTCCTTTTTAAGGCTGAATAATATTGCATTGTATGTATATACCACATTATGTTTTATCTATGCATCCATAGATTGATAAAATGAAACTCTCAAGTAAAATGGAATTATTTCCCCCAATACGCATATACTTAGAGAATTTCATGCTATTGATTTAACAATACATTTCTTATTTGGTCAATGTGTTCACAGTTAATTCATTATATAAAAGACAATCATGAGTTTCCGATAAAAGTACCTGGAAGACTCAGGAAAGCAAGTATTTTCCAAAGAGAATGATGCTTTTAGAAGCCTCTCTTACAGCCCCATGAAGTCTGCTAGGTCACAAAGTACAGTGAAAGATCAGCAGACAAGTGACATCATTAAAATTAAATACTTCCTTTAGGAATCATTTATAATTGTGTTTTGTTTCTGTTTAGACTCTCTCTGAACATTCAACTTTCAAATTCTTTTAAAAGACTTAAGAATACTTACAATGTTTGAAGCATTTTATTATACCTGGAAATACAATTTAGCAAAGAAAGAGACATTGTAATTGAGCAGGGCTCTATGGGGCCTTCCTGGGACAGACACCCCCGAATCCCCCCATGCCCTCTACCTGCCTCTTGTTTGTAGAAAAGCTTTAGTCTCCCTGTCCTCCCGTGAGTGACAAAAGGCTGGCTTAAGAATTAATGACTGAAAGAAGGAGGAAGAGTAGGAGGACACTGGGCCCACATTCCCTCATGAACACATCAAAACTGCAACAACATATAGAGCGACTCTGGCTGAGATTGACTTGGGGACTTGCAAGATGGCTGTTCTACAACCAAGCTGTAATAAAAGTTCCACACACAGCCTGGTAGGAAGGGAAGAGATGTGATCTGGTCAGGACCTGCACCCCTAGCAGGGAACACAGAAGAGAAAGGAGAGATCACAGGCTAGAGGATCCTCCCTGTGGAGACAGAGGTTAGAGCCATATATTAGGCACCCCAGCCCAGGGGTCTGACACTGGGCTGTAAGAAACTTAGACTCCCTTCTTGAAGAGCACTCACATATTTGCTCACTCCCAGTCACAGCACCATGGCAGCAGACTGAAAACTGTCTGGGGTTCTGGCTTGTTTGCTAGGACTACATCATGCCACCCAGCCTGCACCAGGCTCTTGCTAAAGCCCCTCTGGTCCCGACACTGATCCCCACTAAGACAGAAGCTGCAATTACCAACGAGAGTGTGCATACTTAGAGGGAACAGAGCCAGCCCTCCATCTGATCAGGGCAGAGGCAGCCATTGAGAGCTCACACACCCCTGTGCACACTCTGGAGGGAGTGAAGCTAGCTCCAGGGTGGAGACTGCCATCTCTGGAGCATGCTCATCCCTGTACACACTTGGGAGGAGGTGGGACCAGCTCAGTGGTATGGCATCCACGTCTCTGGCTCTGACCCAGCCTCTAACCAAGGTGTGCACACCAATAAAAAAGTGAAACCAGCACAGAAGTGCAGCCCCAAGCCCTCAGGCTCTGGTCATGTCCCAAACCAAGATGGAGACTCCCATCATACCTAAGAGAAACCCAACGCCCTAAGGGTCCTGCTTCAGGGACTTGGGTCCCATCCCTGCCCCCAATAGGGCACTAATGGCTGTTGAGAATAGGAGAAGCCCTGGCTTACACCTGGCTCTGGCTCTAGGCCCTTCAACTTCACCCTATCTCCCCAAAAGACAGTGGATGCCAGCATACCCTAGGAGAAATGCAGCCCATACTCACTTCAGATCCAGCACTTGCATCAAAGCTACTGGGCACACGCAGACTGAGAAGAGATTTTTCCCACAGAAGAACATGATCTAACAACCATGACAGGTAATTGTTTCACCTAATTTGACGGAGATAGAGAAAGTTAAACAAAATGAGAAGACAAAGGAATATGTTTCAAATGAAGGAACAAGAAAAAAACCTGAAAAAGACCATAGTGAAACAGAACTAAATAATTTGCCTGTTAAAGAGCTCAAAACAATACTAATAAGAATACTAATTGAACAGGGGAAAAGAATAGGTGAACACTGTGAGAATTTTAACAAAGAGCTAGAAAATATAAAAAAAGCAATCAGAGCTAAAAAAGTACAATAACAGAAATGAAAAATACTCTAGAGGGGAATTAACAGCACATTAGGTGATACAGAAGAATATATAAATGATCTGAAAGACAGAATAATGTAAATCAACCAATCAGAACAGAGAAAGAAAGAAAGAAAGAAAGAAGGAAAGAAATGAATAAATAAAATGTGAATAGTTTAAAGGAACTCTGGAACAATATCAAGCATATTAATATTTGAATTATAGGGGTACCAGAAGGAGAAGAGAGAGAGAATGGGTAGAAAATGTATCTGATGAAATTATGATGGAAAACTTCCCAGATCTGAAGAAGGAAACAGATATCGAGGTACGGGAATCACAGAAATTCCCAAACAAGATGAACCAAAAGAGAACCACACCAAGATATTTCATAATTAAAATGGCAAAAATTAAAGATAAAGAGAAAATTTTAAAGGCAGCAAGAGAAAACCAAAGAGTCACATACAAGGGAAACCCCCATAAGGCTTTCAGCTTATTTTTCAGGAGAATCTTTGCAGGCCAGAAGGGAGTGGCATGATATATCCAAAGCATTAAAAGGGAAAAACCTACAGCCTCTCTGATAGTCTACCCAGCAAGGTTATCATTAAGAATAGAAGGAGAGATAAAGAGCTTCTCAGACAAGGAAAAAATAAGAGTTCATCAATGCTAAACCAGCCTTACAAGAGTGTTAAAGGGTCTTCTGTAAGTGAAAAAGAAAATGCTACAAGAAATAAGAAAATATTAGAATGGAAAAATTCCACTGGTAAAGGCAAATATATAAGAAAGGCTATGGATCAACAATTTAAATAGGTTAGTACAAAGACAAAAATTGTAAAATCAATGATAACTACAATAAATGGTTAAAGGAAGATACAAAGATGTTAAATATGACATCAAAAACACAAAATGCTGGGGGATAGTAATAAATGTATATCTTTTAGAATGTGTTTGAATTAATTGGCTATTAGTTTAAAAGAAGCATATATAGTTAGAGGTCAACATATATGAACTCCATGGTAACCACAAATCAAAAACCTACAATAAATACACAAAAACTAGAAAAGAAAGGAACACAAGCATGCTGCTAAAGAAAATCATCAAACCACAAGGGAAGAAACTAAAAGAAGAAGAAGAGAACAGAGAAGAACTACAAACACAACCAGAAAACAAGTAACAAAATGGCAATAATTATATACCTACCAAAAATCACTTTAAAAGTCAATGGACTAAATGCTCCAATCAAAAGACATACGGTAGCAGACTGGATTAAAACACACACACACACACACACACACACACACACACACAAGACCCATCTATATGCTGCTTAGAAGAGACTCACTTCAGAGCTAAAGACACACAGACTGAATATAAGGAAATAGAAAAAGGGATTCCATGCAAACGGAAATGACAAGAAAGCTGGGGTAGCAATACTATTATCCGACAAAGTAGATTTTAAAACAAAGTTTATAATAAAAGACAAAGCAGGGTGTTATATAATGATAAAAGAATCAATACAGGAAGAGGATATAATGTTTGTTAACATACATGCCCCTAATATAGGAGCACCCAAATATATAAATAAAATATTACAATACATAAAGGGAGAAATTGACAATAATACAATAATAGTAGGGGACATTAACACCCCACTTAATCAATGAACAGACCATCCAGACAGAAAATCAATAAGGAAACTGTGGCCTTAAATTACAAATTAGACAAGATGGAATTAAGAGACACTTACAGGATATTCTATCCAAAAACAGCAGAATACACTTTCTTTTAAGTGCACATGTAACATTCCCCAGGACAGGTCACATGATAGGCCACAAAATCAAGTCTCAACAGATTTAAGAAGACAAAGTTGTATCAAGCATCTTTTTTGACCACAATGGTATGAAACTAGAAATCAATTATAGGAAGAAAAATGGGAAGAACATAAACACATGGGGACTGAAGAACATGCTACTAAAAAAAAATGAGTGACAAAGAAATGAAAGAGGAAATCAGAAAATATGTTGGGACAAATAAAAATAAAAACACAACTTTCCAAAATCTGTGAGAAGCAGCATAAACAGTTCTAAGAGGGAAGTTTATAGCAATATAGGCATACCTCAAGAAACAAGAAAAATCTCAAATAAACAACCTAACCTACCACTAAAGGAATTAGGAAAAGAACAAACAAATCCCAAAGTCAAAAGAAGAAAGGAAATAATAAAGATCAGAGAGGAAATACATAAAATAGAGACCAAAAAAAAAAAAAAAAATAGGGCTTCCCTGGTGGCGCAGTGGTTGAGAGTCTGCCTGCTGATGCAGGGGACACGGGTTTGTGCCCCAATCCGGGAAGATCCCACATGTGGAGTGGCTGGGCCCATGAAGCATGGCCGCTGAACCTGTGTGTCTGGAGCCTGTGCTCCACAACGGGAGAGGCCACAACAGTGAGAGGCCCGTGTACAAAAAATAAATAAATAAATAAATAAATAAAAAATAGAAGAGATGATTGAAACCAAGAGTTGCTTTTTTGAAAAGATAAACAAAATTGATAAGCCTTTGGCCAGGTCATTAAGAAAAAAGTGAGAGAACCTAAGTAAAAGAAGAAACGAAAGAGGAGAAATTGTAAGCAATATCACAGAAATACAATTTGAATAATATGAACATTTATATGCCAAAAATTGGATAAGCTAGAATAAATGGATAAATTCCTAGAAACAAACCATATTCCATGACTGAATCAGGAAGAACTAGAAAATTTAAACAGTCCAATTACTGGTGTTGAAACTGAACCAGTAATCAAAAAATACCCAGCAAACAGAAGTCCAGGACTGAAGGGCTTTACCAGGGAATTCTATCAAACATTTAAAGAAGAGCTAATAACTATTCTCAAACTATTCCAAAAGACTGAAGCACTCCCAAATTTATTCTACAAGGCCACCATTACCTTGATTCCAAAACCAGAGACAATACAAAAAAAGATAATGGCAAGCCAATATCCCTGATGAATACAAATGCAAAAATCCTCAACAAAACATTAGCAAACTGAATTCAACAATATATAAAAAAAGATCATATACCATGATCCAGTGGGTTCAATATATGCAAGTCAATCAATGTAGTACACCACATTAACAAAAGGAAGGATAAAAATCATATGATCATCTCTATAGATGCAGAAAAAGCATTTGACAAAATTCAACACCAATTCATGATTAAAAACTCTCAAAGTTGGTATATAGGAACTATATCTCAACATAATAAAGTCCATTTACAACATACCTACAGCTAACATTATATTCAATGTTGAAAAGTTGAAAGCTTTTCCTATAAAATCAGGAACAAGGATGCCACTTTTGCCATTTTGATTAAATGTAGTATTGGAAGTCCCAGCCACAGCAATCAGACAAGAAAAAAAGAAAACATCCAAACTGGAAGGGAAGAAGTAAAACTGTCATTATTTGCAGATGACTAATAAATACTATAAATAGAAAACCCTAAATTATCTACACCAAAACTAATAAAATGAATAAATAATTTGTTTACTGAATTTCAGTACAGTTGCAAGATAAAGGATTAATATAGAAGTCTGTTGCTTTTCTATACATCAGTAAACCATCAGAATGAACTATCAGAATGAGAAAGCAAGAAAACAATCCCGTTTATAATCACATCAAAAAGAATAAAATATCTATGAATACTCTGAATTCATACAACACAATATCAAAAAAACAACCCAATTAAAAAATTGGCAGAATATCTGAATAGACATTTTTCCAAAGAAGACATACAGATTGCCAACAGACACATGAAAAGATGTTTAACATCACTAATCATCAGGGAAATGCAAATCAAAATCAAAATGAGATATCACCTCTCATCTGTCAGAATGGCTCTTGTCAAAAAGACAACAAATAATAAATGTTGGCAAAGACGTGGAGAAAATGAACTCTAACTCACTATTGATGGGAGCGTAAGTTGGTGAAGTAACAATGGAAAATGGTATGGAGTTTCCTCAAATAATTAAAATAGAACTACCATATGATCCAGCAGTTCTACTCCTGGGTATGTATCTGGAGGAAAAAACAAAAGCACTAATTTGTAAAGACACACACTTCAAGTTCTATAGCTGCATTATTCACAACAGTCAAGATTTTGAAGCAATGTCAATAAAAATAATAATGTTAGAGTAGCAATGATTACACAGATATGCATTTTTTTCTTTTAATACACTCTATTTTTAGGGCAGTTTTGGGTTCATAGCAAAATTGGGTGCAAGGTACAGAAATATCTCATACATACCCTAGCCCCAAACATTCATAGCCTCCCTTGTTATCAGCATCCCCACCAGAGTGGTACATTTGTTAAAATGGATGAACTTATATTGACACATCATAATCACCCAAAGCCCATAGTTTACATTAGGATTTACTCCTGGTGTTGTATGTTCTATGGGTTTGGACAAATGTTTAGTGACATGTATCCATCATTACAGTACCATGCAGAGTAGATTCACTTCCCTAAAAACGCTCTGTGCTCCACATACTTAATCTTTTCCTCCCCCCAATCCCTGGTAACCAATAATGTTTACATAGTTTTGCCTTTCCAGAATGTCATATAGTTGGAATCCTATAGCCTTTTCAGATTGGCTACTTTTAATTAGTAATATGCATTTAAGGTTCACCCATGCTTTTTCATGGCTTGATAGCTCATTTCTTTTTAGTACTGAATAATATTCCATTGTTTGGATCAACCACAGTTTATTTATATATTCACCCACTGAAGGACATCTTGGTTGCTCCCAAGTTTTGGCAATTATGAATAAAGTTGCTATGAATGCCCATGTGCAGGTTTTTGGGTGGACATAATTTTTCAGCTGCTTTATACCAAGGATCATGATTGCTGGATCCTACAGTAAGAGTATGTTTAGTTTTTTAAGAAACAACCCAAATATCTTCCAATGTGGCTGTACAATTTTTTGATTCCCACCAGCAATAAATGAGAGTTCCTGTTGGTCCACAGCCTTGCAGGCATTTAGTGGTGTTAGTGTTTTGGATTTTGGTCATTCTAATAAGTGTTAAGTGGTATTTCAGTGTTGTTTTAATTTGAGTTTTCTTGATGACAGAGGATATGGAGAGTCTTATACTTATTTTCCATCTGTATATCTTATTTGGAGAGGTATCTATTAATGGTCTTTGATCTATTTTCCCATAGAGTTGTTTATTTTCTTATTGTTAAGTTTTAAGAGTTCTTTCTGTACTTTGAATAACAATCTTTTATCAAATGTGTCTTTTGGAAATATCTTCTCCAAGTCTGTGGCTTGTCTTCTTACACCCTGACTTTGTCTTTCACAGAGACGTTTTTAAGTTTAATGAGGTCTAGTTTATCAATTCCTTCTTTCATGGATCATGCCATTTGTCATACCTAAAAAGTAATCACCATACCCCAGGTCATCTAGGTTATCTCCTACCTTATCATCTAAGGGGTTTATAGTTTTGTGTTTTACATTTAGAACTGTGATCCACTTTGATTTAATTTCTGTGAAAGGTGTAACATCTACGTCTAGATTCTTTGCTCCATTGTATTGTCTCTGCTCCTTTATCAAAGATCACTTGACTATATTCACGCAGGTTTTTTCTGGACATTCTGTTCTGTTCCACTGATCTATTTGTCTATTCTTTGACCAGTACTACACTGTCTTGATTACTATAGCTTTATGGTAAGTCTTGAAATCAAGTAGTATCAGTTCTCCAACTTTCTTCTCCTTCAATATTGTGTTGTCTATTCTGCATCTTTTGCCTCTCTACATAGACATTACAATCAGTTTGTTAATATACGTAAAATATGTATGAAATGCTTGTATTTTGATTTGGGTTGCATTTAGTTTATGTCAACTTGGGAAGAATTGACATCTTGACAATTCTGAGTCTTATCATGAATATGGAGATACCTCTCCATTCATTTAATTTGTCTTTGACTTCATTCATTATGGCTTTGCAGTTTTCCTCATATAGATCTTGTGTATATTTTGTTAGATTTATGATGAAGTATTTAATTTTGGGGGGCACTAATATATGTGTTTTTATTTCAAACTCTACTTGAAGTAATGATTGACTTTTTTGTATGTAAACCTTGTGTTCTACAACTTTGCTATAATCTATTAGTTTCAGGAGCAATTTTGCCAATTCTTTCAGATTTTACACATAGACAATTATGTCATCTGTGAACGAGGACAGTTTTATATCTTCCTTCCCAAATGTATAACTTTCATTGCCTTTTCTTGTCTAATTCCATTAGCTAGGACTTCCAGTACAATGTTGAAAAGCAGTGGTAAGAGGGGACATCCTCACTTTGTTCCTGATCTTAGTGGGAAAACATTGAGTTTCTTGCCATTAATCATGATGTTAGCTGTAGATTTTTATAGATATTCTTCATGAATTTGAAGAAGCTCCGTTCTATTCTTAGTTAACTGAGAGTTTTTTATCATAAACATCATGGATTTTGTCAAACGCTTTTTATACATCTACTGATATGATAGTGTGATTTCTCCTTTTTTTAGCCTGTTCACATGATGGATTATATTAATTGATTTTCAAAGGTTGAACCCGTCTTGTATACTTGGGACAAATTCTATGTGTCACAGTTTTGTGAAAATATCATACATATATATATACACACATACAGTGTAACACAAAAACAATTATAGGTATTTAGAGGTATTTAATCAAAATTATGAGATTATGCTGAAATAAAAACTAGTTGAAGTAAGAATATAATATGTCAATGAGATAAAAAAAGGAAAGGAATAAAGTACTGTTACTAGAATTATAATTTTGCTGAAATTGGTATAGATTCACAATTTTCACTGTGAATAGTGAATAATGAAATAAATGTGAGCTAGATATAAAAGTCCTCCATAAAACTTTGCAGAGTATTAGAAATGAAGTGAAATTCACTGAGTTACACATATATATGTATTATTTTTGAAATGTGAAAAGATGATGAAAATGATCTCTCATCAAGTAAGATATGACCTCTTGAAACAGACCTTTCCAAAATAATTTGTGAAATGTTTGTTCTTTTTACCCTTTTCCATTTGTTCTTTGATCCTACCATAAAAGGAAAGACCTTCTCACAGTGCTTCAATTCATAGGGCTTCTAATCAGCATAGATTCTCTGATAGAGATAGTTGAAAGTTATACCTAAAGGCCTTAAAACCACAGCATTCATTTACATAATTCCTCACTGGGATAAATTCTCTTATGAAGAATAATTCAGATAATTTTTTCCACATTCCTAATTTTCATAAAATTTCCCTCTACATTACCCACAGTGCTCACCTTTGAACTGTTTCTCCCCAGTACCACTAATGGGTGGTTCAGTAAGGTATAAACCCTTCACAAATGTCTTTCCACGTTCCTTATATTCATATAGTTTCTTACTATTGTTTCTTCCCTGATGTTGAGTAACTCATGAGTCTTGTGGAAAGGGCTTCCTACATTCATTATATTCACTGGAATTTTCACCTGGATTAGTCTTCAATTTAAAAAAATAAATACCTAAAGAATGATGTTTCTTGAGTTTTAGGGTTTATCATCCATGTACATAATCCAAATATAAGTAAATTATATGTGCAGACTATACATATGCCTATACTCTGTCCATTCATAGAGTTGCTCACCAGGTGACTCTGCTTTTGAATAAGTCTGAGCCATAAATAAAGTTATTTTTACATTTCTTAACCGTCAGAGCACTTCCTTCATTATTCATACCTGGATATAAAATAAAGGATGTGTGCTGAAAGTGAGCATGTATTATTAGGTGAATACTACATGCTTAAAATATCCTCTTGAGATGTTTTTCTGTTTTTCAAATTGGGTATTTTATTTCTAATAACATCTTCAGCCAGGAAATTCACACCCATGCATTCTAATGTTTCCATCCTTCCATTATTTTTCATTTGAATGATCCTATTTCATCTATCTCAGTTTTATAATTTCTTGGCCTTATACTTTGATTCCTAGTCTGAGTATAGGTTTCTTGTCAGTTTTGTGTCCTCCATTCAAGAGTCTTACCCTTACTCCAATAAAGGGATGACTAATGAATTTGAAATATAAAGTCTCATTAAAACCAAGCATCTGAAGTTCTGTGTACAGCCCTCTGTGGTCACACCACTGAAAAATGACTTGCCTATGGATCATGTTGTTATATTTTCAAGAGATGATCAGTTTTATTCTAGGCCCTTAAAAAAAAATCCTGAGAAGTCAGAGCCTCATGGTACCCTATGTGTTATATGGCTTTTGTGGTGGGGTTATACTCTCGTTTTAAATGATAGGAAACTGATACTATGAGATCATAAAGACCATCAAATTAGAGGAAGGACTCTTATTCTAAAGTTAAAGACGGATGTTCCATTCAATAATACTTGTGTAATTTGCTCTTGGCTTTGTAAATATATCAAATAATGCCTAAATAAACACAGTATTTCTCCTTTCCAACCAACCATCGTGTGCTTTAGGTTCTATTCTTTTTTATTTAATCTCTTGATTTAGGATAATACTTAAAAACATGTTTTTGTTTGTTTGCTTGGTTGGTTTTAAGTCATGTATCTGGCAAAAATTAATTTTATTGTTTTATCTCACAATGTATCTTGTTAAATTTATTTCTTTAGGTATTTATTTTCTTGTATTTTTAATGATGTGTTGAGAATAGAAATGCTAAAGATATAGAAGAGGTATGATTTTATAAGTCATACACAACACAAGATAATATTCAATAACTTTTACCACTAGAAGTTAATTTTATCTGCTCATGAATAATCTTTTTTTCTTTAAAAGAATGCAAAACACTTGACAAGGGACCATCAACAGAGTGCTCCTAAATCACATTCATCTGAAAAATGCTCATTGAACAGCATGTAGCCCAACAGTCTTCTACACCCTTAAAAACTCTTCCCCTAATTTTATTAATTTTGGGAGGCAAGAAGAAATGACCATTTCATTCAAAGTAATTAGCCTTTGAATTCACAGCTTGAAAATCTAGATTGATAATATACTATGGCTTGCCAGCTAGGTTACCAAACTTGTGTAGATGGCTAATCAGGACTAGATAGGTTAACAATTTCTAATTTATTGAAAGAGAAAAAGTCTCTCAGAAGAATGACATCACTTTTGAAATAGCATTGTGACATTATCAGTTGTTAGGTTAAAATAACCCCCAAAATAAATATCTGTGAATAGCAGCTGATTGCTGTATCCAATGCTACAGAAAGTTACTATCCACCTTTAGTGTTTTCCTTGCAGGTCAAACTTTCCCTGAAACTGTAACATTTTAATAAATAACAGCCTCCATCCACAATTTTTTCTCTTAAACAGAAATTTTAATGAATTCATCCTTTCTGACATTTGCATTTGTCTTTAAATGCCAGAAGATAACAGAGTTTTAATCATTCCAAATAGCTTTTTAATAATAGCTTTTTAATTATATTAATTTTAATTATAAAAATAGCTTTTTAATTATTTAATTTAATTTTTAATTATAGACCTAATTACTTTTGCAGAAGGTTAAGCTCCACAAACAGGAATAAACCTGTTTGCTTGCACTTTGTATGAAGAAGGATGTTGTGTTCTTCAGTTAGGTATTTGGTAAATTTATTTGGTCACTTTTATCTGAATTTTTTAGTGTAAGAAGAGAGTTGAGTTTTAGTAGAATTTGACATCATGCACTGTGAATCAAGTAATGTTATTTTAATTAATTATAGAATCAGAGAGGGAGTAAGAGACACTGTACATGAGAAATGACATATTAGTAACTGCTAGCTCCAGCTTCCACAGTTGCACCAGAAGCATTGGTATTTCAGTCCCCAGGAAGCAAGAGGTTATTGTCTTTAGTGTTCATGAAATAATTTACTGCTATAAAGTTCTTGGCAATAAAGAGGATTACTATTTTGGAGCTGTGTTCTGAGTGAGGGCTGGACTATGACTTTTAGAGAAAACAAAATTTACTAAATTCTTATTTGGGTAGTTGCTAAATACTTGTTTTTCTCTACGTGCTTCCCATTGCCAGGCTCAAATGAGTGATTTTTGAGTGTATGGTATCACAGAAGTAAGAAATTTGTAGTATTCTGTCATCCTATTTAACTTATCCAAAAGGTTGTATGTGAACGTTGAGAAGGAGCCCCAAATAGGATCATTTTTGCAAGTTATGCATTCTCTTTTATGAAGAAATGCCAGAATTGTTTATATATTCCTATTTACTGTAGGTAAAAATGGTCAAAGTTTGTGATGATTTAATTTGATTGTTCGCATCACTATGGAATATATTTTCACATTTCTCAGACTTATTATAGCTACAACAGACAGACAAAAAGAAAAAAAAAAAGACCAGTATCATATTGACACTAAAATCCACTAAGAACAATCAAGAACCCATTAGTTCGGCAACTATGTTTAACAAAGAGTGTCTGTTTGGCTTGTTGAGTTCACTCCCTATCCCCAACGAATACTGCAAACCAGATATGACTCCTGGTCTGTGAGGAACTTGTGGTTACAGGAGATGCTCTATTCATCTTCACATCTAGTCACTGACATTTCAAGGTTGGAGAAGGATGGAGTTTCCATTGTTGGGGATCACAATTCACATGAGGAGAATGAGACTATTTAAGATGGAGTCAATTGAACAATGCTTGTGGATGACTGGTAAGTACACTCTTGTGGAGGTTTTTCTAAAGATTAATTGTCTGCCTTTTAACATAAAGATTTATCCGTTCAGCTTAGTTAAACCAGCTTTTATTGCTTGCCCTCCATATATCAGACCTGTGTCATGTGCTTGGGATAAAACAAGAGTAAGTAGCATTTCTGCTTGAGGCTTCTTGCAGTCTGTTCTGCAGAAAATTAATTATGAGGCACAAAATGTTAATGATGGACTAGGCATAGAAGCATAGAATATGGATGTGGTCTGAATTGGGGGTTCAGGTAAGGCTTCCTAGAAGAGCTGATTCTAGGGCTTTCCCTAGAATAACTATGAGTTATCTAAGTGAAATTGGTCGGTATTTCCTGACACAGAGGAAGCATTAGCAAAAAATGGAAAACTTGAACCATCAGTGTCATGTGCAAGTGAGATACTGTTGCATGTCGCAGAGAATGGAGTGAGAGACAGGAAGAGCAAGCAGATGAACTTGTAAAAGTAGGGCGTTGCTAGATGAGGAGTTTTCTAAGTAAAGCCAAGAATCCTGTTCCTTCTCTTGCAAGGATAGAGAGAAACTGAAGAAATGTAGTCTAGAGAAGAATATCATAGGATAAATAAGATTTTTATTTTAGATATATTTATCTATGAGAGGCACTGGATTGTGTTCACTTATTTGAGATGTTATAGTGTTCAATTCCTACCTCGAGTAAGTATTGGTTGTGTAACATCAGGTGAAGTAATTATTTTTTTTTCAATTTTAATTTTACTCATCAGCAAAATTAAAAACATTTCTAACCTCAAAATTCCAAGTATTAAATGTTATAATCCTTTTGAGTAGTTGGCACATGGTAATAGGTAATAATAACTAATAAGTTTATTTTCTTTCTTTATCTAAATAATGGTTAATTTGGCATTATTAATCTATGAAGAAATTATGTTTTTTTAATTGAGGAAATTTTCTTTGCTATTTAAAATAAAAGGGCTTACTTTATACAAGATATAACAAACAAACCCAGATGTATTAAAGATTTAATGTGAAAGTGAAAAAAAAGAACAAAAACAAAAATCCCTGTAAGACTATCAGGGAAAAAAAAAATGTAGGAGATATACTTCCGTAGTAGAGAAAAATTTCTTTAAATAAAGCACCAAACCGGGCTTCCCTGGTGGCGCAGTGGTTGAGAGTCCGCCTGCCGATGCAGGGGACGCGGGTTCGTGCCCCGGTCTGGGGGGATCCCATGTGCGGCGGAGCGGCTCGGCCCGTGAGCCATGGCTGCTGAGCCTGCGCGTCTGGAGCCTGTGCTCCGCGACGGGAGAGGCCACAACAGTGAGAGGCCCGCGTACCGCAAAAAATAAATAAATAAATAAATAAAAAGGAAAAAAAAAAAGCACCAAACCTAAATAGGGGAACAAATTCATGATATCAAAATTAAATGATATGTATGAATAAAATTTAACAAACAAATGAATATTAAGTGAAAATATTTGCAATATGAATAACCATTAAAAGATTATTATCTGATGTATAGGGAATTCCTGAGAAGTAGCAAGAAAACTCAGTCAATGTCATAAGGAAATGGGCAAGTCAAATTAATAAGTACCAGGAAGGGAATCTCATTGTATGATTAGCATATGAAGTGATATTCAAGTTCTTAGTAATAAAAGGAAGCAAAAAAAAAAGTTTTTATTTTTGCTCATCTTTTGGAACAATAATATTAAACAAAAGATGATAATAGAAGAAACCTTGAACAGTATGTACTGTAGGAATATAATGTTGGGAAAAATAGATGTATTTTAATCAGGTTTACTGTGCTCACATTATATCACTCAGAAATTTTTCTTCCAAATACATATCCAGAGAAACGAAGAAGTATGCACAAGGAAGCTCATTATTGCAAAATTCATCACAGCAAAATAATGGAAACTACCCACATGTTCATCAACTATTAAAAAAACTGAATAAATAAAATATGTAACATGCTAACTATGAAAACCATATAGCAGTTACAAGGAAGAAATTAGATAAGAATGTACCAATATTTAAATATTTAATATATATATTGTATTCTATGAAAAATGTAAGATACAACATATCATTTATGGAAATAAAAAAGTGACTCGTGACAGAGGATAATGAGATTATAGCTAAAACATAAATGAACAATGATATAAAATAAAAACAAAAGCCATACATCTTATAGAAAAATGATGAAATTATACCACTATCTTAATATTATAATCCAATTTTGTGAACCTGAGGCCCAAAATGAAAAGGAAAAGTAAGAGTAAGTAAAACATACCTTGGATTTATTTATAAAATAAACACATGAAGGAGCTAGAAAAATATTATAATAAAAACAAGTTTTATACCACATGTAAATTCTTCCAAAACTTTGATAGTAGTATGCAAGAATTAAGAAGAAAAGGTCAAAGAGAATATTATTTTAGTAAGAACACGTTAGAAAAGTTAAAGCACAAAGTATATGAACAGCAAGAGAAAAGCATACTGGACAAAAGCTAGTTATGAAGCTAGTCTCACTGATGGCAGGCAATTAATCTAACCAGTTTCTAATCATGACACTATTTACAGTGCCTAGAACTAGAAGGACATGGTATTGTGCTATGATACCCTATTTATAACACAAATAGATTTGGCCAGGCCACTGACAGACATATTGGCAACTTGGAAGAGTAAATAGTGAATCTCTGAGTAGTTAAAGTTGGCTTTTCATCTTGATGCCTTTTAATTTATGTCTCCTATGTGTATATAGAAATATCTCATGCCAAATTTTTGACAGTGGAGTAATAATTTGGTTGAAGATAAAAATGAAGTTTCTTCTGAATTAGACTTTTCTTTTTAGAAATTTATTTATTTATTTATTTATCTATTTATTTATGGCTGCATTGGGTTTTCGTTGCCGCTCACAGGCTTTCTCTAGTTGCAGCAAGCGGGGGTTACTCTTCTTTGTAGTACGCGGGCTTCTCATTGTGGTGGCTTCTCTTGTTGCGGAGCTTGGGCTCTAGGCTTGCAGGCTTCAATAGCTGTGGCACACAGACTCAGTAGTTGTGGCTCACAGGCTCTAGAGCACAGGCTCAGTAGTTGTGGTGCATGGGCCCAGTTGCTCCGTGGCATGTGGAATCTTCCCGGACCAGGGATTGAACCCATGTCCCCTGCAATGGCAGGCGGATTCTTAACCACTGTGCCACCAGGGAACTCCCTGAATTAGACTTTTAATAAGAATTTTAGAAGGGATTCAATGTAGCACAGGAAACACGCTCAGAGTCTTTAAATTATTCAAAGCACATTCATGTCTCCCTAAATTGCACATAATCGGCGTTTACAGAAAGGCAGAGGCAGATGGAGCAAACTTCGTGTACCATAATCCAAAGTAAAGTAGATGAGCCCATGCTCATACTAACTGTAAGAATGTGAAAGATTCATTGTTACAGAAGATAAAATTAATCCATTCAAAGCAGTGAATACATAAAATCAGGTATCATCTGGACATTTAATACATATTTAATCAAAATATCTGATTTGTTGGGCTGGTAAATACAGTTCTTTAGTTATCACAGTGTGAAGAAGGGAATGAAAATTTTGTGTTTGCTAATGGATATTTGAGTGCCTGATAAATAAGAGACTTTCCAAGAGCAAAGACACATGGCTACATTAAGTTATTGTCCAATTAAATTCACATACTTACAGAATGTTAAAATGAGGAAAATTTTAAAAGAACATCAGTGATTGCACACTTGGATTTTTCAGTGCACTTTAGAATGAAGTATTTTATAGAGAGAAAGAGTAGACAAATTTGGTAATTTTTCTTGGTTTGGCAGCCTATGTGTAATGAAAATACCATCTTACAATTAGAACACTTGGCATGTAATATGATGGCATTTCTTTTTGCATTGCATACTTCAGAATAATCTAGTTATTCTAACTCAATTTTATAATGATTTCTTTTTTTGCAAATAGGATGAGCCAGGATTTATTCCTCATGTGCAATGTTATTAAGACTAACTTATCAGATAGTTTTTATAACTAAAATTTCAGGTCATTTAAATCTTAAAAAAAATAATTATACTCAGATACCAGAAATCTGGCTTTAAATCCCCAATTACATGAGAAATGGATTTTATAATTTATAATGTGTAAAACATAGCTATATTTCTGTGTAGTGTCATTTTAGTGACTATTTTTGACGGATATTTGGAAGTAATCCAACATATTTTGTGTATGTTTTGCTTACTTGAGGGAAAGTATTTATAACTCTTTTTTAAATGCATAGAAACTGGAAAGTAAGGTTCTAATCATGTCACCATATTTAGAAAACAGGTTAGTTTTTCCTCAGGATGACCCTAAAGGAAAGCTAATAGTCTACATATGAAATTGTAAAACCTTATCTTCAGGTGGACAAAGTTTGACATTTATCTGAAAAAAAAATGTAGGTTTATCTTTTGCTAAATATTTTACCCTGAAGCAATAGAAAACTGAGTAAATTAGATAACAATAAATTCATCTTAGATTTTTTCTATTATTTCTTCATTTAGAACTTAGTGTAGGATTCCAGTAATTTTCTCTACCATATAAATAAAATATATTACTTTAAAATTTTTATTGATAGATTCATTTATGCATTCATACACTTATGGGAACAGTAACTCATTCTACCACTGTGAAACAGTATTTTAATTCTAGCATCATGTAGTCTATTTATAAGAATATTTTCAACTCAGAAAATTTATCATAAGTAGTCTCTAAAAATGTGGAGAAGCTGTCAGTATCATATAGTGGGTGAGTTATATATCTTGTTTAATTTTCCATAGACGTTTTCTCTACTCAACAATAAATTACAGGCAAGGGCAAGTTACCCAGGAATGCAGTGTGTTAAGACTCACACACATGGGAAGAGTTAAATCATGAGAAGTGTTACTAGATCATTGTTAAGCAAATTTGCTGGAAATGGACACCAATTCTTACAGCTGTTTGTATACCTTCACTATACTTTAGTTTCAGTGAAAGAAAATATCAGGATAGAATCAAAGTTTCAATTTTCAAACCTCCTTCTAACAACTGACTTGGTATGTACATTAGTAATGATGAGATTTGCCATTAACAATAATTTTTACTCTTCTTCAAGGACTATTTCTTTTCTCTCATCAAGTAGCTTTCACAATACCCAAGATAGCCCATCATACATAATTAACACGATACATATGTCTTATTGATTTCACTTGCATTAATAGTGTGCTGACAAATCTGAGGCTGGTTCTATCATAAATTTATGTATGCATTAGAAAAATATCCACCAAAAACGTTTCTAAGAAAAAGATGGCATAAAATGATTGAACTTGGACCTCTCTTAGGTGACTTTAATTTTCCATTATTCACATCAATACCAGAAAATGGTTGTTTAAATATTTTTAAAGTACTAGTAAATCTTTCAGTATTCTTTAAAATAAATAGTATATTCAGTGTAAACCAACTGTTTATTCTCTGTGTATATCCTCAGTAATATGTCATATGAAAGACTGAAGGCTTCAGTCTATCTGAGTCTCATAGCAGTTAGTAGTACCTTATACGCCAGGTAAAGATGCTATATATACAATTGTAAAGTTTTGATGAAGAGTCATTTTGAGGTATTCCTACCCTCACCATAAATTTAACATTAAAATATGTAATTCAAAATGCTTGAATTGATTTCAATCTAATTTCCCCAACTATATTTACCACTAGACAGACTGTGAAGAAAAAGTTTTATCTCAAAAGAGAATATCAGGAAAACTATGCAAGAAAACTAGACACTACAAAGAATATTTTGGAAGCTCCATTTATGGTATTTGCTACTGAAAACTTTGTAATATTTTCATATTACTTTACCACTTAAATTCTATTAGGTTTCCTTTGTTAAAAGCAAAAGGCCAAACCAATTGAATATTAGAATATATATGTGATAAAACATGTGGAAACTCTCACATACTCTATGATAAACATAAAAGCTTCATCCCTTAAAATATGCTTCATAGTTGTTGATAATATCTTCATATAAATCCTGAGTAGCTAAACTGTTATCAGAATACCCGATCATTTATCTGGCTGAATATTTAATTATGTATTATCTGCAATTTGAAAAAATAAGTTTTATTACTTCTAAAATTACTGTTGATTTGCCTGACTTTAAATTTAGATTCATATCATAAATGTGTATTGAGTATAGGATATATTTGTTTTTCACATATTAATTTTCTCAACTTTCAGAAGCATTTTTTCTAAGGACCACATTATGATATTTCCTCTGTATTTTAGGTTTAGCGCACGTGCATGTGTCTCAAGTATGCAAGATGATTTTCCTGAAATTTACAAGTCAATTTTCAATATACAAGTAGGAAAATCTCACTTTTCTACCTCAACCTAAACCATGATTCATGTTATAAAAAATAAGCTTCTGAGCTTGCAATCATATTAAATATATAAAGAATGAAATAAAATCAAAACCTTATTTTTGAACAGTTTTGAAGTTTATAATAGAACCGACCACCACCCAGCGTCGTGGAAAGCTGTACAGCATGTAAATCTGCCTTGACCTTGGATTGTTGGTGCAGTATTTTTGCATCTGTGGGACCTACTTTTTAGTTCAGGAGTTTGAACTATATATAAACTGTATAATCTGTAAAATTTTTATAGAATATTCAGCTGTGAAAACTGGTTAAATAAAACGAATATTTCTTAACACACAAAGATATATACCTATACATCTATAGCTATATATATCTCTCTATATATACATGCAGGCCTCAAGTGAGTTCTTTTCTAAATACTCTTGTCCAGATCAACCCAAGAAAATTCTGGAATAACAAGGCTATTTTGGTTGTTATCTGTGACCATTTTCTTTGCTTTCACCATCCTTTCCCATTCCTGTTACAGCATTTGAAAACTGTGATAACCACCACTATTTTGGAAGTTACTTGGGGATAAATCATTTTAATATTTTCTCTATCATATTAGCATACGGTTTTCTACAAAAGCAACAATGTTGTCATTTAACATCTGAAAAGTTATGTAATGATCCATAATGAAAAGTAATCATCCCCATCAAAGGATGAGCAGTTTGAGTGAAGATTTTAATAACAATTATGTTTAGAATTAAACATATAATGATAATATCATTTAATATAATACATTTAATCTTTTCTTATATCTGTTGTCTAATTTAAATGAAATCTAGTATGATTAGATATCCTCACAATTATTCCATTTAGTCATTAGGAATCCCACTTTAGTACTTCGCTTTATTTCTAGTCTACTACCTTGAAAACTTGGCCTTCGAAGACGTCAATTGTATGTCGCTCTGGTTAAACTTAACTGGAACTAAAAACAGTCATTATTTTTATGTATTTCGTACATTTTGTCAAGCTTTTGTCCTAGCTTATTTCAGCTCATTTCACCAGATGTATTAGTTTGCTAGGGCTGACATAATAAAGTAACAGACTTGGTGGCTTAACAGCAGAAATTTCTTTCCTGACAGTTTGGAGGGCTGTCAGTCTACAATCAAGGTGTCAGCAGGGTTACTTTTTTTCTGAAGGCCTCTCTCCTTGGCTTGTAGATGGTCACCTTCTCCCTTTGTCTTTAGATGGTTTCCTCTTGTTTGCCTGTTACAGCTCTTAGCTAGATTTTAGAAGACACACTATAAATAAATGGACAAGTGAAAACCAAAGTGATCTTATATATTTTTCTATTTATTCAAAGAGTGTAAACTTCTTGAAGGCAGGACCGTTTTACTCATCTTTGTATCCAACACATTCACTAGCATGGTGCTTTTTTAGTAAAACACTGATACCATCAGACTCTGAAATATTAAACTAAGCACGCTTGACAGGGAGTCATCTTATGTAAAATATTTAATCAAGCATTCTGAACATGCAATGTAAGGATCTTTAGAGTGTCTAAGGATTGGCTCAAGTCAAGTCAATCTGTAGTGTAGGAATTCTCCTCCCCTCCCCAACTATGGCAAAACATTGTAATTGTGTGAATATATTCATTTCCTGGGGAAAGCAGCCACCATTTCATCAGAAAAAGTTACATTTCTCCATTACAAAAAATAAAAAGCCACCACAAATTTTACAAATGGTTATCTGAAGATTTTCCTCAAGACTTATATCTTGCAGTCAAAATTCTAACTCTCTTAACTCAAATACAGCTTGCCCCATTCATATATCAAACAGAAGGGTGCTTGTATTAGTCTGCTTGGGCTGTCATAACAAAATACCACAGACTGGATGGCTTAAACATTTAAATTTATCTCTCACTTTTCTGGAGGTTGGGAAGTGTAAGACCAAGGCAAGGCACTGGCAGGATTGGTTTCATTCTGAGCCCTCTTCCCTTGGTTTGTAGGTGGGAGCCATTTTTGTGTGCTCACATGACCTCTTTGTGTGTGCACAGAAAGAGAGAGAGAAAATGCTCTCTGGTATCTCTTCTTTTAAGGACAATAGTCCTATCGGATCAAGGCCCTACCCTTATGACCTCATTTATCTTAATTACTTCCTCAGAGATCCCCTATCCAAATTCAGCACACTAAGAGTTAGGGCTTCACTATATGAATCTGGCGGGGACATAAACATTCAGTTTCAGAATTCATGTCCTTTTTTGTATGCAAAATATATCCATTCCATTCCAACAGCTCCAAAAGTCATTCCATCAACCTTAAAGTCTGAAGTTCAAAGAGTCATGTACATGTCATCTAAATCAGATATGGGTGAGACTAGAGGGGTGATTCTTCCTGAGGCAAAATTCCTCTTCATCTGCAAATCTGTGAAACAAGAAAAGTTATGTGCTTGCAAAATACAGTGGTGGCAGAGACATTGAATATGTATTTCTGTTCCTAAAAGGAGAAATCAGAAAGGGGTGACAGCTCCCAGCAGGTCCAAGACCAAGGAAGGCAAATTCCAGTAGATCTTAAGAGCGGAGCATAATCCTCCATGTCTCAGTACCCTGCCTCTGGACCCACCGGGGCTGTACTCCCACCTTCTGGAGTCCCGGCGTGGGGGGTCTTGGCTGGGCAGAGTTTGAAACTGAGTCAGTGTTCCTGATAATCTCTGAATCACCTTTGGGGTCATTCTTCCCTTTTCTTGAAGAATAGAACTTGTTGCAAGCAGATAACTTTATGGTCCTGTCGTGTAAAATAAAAAAAAAAACCTCACAGCCTTTCTTCATTTTGTATAGTCTCCATCTCCTTCAGTTCAAACTGGCAGTGTGTCTGCTTACATAACCACATAATCTTTTTTTTTTTAACATCTTTATTGGACTGTAATTGCTTTACAATGGTGTGTTAGTTTCTGCTTTATAACAAAGTGAATCAGCTATACATATACATATACCCCCATATCTCCTCCCTCTTGCGTCTCCCTCTCACCCTCCCTATCCCAAGTAAGTCAGAAAGAGAAAAACAAATACCGTATGCCAACACATATATACGGAATCAAAAAAAAAAAAAAAAAAAAGGTTCTGAAGAGCCTAGGGGCAGGACAGGAATAAAGATGCAGACTTACAGAACAGACTTGAGGACACATAATCTCTTTATACAGTGATAGTCCAGCCACATCTTTGGTATTCTCTCCAGAACATGCTTTCTCATTTTGTGAAATATGGACAGGCTGAGAATTTTCCAAATCTTTAAGTTCTAGTTCCTTTTTATTTAACAATTCTGTCTTCAATTTATTTCTACTCTCAAATATTCATATAAGCAGTCAGGAAGATCCAAGTGGCACTTTCAGTATTTTGCTTAGAAGTCTCCTTAGTTAATATTAAATTTCATCATTGAAAAGTTCTATCTTCTGTAAAAACACTAGGAAACAATTCAGCCAGTGTCTTTGCCATTTTTTAATAAAGATTTCCTTTCCTCTAGTTTCCAATTACCTATTCCTCATTTCCATTTGAGACCCCACCAGAATGTCCTTTAATATCTATATTTATAACAAAATTTTGCTAATGACTATTTATGTATTCTCTAAGAAGATGGAGGCTTTCTCTCCAGCTATTTTTTTTTTTTTTAATTTCTGAGCCCTTACCAGAATCACCTTTAACATCCATTTTTCTACCAACAGTCCCTTCATGGCAATCTGGGTTTTTTTCTAGCATGTACCTTAAAACTCCTCCCAGCCTCTAACCATCACCCAGTTCCAAAGCTGCTTACACATTTTTAGGAATTTGCTAGAGCAGCACC
Organism: Mesoplodon mirus; assembly: GCF_964341445.2. Classification (NCBI taxonomy): domain Eukaryota; kingdom Metazoa; phylum Chordata; class Mammalia; order Artiodactyla; family Ziphiidae; genus Mesoplodon; species Mesoplodon mirus. The sequence continues at coordinate 45,555,134 of NC_138989.1, read as the reverse complement.
CCACTTTTCAGTACCAAAATCAATACTAGTCTGCTAGGGCTGCCAAAACAAAATATCACAGACTGTGTGGCTAAAACAACAGGAGTTTATTTCTCACAGTCCTGGAAGCTGAGGCGTCTAAGATCAAGGATCAAGGTGCCAGCAAGGTAGGTTTCATTCTAAGATCTCTTCTCTTTGCTTATAAGCAGCTGCCATCTCTCTTATGTGTTCACATGATGTTTTCTTTGTGAACATGCAGAGAGAGAGAGAGAGAGAGAGAGGCTGATGCTTCTTATAAGGACACTAATCCTACTGACCTCATTTAACCTTAATTACCTCCTTAGAGACTCCATCGCCAAATATAGTTACACTGGGGGTTAGGGTTTCAACATATGCATTTGGGAGAACACAAAATATGTGGTCCCTAACAGTGTTTTAACAGAAAAGATGGCCACAGAAAAAGGGAGTACCCAAGACAATAAAAGTAAAAGGGTGTTGTACTTAGAGGACAGGAGATTCTGGTTCCTTAGCTACGAAAAATGAGAAACATGCCCTTATAATTGACCTGTTTATAAATTCAACTCTGCATAATTCAACCACAGGTAAACTAATTCACTATTTAGCTTAAAATTAAAATATCTAGGTAATATATTTCAATTCTTATGAGCTTGGTGAACACCACCAGGATATAACTGTTATCCTAAGAAGTATTTCTTAAGTAGAAATAAATTGTTCAACTTTATTGCTCATATTACTTGGCGACTTTTTCCATTGAATATTTGCAAGATATGTAATTTCGAATTATCTGTAGAAAGCATGGGTGTTCATACATGGTAGAGTTGTCTAAGGCCTTGTTCCTCTAGCTCTTCTTCACATATCATTTGCAACAGCATCACTTAGTGATACTGATTAAAGGACAGATTCCTGGGTTCCACGAAGACCCACTGGAAAAGAATCTCTGCATGCAGGGATTCAGAATCATTAATTAAATAGTCTGTGATGTATGTGATTTGTAAGTGATGGTCTAATTGAGAATTACTGGTCTAAAATGCCTTTATCTTATGACATACTATTTTAGTGAAAACCTGAGAAATATAAAGTAATTTTAAAAAATTTCCTTTTCGGTGTTACTTATGGAAAATTTGTTATTGATGCAGATCTCCTTTTTTTTTTTTTTTCTGGGAATGAGTTTTATGCTCTTAAATGCTCTGTGGTCCATGTCACCTTCAGAAGTGTATGTTAAGGCAGAGAAAGGAGTGAGTTAATCAAGAGCTTCGAGCATACTGGTGAATAAGAGCCTCACTGTCATTTCACTTCGGTGCATCTAACTCTGTTGGGCTGTATCCTGTGAACAAGCTTCCACTCAGGATTATGCCTGTCCACAGGGTAAATGTCTATCTGGGAAAAAACAGAAGAAATACAATATAGTAAATACCTTTTTAAAAATTATTATTTAGGGGCTTCCCTGGTGGCGCAGTGGTTGAGAGTCCGCCTGCTGATGCAGGGGACATGGGTTCGTGCCCTGGTCCGGGAAGATCCCACATGCCACGGAGCGGCTGGGCCCGTGAGCCATGGCCGCTGGGCCTGCGGGTCCGGAGCCTGTGCTCCACAACGGGAGAGGCCACAGCAGTGAGAAGCCCACGTATCGCAAAAAAAAAAAAAAAAATTATTTAACATAAAGGAACATAGCTTCGTGTCCAGGACCATCAAGTCAAATCAATTGATATGTATTCCTCATTTAATGTTGCCTTTATTTTTCAGTCAGAAACTGAATGACAGGTTTTATGTGACAGGCTTTATGCTCCTTTGGTAAGAACATGGCTTGCTCCAAGATGAATTAATAAGTGATTCTATACCCAGGTCACAACAACACAAAATGAAGAAAAGAGATTCCATCATTCTCTGGAGAAATGCTGTATAAAACAGCAAATCCAGAAAAATCAGTCACTTTGCCTGGGTCCTTAGGCAATCATGCCTACCATGTATATTCTGATATTATCACTGATTCATGACCAATGGAGAAGTTAACCAAGAAAGAGGACATTAGACCAATTTTTTTTTTTTTTCTCATTTCACCACACGCATGATCAGTAAGTGGAACATCAATTGGAACGGCAATTTCATGCAGGGGCCTCTGAAGAAGACTCCATTAAATTCTAATTTTTTTCCTATACATCAGGAATGATAAGGAAAAGTTCCTTACTTAGTAATCAGCATATTTATGAGCTAGAAATTACAAAATATTGAAGTATGAGAGAGATAGTACAGATCACTTTGTTATAACTTATTATTTTACAACTCAGAAATAGGAGACTCAAGCAGACTAAGTGGTTTATCTAAGGTCACAAACATAATTAGTGAAAAGTGGGACAAAACCTCTGTTCTACTGTTTTCTAGTGATTTTTTAAAACGTGCTCTGCTGATTTTTTATTTTCCAGAATTTGGAACAGTGAGAATATAGTTAGAGATGACAGTGAAAGGGCTGTACTTTCAAAAAAATCTTTCTGTGGAAGTTGAAACCTAGGTTTGAAACTTCAAAGACAGAAAATATCATCTGTATATACTTAAGTGAGAGGAGAAACAAGTCTTGGCATGTTGATTATGTGGGACAGAGCACTGGATGCATGTGTTTGCAGTTGCACCATCAAATAAATGTTAGCAAAGAAAAGAGGAACTAATCTATTTTAGGTAGCTTGTACTTTGAACACTGTCAGAGTCACAAAGGTTACTTCTTTCACCAGAGTAGCCTATACCTTTATATAGACAATAAATCTTATTTCTATTTCACCACTATAGATAGTATTCATTGTTTTTTCGCCTGGTGTGTATGAAAAATTCACTTCACTACACTAATGACAAAATTGCTATTTGTATACAATTACTTAGTGAAATACTAAAGTGATACCTCTATATAAGTTATCATAAGAAATACACTTATGCTTATTAAATATTTATATGTATTTAATTAACTAATGGAATGTATACCCCTAGATGAATTCTATTACTACATTTTATAAATTTAATAACAAATCTCATTCCTGTTATATTTTGTGAAAAGAAGCAAATAATTATCTAGACACACCAAGTCAACTATTCCTATTTTTTTTCCTGAAGACTTTCAAAGTTGGAAAATAAGTATTTTTTAATAGAAATTATTTACTGAATGCTTCAAGCTGTAATATAACAGCTTGAAAGAAAATAAAAGCCTTTTAGATATACATTTATTTTCTTATTTTTATTGTTGATAGACATGAAATTCAGAGAAGTCCAAAAGAAAAAAAATACAATTAAATATATTGGGAAAATATATATGCATTGTGATCAGAAACATACATGTTAGAAGAGTTCCTGGATATCAGCCAATTCAGGATGTGTTTCTGATGAAGAGGTATCAGTGGCTAGACCAACAAACAGTTCAAATTTAAATTTGTGAAAAGTATTGAATTAATTAAAAACAAATTTTGATAAGAGTAGACAAGAGTGTCTGGCTGAGAATATATGTGACATTTGAGTACATAAGTTAAGCACATTAATTTGAGTTTAATAACTCTTGAAAAATGACATGAGGTCATTGTACATCAGATTTTAAACATCAAATGTTGTGCCCACGTGAGACAGTTGGTATAATACAAAACTAAGATCCAGAGAAAACTCTAAAACAGAATTGAGATACATTAAATGACTGGAAAAACAGTATTTACTTTTTATCTCTATAGTCTGAAATAAAGTTGAAAGGCAAAAAAGCAGTCAAACGGCACAGACATCACAAAGAGATTGTTCTAAAGAATAAATTAGCTGTTATTGTTTTGAATATTAACATGAATATTTAATAAAATCTAAGGACTACAGAATTTTAATTATTTGGATTATCATTATATGTAAGTTATGGATGTGATTTTTAGCTCAGGATCAATTTTGTACTTCATTACATAAATGAGTATTATGTGAGATAATTTGTTCTTAAAATTAAATATATATGATATGTGTGTGTTTTGAGGGAGCATGTGTTGCATTTTAATAGAACCCTGCTCTAAAACTTAAAACCAGCTTGATACCAACTTATCTTTATAAAACTCCAGTCAAAATTTTAGTAATTCAAAGATAATTCCCTCTCTGGAATCCTCTAGAAACATCATGTTGCTGAGGAATTTATGCATCTTGTAGATATTAAAAAGAACCTCAAAATATTAATTCCAATAATAGTGCAAATTGAATAACTTTTCTGTTATTTTCTTCAGTACTTTGAATTAAAAATGCACTTAAATTGAAGAAATTAACCAAGTGTGACTCTGAGAAGTCTGAATTCAATCGATTTAGTCATAATTTCATATAGTCCATTGATAATTTACACTTACTTCATTGTTAATATTTTTGACTCATTGACACCTAGCAAAAAATTAATCAGAGAAAACAACATCTGAAAAATAAAGGTTTGTTTGAACATGAGGCTGAAACATATCTGAGACTAGGGCTCAGGGTTTGGTGGAAACTATTTTTCTCCCTGCCTTGTTACTTGCTATCCTTTTTAAGAGAATCACACTCCCTCTTTCATTTTCTTTTGGGGGCTTGTATTTTCTCCACTCATCTATTTGTTTTCACTGGGAACCTCTATGTCTTTACCTGACACCAATCTCTGGCAATAGTTGACTAGTTCAAGAGTAGGCTCAAGTCAAGCAGAGATTTTCCTTGAGAGTTTTCAAAATATTCAGGCTTTGTGGCGACAGATATTACAAGATGAAGGACTGGAGATCTGTGAGTATTCAAGTATCCTCCTGAAGGGAAATCAGCTTGCAGAGAGAGAGAATGAAGTATACAAGTGGAGAAAACCATAACTGAAAAACTAAGAGGGAAACCTGATGGCATACGAGTTTGTGGCCTGGTGTAGGTTTTTGGTTGCTTATTTTTAAGTATATCCCTTTTATTTTACTTTCATCATTTAATCAGTTTGTCTTTGGAATTTCCTTTTTCTTTTTCTTTTCTTTTTTTTCCTGTGTGAGTTCAAGTTCAATTTCTGTAACTTGTAACCTGAATAGTCACGAACAATAGAATTGGCCTAGGTAGGATTTTATGTTTACAAATATTTTAGCAGGATGGATAAAAAACAAACATTTCTGCTGAATAGTTCACTTAGATTAATTGTATTTAGCAATTTAATTAGTATTTTTATGCATACTTATCCTATATTGTCTTCATAGCAGTAGAATTACTGCTGGGACGCTACTCTCTCAGATAACATTCTGCCTCATCACAAACACCTTCTCAGCTTCCATTGCTGGTTCCTCCTCTTCTCCTTGTCTTTGACTGATAAATTTTGCAGGAATTCAGGGTTCAGTCTTGGAGCCTCTATTCTTTACCAACTATATTCACTTCTAAGTGATCCCGGGGTTTTAAATATTATCTATGCTAACTATCCCAAATTTAATTCCCTAGCTCAGGTCAGGCATATTCTCCACATGCAAGACATGTATATCATAAGGGTTATCTGACACCCTCACTGGGGATGTCTAGAAGTCAACTCATGATTAACATCCAGACTTAGCTTCAGCATCCTCATATCCTAAACGTACTGTTTCTGATTGCAGTCTCCCAGTTATGCAAGCAAAAAAAAAGAGACACGGTGATTTCTGAAATTAATATATATATATATATATATATATATATTATTTTCTGTACAAAAGCAATTTCTATTCATTCTAAATAAAAAGTTTATTCAAAATTTGGCCATTAAAAATCGAATTAGCCACTACTTGGTCAAAATTCTCATCTCCTGTAGTTTTTGCCACAGCATACTAACGTGCTGCTCTGCTTTGACCTTCTGCAAGTGAGTTATTGTAATAGCTTCTGAATGATTCTTTTCACTCTATATGGCAGGAAAAGAGATACTTCAGAAAGAATTTGTCATTGCTCCATTCAGATCTCCCAGTAGCATCCCATCTCTTTCTAAATAAAAGCCCAGATCCTTACAATGTCCTTGGGAATCTAAATTAATCTGGCCACAGGCTAACTCTGATTTCATCTCCTACAATTCTCTCCTTCTCTCTAACCAATCCACATATGCCTTCTTGCTGTTCTTTGAACACACCAAATATGAGACCACTTTGTGACCTTGAATTTTCTGTCTCTTCAGTCTGGAAGAGACAGAAATATTAGTAAGATTTCATCCATTAATTTCTTTAATTATTATATTTTTTCTCTTAATGTAACATCCTATAATTTTTTTATCCTTGATATTTTATAATTCTTTTTATAGATTGCATTATTTTATTTAAAAATCCTCAATTTAATCATTTTCATTTTTATCATTATAAATCATGTATTTATAATATGTAATTTCTAATCTATTAAGTTCAATAAATGTTTTATCTTTATTATTTTTTAATAGTTGATTCATTAAATGATAAGTTTTAGTTAAGTCAAATAACTCAGTGGAGTAAGTGTTAATTTTCCATTTCACAGGAAACCAAGACTCAGGGAAATTCCCTCAATCATCCAGTCATACAACTAAATATTTGAGAAATAGGATTTAAACACATATCTTGTTCCTTTGGCAAATGGGCTTTCTCATTGGACCACAGTTCTATTCTATATCTTTTGAGTGGTGCAACAGAGTCTATCACCCCTTGATTTAAATCCTTTCCCATAAGCTTCAGCCTTTTTAATATGTACAAACTAATTACTTAATTTCTCTGATCCTTAATCTTTTTTATGTGTGCAAAATGATTAATTTATGTGATCCTAACATTTATTTCATTAGTGGTACATATGAAAGTGCATGATGCCCACTGCATACATACATATTGAATTATGTATGTTAGTCTTTCACATTTCATAGCAAACTTTATAATGCCATAATTAAAACTTTATAACTCACCAGATACTTTGAATTTAAGAAAGAGCTGATTTTTTTCCCCTTGACTATTATATCTTTAGGGGAAAGATTCTTGTCTTCATTTGTCTTTGATGAAAGTTGTTGCTCTTTAATACAAACTACATGGACAACAATGCTGTGGATAATCTTTATGCCCATCACCATCCAACACATAATCAATGCAATCTGGTTTTAGTATTTTAAGATGTCAAAAAAGTTAGCAACAACAATTGATAACATAACAAATTTATCATTTAAGATAGCTTAATTGGGAGATGAAATGTTTTAATTTGGTGACTGTCAAAGAAAATGTTTAAATTAGAACATTGTTTATTCTCAAATAATTTATATTACTCATTTACTTTAGTAAGTGTTCACCATGGTCAAAGCTGAGTACTTTTCATTTTAGTAATAATGCCAAATTTTTATAATTTTAGGGTTTTACAATATCCCATCTTGTTTGATTTACTCTCTTAATTCTATAACATAGGGAGGTGGAAGAAATATTAACCTCATTATATAGATTAATAAACTATATCCCATATAAAGTAAGATATACTCAAGGGCAAATAACTAGTGCATGAACAATCTAAGTTGAAACAAGTCTATTTGGACTTTTAGTTTACTGTATCTGAATATTATACATATAGTACAGAAGTCACTGAGTTTGTAAATGGTTCTCTTAAGAAGCAAAACAACTGAGTTTACATTTCTATTTGTTTTTCCATAATAAATAATTGTATAAATGATATATACACTGTCATTATAAAACATATTTTAAACTTTTCTAAGTTAAGATAATGTTATATAATGGCCTTTGAATTGATAACATAATCAACTAGCAGCGGTATCAAGAAGTGGCTACTATACCTGACATTTTCAATATTTATATGGCTTTTCCAGAGAACTTTAAAAGTATTATTAACTAAAATATTCATTGATGGCTTTATTATAAGTATTCTTTTGGACCAATACCCTGCTTCTTCAAATAGAGTGAGATGGGATAAATGATAAAGAGCAGAAATAATCATAATTTCCTCTTTAAGACATGATTAAAAGGGCAATTTAGAATCTAATAATTAATGTCAGTGATAATTACCTTACTGTATGACATGCTGAGACAGTCCGTGTCATTTAACAGGTTTGGATTTGCAAGGCAAGCTTCTAAACGTGGTTAATTCTTCCCAGGCAGTATGCCTACAATTTGGATAGCAGCCACCAGATTCATTATTTTGGATGCAATGGGGTGGACATAAATGAATAAGTTAGACTTATACCAGGCAATAGTCTGAGGACATGCTCCACATCATTCAGTAAGCATTGGATTTTTAATAGGAATATTCTGATTAAATTCATACTATAAAATGTAACCATCAACTTAAAGTTATAATAAGGTAGATACTACCATAAGTAAGTGGTAAAATGCTGGTACACATGCACATATACGCATACAAGTTGGCAAAAGGTAAAAACCTATATTTATTCATTAATTTATATATTACTTTTGAATACCAAGTAAGAGATATAAAAATAAAGAAAGTTACAGTCTAGTGAAGGATACTCACAAGTCAAAACTAAATGATACCATTCAGTAGACTGATAAATGCTATGATTAGGTTATAATGGATGCCTTGAGGGCAAGAGCAAGCAGTGATAGGAAACCTAATTTTATGGGTTCAGAAAAGACTTCCTAAAAAAGGTAATGCATATTGATAGGTAAAGAATAAACACATGATAACTAGGTAGAGATGGTAGTGTAAATGAGGGAAAATTCTCACATACCCAAAGGCAGGAGGAAATAGGGTGTTTTGCAGGAACTTCATGTATATTTGGATGATAAATCATTAGAGGATAAAGAGAGAGATCAAGAACTAGATCATGAAGGGCCTGGTGAAACATATGAGGAGATTGGACTTTATCCTGAGGGTAACAGAAATGATTGAAGGGATTTATTAGTAATTTATACTCAGATTTCTCTCTTAGTATGGCAATTCTGACTGCAGTATAGAAAATGAATTAAAGTGACTTCACAAATAAAAGGGAAGTATTTATGAATGTATTGCTATGATCCAAAAATGTAATAAATCACAATACAAGGCAGTAACAGTGTAAATAGGAAAAAGTAGATAGATTTGAAAGATGATGAGATATTTATCATAAATCTTACGAGAAAAGAAGATGTAGTAGTTTACTCCTGCTGCTAAAATAAATGATCAGAAATGTAGTTGCTTAAAATAACACAAAAGTATTATTTTACAGTTCTGTAGATTAGAGTCTACACAGGTCTTGCTGAACTAAAATTAAGGTTAGGGTAGCATTGTGTTCTTTTCTGGATGGTTTAGGGGATAATCCATTTCCTTACCTTTTCTAGCTTATAGTCTTGGCTCTTGAAATCTTTCTCCATCTTTGAAGCCAGTAATGTTGCATCTTCTTGAATCTGCTTCCATAGCCATATTTCCCTCTCTAACCATGGCTGGGAAAGATTACTGGATTTTAAGGCTGGATTTTAAGGACCAGGTTAGATTGCGTTCACCCAAATAGTCTAGGAAAATCTTCTCTTCCCAAGGTCCTTAATCACATCTTCACAGTCTCTTTTGTCACTTAAACTAACATATTCACAGGTTCTGGAGATTAGGACATGTACATTTTTGAGGGCCATTATTCTGTATATCACAGAACAGGAAAGGTCAAAGGTGAAATACTCATTTCTGATCCGGAAAATTCAGAGTTGAAGAATGTAAAAATTTCATTCACTGAGACAGATAAGAAAAATTAGGAGCATTAGGCCATTATGACTAAAGTAATGGGGTGAAAAAACTAAACAGAAGACGCAGATTATGAGAGAGGAATGCACTGGTGACTGATAATGGTAATACTAGTAACGTATTCTTGTCCAGATTTGGACAAGAATACGTTGAAATATAACTCTTATAATGTATCCTTTCAAGTCCACACATATGTGAATCATTATTTTTTGTTAGAAAACCTTTGAATGTTTTGGACTGGGCGTCCCATAAGACAGTTTTTTTTTTATTGTTATGGAGGTAAAATTCACATAACATAAAATTAAAAGTATATGATTCAGTGGCACTTAGTTCATTCACAATGTTTTGCAAACATCACCTTTAAGTAGTTTCAACTTTATCTGGTTCCAAAATATTTTTACTACCCTAACATAAAGCCCTATACCCATTATGAAGTTATTCTCCATTTCTTCCTACCCTCAGCTCCTGATAACTCACTGATCAGCTTTCTGTCTCTATATACCATAATATAGGTTTAAACTTTGGGGTTATAATATATTTTCTTTTTATTTCAAAAGTTGGATGGACTAGGACAACAGATCTACATGAATAATGGTGGACCAGAGTAGATTTTATAAATTTTATCCCAAGGCTAGTTATACATGACTCAGACAGTAACATCAACTCTGTATAACCCAGATTCCAGAGACATAACATATTACAGATTTATTAGGAAACATGACTGGTTTCTGTAGTAGTATATTTTCATAGGAAACTGCTAAAATGACAAAGGGGGAAAATTAGATTTATCTCTGTGTCATATGTATCAAAGTAAGATATTTTGTTATATTTTAGAAGGATTAATTATGAATAAAATTTCTTTATTGGAAGAAAATAATCAGTCAACTGTACCAAGTAATCTAGAAGCTCAATCAGTAAGTTAATATATGTGGCAAACAATCTGGTTTATAAGAGTACAGAGTTTATGTTAAAAGAAAAGTGATTTGCAATGTATTTCATCAATAAATGTACAGTCTGTATTTCATTATTTCAGGTGTGAAAATTATTTGCCCTTTCAACATTAGATTAATCTTCTTAGAAATTTTAACATAAAATTTCTAGGTCTTTATAATTTGTTTCTCCCCTACCTAGGCTCATGTTAAATATTTAGGATTCAGGGTTGTATAGGGAAGGCAAAGCAAACTCTTTAAATACTTAGATTAAAAGGGTAATCTTTGAAAGTGAGGCCAAAGTTTAGCTTAAGCACCTTCAATATCCACTTCATATAAAGTTTTTCTGCGTTCCTCTGGAACCTGATTCCCTAACATTTTTTCTTATTTTTCCTATAGAACTTTGCCCTCAGAAATTATCTCAGATTTATTCTTGGCAATGTCTTAAGAGCTAATAAGAGTTTAAGGGGAAATTAATTATTTAATAAATATGTTAACATAAGTTAAAACATTAAACTAATTGGATAAAGTTCTAACCATCAAATTGTTCAGGGAAAATAGACATCATGAAGGTCCCAGGAAAAAGTACTGAGGAAACCTGCCAGACTAGTAAGACATCTTTCTTGATGATGCAGATGAAATGTGATGGTGCTCTATCTCAGTAGTTAGTAACTGAAAAATAGAATATGCCATTATTTGATTGTTGTTTAACATTGGGAGAAAATAAACTGTTTTGCACTTCAGTGAACATGTATTGAATAAGGAATGCATGCAGAAAATAAGTTAAAGGAAAATATATAGGACATTATACTAAAAAAAAAATCCTAATGAGGGAAAGTATCTTGATAAAGTATATATTCAAGGAAGTATGTAACAGACACCCTAAATATGATGCAAGAATGATACTGGAATTCATAAGAAGGAGAAAAAAAATATCACTGGATCTTGAGGAAGGCTAAATAGAGTTAGTGAGTAGAAGCTGGAAGTGGAAAAAATCAAATTTCTAGACAGCAATAACCCTAATCAAAATTGTGTAACATGACCAAAAACCTAATTATTGTTCACATTTTATACATACTGAAAGTAAAACTTGTGTTTGTGTTTATTATCAATGAAGCACAGTGATGTCCTTTGAGAGTCACTGGAAACCAGGATCCACGGGTGGTTCATCGGATGATGCAACATCACGCAAAATTATATAACCATAATTAAATAAGTAGTATTAGGAAACTGGGAGGCAAGAAGAGCTATATTGTTTCAATATAAACATGTTCCAAAGACTCATGGCATAATGAGTAATAGTAGCATTGCTACTTATCCTCACATTGAGACAGGAACAGATGAAATTAGCCACATTTGAAAATAAAGTAGATGAATAGATATTTTCTGGACACTACAGAGAATTCCTCATATGCACTGATTAGACAATAAGTCAAACATATAACTCTCTTCTCTACTAATTATTCTTATTATCAATAGATCAGTATTGCCCACATAGGACAGTGAAATTTCTAACAGATTTTTTCATCAACCTCTTTGTAACAGAGAACCCTAAAAATAGTTTTTTGGTGAAGTCTCAGCATGTTCACAAGTCTAACATGAATAAAAAATAATTATATGAAAAATAATGACTGACACTTCCTGAGTGGATACACTGTGCCACACACTCTTCTAGGCATTTTACCTAGAATGCTCCATTACAATGCCTGGAGCAACACTGTAAACAAAGTACTACTATTACCTTTATATCCTTTTGATAGTTAAAGGAATTGAGGACACAGAGATTTCTAGAATTCAATAAAAGTTTTTGTGTACTTCCGCTGCTAGAACATTTTTGTGCAACACATGAAGATTGGTAGATTTACCTCTTCCTCATCAGCTTTGTATCCTTTTTTCATCTGGCTCTGAAACTTCTCTCCTTGGATTTAGCACCTCACCAAGTCTTTCTTGACCAATACCCCTTCCCACACTACAAATATCTCATTAAAATAAATAGCTCTCTCAGCTTCTGAGCCTTGTGCTTCTAAACAGAAGAGTTCAAACCCATGTAAAGAGAATAAATTTTTAAAACGTACATGCTTTGTGTCTGGGACAGCCACAGAATCATCAGTATTCCTGCCTTCTCCCCTCCTCCAAAATAAAATAAAACACAGCAAAAAGCCTCCATGCATAACATCAGTACAGTGAGGTGCCAATTACTGTAAACACATCTGAACTCTGGCCTAGCTAGGCAGAAAAGTATGTTATCTTTGTCTAATCTGCAACACTTGCATATCCAGACACCTTTGGGTGGGTATTAATAAGCATTTTACAACAGAAGAAATTACTTACTGGATCAAGTATATCTCTAAATATTTAGTTTTGCACTGATTGACATTTTTAAAATTTTTCATGTGCCGACAGATTACTGTTTTGTAGCTCTAGAGAGCAAAAGACCTATCACTTAAATAAGAGCAAATATATCAGCATACTTAAACAGTTACTATTTTAAGTAGAACACATTCAAAGGAGAATTAAATGAATCATAAAGGATAAAGCTCACACCCCAGTATCAACTCCTTTAAGTAAAATTCATCAAGTGATATTGTAGAGAGATAAAGCTGATTATAGGGAGAACAGTAACTAATATGTCAACAAATAAATGGTTCAAAAGCATTTCAGAAATATCATCTACTATACAAATACTCACTATTAATACACATTTTATTTAATATTGTGTACTATAGGTACAGTTTCCTACCATTCACCTTTTAGTTAGCCATAAAATTCCAAAACAACAACTTGATTATTTTTGAGAAAACAATTTGCAAACATAAATGGGGAAAAAAGTAGTCAAATCTGTTATTTACTGACACATGGTTTTAAAATCTAAATAGATTAACTCAAATTTTTCAGCAGGCTTTGCTTTGGTTGCAAACTGAATTTTCTCAGTAAAAAGCATCTGAATAGAAACCTCAATGTTCAATATTATACTTAAATTAAAAAGGTATATAACCTTGAATTTTCACAATGGATATCATATCACAAACTCTAGCATAAAAACTGATTTCATATTTTACTTGTTTTCTGAGGGTTTTACTAATGCTTCATAAATATATATATATATATATATATATATATATATATATATATATATATATATATATATAATAAAGCTCCACTCAGGAAAAAAATGGATTTGGATTGAAAAAATGAATAACACTATGACAGCAGAAGGTATAAGTAACGTTTTCCCACCCTTATCATTTTTCATCTTTGTATAAGTACCTTTGAGCCTCGGTATTGCACTATCACTGAACTTTGCAAACATAGTTCAGATGTACATGAGAATGTTATGTTTTAGTACATTCAGCTTCTGTTAACTGCTTGTTCTTGGTCCAATTCAGATCCTGATATAACAACTATCATTTTGACAAATGCTATATACATTAAGGACAAACTTCCTCACCTCCCTTCTTTAAATTTCCCTATTCTAAACATGTTAATTGGGTAGCAATTATTATTATTTTTATTTATTTATTTTTTTTGCGGTACGCAGGCCTCTTACTGTTGTGGCCTCTCCCGTTGCGGAGCACAGGCTCCGGATGCACAGGCTCAGCGGCCATGGCTCACGGGCCCAGCCGCTCCACGGCATGTGGGATCTTCCCTGACTGGGGCACAAACCTGTGTCCCCTGCATCTGCAGGCGAACTCTCAACCACTGCGCCACCAGGGAAGCCCCTGGGTAGCAATTATTAATACTATGAGTACAGCTACTATTCCTACTATGACCACCACTACTGTTTCTATTTTCCTTAGATGGTTAATTTCCAGTTGCAAAGTACACCACATCCATCATTAATGTTTAGTCATCACAACAACCCAGTTAAACAGGCAAACAATTATGACTCTGTCTTTATTGAAGAAGAAAATTTGAGGCAGAAATGGAAAAGTCCATTTCCTTCCTTAGTATCACATAATTTAATTCAACTAAAATACATGGATATTTCAAAAACTGTGCTAATCACCGACAGAAAATGATTTCTATGCAATGTGGTAAGTAGTAAAGTAGAAATATGCACAGGGTACTAGAGGAAGCACACCCAGAGTTTGCAAAACCGGAACTCTACCCTATGCCTTCTCTTACTTCAGACTTTTTTACAATATGGTATGTTCTTCTTCATCCATAAGAATAGTTATAAAGTGATGAGGATCTAGGGCTTTCTTTAAAGAAAGAGAGCACGTCAATGGTAAATGCACTGGAACAGAGGATTTGGAGACCTAGAGTCTGGTCGAACTTTGTACTGGGTGATATTGGGCAGATTGTTTCCTATGCTTCTTTGGAATTGTTTCCCCATCTGTAATGCCAAGGCGCTCAATGAGATAGTTACTTTCAGTTTAAAAATCTGATCATTTAATCTCTGGACCTGATCACTGTATCTCCCTTCCCCTGCATCCCACCCCTGATGCTGAGTCTGGAACTTACGCTGTGGGTTACAATAAACAAGGAAACCAAAGTCACTCCCTGCTTGTCTATCAAAGCTCTGTTCAGAGTGCTGATCATGTTGTTTATTCTTGGAAAGGCTTCCATGATTCTTTCCTCACTCTTTAGCTTTCTTCCCCATATTTATCCAGCAGTAACAATGAAAAAGAATAAGGGGTTCTAATACCAGTGTAGCCAGAGCAAGTGGTTTTAGCAGATAAGCTTAGAAACTGATGTGCCCACAGACTTCCTGTCCTAGGACAGCTTTGTGATTGAAGCCTTACAGATTGCCTTGAGGAGGTCCTTGATAGGGGAAAAGGGTTGGTTTACATACATAAAGGTGGTGAGCTTATCATCTAAACATAAGACTACCTCCCTACCACCAAGAACCAGATCTTATGCTCCACCCCACTCCCTTCAATAAGGTAAAACTCTATCTATAGCAGGAATATATTTTTGTAAATTCTCTGTTCATGCCCTCATTTATAAAAAATAGGAGATTAGACTGTGTTCATGCTAATATTTCTTCTGGCTTCAGCTTTCTGGGAATTCATTTGGTATAAGAGCATTCTTTATACTATATTAAATCAGAGGTGTGCCATGTGCATAGTGATGCTTCTTTTATGTCTCCATTTAGACAGCCATTCATTTTATTTACTTTTAATGTTTTCATTGCTACACATTTTATTTTGGTGTCAGGTTTCAGCCTATTGAAATGACATTTGCTCATATTCATCTCATTTTTTTCTCTTCAAGTTTTTCCTTCCTTGGGGCCAGCTGAGAAAAACCTCAAGCTATAGACATTCCCCAAATCATCTAACATTTCTGCCTCATCTTCTAAAACATGGCTGTTATTACCCCTCTGCTCTGTGTTTTGTTTCTACTTTAAAATTGGATTGGTTAGAGCATGCTTCAGGCACTGAAAGACAATTATTTCTCTATGTTATGCTCACAGCAATTTTTTTCAGAAACTCCTTTTACAGACACATGAACTCCCAGCATTTTAAGTGCTACAAAAGCCATTGTGAAATTGTCACCGACATGATTTCAACATAGGGACTGAAACCGAGCAGGACCCTGTGGGGCTCCTGGGCACAGAAGCCTTTCTGTCCCCCATTTCTTGTAGGAAAAAGACTCCATCCTTCCTGACTTTCCCTGAGTTCCAAAGGGCAGATTCGAACAGTTGTTAATCCAGGAAGGAAAGGGATGCAAAGACAAGAAACAATAGTGCAGTCTTGGGGCAGGGTCCTGGCTCTACCTCAAGGGATACACATAATAATGTCTTTAAGCTCTTTAAAATATCAGCATTCTTCATGGCAGAGAAAGACTATGTGAGGCTACATTAAAGGAACCAGAGAAGCTCATCAACAAGATTACCTGAGACCAGATAAGAGGATTGCAGGCCCTGCACACAGGCTAGTCTTATCAGCAACCCCACCCTTGAACCACTGCTATAAAACTCCTCATCAAACCCTCCCGGGTTGGGACATACAGTTTTTCAGGACAGGAGCCTGCTGTGTCCCCTTTGCCTGGCAGAGCAATAAAGCTAATCTTTTCTATTGTACCCAAAACTCTGTCACCGAGATTTGATTTGGCACCAGTGCACAGAGCTTTTGGCATCAGGACTACTAAACATTTTTGCCAGACATGCTGACAAAGTCATTATGGGCTAGAACTTGGAACTGGGATATATGCTTCTGATGTTACAACCACATGAGGTAGGTATTAGCCAAGAGGTCTGAAGAGCCTGCAAAATAAGAGGTCATAACATTCACTTTTATATGCACAGGCACACCTACTGTCTGTCCCATTGTGACTCCCCCAGACTCCGTTTATTTGGGGGTACCTGGGCCATCTAGTTTAGCAGCCTTTGTCTGTGTATCACTGGAGAAAAAAATGGATGTTCATCCTTATGTTAAAAAAAGAGAAAATATCAGACCACAGGGCCTATCTTTTCCAGATTTAACAACACAACAACAATGATAACTAAATCTATTGGGCCTAGAATCAAAATAATCTGAGTTTGAATCATAGTGTACTCTGAGTTTAGGCAATTTCCTAAACTTCAAAGTTCAAATTCCTCCACTTTGAATTACAGAAAATGAATATCTATTAAGAAAGAATTTTAGAATAATTTCATCAAGAAAATACATGAAAATACAAGTCACGGCATATATTCATTGAACAAACATGTACATGTAATTTACTTGTGCCAGACACTGTTCTATGTGTTTTATCTACACTATATTACTGTCATTTACAGGTGAGAAAGTTTAGGTAACTGAGTTCTCAAAGCTAATAAATGGGACATCATGGTTCAAATCCAGGCAGTAGAGCCCAGGATTTATACCCTTGTAATCCCTGTCTATCTCTTTGGATCCATTCCTCCTCTTGATAGGAACCAAACGTTTCCATTCCTGTCATAGTTAACATACAAAATTTAAACAAACCATGAACACTTTGCTACTACTACCTCAAATTCTTCTATGGCAATTCATAACTCCCATGGAATTTTTATTTTCTCTCATTTTTCTCTAGAACAGCCTAAGCAGTTTAATAGGGATCCAAGTGACCCTAAGATTTCTTTTTCTTTTGACACTGAAAATAGCTTTAATTTGACATCAGTTACTTGTAAACCACTTATGCCATTTCAGAGGCACCATAAAGGACTTTGGAAGAACTGATTAGGTCAAAACCCATTAACCTCTCTTTGAATGGGTTTTGGTGGTTCACAGAACTTATAAGGCTAGAAAGTCTTATAGGCTTCACTTGTACCTCTGAGAACATACTATAACTCTGGGAGTATCTGTTTATACATTATTGGATTTGTTTGTCTGTTTCTTTGTTTTCTCTCTATGGGTAGGAAAATAAAGGACAAGGAGAGAACAGGAAAAAGGGTTGTGGGACACCTTGCTTTTATTATTACTATTATTATTATTATTTTTTTTTTTTTCTGCACCGTGGCTTGCAGGATCTTAGTTCGCCAACCAGGGATTGAACCCGGGCCCTCAGCAGTGAAAGCACAGAGTCCTAACCACTGGACTGCCAGGGAATTCCCTGACACCTTGCTTTTAAATTTACACAAACTGGTATTTTTGTAAATATTAGGACAACATTAGGCCTACCTTATTCTTTCATATTAACACTAAATTCTATGCTTTGGCATTACAAGACATAACATGGTTTCAATGATTACTAGAAAATTCTAACTTCAAAAATATTTGGCCACTTGACATATACCAAAAATCTCAAAAAGAGGAAAAATTAGATTATCCATTCTTTTACATAAGCTATGATAACTCTCTGGATTTATTCAATCTGTTATTTGGACTATTTGGAAGATATTCTATTCTTTCAAATCTTCCCTCCAAACCCACTCCCATTTTCTTTTACAAAATTGCAATTTGTCTTTTAGCCATCAGCCTATAGCAAAGGGTGTTATTGTAATAAGTATTCTAATATTTATCACTGACTTTGTGAGAATGCATTAGAGAATGTTAATTGTATTATTGAACAGAGTTGTGTTTTACTAGGGCTTTGGTTGCATTTAATTTCATGAACATAAAAAAATTTAATAACTATTTTTAAGTGTTTGTCACAATAAAACATAAAGCCAAATCCTATATGAAATGCAGAAGGCATCATCATCATGATCATATTTAGTGTTTATTGAACATTTACTGTACGCTAAATACAGGTATAAAGGTTTTGGGTCACTTTATAATTTGTTTTTTGTTTTTTGGGGTTTTTTTACATCATCTCTGTGAGGCAAGTACTGGTATATCAATCTATATTTGAGACTAATGAACCTTAGAGAATTAAAGCAATCTGTCCAAAGTCAGGTAAATTTGTAAGAAGGAATTCAAACCTAATTTAGTCTAACTCCAATTCTGTGCTCTTACCTTCAATATATATGATTCTGCCTGGCATACATTTTTTTTTTCAAGTAAATATACTCATACTTTCCTACCTCCATTTTTTATTCCATTTATCACCTAATTCAAATATTTCATCTTACTGAACTATATTTTTTCTCTACTTATATAGGCATAAATCCATATGCTTATACATATGCACTGAAAGCACTAAATATAAGGGGACACAAAGCAGAATATAAATCAATACTATATAGGACATGAAAAGCTGTATGTCAATAATATATAGGAAATGATTAATGGTGGGGGGTTGCTGGTTACAGAGGAGCAACAAATCAATAAATCAGTAAATACATAAAATAGAATAGAGCAGAATAGAATAGAATAAAATAAAATAAAAGTAAAGTAAAACTAATGACAATCAAACATAAATCTTCAAAATATCCCTTGCTATCCAGAATAACTCAAATGCAATTTAAATTGCAGGACTATATTTGCAAATAATGTTCCTCAACTTTTTAAACCAGTAATAAAATGATCAGATATTGAAAACCAGCAAGGTATCTGTATGGTCATTAAGACATTTCCTGGTCAATTAAATCATGGGTTTTGGCCAGCCACAGGACCTTAATTTTCATACTTTCATAAAGTCTATTTCTTGTTTCCTTCTTAGTTTTGTAAGAATGAAATACTTCAATTTTCATAACAGGAATTAACATGTAACTAATTAGAAGTGACTATGTTAAATGTTTAACAAATTATATCTCTACTGAAATGAAAACTCTAAAATAAACCCTTGTTATTGAGATAACAGGTTAAATTTCACTTTTGTTTAAGCTGTTGGCCTTAAAATATGCTTCTTTGATAAACTTTTCTCAATTATTCTTTTTTTTTCCTACTGATGTTGAAGAAAAAGTCCTTCACCCTTATTAAAGTGCACATTTTTTGTTTTTTTTAGAATTTCAACAGCTGCTCATAAAACTATGTAAACAGATTTTTGTAGGGTGGTCCATAATTCTATATTGTTTTCCCTGAACACATTTAATTTATGAGCACCATAAGACATGAGATATTTGAACTAAATTGATAGCTAGAGGTGGCAAATTTCATCCAATTAGGAACAAGAGAGATATTAACATTTGCAACTAAGATTATGCTTATAGATTAAAAAAAATGGCTGAAGACAAATGAAGCAGGGGTGGAGGGAGAATGAGATGCATGAATTTACAAATGGCTGGTGAATGCCTTGCCTTTCTGGGGTACATTATTTAGTTAACTTTTAAGATAGCAACTATTGTCCTGGTAACCTTTTAAATAAGCTTATCTAATCAGAACACCTCACAAATGTAGGGAAGATGCTCAGAGAACAGGTTTTAGGCTTTTCAGTTCATGTTCTGAGGTGAGCTTTGTTTATCTGAGCTATGAAAGAAAGACAGAAAATTTAGTACATAGCAAAATGGCCAAAGGAGGCTGATGTGAATATCTGAAGCTCGTCTGAATGCAATTTATGTCCCTTCATTAATATTTAATTTACTTGATAACATTATGTAGTAGGTAAAACTGTTCAAAATGTGAAAAGTATAAAATTATTAATGAAAATTGAGGGGAAATTTTTCTTAAAACATTGATTTATTCAGTGCTCACAAGGATTGGACTTTGTTTTTAGTCTCTTATGTATATTATTTAATTTAACCTCCCAGGAACTCTACGAAGTGGTTACTAATATAATTCCTGCTTTTTAAAAGAGAAAACACTGCCACAATGTGCAAAGATGATACCACTAGTAAGGCATAGAGAATAGGGATCCTGACTCAGGCAATGTACCCTTAACTGCTAGGCAATGCATCATCTTTGGCTCTGCATCATTTTAAATAACGATGCTGTTGGATAGTCACTCGCATCCAACCTTCCCTTAGGATTATCATTAAAGCTTCATATTACCAAGACATTCTTAATTTCAATGTACAATTTGGCAACTAGGTAATTCACTCAAAAGTAAAACCACAAGGTTAATTGGTATGTGAAGGGACAATCATACTTATTAGTAATCAGGAAAAAAGTATATAGATAGAAATAGATAGAAAAGAGATTAGATAGAATACATTAAGCACACTCTACAGTTTTTATACTTATTGGCAAAAACTCAGAAAACTGGATAATGCTATTTGTCTGTGGGGATGTTGATACATACAAACATTCCTATCAGGAATATCAACAGTTGCAGTCATTTTAGCAAGCAATATGACAATAGCCAAGCTAAAAATAAAATAATCTCATACCCTATGCTATGAACAAGAAATTCCATTATATATATATATTTTTTTCTCTCTCTCACATAGATCTATAAAGGACTGTGCACAAAAAATATTCTTTGCAATAATGTTTGTGGTAAGTATTAAATGTACGGTAGGAATCTAGGTATCTATCACTGGGAAGGACACTAGGTAAAATGTAGAGGAAAATATCATAGTATACCATTAAGTTAAAAGTAATTGACTAGACATAGTTTAGTCACATGAATTGAACTTAAAAAAAGATGTCTCAATGAAATAAAGAAGAAAAAAAATGAGATACAGTACAAATTATCTTGATGTATGTTAATAAAACATACATTACTAAGCATATTTTACATGAACAAATGAATGTACCTGAATGGTTCACAGTAGGATGAGAAATGGAGGGGAGAATTACATGTGAATAAAATCAAATTAATAGACATGAGAGGGTCCCTCTGGGCGCTTATGATATTGTTCTAAGAACAGAGGATTATGATTAACTTAATCTTCTGCACTGTGGTCTAACTGAACTGGGCAGTTAGGATGGAAAGATAGGATACAGTTAATTTCTTATTTGGCAATCTCCCTTACATTCACATATTCTAACATGCTATAGTAGCCTATTCATTTCAGGCTAGTCTACATACATCATAACCAATTGCCCCAAGGAAAATATTTTTTCTTTCCTTAGTGTTAGTTAAGAGAAGATGTTATTTTACATTCACATGAATTAGGATTGTTGTAGTCTATATCATTTGAAACCCAAAATTTGTTTTACTTCACTGAACAGATGGTATCTTTGTATGGGACTACCTGTTGGGCTGAACACAAATGAATTTCTGAGCTAAGATATATAAATACTTTATCTCCTTAGGGGATCCATCATTTTGCTTCTCTGTTTATACAGTTTGTTAATGATCTGCCTACTAGCTGGTTTGGCACGAACACAGTTCTTCACATAGGCAACCATATTGTTTCATAACAGATTGTCTGACATTTTCAAGATAAATTCCAACAGGGAACTTTTGGATTTTTGGAATTAGCCTTTATATTCTAAACTGAAGTTACTATAATTATACTTTTCTTTTAATGAGTTTTGAAAGAGCTTCCTCCTACTTTAGTCTGCTCTTTTAGAAAAAAGCCCACTAATGACCTAACAATGATAGTTTAAATCATTTAACTTCTTACTTTTGGTGCATGACCATGATTCTATATAGTCACACACTTTTGGAGTATAAGCAGATATCACTTAAACACAAAAATTACTTTGCCATTTCCTCTAATTTAATTGTTTTTGTTACTCTAACTATCCAGAGTCAACTATTCTAGATTGATATAAAAGATGTATCAGTTTCCAGAAGTCTGAAAGTTACTTTATCTTTATAGACAGGCTCAGAAATGTATGAAAAAAGCAAACTTTACTGTTGTTGAAGCTGATTCCCATTACATTTTTTCTATAAAACTTAACTTCTGTTTCTAATCACCATGCTTTTGCTCATGATAGATAATCTATCTAGAATGGATTAGTTTTCCCTTGTCTTTTAATGGATTAGTCTTTCCCTTCTTTCATTGTTGTTTTGCACTCTACACCAGCTACTGAACAGGACAGCTTCAATCTTATCAACATTATTATAGAACACTTCTCGTCCTCCAAAATTTTGAATAGGTATTCTACTCCTAGAATCAAAAGATTCCTTTCTTCTGGTTCCCTCACACTTATTTAAATAGTTGCTGAACATCCCACATTATTCTGTTCATTAGCCCAATTTTGACTACACTTTATATTCATCCAGATTGGGGTCACATCATTGTACATTAAAACTTTAGGAACCCTTGCCATTTTTGTCACGTTTCACTGAACTAGTCTCCAGTATAGAAT
This sequence comes from Mesoplodon mirus, assembly GCF_964341445.2. Lineage (NCBI taxonomy): Eukaryota > Metazoa > Chordata > Mammalia > Artiodactyla > Ziphiidae > Mesoplodon > Mesoplodon mirus. Next base: position 45,532,102 of record NC_138989.1, on the reverse strand, counting down.
CCGTTTTATCATTCACATTCCTGTTTATATACACACACAAACACACATACATAGAGAATATGTTATATATACACATTTAAATATTAATATTTTTCTAAAAAGTATGTATGTTCAAAGAATAATTTGGAAAATAGAGACTGCACAATGAAGATTTTTTCAAAGTTCCAAATCCAACCACAGAAATATAACAACTATTAATATTTTTAAGGTTTTTATTTTTGATAGTAGAGTCTTATTTTTTTTTCCAGAGCATACAGAAAAGGAATCAAAATGTACTACCGGACAATTATATTTTAAAAGAAAGTTTAAGTAATCTAAATGAGTCTAATAGATATACCTACATGCAATGGAAATGTTCTTGGGGCTGGTAAAGTCTGTGCAAACTAAGTTATAAAGATAATTTTTGTTTACACAGGTTGAGAGCAGTATCTACAACCTCTTCTCTATCAATCTTGCCACTTTCTATCAGAACCAATGCTTGCTTAAAGAAATCTATGAGTTTAATGTTAACTTGTTATAATAAACCCACTGACTTGAGGTGGGGGGAAGATGAAGCAAACGAAATACTTTCATATTTGCCTTAGAATATGTTCTTGCACTTTGATTTTTAAAAAATGTATGTGTTAATATGTTATTGTGTTAGAGTTGACAATCCACTGAACGTGAACTGTCCCTTCATCTCTATATTGTGTATCTTTCCTTCTCTATTCCTTCCTTATCCAAACCTCTCATAACTCCCTTATTCCCAACTGTTTCCTAAAATAAATTCTGTGAAGAAATGGTTTCCTATTGATAAAAAGCTTGATTGCTTTTTAAATATCAGTTTTGTTTGCATTCTTTTTTCCTTATACAGACAAGAAAAATTTTAACAGGGGAAAATGGCAAGCCATGAAATTCTGACCTGTTATAATGTTACATACTCTATCTTAAATCATTTCCTGAGTGATGTTCAGTAATCCTCTTACTCAACTATATGCACTTCTCATGGTGCTTATTTACAACAGCCATGCTCTCTCTTCAACTCAAAATCACATCTACCTTTGCCATTCTCAGAAATAAGAACTCTATTTACTGAAGACTGAAGTCAACTTTACCCTCCTCTTCCTAACATAATCAGCGTATGTACGTGTATGTGTGCATATTCATGTATTTATTTATTTTTCCATCCTTTCTTCATATGTCTACAAAATGCATGTCTGGTCCTCCCCAGCCTGCTTCCAACCTGCCTTTTTTCATGAAGTTCCTTGTGGTTTATCCCTGAAGAATATATGTGGCTGGGACAAGATGCAAAATAAAGCTGAAAAGCCCAGGAGCACGCAGAAGTGAAGCCAAATGGAAGTATGATATTTTTTATTGCAAATGGGAAGGAGAGTTTTGGCTTCTTTGTCAATTTCACAGTGGGAAAATTTAAGATCCATGAGACCTAAATCTTGCTACTAGAGCCACATCCATTCTCATTGACTCTGTCTTGACTGGCAAGATTAGGTCTCTATCTACACTCTTCTTTGCGTAATTTCTATCACCTAATTATCCCATTTTACAGTAAATCTTTGTTTCTCTAGTACAATATTCTGTCTTCATTGCATGTAAGCGTATTTGGCTACTTCTAGAGCCTGCAAAAGTTCATTTGATACTTATGCTACTTCCCTGTACTGATTTTTCTCATTTTAGTAATCGATACCAATGGCTCTATTTGCCAACATGGTTTTGTACACATAAATGCATTAAATAAATGCATTCATGGAAGTCAATGATGAAATTATCCTTTGTCAAAAAAGGGGATAATATTAATTTTTAATTTTCTGTAGCATGTGAAAATCTTAACAACTCAGTTTGCACATATTTGATACTCTTCCTCATCAATGTTAAACCTTAAAATTTGGCAAGAATTTATTAAGTTAATTGCTTTACTCCTTCACAATGCTAACATTTTTCCTTTGCTTCAAATTCAACCTCTGTGTGAATACTCTAATATCAAGTTTGTGATAGTATATTCATTATTTTCAAGGCAAAGCATATTTTGAGGCAGCATTAATTACTCTAAAATCAGGCTTCACATTGACCAAAATCAATGTCATAAGCTTCTTAGCTCTCCTAGTGTAATAAAAGTAAAATACACATTTCCATTAATATTCTTTAAGTATTTGGAGACAAGTACAATTATTGATATATCCTTCCCATTGCCACCACTCCACCTATTCTTTAGGCAAAATGATTATAGTTCTCTCAAAGATTATTCACTTGACATTTTCCAGCCATTTCACTATCATAATAGCCATCTTCTTAACTTTAATATCCTTCTTATAATGTGGTGACTAAAATTAAATTCAGTACTTTCAGTTATAATATTAATAAAAGAGGACTGAACTCTGCCCCCCTCTTTCCTCCAGCCTACAGGGTGGTGGCAGCATCCTGCTGCTACTAATTCCTGGATTGTGGCAACATTTTCTGTTGTTGTTTCAGCTCGCCCACACCTGTTATCCCATTTTAAATTTTCATGTGGAACTAACTAATATCAGCTGTGATCTCCTGACTGATTTTGACTGATATAAATGCAAAACAATTGTACACATTCAATAAGTCCTTAAAATAAATGTTATAAGGAAAAATCAACAAAAATAACAGCACAACTCTGAAAACAGCAAAAGGAACAAAGTACAAAAGACACATTACGAAAGAAGAATCAACAATTCTGGGTGTTTGAAGGTAAGGATAAAGGAAAAAGGAAAAAGGAGCAAAACGTTATGTCAATATTTTAGACAGACAATGGAGCCCAATATATCAGTTTTTGAGCAACAGTGCAGTTTGCTTTTGGACCTTATGAAAATGAGGTGATGCTAGAAAGTTCAAGTAAGAATTGTGAGTAGATAGTTGCCAACCATGTCAGAATTAGAAAGAGAATTGAGATTTATCCATATAAAATCAAGGTGCAATCTAAGATATTTTGTAGGACAAAATGAAAAGCATTAAGAATGAACCTTGGGAAAATTCAGTGACATGCATGGGGAAAGGAAAAAGAGCTGGCACAAAATGATACACTAATATGTGAATAAATCTTTACAGTTTACAAAACACTAATAGATACAGATGCTTATTTTGCCTTTACAGACCCTGTTAAGTTGGCAGGACAGATGGCAACAGTTCTTGTTTATAAGCAAGGAAAGAAAGTGGAAGAATAAGAGAAAGAACAGTAAAAAAATGGAAATGAATAGGAACTGAAAACAGAATAGGATATGATCATGGAGCAGGAGGGTAAAAAATTTGTTTAACTATTAACATTATTGCTGCTCATATTGGGAATTGACTGAGATACTGAAGTACTGACATTACTTCTGAATTATTGGAATTAATTCTATTAATAATTTATATCTAAAAAGAACATTAACAGATAAGGAGGGGGTGATTAGAATGATAAATTCCTGGAAAAATGCCACATTAGTAATGACTGGTTTCAGAATGTGGAGTCAGAGGGAGATAAATATTTCCAAGTTACATTATGAATGAAATTAAAAGCTAAAATTTATATATTGGTGTACAATGTTTTGCATAACAATTTATGATTATAATGGCACTTTCCTAAACATGATTTCTTTAATTGGGATCCAAAGAAATTAGTGCTGCCCAGTGGAAACTGAAACCACCAAGGAGACAGAGGCAATTCTGAAGCTTCTGACTAGAGCAGAGGAAAAGAGGGAGGAATATCCTAGTTTATACCTTACTCTCAACTTCCAGTCTCCCGCCAGGACAGCCATTGGCCAAGCCTAGCTGGAAGCCAAGAGTCATGAAGGCTTGAGAAACACACAAGTTGCAGAGGTAAAGCCCCTGAAATAATTAGCAGACCAGATGAAAGAAAGGGAATGCATCTGAAACAAATGACAAACTCTCCTATGGTATCTCATTTAATCCTACTGCAATCTCATGAGGAAGGTACTATTTCCATTTTACTGGAAAGGAAGGCTGAACAAGCTGTCTCATTTTTTTCTCACTACATGTTCTGGGATGCTGCATATATTAAATTAAAATTCAATAAGTATTTATTACTTCAAAACTGTTATCTTGACTTATAGTACTATTTCAATATTTATTAGTTTTCTTTTATGTTTCAGAACATGTTGGAGACATAAGTTAGACTCCAAATAACCCACTGATCTTTTCTAATAAGAACAAGTGATTAAATAAATGAAAACAAACATAAATTTTTGTGCAATGTAGTATCGGTATCCAAACTGTGATTGCAATTATTTACATTATGTACATTCAAAATTAATTGGGATTTATTTAATTTAGTAATTAATTCTGCACTCCCCCCAAAAAATGTAGCTAAGAGAAAATTATATTGAACGCTCATATATTTAGTCAGTGGCATGTTTTCTGCCTTGGTTCTGATTTATAAGTTCAAATTTTTAAGTTTCATCCTTCATTGAGATGAATTGTTTAAAGTACATGAAATAATTTATATCCCTGCTAATGATAGTTTTAGAATGTGGGTGGGGAAATTAAATCATTCTAATTTATATTATAGATAGTCAGAAGCTAAAATGCATAAACTTATGTATAACTAATATTTGCATAGCAATTGATTACTAACAAAACACTTTCCTAAATATCTTTTTGATCAGCAGTTATATTAATCTTTTTAAAAAGTAATCTCTATTTTTGTATCTCAAAGTATATGTTATTCTTAGACATTATATAATATTATAAATATTATACATAATACTTTTAAGTGTCAATTTTAATTTTTTTATTCGAACAGAAAGTCACAAAAATTATAATCATCCTCATCAGTTTATATAATACTTCTAACATATTATTTATCTCAGATTATTTTATTACAAATATTCCTTTCTCTGGAAGGTAATTAGATTAGTTTTCTAGAGCTGCCATAATAAATTGCCAGAAACTGGGTGGCTTAAAATAACAGAATTTCTTTTCTCCTACAGTTTTGGAATCTAGACCTTTGAAATAAAGTATCATCAGGGCCACATTCCCTTCAAAGGCTCAAGGGAAGAATCCTTCCTTGACTTATCCTAGCTCTGGTGTCTCCACACAATCCTGGCCTTGACTTGTAGCTGCATCACTCCAACTCCTGCCTGTATTGTCAAATGGTCTTCTACCCTCTGTGTATATATCGGCATATGTCCTGTCCTCTTCTTATAAAGGCACCAGTCACTGGATTTAGGGTCTACCCTAATCCAGTATGATTTTGTCTTAACTAATTGTATCTGCAAAACCCTATTTACAACTAAGGTCATAGTCTGAGATTCTGAGTGGACACAAATTCTGAAGGTCACATTTCAACCCAGCAGTGTAGTGATTTAAACAAGGAGGGCAGGAAAACAATGATGTAAAGAGTTCCAAGACCAGGACTGAGACTTTGCTTCCAGTCATCCATCATTAAAGCATTCCAGGAATCTATTCAAGGAAGAAAGCACCCATGAGTGATTTGAAATCATATCTGTAAAATATTTTTTTTTCTAATAAGTTATATTACTACCAGAGTATCAGTTAAGCAAAAGGATATAATGTCTCTTAAAACCAGTACCTACATATGCCCAAAGGGCTTGTAAAGTTAGGAAGTAGTGCATCCATAACATTTTAATTAGTATTTTTTAATTAAAAAAATTAAATCCGTACAATTTCCCAGCTCACAAACAACAGCTGCAAATTTTAGTAATTCTAGTTCCATTTTTTTTGTATATGTGGAGGTGTCTGTGTATACTTGTGTGCTTACTAAGGATCATATTCTAAATGCAAACTTATATTCATTTTCCACTTTTAATAGGGTCAGTTTTCCATAAAACTAAATACTATTTGAAGATATATTTTATTTTATATTATCAGTGACTCATCCTCCATGGGTCTGACAAAAGGTTGTTATTATGCATATGAGTTTTGTGTTTTCTACATTTTCATAAGTACTTTTGTTCTTTCTTAGAATGTACAACACTGTAAGGATGGTAGTTAAAAAAGCTGAAACAAGCGGGGTCCTCAATGTTACTGAGCAACTATACTAGCTCTGACCACTACCTAGACTATTGTGTGATAAATTATTTTCATCTTGTTTAAAGGAAAGTATTTTGTTATAACATATTACAACAGTCTAGTTCATTTCACATGTAATTAAGTTTGTCTATTCAAAAATTCATTAAGTTGTTTTGCTAAACAAATGGGATATCTAGCTTGGGTCTACAGTTTTTCCAAGACTTTCTTCACACCCAAATAGCAGACACAATGAAAACTATCTCAAGGAAGAGTACTACGCTTAATCAAGAAACTGGCATGCCTGCCTGGCTGGCTTCAGAACTGCTATTGACCAGTGACTGCTGTGTCTCCCACTTTCCCCCTCTGTGTATGGGCTTGTCTACTATGCTTATCCTACATCTGTCTCACCACTGTTTATTGTTAGCATGGGGATAAATGGCTTATTTTAATTCTCAGATGTTCATACTGACAAAAATCAGACTTGAGCAACCAAACTCAAGGAACTTCTGCACCTGGACCTCATGTAGATGATAAGATCCTGGGCCTGGCCTTAAGTATGATGCTGTAACGGAGTGCAACTTGAAGTAGGTGTTGGGTGTTGGGAGGAGAAACTAATATTTTACATAAAGGAGGAAAGTAATTAAATTGAAGTCAGAGGGCAGGCTGTGGTGTTTTTAAAACATGACTGCTAATTCTTTGGCACTCTTCTTATTGAGAAGTGGGTCTAAGTTGCTTCACCTTGAATCTTGGTGGTCTTATAACTGCTGCTTCAGCCAATCAAGTAAAATAAAAGTGACACTATATACCATAAATAGACAAACAGATAGATAGATAGATAGATAGATAAAGAGTTTCCTTTGGCTCTCTAAACATATTTATAATAGCTTCTTCGAATTCTTTCTTGGCCTAATCCCTCATCAGTGACATTTCCAGTTACCCTTTTTCTTTTCAAGTGCATACATTTCAGTTTCCTGCTTCTTTGTATGTCTCATTATTACTTTCTTTTGAAAATTAGACATTGTAGGTAATATGTTGTTACAACCATAGATTCTAAGTAACCCTTCTTGTGTGTGTGTTGCTTGGGATAATTCAAGATTATGTCTTCCCCCCAGTGAAGGTCCACTGAAGTCTCAGCTCAGTTTTTTTTTTTGTTTGTTTGTTTTTTTGCGGTACGCGGGCCTCTCACTGTTGTGGCCTCTCCCGTTGCAGAGCACAGGCTCCGGATGCGCAGGCTCAGTGGCCATGGCTCACGGGCCTAGCCACTCCGTGGCATGTGGGATCTTCCCAGACCGGGGCATGAACCCGTGTCCCCTGCGTTGGCAGGAGGACTCTCAACCACTGCACCACCAGGGAAGCCCTCAGCTCAGTTTTTATTCTATTTGTCTTTATTTTTATTTTTAAGCCTGACTTCCTAGGATCAACACAGTTTAACGGTCAGTCAATGATTGGTAAGCAGTGTGGTTAAAATCACTGCTAGTAGTATCTCTTTGCTGATAGATCTGTGTATGTTTTGGAAACACATCTAAAGTTCAATGTTTCTACAGTTCTTCTCCAGACTTTAATTTCTGTATGCTAAAGATCTCGTAGTCAGCAAAGACAAAGAGACAACTAAGGCTTTCTCTGGCCTTTCCTGAGTCTGTAGTGATACTTGCATAAGCCCACAACACTCGAGACCACCATGTTATGTGAAAGCTTATCAAGACCACCATGGTTATGTGAAAGACAAGACAACTTGTCTTATCAGAACTTCTACTACATTTATGGCTTGTCGACTGGTCTGTTGCTTGCTCCAGACTGTAGCATGGCATTAAACTAGGTGTCAGGTTGGCCATCCCAGATTGTTTGCTACTGTTCCTGGATTATTTCTCTACTGTTTGCAACAGTTTGCCCTGGCATGGATTTTACCAAGCTCCCATAACAAATCAAATCAGACCCTTTGGCAGCAGAGAGCTAAGATCTCACATCCCGCCCTGTATTCCACGTGAAGAACTTGTAGGGAAGAAATGGAAGACTCTGGGAAATTAAAGTTTTACTGAGCTCTGCCCACCAGAGCGACAGCTAGCTCTACCCACCACCAGTCCCTCCCATCAGGTAACTTGCACAAGCCTAATCCACCAGAAGGCAGATGGCAGAAGCAACAACTACAATCCTGCAGCCTGTGGAAAAAAACCCACATTCACAGAAACATAGACAAGATGAAAAGGGAGAGGGCTATGTACCAGATGAAGGAACAAGAAAGAAACCCCAGAAAAACAACTAAATGAAATGGAAATAGGCAACCTTCCAGAAAAAGAATTCACAATAATGATAGTGAAGATGATCCAGGACCTCGGAAAAAGAATGGAGGCAAAGATTGAGAAGATGCAAGAAATTTTTAACAAAGAACTAGAAGAATTAAAGAACAAACAAAGAGAGATGAACAATACAATAACTGAAATGAAAACTACACTGGAAGGAGTCAATAGCAGAATAACTGAGGCAGAAAAATGGATAAGTGACCTGGAAGACAGAATGGTGGAACTCACTGCTGAGGAACAGAATAAAGAAAAAAGAATGAAAAGAAATGAAGACAGCCTAAGAGACCTCTGGGACAACATTAAACGCAACAACACTGGCATTACAGGGGTCCCAGAAGGAGAAGAGACAAAGGACCCAAGAAAATATTGGAAGAGATTATAGTCAAAAACTTCCCTAACATGGGAAAGGAAATAGCCACCCAAGTCCAGGAAGTGCAGAGAGTCCCATACAGGATAAACCCAAGGAGAAACACGCCGAGACACATAGTAATCAAATTGGCAAAAATTAAAGACAAAGAAAAATTACTGAAAGCAGCAAGGGAAAAATGACAAATAACATACAAGGGAACTCCCATAAGGTTAACAGCTGATATCTCAGCAGAATCTCTACAAGCCAGAAGGGAGTGGCATGGTATACTTAAAGTGATGCAAGGGAAGAACTTACAACCAAGATTACTCTACCCGGCAAGGATCTAATTCAGATTTGATGGAGGAATCAAAAGCTTTACAGACAAGCAAAAGCTAAGAGAATTCAGCACCACCAAAATAGCTCTTCAACAAATGCTAAAGGAACTTCTCTAAGTGGGAAACACAAAAGAAGAAAAGCACCTACAAAAAGAAACCCAAAACAATTCAGAAAATGGTCATAGGAACATACATATCGATAATTACTTTAAACGTGCTTGGATTACATGCTCTAACCCAAAGACACAGGCTCGCTGAATGGATACAAAAACAAGACCCATATATATGCTGTCTATAAGAGACCCACTTCAGACCTAGGGACACATACAGACTGAAAGTAAGGGGATGGAAAAAGATATTCCATGCAAATGGAAATCAAAAGAAAACTGGAGTAGCAATACTCATATCAAACAGACTTTAAAATAAATAAAGTTACAAGAGAAAAGGAAGGAAACTACATAATGATCAAGGGATCAATCCAAGAAGTAGATATAACAATTATAAATATATATGCACCCAAAATAGGAGCACCTCAATACATAAGGCAACTGCTAACAGCTATAAAAGAAGAAGTCGACAGTAACACAATAATAGTGGGGTACTTTAACACCTCACTTACTCCAATGGACAGATCATCCAAACAGAAAATTAATAAGGAAACACAAACTATAAATTACACAATAGACCAGATAGATTTAATTGATATTTATAGGACATTCCATGCAAAAACAGCAGATTACACTTTCTTCTCAAGTGTGCACAGAACATTCTCCAGGATAGATCACATCTTGGGTCACAAATGAAGCCTAGTAAATTTAAGAAAATTGAAAAAATGTCAAGCATCTTTTCTGACCACAATGCTATGAGGTTAGATATGAATTACAGGGAAAAAATGTAAAAAACACAAACATATGGAGGCTAAACAATATGTTACTAAATAAACAAGAGATCACTGAAGAAATCAAAGAGGAAATCAAAAAATACCTAGAGACAAATGACAATGAAAACAAGACAATCCAAAACCTATGGGATGCAGCAAAAGCAGTACCAAGAGGGAAGTTTATAGCTATACAAGACTACTTCAAGAAACAAAAGAATCTCAAATAAACAATCCTACCTTACACCTAAAGGAACTAGAGAAAGAAGAACAAACAAAACCCAAAGTTAGCAGAAGCAATGAAATCATAAAGATCAGAGCAGAAATAAATGAAATAGAAACAAAGAAAACAATAGCAAAGATCAATAAAACTAAAAGGTGGTTCTTTGAGAAGATAAACAAAATTGATAAACCATTAGCCAGACTCATCAAGAAAAAGAGGGAGAGGACTCAAATCAATAAAATTAGAAATGAAAAAGGAGAAGTTAAAACAGACAGAGGAGAAATACAAAGCATCCTAAGAGACTACTACAAGCAACTCTACCCCAATAAAGTGGACAACCTGGAAGAAATGGAGAAATTCTTAGAAAGGTATAACCTTCCAAGACTGAACCAGGAAGAAGTAGAAAATATTAACAGACCAATCACAAGTAATGAAATTGAAACTGATTAAAAATCTTCCAGCAAACAAAAGTCGAGGACCAGATGGCTTCACAGGTGAATTCTATCAAACATTTAGAGAAGAGCTAACACCCATCCCTCTCAAACTCTTCCAAAAAATTGCAGAGGAAGGAATACTCCCAAACTCATTCTATGAGGCCTCCATCACCCTGATACCAAAACCAGACAAAGATAGTATAAAAAAAGAAAATTACAGACCAATATTACTGATGAATATAGATGCAGAAATTCTTAACAAAATACTAGCAAACAGAATCCAGCAACACATTAAAACGATCATAGACTATGATCAACTGGGATTTATCCCAGGGATGCAAGGATTCTTCAATATATGCAAATCAATCAACGTGATACACCATATTAACAAATTGAAGAAGAAAAACTATATGATCATCTCAATAGATGCAGAAAAAGCTTTTGACAAAATTCAACACCCATTTATGATAAAAACTCTCCAGAAAGTGGGCGTAGAGGGAACATACCTCAATATAATAAAAGCTGGATAGGAAAAGCCCGCAGCAAACATCATTCTCAATGGTGAAAAACTGAAAGCATTTCCTCTAAGATCGGGAACAAGACAAGGATGTCCATTCTCACCACTACTATTCAACATAGTTTTGGAAGTCCTAGCCACGGCAATCAGAGAAGAAAAAGAAATGAAAGGAATCCAGATTGGAAAAGAAGTCAAACTGTCACTGTTTGAAGATGACATGATACTATACATAGAGAATCTTAAAGATGCCACCAGAAAACTACAAGAGCTAATCAATGAGTTTGGTAAAGTAGCAGGATACAAAATTAATGCACAGAAATCTCTTGCATTCCTATACACTAATGATGAAAAATCTGAAACAGAAATTAAGGAAACACTCCCATTTACCATTTCAACAAAAAGATTAAAATACCTAGGAATAAACCTAGGGAGACAAAACACCTATATGCAGAAAACTGTAAGATACTGATGAAAGAAATTAAAGATGATACCAACAGATGGAGAGATATACCATGATCACGGATTGGAAGAATCAATATTGTGAAAATGACTACACTACCCAAAGCAATCTACAGATTCAAAGCAATCCCTATCAAATTACCAATGGTATTTTTTTACAGAACTAGAACAAAAAATCATAAAATTTGTATGAAGACACAAAAGACCCCAAATAGCCAAAGCAGTCTTGAGGGAAATAAGTGGAGCTGGAGTAATTAGACTCCCTGCCTTCAGACTATACTACAAAGCTACAGTAATCAAGACAATATAGTACTGGCACAAAAACAGAAATACAGATCAATGGAAGAAGACAGAAAGTGCAGAGATAAACCCACGCACCTATGGTCAACTAATCTATGACAAAGGAGGCAAGGATATACAATGGAGAAAAGACAGTCTCCTCAATAAGTGGTGCTGGGAAAACTGGACAGCTACATGTAAAAGAATGATATTAGAACACTCCCTAACACCATACACAAAAACTCTTAGAGGAAAACATAGGAAGAACACTCTATGACATAAATCACAGCAAGATCTTTTTTGATCCGCCTCCTAGAGTAACGGAAATAAAAACAAAAATAAACAAATGGGACCTAATGAAACTTCAAAGCTTTTGCACAGCCAAGGAAACCATAAACAAGACCAAAAGACAACCCTCAGAATGGGAGAACATATTTGCAAACGAATCAACGGACAAAGGATTAGTCTCCAAAATATATAAACATCTGATGCAGCTCAATGCTAAGAAAACAAACAACCCAATCCAAAAATGGGCAGAAGACCTAAGTAAACATTTCTCTAAAGAAGACATACAGATGGCCAAGAAGCACATGAAAAGCTGCTCAACATCACTAATTATTAGAGAAATGAAAATCAAAACTACAATGAAGTATCACCTCACAGCACTTAGAATGGGCATCATCAGAAAATCTACAAATAACAAATGCTGGAGAGGGTGTGGAGGAAAGGGAACCCTCTTGCACTGTTGGTGGCAATGTAAATTGATACAGCCTCTATGGAGAACAGTATGGAGGTTACTTAGAAAACTAAAAATAGAATTACCATATGACCTAGCAATATCACTACTGGACATATACCCAGAGAAAACCATAATTCAAAAAGACACATGCACCCCAATGTTCACTGCAGCACTCTTTACAATAGCCAGGTCATGGAAGTAACCTAAATGCCCATCAACAAAAGAATGGCTAAAGAAGATGTGGTACATATATACAATGGAATATTACTCAGCCATAAAAAGGAATGAAACTGGGTCATTTTTAGAGATGTGGATGGATCTAGAGAGTGCCATATAGAATGACGTTAGTCAGAAAGAGAAAAAGAAATATCGTATATTAATGCATATATATGGAACCTATAAAAATGGTACAGATGAACCAGTTTTCAGGGCAGAAACTGAGACACAGATGTGGAGAACAAACGTATGGACACCAAGGAGGGGAAGCGGCAGGGGGTGGGGGTGGGGGTGGGGGTGCTGGTGTGCTGAATTGGGCGATTGGGATTGACATGTATACACTGATGTGCAAAAAATGGATGACTAATAAGAACTTGCTGTTAAAAAAATAAATAAAATAAAATGCAAAAATCCAAAAAAAAAAAAAAAGAAAAAGAAATGGAAGACCCTCCTCAGGATGAAACACCAGAGATTCCCACTATTCTTACAGAAGTTCTTGAATAAACATTTCTAAATTTGTTGTATGTCTTTGGTAAATTTCCAGAATCTTAAAGTAGTTGTTTTTGACAATTATGTCAATTTTTATCATTGCTTTTCAAGGAGAGGTTTTATTGAGCTCCTCACTAAACGATTCCAGAAGTTACCCCTGCTTACTCATTTAAAATGTACCTTGTGGGACTTCCCTGGTGGCACAGTGGTTAAGAATCCACCTGCCAGTGCAGGGGCCATGGGTTCGATCCCTGGTCCGGGAAGATTCCCCATGCTGCAGAGCAACTAAGCCCATGCGCCACAGCTAATGAGCTCTAGAACCCGTGAGCCACAACTACTGAGCCTGTGTGCCACAAGTACTGAAGCCCATGTGCCTAGAGCCTGTGCTCCACAAGAGAAGCCACTGCAATAAGAAGCCCATGCACCGCAACAAAGAGTAGCCCCCACTCGCCGCAACTAAAGAAAGCCTACACATAGCAATGAACACCCAACATAGACAAAAAAAAAAATCAACAAATATACCCTGCATCTCAATTCCCTAGCACATAGTGCTTTGTACACAGAAATCGTTCTACTATTTGAATTAAATGGAATTAAATGTAGGTGTTTGATTGCATTTATAAAATGTCATTTGTCCATTTGTACTTAATGTCCAAAATACATTCCTCTTTTGTTATCCCTCTTCTTCCGGATCAATTTTTTAAAACTACTGACTAAATACACTCGTGATTTTTGTCTAGCTACTCTTGTTATTTCTCTCTACCTCCTTAGGTGGCTCATTTTCTCATCTTTGTCTTTTATATGTTGGAATTTCCTAAAGCTTTGATCTCAGATCCTCTTCTTTCCTCACTTGATACTCTTTTCTGGGACACTTCATTCACAAGCCTGACTTCAGTGGGCTCCCTCTAAGTGCAGATGTACTAATGTCCAGGTCAGCTCTCTGAGCTCCACGCTTTCACTTCTTTCAGTCTAATTGATACCTCCTTTCTGATGCCACAAACATATCACATACTCAATATATCTAAGTCTGAACTCACGTTCTTCCTACCAGAACCTGTCCTATTCAAGGGTTTTCTATTTAATGGAATGGCAGGACAATCTACCCATTTGGGCCACTGTATAGTACATGGATATTCTTGCAATTGTACTTATTTGTGATTCCACATTCTGGTCATCACAAAAATGACTTTCATTGGTGCTTTTCATTCTACCCTCAGAGTTTATGATTTCTTATACAAACCTTCTCATAAAAAGTTAATGTGTCTCCACAAAATTATACAGTTGTGAGACCTTTCTTCTTGAAGAAAACAGCATTTTGGTGTTGTCTTCATAATGAAAATATGTGTACAATTGCCACTATACCAGAAGAATAAAATAATATAAATTTTAATACAGTACTCTTAAAAAGTTATTTCTTGGGGCTTCCCTGGTGGCGCAGTGGTTGAGAGTCCGCCTGCCAATGCAGGGGACACGGGTTCGTGCCCCGGTCCGGGAAGATCCCACATGCCACAGAGCGGTTGGGCCCGTGAGCCATGGCCGCTGAGCCTGCGCGTCCAGAGCCTGTGCTCCGCAACAGGAGAGGCCACATCAGTGAGAGGCCCGCGTACCACAAAAAAACCAACCAACCAAACAAACAAACAAACAAAAGTTATTTCTTGGTTATGATATTATGATATTAAAAACACTGGTTGCAGTATTAAAAATATTGCACTGAGGTAATTGTCTTTCTATATAGGAGTCAAATTTTTCCATCTATTTCAGAATAGTATTACATCCACTTCTCTACCAAAGTATTTAAGAGACACATACATGTCTGAAGAGGTTCCAAAAAAGGTCAGTTATAATGAGTAAGAGGTGAAAAAACAATACCTGTGCTGAGAAGATCAACTGCTAGAGAAGTATAAAGGGGAGTTTACAACAGTTTTCCAAAAGATTTACATTATTCTTCTGTCAAAATTTATTCCAAAGGCTCAAAATCCCAGCCAGGAAAGAAAGATGAAGATGATATCATCATTACAATTACATGGATGACAAAAATAATTGAGGTTCAGGGGAGATGGCTTATTCAATGTCAGAGAGCTATTATGGAGGAGAATTTTCTGCTTTTAGATTCTGGGCTTTTTTTACTCTAATAGCAATCACATAGCCAGTTGTTACACTCATTTGGTCAGTGTGGAAGGTTGGCAAATTTTTCAAATTATAAACAAAATGGATAGAATTCAAAGAAAAATTGTCCATTCATTTTAAAATAGTAAATTAATTCAGTTCAACAGTTTTAATGAGCCTGTGTTCTAAACCTAAGTCTGCCCCAGGAATTAAGTTGCAAACAATTGTGCTTTTGGTATAACTCATGATCTGCTAGGACAGGGGCAAATGCTTAAGTAAACCACATCAACAAAGATTTTCTATCATTTCAGAAACATGAACTTTTTGCATGCTAATGACATTTCAGAAAAAGAATCAATAATCATGTTAAAATCAAGTAAACTTTTTAAAGAAACACATCTCTAAGCATTTATTCTCCAGTCACTTTCAGAATAGAGAAAAATATGAAATGATTTTAAGTTAAAGCTATGGGGATACTGTAGTTTTATATAAATATATATATGGAAAATATAGCTTTGACATATTAATCATTCTAAAGCATATTTTAATGTAATTTAAGGGAAAAAATCTGAGAAAGTATATGCTATTCCTACCTAGATTCATAGAGATGGGAAATTAATTAAATTAGAAAGGTTATCATTAGACCTAAAAAATTCCACTTCTTTTTTTCCCTCCCTTAAATTTTTTTTTTATCCTCTTTGTTTGAAATTATATTCCCACCTAAGAAAGTGGGTGGTTGTTTTTTCTTCCATTGTAGCTTTTAAAGATCCTCTCTCACTTGTGGTCCCAAGATAGAATATGTGTTTGGTGAAAGAAGATCAACACACAATTTGTGACCAAAAAATGAAAAAGAACTCTCTGCTTTTGTGCCATTTCAAGTGATTTATTTTACTCAGCAGGTCTGTTTTATTGGCCTGGGAGTTTACTTTGCCCAGTGAGCCAAGATGGGTTGGCTGCAAAAAGTCCTTAGAAGTGCCAGACTCACACTGATCCAAAAATAACAACTATCAAATCAATAGCCTCTTAGCCTCTGGCAATGGCTGCATGCACTCAGCATCACTTGAGAATTTTATATTTGTTTGATTAACAAATAGAAGGTGGAAGAACAAAAACATAACATGATATTTGGCATAAGGATGAAAAACAGTAAGTTAAATAATGACTATAAATTATATCAAAATTAAATAAATGAAGTAAATTACTACTTGGCAGGTAATATGATGGTTGCTATCACATGACTTATATCAAATAATCATATTGACTTCTACATGAAAAATTTTATTTTTTACAGATGAGAAAATAAGGCTAGATGTGTAAATAATTTGCTGACTAATGTATTTAGGTGATCACCAATTAGCTATTATTTGAATAAACAAATGAATATACATTTTATGTGGCAAAATTAGGAGCAGAACCTAGTTCTTAAAAATGAAACTATGATTTTCTTTCCAATTTCAACACTTGTTTCAATGTAGAATTTGGGGAACAATTAATTTTATAATGTAAAAATACTTTAGATCTATGAAATTGTAATAAAAATGATTACCAAAAATTATTTTATTTTGTAGTGTCTGAAAATAGTTTCAACCTATTTTCCTTTATTATTTGGTTGCTGGTTCAATTTTTACTTTATCATATTTTTCAACTTATGTTAATAGAATTAATCTTTCCTGAGGATTGATTATATATAAGTTTAGCCTTAAGTGTTTATAAAATATTATTTTTTTAAAATAATCAAGGCTTCAATCTCAATGTAAAGGACTTGCTAATCTATATGTCTAATTGACATCTTCCTGATTCCTAATTTCCTATTTATAAACACTTACTAGGCATGCCTGTTTGGTTAATTACTATTAACCCAGCAAACAAAATAGAACTCATAACCTTTCTTCTTTAAGAGTCTTCTTTCTTTGTCTTCCTTGTAAAAGAGAAAACCAATAACCTTTTCTGAAAAAGATAAAGTACAAGACTGAAATACATTTCCTTCATGGGAGGAAATAACTGGTAGAAAATTAGAGACACATGTATTCATTAATATACTGCCTTGGGCAACATGTAAAACCAGAGGACAGACTAGCAGGAATGTCAGAATAACAGTGAAGTGGTTTGAATGGAGAAGGGTGGACCACTGAATTATACAGAAGATGTTGGAGGTGAAGAGAGATTTTTTAAATAGGTAGAGAATAAAGACAATCTATAGGTAATCAGTCCACAGATGCTTAATGCAGGCCTTGTTTTAATTCAGTTCAAAAGAATACACTCTTCATTCTTATGGGGTTCATTTTAAGAATTAATCTTAATGTATCAAATTTTCTGAAGATTTTACAACAACTAAGAAAAAACAGATATACATCACTATGTTTGTTAATGGCTTCTCTACCTTAAAAAATGGTTTTAAAAAAAGTTTGTCCTCTGAAATGTTCATAGAGGACAAGTATGGAAGGTAATTTAAAATTTCCAATGATCATCATCTCTCGTCTAATGATAAGAGTAGCACACTAGTGAATTTCGCATGAATCATAAAGGGCTACTGGGCACTGAAATCTAAACATTCCACAAAAGGAACTTAAGTGAAAGATCAATTTAACAGATGAAGTTCACCTCTAATCTACGTAATTGTTGCAGGACAGACATACACTACTCAGAACTAAAAGAAAGAAAACAGCAGTGGTTTGCTTCAGGCCAAGAGATAGATGTCTCTAGGATTATCAAGATGAGCTGGTGTCTTAGGTCATGCATGGTTAGGCCACTTTTAGGCATTACAATGCGGTAAGAAATAAAGAATAAGAATCTGTATGTAGCTCCAGTAGTAGAAAGACCTCTGAATTCTGATGTTTCCTTCACACCCTAATGGTATAAGGGTCAAAAGCCTCATTTTCTTGGCTACTTAATCAGACTTGTTTTTTTTCCTCTGGAAAACAAGGGTGAATTCAAGGAGCTGTGTAAATTTTATATATTATAATGTTTGTATCACTTCTTTGCTGGTTTGCTAGTGAACCGAAGTATATCCCCGTAGGCAAAGATCTGTGTTTGGCCAGGCTCAGCTTGACCCATCATGAGTTTATCAACTAATTAATCTAGATTTTGAATATGAAAGCTTTAAATATTGTTTTTGTTTCTTGGTTTAAATTATAGGATATTATTCAAGGATATATCAAAATCTCAGTTTCTTGATTTATAGTGAGATCTGATAGAACTACGAGACCATTTCTACAGCCATATTTAACTTTAAAAAGTATTAAGATATAGAAAGATAAAAATATTTGAAAGATATCTACCTCTGGTCATTCTGTTTATATACTGTATTTTACTGATTGCCCCAGGTCTATAAGTAGTTAAATTCATCTCATTAGTTCAGCAAGGATTATGTTGTTTCCTTGCACAAGCACTGTTCAAAGTGCTGTAGATATACAAATAAATAAGCTATCTTTCATTTCTCAAAGATATAAGTAACTGAAGAAAGTATTAAAGGTGCTCTGATAAAAGAAAGCAAGGATCATTATGAAGGCATAATATAAGTAGTGCCAAATAATTTGTTTTTGATAATTTTAATTATAATATGAAATTTATAGTTGGGTAATCATTTTTGTTTCAGCAGTAAAACACTTACAGGGACCAGAGTCTCCTGCTAGGATTTGAGCAACAGCTTATTTTACAAAGAGAGCCAAGTAGCCAAGGAGTTTATGCTGCCAAGTAAGAAATCTATACATTCAAAAGATTAGTGTCAGGCCTAGGGTTTTCATTACTTGAACTGCACAAAACTTAAGTTGCACACTCAGGTTCACTTTTTCCACATGGAGAGTTCAATCAGATACTGGAATTAAGTCTTCAGGTACTGAAGTGAAGTTTTCCTTTCTCTTAGAGTTAATAGCATTAGCAATGTTCACATCACAGTAAGGATGATGATGATTCCGTTGAAGTTCATGCCAGAAACCACTCTAAAGTTATAATAAAACTGCCTGAATATCAATAATAGTCTACCACTGAATAACTATTTTCTCCACAATAGTCTTTTTTTATTTGCCTAAGAACATGCAATCCATTTTCTTAAGGCCAGTAACAGAGGAAATTTTAAATGTAAATTTTTATGTAGTGCTTGTATAGAAATTCTTACTAAATGTTAATGATAATAAAAGGTCACAGGTACGTTGCCACTACTTGTTTCAAAGGATCAAAATGTCTAAACTTTTAGCAGCTATTTATGAATATAACACTTATACAAATATAAAAGAAATCAATAACATATTTTTTCTTATAGCTATACTTGAATAAGCAATAATAAACAGCAAAACTTAGGTTTGCAATTCCTTTGCTCATTACAGGTTTACAGAGAAAATTACTGAAATATGCTGGCATTTTTCCAGCTATTAGTAAAGTCTTTCTTGAGTTTCTCCTTTCTATAAATGGTCTTGTATATGATCAGATAGAGGAATCAAGTGCTACAAAGGGAGTATTTCAGGATTATTTTGTGAATAAAAATGTCATGGACAAAAAGAATAATTGATGTTGCCCTTGGAACTCCACTTATGAATGTCATGAAGCAATTTTTTTGTGAAAAGGCATGATAACACAAACACAATACAATTCACTTATCTGTCTGCAAAAACTAAGGCCTGGAGAGAAGCATGATTCCTTAAATCATAAATCTATAACTTTTTTATCTGTCCATCTCCAAAAGTTATTTTGTAGTTTACCAATGCTTCTGTAAATGTATTTTAGGAAGCTTTGTTCCAACTGACCTAAATTCAGTTTTTTCCCTTGTTTGGTTAGGGCTCATTCATTTATCAGTTTTAATTTTATTTTATCATATATATTCTAATGCAAAAAAGAAAAAAGTGTGGAAAATAATTATATCAATATTTCAGCTTAGATTTTTAATCATAAGATTTATGTTCTACAGAAATGGCTGGTGGATGATTTAATTGTATTACTTAGTTCACCAAACTTATAGAACACTTTTTCTGTTTTTCAACAACTTTATTTCAGGCAATTTAAAAAGGACTTCCTTCATGCCTACTCAAACCAACTACTTGTTCAAATACCCATGGAATTCAATATGAATCATTTCCACTTGAGTGAAAAACTGTTTCACAAGCCAGCAAATCTCAGGAAGTAAGAATATCTGTTCTGGTCATATACTGTCCACTGATACAACTCATCCTTTATTACCATTGCCATATTTTTGTAACAGTGGATCCAGCTGTGGGACTCTTGAGAAAAAATTTTATGTTTCTAAATGCTTAAGGCTTTATGATTATATATAATATTTCTGAATATATAAATTCTAATATATATAATTATAATACATATACATTACAATACTTGAATAACCATCTCTTTTAAATTTCTCAATTATAAAATGGTATTTGTCAAAATATTTTGTGTAACTACACCTCCCACCTCCACTTATAACCCAAGGAAGAGGTTCTACTAAGCGTTTCTAAGATAGAAATGGCAATGAATATCCCTAGGAAGGATTATGTTCTTAACATTAGAAGTTCCTATTATTAGAGTCCTTTTGTAAAAGTTAATGGAAACTTTAACTGATGCTTTACCTATGTATGTACATAAGATTTTATTGAAGAAACCCAAGAAAAAGTAGCTCTTTTAAAAAGAAAAGAGAAATTTTAGTGAAGCATTTGTCAAAAATATAGAAAATTGAAGTTGTTACTAAACAATTTGGAAGATCACCTTTAGCCATTTGATAGACCATAAAGCTAAGGATCAAATTAAAAATGAACAGTAACGTCCTAGCTAAAATGAATAGTCATCTGATTAAATATCTATTTTACTAATCATTTATTGGCTGATTGATGAGATGTGTTATAAAGTCAGTGGATGATTAGTGAAATAATGAGCAGGAACCTCATTAGCCTGTGCCCTGTGTAAGTTGTGGATGATCAGGATACCTGGCTGAGTTGTTTTGATCAGGAAATATTAATCTCTGTTGAAAGAGGCCACCGTATCAGGGAAGACAAAATAAAAATAAAGACAAATAATTACAACCACAACAATGATTATATTACATAAAAGAGTGTTTTCAACATGTCAAGAACTTTTCTAGAAGATATCCTCATTTTATGTTCCTCCTGCTTAGCAGATAAAAAAAACTGAGGCACAAATAATTTTTCCCAATATTACATAACTAGTAAATGACAAAGCTGGGATTTGAACACAGGCAAAATTGGATCCAGAATTTGAATTTTTAAACATTATGCTTAAAAGTGTTCAGATACCACGGGAGGAGGCATAAGAGGTTATGAACTGTGGAAAAAACCATGAATTCCAGTTACCTGGGTTACAGCTTTTAGCAGCATATTTCTCATTGTCTTATATTTCTCCAAAGTTACTACTCCATTTTATTATATACCATGTTTGCACGTCAAATCCTCCAGGTCCACTAAGCTCTCAGCTTCATATTAATGTCTTCAGTTTCCTTAGTTCTCCAGACTTTTTTTTTTTAAATTAAGAAACTTATAAGCTATAAAATATGTGGATTATGCTAATAGCCCCTTGAAATCTTTGGTAAAAAATAAAGTTTTCTTATATACCTTGATTATCATGTACATTTAAAAACTGGTTAAAGGACTAAACATTAAGTATGGTAAACTACAATGAACTGAGCTGTGAAAAACAAATGGTTTCAGTTCTTGTCTTATGACAGATATTCACTAAATATCTAGCGGAAGTGGTAAAGAAGCATACAAATTACATTTGCAAGTAATGCTAAATTTGAGATTTCACCACTATATAGGTAGGATAGAAGAAGAAACCATGAGACCTCCTAGGACTCAGAAATACAGGAAGAGTAACAGAGGATGAAGGTGGTATTTATTATTAGAGATTTATAGTCTGTGGTTATAAAGAAATCTGAGATTGAAGCAAACTCTCATCAGAGTATGGACATTTCCTCTATGAATATGTATTTTAAATCTTAATTTTCACTCTGCTTCTGTGCTATTCTTTGTTTTAATTTTGAAGGAATATAAATGATTAATCTTGATCCTCAACTATTTATAAACTAGTTGATAGATTATTTCCTATATGTCCACCTATTGTATATTCTGATTTGGAAAGAAACAGTGAGACAAAGGCTCAATCATCAATAAAATGTCCTCATCCAGTGACGGGAGTCGGGGAGATGACACACAGCAATCAATTACAGTTGGCTGGGGATCAGGAGTCCAAGATAACAGTTCTGGCTGTACCACTAAATTCTCTTTCTAATTTTAGAAATATAGTTGACCTCACTGAACTTCAGTATTTTAGAATTTAGGATAATGTAATATTTAGGGTCATCTCCAGCTCCAAAATACATCAATTGTGTAAATAAGAATCTACTAAAAATACCTTGAGAAAAATATATTTTATATCTCACTGTGAACTATAAGGAGTTAATAAGATGTGAGGGACTCACCTGAGACAGAAAGTTCTATAAACAGTATAGATCTTACTATTTTCTGAGCCTAAAGCAATGTTTTTTAAACAAAGGACTTATGGATTGAGAAGGTAATTAACTTAGTATATTTACTTAAGCTTTTTGTTTAAAATTTTCTATTTTTGATTTTCCTTATTTTTATAACCTACGGAAATGCTATAATTAATATTCCTAACTAACCTAAATGTTCCTTTATGCATTAAATTGTGAAATATGCACAGTTTAAGCACCCCCGATGCATTTATAGGATATATCCTTCCCGTTGATTATTTGACAATATTAGCAATAAGAGATTATGTAGATCTAATAAGCTTAAATCTTAAATTTCATATAGAAACTCTTGTTGACCCATACATTTTAATCTTTAATGCAACCGAAATGTGCCACGTGTTCTAGAAGCTTTTCCTTTATGAAAATGATCATGGACACCAATACTATCTGCAGTGCTATTCTGAGAAACTGACTAAATAAAAATAATTGAAACCCTAGAGATAATAGAACATCAAAACTTCCACATAGGGTAGCATAGTTAGTTTAGAGAACTAGAGGGCAAATAGTCAGCAACTTAAGAAAACTTGCAAGTCATATCAAAGATTAGCCTGAATAAAATATTTTTTTTCTTCTTTCTCAGGGACAGAAACAACTCAGAAGTACCATATATTGAACAAGAAATTATCTGATTTTTAAAAAACACAACTTTTATTAAACCATCATAGAGATAACATGGGAATAAAGAAATTGCATTTACATGTCCTAACACAGAAAAGAACGCAAAACATAGTGTGGTTGTATGAAAGCCTATATTTTTCAAATTATTAAAAGGCACAAGGGAAAACTGGTGCATACTGTGAATGTGTAGGTTTAAGTTAGATTGGAGGAATAGAGTTTGCTTTGAAATTTGTGAACAGAGAGCTTTCCAGGTCTCGTTTAGTCTCATTTAGTAAATCTCCATATTGGAGACTACAGAAATTTAGATAACATCAAAACTTATCAGATAGTCATTGAGAACCTGTTTTCATTTTTCCCTGACTTTGCATTCATTCTGAATATAACCCAAAAAACAGATTAAAGTTAACCAAACCAAAGTGGAATGTAATGTAATTATTTTCAGGTCAAATGGATACTGACTTGATCTGTTAGAAGAAATAAGGAATACCAACTTGAAAAAAAAAAAACTATAACTACTAAACAGAAATTCTTTGGGAAAAATAGGCAGAGATTATGAGTGGTAATATAAAAGTATATGGAATTAAGTAGTATTTTACTTCTGTTATAAATGTATGCCTCAATTTTCTCCTTAGTTTACTTCCTTCTTTTGCCTTTTTTTTTTCATCAAACACTGGTATAAAGTACTTTTAACAACTCACTGTTTCCTCAAAGTTTAATGGAATCACAATGATAAATAGATTTCCATGTTACATAATAAACAGTGGAGGTAAGCGCATCATTTCTCACCCATATCAGACTTGAGTGTCTTCCAAAGCAGAGGAGAAAACTGATCTCAGAATTATGTCATTGATAAAACTTTAATAATTCCTGGTGTGATTGTGAATAGGCATTTGTTATGTTACTTCATTATCCTATTAACCCACTTTAAATAAAGCCAAATTCAGATTTGGCAAAAAATCTCTATATTCCTCACATTTTCAAGACTCCAAACCATCTTACCTTAAAGTGTGTCCTATAAATTAATTCTGCTTTTAAACTATTAAACTCACATCTGCCCACAAATCCAATATTTATTTATTTCTTGACTCTCTAGGACTATACCTTCAAAAATGGTAGCCACTAGCTGCACAATGCTAATTTAAATTATAATTTAAGTATAAAAGTAAATTCAATTAAAATTCAATTCATCAACTCACAGTTAATGTCATATTCAATGAGGAAAGACTGAAAGGTTTTCCTCTATGATCAGGAATAAGACAAAGATGCCCACTCTCATCACTTCTACTCAATATAGCATTGGAAGTCCTTGTCAGAGTAATTAGTCAAGAAAAAGAAATAAAAGGCACACATTGTAAACAGATAACTAAAATTATCTCTGTTCACAGATAACATGATCTCGTATTTAGAAAACCCTAAAGGTTTCACAAAAAAATCTGTTATAAATAATAAACAAATGCAGCAGAGTTGAAGAATACAAAATCACAAGCAAAAATCAGTTGTGTTTCTAAACACTAGCAATAAACAGAAAAAGAAGAAAACAATTCCATTCACAATAGCATCAAAAGAATAAAATACTTAGGAATAAATCTAACCAAGAAGGTAAAAGATTTGTTCACTGAAACTACAAAACATTTCTTAGAGAAGTTAAAAATGACACAAATAAATGAAAGACATCTATGTTCATGGATTGGAAGACTTAATTGTTATGATGCCAATGCTGCCTAAAGTGATCTACAGATTCAGTGCAATCCCTATCAAAATCCCAATGATATTTTTTGCAGACACAGAAAAGAATCATCCTAAAAATCATATGGGAACTCAAAAGAGAACTCAAATAGCAAAAATAGTTTTGAAAAAGAAAAACAAACTTGGAAGACTCAGAATTCCTGATTTTGAAGCATGCTGCAAAGCTACAGTAATCAAAATTCTGTACTGGCATTAAGAGAGACATATAAACCAATGGAATAAAATGGAGGGTGCTGATATATAAACCTGAGCATATACTCAAATGACCTTCAACAAGGGTGTCAAGACCATTCAATGGGGAAAGGATAGTCTCCAACAAATTGTTCTGGGAAAGTTGGATATCCACATGATAAAAAATAAAATTGGATTCTTACACTGCATACAAAAATTAACTCTAAATGGACTAAAGACCTAAACATAAAACCCAATACTATAAAAATCCCCATATAAAAACATAGGGAAAAACTTTTTGACATTGGATTCAGCAATGACTTTTTTGGATATGATAGCAAAAGCACAGGTGACAAAAGAATAAATACACATATATTATGACATCAAACTTTAAAATTTTGTTCATCAAAGGATACAATGAACAGTAAACAGGCAAAACATACGGAATAGGAGAAAATACTTGCCAATCAAAGATCTGATAAGGGATTAATATCCAGAATATATGAAGAACTACAACTCAATAACAAAAATCTAATAACCCAATTTCCAAAAAAAAGAGGGAAAAGACTTAAACAGACATTTCTCCAAAGATGATATATAAACGGCTAACAAGCATATGAAGAGATGCTCAACATCACTAATCATGAAAGAAATGAAAATCAAAATCACAGTGAGATATCATCTCACATTCATTAGTAAGGCTACTATTAAAAAAAAAAAAAAAAAAGAGGGCTTCCCTGGTGGCGCAGTGGTTGAGAGTCCGCCTGCCAATGCAGGGAACGTGGGTTCGTGCCCCGGTCTGGGAAGATCCCACATGCCGCGGAGCAGCTGGGTCCGTGAGCCATGGCCGCTGAGCCTGCACGTCCGGAGCCTGTGCTCCACAACGGGAGAGGCCACAACGGTGAGAGGCCCACGTACCACACAAAAAATATATAATAAAATAAATAAATAAATAATAATAAATTTTGGCAGAGATGTGGAGAAATCGGTATGTGCACTGGGATTTAGTGGGACTGTAAAATCGGACATTTATGGTAAACAGTAAAAACAGTTAAAATATTAAAATAACAGTAAGAATAATTAAAGTTAAAAATAGAATTACTCCTATAATCTGGCAATCCCACTTCTGGGTGTATATCCAAAAGAACTGAGAGCAGGATCTCGAAGTGTTACTTGCACACGTTTATAGTAGCATTATTTACACAATAGCCAAGAGGTGGAAGCAACCCAAATGTCCATGGACAAATTGATAAACAAATTGTGATATATCCATACAATGGAACACAATGCAACCTTAACAAAGAAGGAAATCCTGTCACATATTACAATTAAGGACATTCTTAAGGACATGATGTTTGGTGAAGTAAGCTAGTTACAAAAGGACAAATACCGTATGACTCCACTCATATGAGGTATCTAAAGTAGTCAAACTAATAGATATAGAAAGTACAATAGTACTTCCAGGGGCCGGAGGGAAGGGACAAAGGGGAGTTATTGTTTAATACATACAGAATTTCAGTTCTGCAAGATGAACAGGTTCTGGAGATCAGCTCTACAACAATATAAATATATTTAACACTATTGAACAAAAACTGGTAAGGATAGTACATTTTATGTGTTTTTTACCACAGTAAAAAACATGAAAAAAAAGATTCAGTTCCTTTGTTACCCTACCTACATTTCAAGTGTTCAGTAATTAGTGTATGCCATATTGGACACCCAAATTATAGAACATTTCCATCTTTACAGAAAGTTTGACTGTACAGCCCTGCTCTAGAAGCTTACTTTATCCTTTGCTCCAATCTATTATTCTATCTTCACTTGCTTTTCTATAGACCAGATCTCACAGACGTTCACTACAGATTTTTACACTTTCAACATATTGACTCCTTCCACTCTTCATTTCACCATTAAAACAAGTACCAAACACTGTATCAACACAAATTTCCATCTTTTATTTGCCACCAAAGCTGCTAAACAGTACAAAAGAAAAACAACAGAAACAGAAATGCAAAACTGTGAAAATTGTGCTATTATAAATTCACTGTTCCCATTATCAGTCGATCAACCTTCAAAATACCTGAAATTATCACACCCTCATCTCCTTCTCCACAGTCAAGCTATCCTAAAATTTTATCACTTTTTTCATGCCCTTCCACTTTTCTCTGCAAATGCACTTGCCTCTGTGAAATAGAAATAAGTGCAGCTATAGCAGATAATCTGTCAGTTGTTGTCCTACTACAGGGGGTTCGAGGGATTGGGGGATGAAATTTTTTTTTTTTAATATATGACGAAGAACTTACAGTGGCACACACAAGCTTGATCTGTGAGACTCTGACATGTGAGGATGTGAGGAAGTCTCTCACAGCATGAAACTCTCCAGAGGCTATGGGAGCATGAGGGCAACATCCAGAAAGGGAGAAAGGTATTGAAAAGGGGGTTACATGTCTAGGTGATGTTGATCATCAGCATGACAGAGAGTCTCTGGTTTAGAGAGCTTGGAAGGGCAGCAGCAACTTGAGGTCTTCATGGTGCCAGATTTTAAACTGTCCATGGTTAGCAGATGGTAAGCCCAGTTTCATGGGGTGGGCAAAGCAAGCAGACTGAAGATGGCAAAATAGCTGATTTGGGCTAGGTTTAAAATAATTGGATGTATAAAAATTTCAGTTTAGCACCAGCAGGATTTTGTGCTAATAATGAATGGGTCTCAGCCTGCTGTGAAGAAACAATCAATCTAGGGGCCAATATACAAAAGCCATCTTTGGGTCATTTATATAACACCTACTTATTTGAATCACCTACAGCCTACACACTTCTTTCTTCTTTAAAGTTTCATAAATGAGGACCTTTCCTCTTTTCCAAGCCTAATCTCTCTTCTTCTGCTCTGGATTCTATCCCTTGTTGATCATCAGGAAATGAGACTAAGCAATAGGGCCCTCCTTCACCTGAATGTCATTTATGAAATATGGGAAGAGAAAAAAAAACAACTGTTGCTATTAAGAAATTAGTGCTCTGCTTCTGCTGAACATAGGATAACTCTGTATTTATCTTGAATTTTCATTGAATAGTTTGAATTAACAAGGGGAAAAATGCTTATTAGGAACTTTTTTCTACTTCCTTCCCTAAAACTCAAGATTGTGATTAGAGTTCTTTAGGTAACACAGGTTTATACCTTAATGGAATAGAGGGGATGAAAAGAACACTTTTAATTACTTCTTTGCAATCTGTGTCACACAACAAACATAATGCCCAAGGGTGAGCTTTAAACCTAATACCTCTCTTTGATTCAAATACTTCTTTACTCTATATACATATTTTTAAGTTTAACATTATTATATTTCTCTCATAATATTTAAGCAAAATCAGACTTTCTCTGTCTTAAAATAAATATATACTAGTGCACGAGTACACACACACAAACACACATACTCA
The DNA here is from genome assembly GCF_964341445.2 of Mesoplodon mirus. Classification (NCBI taxonomy): domain Eukaryota; kingdom Metazoa; phylum Chordata; class Mammalia; order Artiodactyla; family Ziphiidae; genus Mesoplodon; species Mesoplodon mirus. The sequence goes on along the minus strand of NC_138989.1, from coordinate 45,503,341 downwards.
CTAATGGCCTCTGGATCTTGGTATTCAACTTCCCTCTAGACAGCGAGGCCTTTGAGGGAATATAATCAGTGTTAGCAGATACCTACAGAATGAGTTAAACTTCCCTTTTTATATCATAATTCATAACTGCATACCCTTCTTACATTATGTAATATATAATATTTTATTCAAAATATGAATTATATTTCAATATGATACATAGTTTTATGTTTTATAGTTTTTGTATTCTATTTAGAGACTTGAAAGATAAAGAGAATTTGTACAGATCTGCATCATTTTGTTAACTATGCTATCGTAGGCAAGTTACTTGATCTTACAGCTTTATTTGCTCCTAGATAACCAGGAATAAAACTGTGTGAACTACATAACACAATCAGAAGATGAAACATATACAGCTTGTCTAGTAAGTAGAAAACCTTCAATCAAAATTTACTACTAGAACAGAAACATCTATGTACCAACAGTCATTCTCACTTCATCCTACATTTTCCCCTTACTAATCAAACCTCAGGGGAAGCACTGGAATCAGTCTTAGCCTCTTGTGGATTTTCATCACATTTTCGCTATAGATTCATTTAGGATTGTGCATATAATCTAGTTTGGCTACTGGAATATAAAAGAATTATCTTTGGAATTCTAAGAAATATTGATCCTCCTAATGAAAAGAGAACGAAGAGCATAAGGACCCAAATCTTTATGCTATTCTTCCAGCTTTTGGACAATGGCCATGTGAAGACGATGCCAGGCACCACTGTGGCCCTCTTGACACCACTGGGGGAGTCATCACTGGCACACTAACTAAATCTGAAAAGGGTCTGGGTCCTAGATGACTTCACTAAATTGTGAAGCCAGCCCCAGACAAATAAAAGCCTATTGCTTAAGCAAAATTTAACTAAATACTGTCTTTCTCACAGCATTCTAATGCAGCTGCTAGTAGTAGTACGAGGAGTATTACATGCTATCTTCAGAACTGAGCGTTCATGCCCATAAAATTGAGAGCAGTTGATCATTTTTATTGTCTCAATCTATTCATTATTATTACCCTTAGCTCTGCCTTCCACAACTTATTCATAGGTAATTTTTCTTCTTCTTAGAATGCTTTTCTTGGTTTCCTTTTTTGTCACTAAGAAAAAGCATAAATAACAGTTCCCTCACATTTTACTAAATTTTTAAACTACCTCTCCAAATATTTGCAATATATTTCTCTAAACTTTTTTTCTGACTCACACAATTCTCCTTTATATTTTACCTCTTACATCATGGGTCACATTTTTTTTTTTTTTTTTTTTTTGGCAGTACACGGGCCTCTCACTATTGTGGCCTCTCCTGTTGTGGAGCACAAGCTCTGGATGCGCAGGCTCAGCGGCCATGGCTCATGGGCCCAGCCGCTCCACGGCATGTGGGATCCTCCCAGACCGGGGCACGAACCCGTGTCCCCTGCATCCGCAGGCGGACTCTCAAGCACTGTGCCACCGGGGAAGCCCCATGGGTCACATTTTTAATATTAATTCTCAATTTCTAGTTATTTTCCGTTTATTTTTTTTTACTTTTAATTTTTTAATTTTTTATATTTTTGCCTTTGACATATATAAAACTCCTTTAACAGAAATGAATATTTGAAAAATATTTGATTTATATGGCTTGTATGCATTCTACTTTTCTTCATTTATCCCTCTATTTCCCTGGTCTTTTTTTTTTTTTTTTTAAAGTATTCACATATTGCTTTCTTTCTGGAGGTCACATGTCATATATTCTGAGTTCTGAGCACTTTAGTTTGAGCTATACTCATCCTCAAAGAATCCAGTTTTCTAACATTTGTCTTTAGTAATGCATAGACTTTTTAAAAAGCCAAACAAAGCAAAACACTCAAACAAAAAATATGCAATATTTTCCTAAAATAACATAGAACACAAATAATAAACAGATAATATTAAAATACCTAGAGGTAAAATATAATTTATCTTTAACTGTGATGTATTATGGTGATGGAATTATAAATCTATACTGAATAAGTAAATATGCACTCATTACCCTCAGAACAATCAAATGAGATGTTAATAAATTAGGTACTATCCTTTTCTACAGGAAACATGCATCTAGGTTTACGTATTAGGTTGGATAGAAGAATGTAAAATGAACAGTCTGGGGTATTTCTTTCAACTCTTTATCACAAACTTTAAGGAACCTAGAAATAACTAGTGGTAGCAAACATTAGCTCAGACAAAATTACTAAAATTTACCCCAATAATATAATAGCAGTGAGTAAAAACTTATCTCTCCCTATTACCTTTACATAAAGCTGATAGTTTTATGAATGTATAATAAAAGTCAATTACTATTTATTCAGACAAATCATGGAGATTCCAGGATATTTACATTTTCTTCTTTGTACTTAAAGTGTTATGAACACCATTGGTAACTTAGAAAATGCTGAGATTCCTTCCCATACTAAGACTGTCAAGATTGTTCCTTAATGTGGAACAAAGTTCAGTCATTCTCATTTTTTTAAGCCCTGCCAGAGTAGATATAACGGTTTCAAAAGGTAAAACACCAAGTGGATATTATGTTAAAATTTAGAAGAAGACTGTGATCTCAGCTTTGTTTTGGGAAAAGCTAACCTTTGAAGAGTTCCTTTAAGAAATTCCTGACGAGACCTGAATTGCTTTCTGCTCCTGACTCCACCAGCTCTAGAAGCCCTTCTTGTAATCTATCTCTACCAGGGGTTACACAATTCTCTGAATGTTGAAACATATGCCCAGAAGCCTCCACTGTGGAAATCTAAACAAATGAATCATCTCCCCAGACTGTAATGACTCCACTCAATGTCTACCTTCCCAGACACTCCCCATGCAAATATGGGGAATTGCTTTGTGACTATTCCTGAACTTGGTATCAGTGTTTCATTGAAAACTTTACATCAGCAATGACTCCATTCATCCTTACTTCTCAAATATTAAGACCTCTTATTTTATCAGTTTCCTACAACCCTATGTGAACTCTTTTCCTTCCTCCCTCTATCTCTTAAATGTTACAATCAAGTCCTTTGGAAACTATTCTAGGAAAAAACAGACTTCTATACTCTACACACAATGTTTTTCTTGAACCTTACATCCATTGCTTTGCTTTACATGAAACTGGGCTTTCCCATAAGAACACACTACCACCTTGATCCAGACATGGCTTCCTGACATGTGACCTGTGAGTCACACAGGGCCTGTGCTCAAAAGAACTGCATGTTTGGTTTAATATGGTGTTGTCACTGTTTGATTTTCTCAATAATATTACCTCTAACTTCTTTTTTAAATGTGGAAGTCTAATTCGCAATGAAGTATAGATGTAGACAGAGAAGATACATGCAATATGGGTGTCTTCTGTTGTTCCTTGTCACCCTATTTGTGTACAACATTTGTAATTCCCCAGGAACACAGAATTCCAATGGATTTATACTGTAGGTGAGTTCAGTGAGACTAAAATGAGTACAAAGTAGTGTGTATGGCTTCAAATGAGTAACTGGGGCACTGACAGTCCTGAGATGCTTGAGAGGCCACACTTTAAATTAGAAGCAGAACTTCCTTTGAATCTAGAAAGAAATCAATGGCATTCAAAAACATAAATGAACAGAACTGTTCTCACCTCAGAGGCTTTAACCATGCTGTTCCCTCTGCTTGCAGGTTCTTGCCTAAAACATTTTCATGGCTTCTCTCTTATATTATCCAGGTCCCATTTCAAATATACCCCCAATATAAAAGAGCACTCCCTATCACTTTCTATTTCCTTTGCTCTCTTTTCTTTTCTTTATGAAACTTTTCACTATCTAATACTCTATAGATTTATTAGTTTGTTTATTGTCAGACTCATCCTCTAAAGTCTAAGCTCTGTGAGTGAAGGGAATCTGTCATTGCTTTTTGTAGTTGTGATTAAGGGTGTCTGATGCACACTAGACATATAAGGAATATATGCTGAATGACTATGTGAATTTGAAAGTTAATTATAATTAATCACTCAAAAAGTTGAATATTCAAATACAATAGTAACCATGAGACACTGGAAAAGTTCTCAATTCACTACAAACCCCCACAGCTTACTATAGTACAGTTTATTACAGTCTACTGTCATAAATTTTAATCAAATATCAGATCAGTGGAATGCTTTTAAAATGTTTTAAAATAGAAACAAAACAAAAAAAGTCCTGTTCCCTAATAAATTGAATTAACAAGTTCATCTCTGATATAAAAACTGACAATGCTTGCATATGAACAATTATAGATTTGATTGATAAAACACTAAACATGATATTTTTCCATTCAAATCTATCATTTTACTAAACTAACAATAAATCTCAAAGAAGTAAGATGTATTACTATAGAAAACTGAAAACTAGTTAAAATCATTTCAAAATATCAGAGGGGGGAAAAACAGACTTTTTGCATTTAAACATATAATCGATAGGGTTATCAAGGTCAAAAGGCTTGCTAAAAACAACTACATATTTTAGATACAAAAAGGCCTGATAAAATAATAAAGTACTTCTTAGCTATGTGGTTCTCCTACAAATTGAAGGAAGACTGAAATGTGTTTGGATGAGAATTTTAGCAAGGACTGTAGACTCTTTGGGAAAATTTTACCTCTGATAAAAAGACCACTCATAGTATTTGAGAGACCAATTCAACACCTTTTATTTCCTACTTACAGATGCAAGTATCTAAATATTTCTGGATGCTATCTAATATAGCTGCACCTGGATATTTACATATCTAGATACATATTACACTGATGACCTTCACAAATAAAAAAAGTTTGTTCTTATTTACTTGAAATCAAGTGATAATATATCTAGGAAAGACTTAATAGTGTTTAAAGAAAAAAATCAAATTACAAAATTCGATTTTATTAAAGATAAAAGGTAATTACCATTAAAGAATAAACTATGTGTAGCAAAAAATGTCTCTGCATTTCTTAACAGGTTTCATATATCAGCTTCTTGGGATCCTACAGTTAAATGTTCTGTGGCACAGTGAGCATCAAACACAATGGATTTGAACTGTGCACTTTATTTACTCTAGGTACACCTCTTCAGATATTGAAAGGGTTCAGATTTCTGAGTTATACAGAAAAAAATAAAAAACACAGGGGTAGAATTAAGCTGGTAAGAATTACAAAAAAGGCATTACTTTTGGCCTATTAAGTTCCTTTATTAAACGGTGAAAGTACTTTAAGGTCCTGACCCAATTCTAATCATTTATTTCTATTGTTCAAATTATAAGTGTTATTACGCAAACAACTTTAGACAGGTTGAATGTCTAAACTAATACGTAGGTTCACTCAAACATCAAGTGGAAATTTTAGAACAAACGGATATCTATTTCAGACAATTGAATACAAATGGACAGTTTTTCAAAGAATTCATTTGCGTGAAAATCTAGTGAATCCAACCAGAATCCTAATATGGTAGCCACATGTCAACACATACATAATAGAAATGTGTCTTAAAATATGAGTAGTCTATTTGCCTAAATTCTAAAGCAGACTTATTTGAAAAAAGTTGTACTTTGTTTTATTATTTCCACAAAGTTTAAAAGAAAAACATGTTTGATAGTCAGTGGAAAAATAATATAATTCTGCTTTGACTTTTAAGTGATTGAAAATTTAATTTATAAATCAATATTCCAATGAAAGGATCACTGTGCTATTAAAAACAAAAACAAAAACAAAATGAAACACATATGTCTGACCAACATTTTTTTCCAGAAAGGAACTTATGCAGTATATGAACTGAAAAGCCACAATTTCTATATAATGATGTCTATTAGATATATTTATAGGTGAGGGAATGGGTTGCTATCTGAATTCTGCCATGGATATCTTTTATATATTTCAGTAGGAGGTTAAAGTTTTATTTATTTATTTATTTATTTAATTTATTATTTTTTTTGTGGTACGCGGGCCTCTCACTGTTGTGGCCTCTCCCGTTGTGGAGCACAGGCTCCGGACACACAGGCTTAGGGCCATGGCTCACGGGCCCAGTCACTCTGCGGCATGTGGGATCTTCCTGGACCCGGGCACGAACCTGTGTCCCCTGCATCGGCAGGCAGACTCTCAACCACTGCGCCACCAGGGAAGCCCAAAAGTTTTACTTTTATTTCTTGTGTTTGTTTTAAAGATAGCCTATGTTTACTTAGAATCTATGCATATTTTTACTCTGGATACTTTACAAAATCACTCATTTTTTAATTTGTAGTAAAGTTCAATATAAATTTTGTATGTATGGTAAAAACTGAGACATGGCATCTTAACTTCATTTTTGAAAGACAGCTTTTGCCACAGCTGAGAGAAAAATCGAGTTCCAGGAAGCATCCACTATAGTACAAATGCCCACCCCTCTATCTTTACCTCTACTATGTATTTTTTTTTTTGGCAAAACAGTGCATATTTATGTAATCCAGGTAGCTTTAAAACATATCTGCACCCCAAGCCCCACACCCAGATACACAAATTTAATTAGTTTGATGGTAGGATCCAAGCCAAAGTATTTTTTTAAATTCTCAGGTGATTGTACTATGCAACTGGGTTTAAGAAAAACTGGATCAGAGCAAGAAAAATGAATTACTGCCACCTGTTATATATTTTTTAACATAGATCATTGATATATGTTAATTTGTAATGTTGTAATTGACAGAAAGAATGTCTTTTTTCATATTCAAGTTATATACATATTCTCTTTTTTTTCTTTCTTTTCCTTTTGGTATGCAGGCCTCTCACTGCCGTGGCCTCTCCCGTTGTGGAGCACAGGCTCTGGACACGCAGGCTCAGTGGCCATGGCTCATGGGCCCAGCCGCTCTGCAGCATGTGGGATCGCCCCAGACTGGGGCACAAACCCGCGTCCCCTGCATTGGCAGGTGGACTCTCAACCACTGCGTCACCAGGGAAGCCCCATAATGTTTCTTATTATGAAGTCCCATTAGCAGCAGTGACAGGAATTTGCCCCTTCCCTTCCAGCTCTATTTCCAGATTCCTTGCCCCTATTCTTATCTATTTTGTGGAGGAAATGTGTTGAGGAGGGAGAAGAGGAGGGGGAAGGCCTAAGGCACCAATCTTAAGCTGGAGCTGCCGAACAGGGGTGGTTTTCCCATGCAGTGTCTCTTGCCTGTCACACAGCAAGTGCTCAATACATTTGTTTCCAATTGACAGTGGCTTTATTTTTATGGCTTGTGATTATATAACTTTCCTTCTGTTCTAGAAGCTCTCATCACTGATTAGATAGATCAAGGACAAATAGTTCACCAACTGTTACAACATTATCTTCAGATTTACAGAAGTGTGTGTGAGCTGAATAAGGAAAATGCATTTTCTTTTTCTTTTTCATCTCTGTTTATTTGTTCTTTAATTCTTCTAGGTCTTTGTTAAACATTTCTTGCATCTTCTAGATCTCTGCCTCTATTTTTTTCTGAGGTCCTGGATCATCTTCACTATCATTATTCTGAATTCTTTTCCTGGAAGGTTGCCTATCGCCACTTCATTTAGTTGTTTTTCTGGGGTTTTATCTTGTTCCTTCATCTGGGACATAGTCCTCTGCCTTTTCATTTTGTCTATCTTTCTGTGAACGTGGTTTTCGTTCCACAGGCTGCAGGATTGTAGTTCTTCTTGCTTCTGTTGTCTGACCTCTGGTGGATGAGGCTATTTAAGAGGCTTGTGCAATCTTCCTCATGGAAGGGACTGGTGGTGGGTAGAGCTGGGTGTTGCTCTGGTGGTCAGAGCTCAGTAAAACTTTAATGGGCCTCTCTGCTGATGGGTTGGGCTGAGTTCCCTCCCTGGTGGTTGTTTGGCCTGAGGCAACCCAGCACTGGAGCCTGCAGGCTCTTTGGTGGGGCTAATGGCAGACTCTGGGAGGGCTCACACCAAGGAGTACTTCCCAGAACTTCTTCTGACAGTGTCCCTGACCCCACAGTAAGCCACAGCCACCCCCTGCCTCTGCAGGAGACCCTCCAACACTAGCAGGTAGGTCTGGTTCAGTCTCCTATGGGGTTCTGCTCCTTCCACTGCATCCTGATGTGCACACTACTTTATATGTGTCCTTCAAGAGTGGAATCTCTCTTTCCCCCAGTCCTGTCAAAGTCCTGCAATCAAATCCCGCTAGGCTTCAAAGTCTGATTCTCTGGGAATTCCTCCTCCCATTGCCAGACCCCCAGGTTGGGAAGCCGGACATGGGTCTCAGAACCTTCACTCCACTGGGTGGACTTATGTGGTATAAGTGTTCTCCAGTTTGTGAGTCACCCACCCAGTGGTTATGGGATTTGATTTTATTGTGATTGTGCTCCTCCTACCATCTCATTGAGGCTTCTCCTTTGTCTTTGGATGTGGGGTATCTTTTCTGGTGAGTTCCAGTGTCCTCCTGTCGATGATTGTTCAGCAGTTAGCTGTGATTCTGGTGCTCTTGCAAGAGGGAGTGAGCGCATGTCCTTCTACTCTGCCATCTTGAACCAGTCTTCTTTTTCTTTTTTATTTTATTTTTTAAATTTATTGTTGATTGATTTTTTAAATTGAAGTATAGCTGATTTACAATTTTGTGTTAATTTCTGCTGTATAGCAAAGTGATTCAGTTATACATATATATACATTCTTTTTTGTATTCTTTTCCATTGTTTTATCATAGGATACTGAATATAGTTCCCTGTGCTATACAGTCTGACCTTGTCCATCCATTCCGCATGTAAAAGCTTACATCTGCTAACCACAACCTCCTACTCCATCCCTCCTCCACCCCCTCCCCCTTGGCAACCACAAGTCTGTTCTCTATGTCCGTGAGTCTTTTTGTGTTTCATAGATAGGTTCACTTGCGTCATATTTTAGATTCCACATATAAGTGATATCATAAGGTATTTGTCTTCCTCTGTCTGACCTACTCCACTTAGTATGACAATCTCTAGTTCTATCCATGTTGCTGCAAATGGCATTATTATATTCTTTTTTATGGCTGAGTAGTATTCCACTGCGTATGTATGCCACATCTTCTTTATCCATTTATCTGTCAATGGACATTTAGGTTGTTGCCATGTATTGGCTATTGTGGATAGTTCAAGAAATTTTTAAAAAAAGAAGAAGAAAAAAGAAAAGATGACCTCATTCCCACAACCACAAGAAGATGAATTCTGCAAACAATCCATGAGCTTGAAAGAAGTCCCTGAGCTCCACGTGAGAACCACAGCCCCAGCCAACACCTTGATTGCAGCTTGGTAAGACCCTGAGCAGAGAACCTAGACACCCTCACCCAGACTTCTGACCTATAAAACTAGAAGATAATAAATGAGTGTTGTTAGAAGCCACTAAACTTGTGGTGATTTGTTATTCAGCAATAAAAACAAACAGGTTTCTAATTCTTTGGAGATGTTGGTGGTCAGATTTCCTTGTGTGGATCCCAGCGGTTCCAGGGAGCATTACAAGAGGTGAGTGTTCCTGGGCATATATCCAGACAAAACACGAGTCCAAAAAGATACATGCACCCCTATGTTCATAGCATTTTCTTTTTCTTTTAGTTATAATTAACATACAAAATTAGTTTCAGGTGTACAGCATAGTAATTCATATTTTTGATAATGCATTTGAGCATTAAAGATTTACCCCTTTATTGCTCTAATATAATTTACTATACTTTTAAATTTCATTCTGAAATATTTCCTGAAAGTAAAATAAAAATAACATAGAAAATATCTATGTAACCATTTTCTAGAACTTTAACATTTTAGTTTTCTTTTTCAAATCAATAAACCATTTGGGTTTAAAAAATACTTATTGCCATTAAGAGAAATATAAGAAATGACACACAAATTTACAAATGTTAGCACTTGCAATTTTAGCTTTTTTTTTTAATGAAATAAGACAAATTTGAAACCTGTTCACTTAATGCTACTTGCTTTTTTAAAAAATAAACACAGAAATAACAGTACTCTTTTTCTATTTTGTTACATAGGTAGTATAGATGGTAAGTTCAGAACTTTAAAGATTGAAATTAGCCTCAGATTTCACAAAATGTAGATCTAGTCAGGCAAACAGGATTAGTTTATTCCAAAGTGGAACATACTTTGAAAATGAGAATTTAGGTAAATATCTCCTTAACTTAAAACAAATATTAACAAATTGAGAGGATACGCATTGCAGTTTCTATGAAATATGTATTTGGAAACACATATGAAAAAATATAAGCAGTAAAAGTAGGGAAATCCTGAAATGGATGTCTTTTTTAAAAAAAATTTTTTAAATTTGTTTCTTTTTTTAAACCATTTTATTGAGGTCTGATTGCTGTACAAAAAGGTGTACATATTTATTGCCTACAACTTGATGAGTTTAGCAATAAGTATACACTGTGAAACCATCACCACAGTCTATGCCATAACTTATCCATCATCTCCAAAAATTTCCTCCTGCCCTCTTTGTTGTCATTGTTGTTGTTGTTATTATTATTATCTGTGATAAGAACACTTAACATAAGATCTACACTGTTAGCAAATTTCTAGGTATACAATATCGTATTGTTCTCTCCAGGCAGTACTCTGTACAGCAGATCTCTCTCACTTATTTAACTGGTCTGGCATTAGTGTGTCCTTTTTTTTCTTTTGCATTTTGTTTTCCCTCATAAAAAATAATATTATAAAGCAATATAAATAAAAACATTGAACATTCTGTATTGGTTTTCCCAAATTAAACTTTTTAGCCATCTTATATTAAGAAAATTGGATGATGCAACATTATTAAAACTGTCATTGGTATGCATTTTTTACATAAGGAAAAATCTATATGACCAAGTGCCATATTCAAATTAAGATTTTAATGCTTTATAAATGAAGTTTATTTTTAACATATTATTTTTTGAGTGTAATTTTATAATACATGAGCGTATTAGTTTTCCTGTGGCACCTTGGTGTTGAATGCTTGACAAAAGCTACATTTTTTTTTAAAGATAGTTATTCTATCATTGAACCCATTTCTAGGAAGTGTATTGTTCCAAGATTAGCTGCATCTGCACAGTATTCTAATCGCCTTCACATCAAAACCAACAGATAATTTGTAGTCAATTCCATTTAACACAAAGATTTAAAAATACTAAAAAAATATAAATAATCCATTTGAATCCAAATTATACATTAGTATAAACAGGTCTGCAAAGCTTAGTGGATAACTTCTGCTTTAGTATGAACATATATAAGCCATATTTTGTTTCAACCTGGTTTATGGAGTGATGAGATAAAAGAAGATAAGCTAATATACCTGGGTCACGGCCTAAGTGGCTATTCTATAAGGAAACATGTCTCCTGGAAAAACACTTTGTTGACAAAATTTATACCTGGAAGAGTTCTATCTTCATCAGTTTATCTTCTTCATCAAAGCTAATTCACCACTGTATCATTTTTGTGAAATTAAGTCCTCTGTATTTTAAGCTTAACATTTTTCTTATTATGGTCCCACCTCACTAATTCCTAAGAAATTATTCTAAACTCATTTATAGTTACTTCCTTAGTGAAGACTTTGCATAGTCTTTAGACTATGAGGACATTCATATACAGTGACTTTCATCATTGATAAAAATATATCCAAACCTGTGCATACATTTTCCACCTACAAAGTTACATGATCAAGCCGGGCTTACCATAAATGTTCAAATTATCTATAATTTGACATACATTTTGGGTAAACCTATACCTTTTTTTTCCTACTCTAAAATTCCCTCACTTCAGGTACCTATTTATCTACTCACTGGAAAACAGACTATTTCTGACTTACTTGCTGACTTGCTATAAAAGCTAAAACTTCTAAATAAAGGGCAGTATATCCATAACAATTTTTGTAATTTATGTACAAAGTATGAAGTTTATTCATATACCGCTGACATATTAGACTTTCTAGTGCCTGAGGTACTAGCATGTGAATGTAATGATGCTCACTAAAAGAAAATTGAATTATGAATCAATTTTATTATGAATCTTTCCCCAACTCCAAACAAAATAAAGCAAACAAGCAATAACACCTCCATCTCAAAAACATTTATTGCTCATCACTTTACACAGTAACGGGCACTCAATCTCATTGCCGTGCACATTATCTTATCATTATTGTTTTTATTATTATTTGCCCAAATTGGTGTTACTAGAGAAAGCAAAAAAAATTTTTCATGGATAGATGGAAGAGAACATTACTAAAGGAAAAAAAAAAGAAAAAAAAAAAGAAATATAAGAAACATCTGGGATCATGTTCTTTTCTTATGCCCTGAATGTGCATGGCTTTAGCATGTTACTAAGCTTCACTATAAATTGATAAAAAAGTAAACATCCAGGGCCTTTGTGTAAGTTAAGTGACTCAACTTAACTTACACAAAGAGTAAGTTAAGATATGAGAAGAGTATATCACATAGCTTCCTATTTAAAAGGAAGCAGGGATTAATAGCCACATGTATTGAACAGAAAGCTCTTTAATGACATTGTTCACATTGCAAAATGATTAGTTAAGGATTCACTAATTAAGAGGATTTTCACAATTAAGGATTAAGAATGTGCATGCTTTAATGACATTTAAAAGAATACCTTTTCAGATATTTTCCTAATGTACTTTAAAATTGGTAAGGATTCATTCCTTGGATTGATTTTGGTCATTTTAAATACGTCAATAGATCAAATGATATTTATTCTGTGCTCCTTGGATATGTCTGAAGTAAACAGAACCACATGCCATGCCCTTGTATTTCCTTTGTGTTTTAACTTACTATTTCAGACCGTAGCCATGAATAATTTTGTGAGATTTTCCTTTAGTGGAAGAAAAAATAAAACGTGTCCACTCCTGTATAGCTAAATTTCACAAAGAGTAGGCACACACAATTTAGTTAGAGTCATCACTGGTTCTCAGGACTGACTTCTGCATCAGAACCTTTGGAGATGGAACTCCATATTTTAGCAAGCTCCACAGGTGATTTTCATATTCTTACTGTTCATCTCTCATCTCTTCCAATTAAGCTGACATTCATTGCTTGCTTACATTATTACATAAGGGAATACAAAAGAAGAGTAATCTGTTTTATTTTTTAAACTAATAACGTGCTGTGTGTGTGTGTGACTGAAAGAAAGAGCATATTTGGAATGTAGTGTATTTGTATCAATATCTTATCAAGTATGAAATTTTCTTTGTTCCTCATCAATTTAACACAAGGACAAAAATATCTTAAATGTATGGGAAATTTTATAATTAATCACTTTGTGATTTTATCAGATTGTATGAATATGATGCAACTTATACGGAATGACCATAATAACATTGATTAAGGTTTAAAGAATGTGTACTATTATTAAAAATAATCATTGATTCAGAATAGTTCAAAGAATCATAAAAGGTAAATATGTAGTGAGAAAGAAGAAAACAAATTTAGTCATGTTAATGTTACATTCGTAAGTGGCCAGTAAATCCCTAGAGTGTTAGCAAAATGGAAATCTAGTTTTTCAGAACTAAGCTTTCAGTCTCTTGGAATTGGAACAAACTGAAGTGAACAAAGCATCGCCCTTTCTTTTTTGTCTCTGAGAACCCAACATGAGTTCAACTTTTCTTAGGCCATGAAAGTGAGGCAAAGGTTCACCTACTAGAGGTCAGGGGCTTTTTGATGTCAGATCACTCTGCATGACATAGCACTACATGTAGAATACAATGTGAGGCTTCAAAAAGACAACCTCAAATACCATAAGGAAGTCTTATTGTTTAGTTTATAAACCATTTCTCAAGGAAAGGACTTTAACTGTAGTTTATATCCATTAAGATTTTAACTGTAGTTTATATCCATTAAGATTAGTCTAAAATAAAGAAAAAAAAACTTTAAAAAATACGATCTTCAAAGATACAATAACTTTAATTTTCTCAATCAAAATGTGAATGTTGTACGCTCTGTAATACCTCATCTTCTGTCAGTGAATGCCTATTTAATGTCTAATGTGTTATTTCTACTGAATAATACATAGCTGAAAATTTTCTGTGTAGAAATTTTCCAATTTGCTTCTGGCGACATGTACTAGTGGCAGAATCATCCCTGATGGCCAAAATAACAACAATTCTTCTGGAAGAATTAATACAAACAGAGTGGGAAGAGAACATACTCCAAGACTCGAACTGGACTATTTTTAACTCACTGTAATTCGGGTACTAGAAATGAACTACTGTTGAGAAGCAACAACTATCCCCATGACAACGTCTGTTTCTTCTAACACTAGAATCACTTATTATTCCTTCCCCATGAGTGGTAAACATTTGATGAACAAAGAAGATAAATTACTTCTTCTCTGCCTGATATCATCAAGGCTTTACTTACACATATTAATATTTTGAAACACATCACAGTTCTTTATCACACATTTGTCAGGCAGTTGTTTTGCTGTGCCCTAACTCTACAATGCTATCCACTATGCACGTTGATCCACAAGGTCTAGCTCAAGATCCTTCTTTCAGGAAAGCATTTCTGGATGCTCTAAGCTGAAGGGTTGCGTATTACTTTACTCATGTGTGTTATAGGATTCATTATGTAAACAAATATTTGTTTGCTCATTTTTCTTGTCCGTTATGCAGGATGATCCTTGATAATAGATATCATAATTATATACCAACAACTTCCAGAGAGCCTGGCACAGAGGGTCCACTGAATGAACAAATGCATAAATGAATGAAAAAAATTAAAAATAATTTACCCTAGATTACCTATTATTAATAATTTTACCTTAGATTATTGAGGTAAAAGTACAGTTTATTTTATTTTTTCCTCATTTCTCTTGTCCAGTTGAAACAGAAAAGATATATCAATTTTTTGAGTGTTTACTAATTCTATATACTTGTATACCTAATTGCAGTAGAAAAGGAGAGGACGACATAGCATCTACTAAGGATCTCTAATCTACTTGACTGAGTATATCTTGCAATCGCTTATTATATCAGGGAAACATATTATAAAGAAATAAAAAAAATTAATGCTAATAATTCATTTTACAAAATAAGTGTAGTAAAAATATCCATATAATTTCTATATATGATCTGGGTTTTCTTAATGCAATTTTAAGAAGTCAGAAAAACCAGATAATTTCCAGAAACATGTTTTTAAAAAGATATATCTATAGATGTTTATTGAACATATGGATTCTAATTAGAAACATGGGAACTATTCAATAAATTTCTCAAAATTCGTGACTGGAATGAAGCTAAGTCTCTCAAATTATATGTCTCTCTATCTCTGTCTTTAAATTTTATGAGTAGAAATGGGTCAATTTCAAACTGTATATTTGTTAATGTTTAATGATGTAAATAATCTATGGAAATTTAATAAAATTTATTGCAAATTATGTATTTTAAAATTGAATAAAATCTCCATTAAATTACTGAATCTCTAAGTAGTCAAAATGTATAATAGCTGTGCATAGTCATAAAAGAAATTTAATTTTCCCTCATGAAAACAAGATGACTAATATAAGTATTCTCAAAAAATTTGGAAATTTAAAATCAGATTAATAGAAATATAAGAGTATAAAATAAAGGGTACATACTATTATTTTCATTAGTCCACATTTAGGATATATGTATAGTAAAATCTTCTAACAAACAGAGCTACTTTTGTTCAAAATACAGTAAGTGCCCTATGTATGAACTTTCAAGTTGCCAACTTTCAAAGATGTGAACATGTCCAATCACGTTAGTTCACGTGTTCATGTGTCTGGCGTACACTGTCACATTGGTGCATCCTCTACAAGTAGTTGTGCTTTTCTGTACTTTACTGTATAGAGTACAGTAGTAATGTAAGTTCCCTACATACAAACGAGTCCCATTCTGAGAGTGTGTTCGTAAGCCTAACAAAGTTAGCCTAGGTACCCAACTAACACAATTGGTTATATAGTACTGTACTGTAATAGGTTTAGAATACTTTACACACAAATAATACATAAAAAACAAACAAAAAATAAAGAAACCATTTTTAATCTTTCATCTGGCATTGAGTGAACAGGCAAGAAGAGTTACTGGCTGGAGGAGGCAGAGGAGGTGGGAGATGGTAGAGCTGAAGGATAGTCAGCAACAAGAGACAGAGGGCAAGCTGCAATTTTACTCATGCCTGATGTGATGGCTCAGGTCTGGTTCCTTGCTGGATTCAATTCTATCTACCCTCTTGAAAAAACGATCCAGTGATGTCTAGGTGGTAGGTCTTGGTCTTTTTTTCTCATCATAGATGACATGGTAGCACTGGATTGAATTCTGAATGGCTGCTGCAACCTTCGTGTACAATTCTACATTCAGGTCCTGTGCCTCAAAAATTAACAGTACCTCTTCAAATAAAGAAAATCCCCTTGCCAGTTCCTGCGTTGTGAATCTCTACGGTTCTTCGGTTACTTCTTCTTCGTCTCTCTTTGTCCTTTCTCTGGGCCTCCAATTCCATCAGGTCTTCATTAGTAAGCTTGTGTTGTACAGCAAGGAGATCAATGAAGTCCTCTTGCAGATTTAGCTACAGCTTCTCGCTGAGGGTCACTAAGTTGCTGAAGATCTCTTTGGACTCCTCATCCACCTTCTCAAATCCACGAAAATCCTGAACAAACTGAGGGCAAAGGTTCTTCCAAACTCCATTCATGGTGATGGCCGTAACTACACAACAAGGAAAGTCAATGTTTTTTATGGGCTTGTAGATGTTACAGTCCTTCCAAAGTTGTCACAAGGTTGCTCCTGATTCGTCACTCACCTTTACTGCCTGAAGAAAAGTATAAAAGTGTGATGTAAGTAATATTTCTTGAATGTCACTATAACTCCCTGGTCCATAGGTTGGATGAGCTGAACAACGTAGTATTTGGTGGCAGATGCACTACTTTAACATTGGGATGAAAGTCGTCCATGATTGGGGCGTGAGCCAGAACACTGTTGAGCAGCAAAAGAATGTTGAATAGGATGTCCTTCTCCAAGCAATATTTCTCTACCTCCAGGATAAAGTAGTGGAAAAACCAGTCCTGGAAAATGGCCTGTATAACCCAGGCTTTGGGGTTACTCTTCCACACAACAGGAAGAGAGCCCTTGGCTATGCTTAAGGGCTCTTGAGTTCTCTGAATGATAAACTAAGAGAGGCTTCAGCTTAATATTGCCAGAAGCATTGCCACCAAACAACAGAGTTAGCCTATCCTTTGCTGCTTTATAGCCTGGCATCAACTTTTCCTCCTTACTGGTGTAACTTCAGTCTGGTATCCTCTTCCAGTACATTCCTGTCTCATCCATATTAAAAACCTGGTCGGGTAAATACGTGCCTTCATCAATAATTTCTCGAAGCATTTCAGGAAATTTCCAGGCAGCTACCCTATCTGCACTCGCTGCCTCGCCACTTACTTTTACATTTTGAAGGTTGGCTCTAGTCTTGAACCAATGAAGCCAGCTATGGCTGGCATTAAAAGATATGCCCTCTGATTCTTCACCATGATTCTTCTTCAAGTCTTCATAAAGGCTGTTAGCTTTCCCTTGAATCAGCATTAAGCTGAGCGGGACTCAACGCTGATGCTGATCCTGCATCCACACACTGAGAAGTTTCTCTACCTCCTCCATCACTTTTCCACGCTTCTTCAATATTATTGTTGACATCATCGGCACAGCAGACTTCACATGCTCCATGATCTTGTCCTTGTCCTTTAGAATCATGTGATGGTTGAAGAATTCATGTTATAAGAATGAGCGATGTCTATCATCTTTTCGCCTCACTCTATCATTAATACTTGGCAGTTCTTAGCAGCACCGGCTATGTCACCGCTGCTTTTACACTTGCTTCCAGACATCCTGGACTTGAAAAAAACATACTGTACTACTGTACTCTATACAGGACTGTATAGTACACAAAAGCACAACCACTTGTAGAGGATGCATGCACGTGACAATGTACACCAGACACGTGAACTAACATGTGATTGGACATGCGAACACACATTCGCATCTTTGAAAGTTCGCAGCTTGAAGTTTTGCATGTAGGGAACGTACTGTGTCTTTATTTCAGGCCCAGGATGTCTGGAAGCAAGCATAAAAGCAGTGGTATACAGCTGATCGTTTTAGTTGGGTACCCAGGCTAACTTTGTTGGATTTACGAACAAATTGGACTTATAAACACGCTCTCGGAATGGAACTTATTCGTATATAGGGGACTTACTGTCATAAAAACATTTACAATAAATTATTCAAGTTATATTCTATTATTATTTAGCAAAATCAATGCTATATTTACTATTAACAGCAATATTTTAAAACTTACAAAAATTGTTTATACAAGAAAGAGAGTAGTAGGATATAACTATAAATATGTATCTGGTGAGTTTACATTTTAATATTCTTTCAGGATAGTGGAGATGGTCAAAGGACTATTTTCAGTATTTAAAAATGTCTAAAAGTCTCATAATTCTGCCAAGATGGAGAATTATCAGAAACTATTGACTCTCTTTCCCCAAATCAACCCTGGATAAGTTTTAGAAGCAAAAGGCACATATATTGAATATAAAGATATAACAACAACTACAGTTCAAGTGAGAAATCTATGGGACTTCTGTAGGATATTAGAATGTATGGAAATTGATGTAGCTTGGGATGGAGGGGACTGATACACAATGAGAAAATAAGTAAATTAACACACTTCAAGTTATCTTCCTGCTTATTCCCCAGGTACCTATGGCAGTGAAAAGCAAAATTTGCTGAGGTAAGGATACCTTCTAGCATTCATTTCTCCATGCACTTCCCATCCAACATTCTGAAACTTGCAATTAGAGATGGGGTAAATCTCTACAATACAATGTTGCCTGGTAGAGTGGTGGTAAGAGGTTTGAACTCTGTCCTGAGGCTCAAACACTCTCCTCGCATTGAAGTAAGTTGACTGACAAGAGTCTAATTTCTCATTTGTGAAATCTGAGATAATATACTTATGGTTTTTAAAATAATGCTTGGTAATGAACTTCACTGATGATGAAAATAAGGATAACAATGAGAATGATGATAGTGATGAAGACGACAACAATATTTCTTATGATAATGCACATTTAACACACACTAAGACTTCCTCTCTCTTGCTCAAAACTGCTGGCAATGATTGGAAAGTTAAGAGCACTGTTCTAGACACATGGTAGATTTTTAGCAAGTTTTCTACTGCATATATTTACTATCAATCAATATTATATAAATCTATTGCATAGGAGTTTGAAACTAATTTTCAGCTCCTCTTTTGCTTAGTTTACCAAATATTTAGTTGGCATTAAAGTTCTGCAATTTAGAGGTCTGCCCATCCTTTTCCCTGAATACAAATGGTAATATTTCTCCACTGGAATTATTTTGATTTTCAGCTGAAAGCAAGCAATTTATATGTAAACGTCTGTAGGGATTTTGCAGATTGCAGAGAAGTAAGCTGTATACTGTTTACCACAGGAAGCCACTGAATAACCGGAAACCGAAAGTAGCTCCTGATTCTGTTTCTAGAGCCACATGAGCATCTTTGATTCATTCAGTTTCTAGACTAAGATGCACTTCGTGACAGAGATATAGAAACACTCCTGGCATAAATCTACTCTTGTGGTAGATTTAACATTCATTAAAAGTATTAACCTAAAAATGCAAGTTTAAAAACTACCTGTAGAATATAATTTTCTTCCTCAGATTTGATAAATATCAAATCATATAAAATGTCATATTTTATATTCCAACAGTGTTGTCTTATTAGAGCATATCTATGATTTCCATTTGTGAATTAATCTATTTATAGGAATTGTCTATGGGTAAAATATATTATTGATTTTTTTATTTTGTTTTAAGTGGACTTCAAATTTTCCTCAATGTGGCTAAGGATATTTTGGTAAGTGTGACAATGGAAAATTTTAGCTGTTGTTTTAATTGTATCGCACAATCCATGGAGAAATGGACTTAATCTTTCTCTTCTATATCATCAGCAACTTGCAGAGACATATGAAGTGCATATGTTAAGCACTAAGTGATTGTTATCAAGTAAATTACTCAAGCACTATATAAGACTCCTGAATACACAGAGAACCAACTACTTTTTTACATCTTTTCTTTCTTTTTTGGATTTACTAATAAAATGTATTAAGCTACATTAATGATCATTTAAAAAGGGAAGAAGCAAGTAAAAATTGCAAGGTTCTGAGAAGTGATGAAGTAGCAAAAGCTTCCAAAGGGAAGATAAATTGATGTTGAGAATTAATTAACATTTGGAATAAAGTTATGAAAAATTTACATATAGATCCCCTGTGAGTAACTAAGTGATGTGGATTTTCATATTTAGGAATGAACAAAGAATATCCTAGAAATCACCACATTGAATTAGACAAAAAGTGACTAACTTTATCAAGGGTAACAGTCACAGACATCATTTTACTGACAAGAGTTATGATTATGTTATTCAACTTTAAAATATAACCCACTTACTTCATTGAAGAGCTCTAACAAATATTTACAGTATTTCACTTGTGCATTTATTTGTGGTTTTTGTTAATAACATTTTCATACACCAGTGTGCTTAAAAAATGGGATATTTTTCTTCACATTTACTTGAATGGCTACGGCTGAAATTCTACAAACCCTGAATACATATTTAAGGTGAATCATATGGAACTGCATAAATATGACTGTTTCGAAATAAAAACTACAATTTCAAATGTTTTCACTGATGATACCTGTGGCTACAAACTTAAAGGGTTGCTTCTAGTCGTGGGAGTATTGTTTTGAATTCATGAAATTTAAAGTGATCCATGTTTTCAGCTTCAATAATTGAGTCAAATATGATCTATATACTCTAAGGTTATTAGTTTCCTATGCTTGACTGAGAGTTCAAGCAAGTTGCAACCCCTACTTTGCTTCCGTGTCTAGTTTTCTTAATTGAAAACTCAGATCTCAGGCTGTCTTGTGAACTGAAGAGCTTGTGATAGTCATAGTACTCTTGGCAAGAAAAAAAAAAATCATGGCTTCTTTTAACTTATTTCTGGAGCAACAACTACTATGATGAGGACTTTTATATACTTAGTGGTTATGCAGAAATCATTTGCCACAGAAGAATCAAGGATGTTTATCCTCGCAGTTCACTTTGCTGATACAGTGTTAATGCCAATTAGTCACTGCTGATTTAAATCACCTTTGAATTAGCCACCAAGAGTTGGGGGGTGCTGTGTACTTGCTCTTACAAATGCCCTGGCACAGCCTGCAACGGCCCAATGTAGTTCACAGTTTATTCTTGCGTGGAAGTGCTTCTTTCTTTCTGAACTCTCATGTTATGGGCTAAGGAAAATTAGTGCAGTTTTCTTTTCATTTCACAGCTTATATCTAAGTATTTCTCATCGGGAGACCTTCACAATTTTGCTGTAGGCTAAATGCATGATTCTATAAATGGTAGCTTTGACCTATGAAACGTGAAATGGTTCTTTTAAGGGAAAAATTCTTAGTAGCTATGAGTTATATAGTTCACTAAATAATTCTTAAACCAAAAATATAATTTATATACTATTTTATACATGTTATATATACATTTTTAATATAAATTAATTGATTTATTTTTGGCTGCGTTGGGTCTTTGTTGCTGCACGCGGACTTTCTCTAATTGTGGTGAGCGTGCGCAAGCTTATCATTGCGGAGCGTGGGCTCTAGAGCGCAGGCTCAGTAGTTGTGGCGCACGGGCTTAGCTGCTCCATGGCATGTGGGATCTTCCCGGACCAGGGATCGAACCCGTGTCCCCTGCACTGGCAGGCGGATTCTTAACCACTGCGCCACCAGGGAAGCCCTATATATGTTATATATTTTAATATATGATTTTATATTATGCTTACCATAGTGATTCATATATTTTCTATAGTAATTATACCTCTTTTACATTTGAAAGATAATGTACTACACTACTATATTACAACTATTATATGAAAAAAACCTTTAACATAAAATATGTTAAAGTTAAATTCTTAAACCAATATAAGAATTGTTAAAAACTGAATATTTAGTGTATTCTTAAGTATTTACCTCATTAAATATGTACTGATGTACAAAGATAGTCTGTTAGGTATTATAGCATATGTAAATACAAAAACAAATATATCCCTTAACTCCAAGTTCTTAAAATATACTTCAAAATGCAGAAAAATGCACATATACCCCTAATACCAGAAACAGAATGGTAAGTGCTAGCACAGAAACACAAAAGTCTATCTGAACACGAGAGAGAGAAAGAACAATTTCTATACAGGAGGGATCTGTCACTGAAGACTCCTTTTTGCAAACTGCCTATGGGAAAAAAGGGAAGCGAGCACCTGTATTATATTTATTGTGAATTACTAAATATGTTTTGTATCTGGCCATCCTCAGAACACAATTGTATGGGGATTACAAAGGAAAACATCTTATTCCACACAGTTGCAAGATGGAAATTTCAGGGTATACATGAGACTTCTACTAAATAATAAACACAAAACCACAGGACAGTATAATAATCACTTTTAAATGAAACTACTACCTTATAATCAAACACAAAGTCATCATTAAGAAGCATCAGTCTTCTAAAGTGATATGTCTCAACAATAAATGGCCCTGGAAATTTTATCATTTAAAAATAAAACCTATGGCCACCTTTATTTTGGTATTCAAGAGAGTGTGCATTTATCTGTTGAGGAAGATAGAGTTGCTATCTTTAAATTTTTACAAATGATGTTTTAACAGAAAAAGTGTATGTCAAACAAACAGAAAGTGGAAACACTAATTCAGTAGTTTGAAATCTATAACACAAAATATATGTCAACAAGGTACATTGTAAATATTGATTTTTAAAATTATCCTCTAAAATACTTTTAAAGTTGTCATTAAAAGGAAAGTGAAATTTCTATCCTTAGTCTTTAGCTGAAGTACGTAAAAGCAGTATTTAATATATGTTCAGTGCGATGTCTTCATATATTTTTCAGCACTAAGTTGTTAATCAGAAATGTACATCTCAGAGTTCTGTGAATCTCTACTGATTTGAGACAATGATTCCTTTGCTTAATATTCTCAATTATATTACTTCTCCTAACATTATTTATGGGTTTCCGGCTTTCATATGGAAATGTTTCAGAAGGGAAACACAGGTCAAATACATTAGAATTCTCACTCAAATGAGTTCATAATTCCAATAGAGAGAGTTTTTATCAGCAGCTAGAGAAATTGCTAAGGAAAAAAAAAAAGACAAAGGAGCAGTTGAAAGCAGGTGGGTTTGCCACTAAACAGATGGGCTTTGGAAAGAGCGAAGAAAAAAGAAAAAAAAAAAAAGACTTCAGACGGAGCAAAAAGAGTAAATATTAATCAGAATGTTATTCCAGTATATAGGGTAGTGTGAAATGATGTGTGAAGTTTGGAGTGGGTGAAGAAGACAAATTTATAACATGGAGGCATACTTACATTAAGCAGTTATGATATTTTGGATTTCTCACTTCTTTGTTATTGAAAGATCTCAAAATCCTTGAGATCATGCCCTAAGGATTGGTTACATTTGCCCAAGGAATGGTTACATTTGCATTATTTCTTAATTTATAGAAAAACTTAAGAAAACATTCCATTTAAAGATACTTCACCTCTCTTGAAAATCTACCTCACAAGAATATGAGCTATATGAATAATGACAATTAATTTAAAAAATTATCATGATATTTTGGCTTTATATTTCATGTTTTACATGTATGCTTGTTTTCTTTTGAGTTATAAACTCAAATGCCATTATAGGTTAAGCAGTTTTCATTTATAGATAAAAAGACCTGTGTAAAGCAATAGCTGTGGTGAAGTTTGGAAACTAAAGACACTGGAACACTTTAAAAAAAAAACAGCAACAATCTGCTAGCCCAACAAAAACAAAAACAGGCAGCCCAGGAGGCCTGAAACATTCTAGAATGACATGGGTTAAACACATGCTTAATCTGGACAATTAATAATTATCCATTTAACTCTAATCAATCTTTCTTTACTTTATTAGAAGCCATGGCCCAAACTTCAGTCACCCTCTGTCACTAAAACAAACTCTTACCTTTTCTTCCCTTCTTTGCCCTTATCCATCAAAACCAGAAAGGGGTATGAATTCCAATGATCAGGAATTGGCTCTCGAACTTGTTGGCTGACATCTAGAGAAGGAAATGACATGATAACCAAGGTCCGTGTCATTACAAATTCATCGTCCAGTACAACCTGGTAATCCAATTAGGTTTACCTATATATGGTTCAATAGTCAAATTCCAGTGCCATTCTCCAAAACAGTGATTCAAATCAAATCTACATTTTTTAAGACTGTTTGTCTCCAATGACACTGTCATTCCTACTGTATCAAAGATAAGTCTTGCTAACTGGGTTCTGAATCCATCCCAGTGTGCATCACTTGGGGTTTTATCTATTTTTATTCTGTATCTTACATCAATTTTTAACCTTTCCATCCTGCTGGTTACTTTCCATTACTATGCAAGTATTAAGTGATCATGAGAAGTCAAACAAGGGAAGGGATAAGAAATATAAACTACTATGTTAGCAACATGTAGGCCATTGATAATCCTTGTGAGAATAGTTTCAGTCGACTATTAGGGTATGGGGAACGCATCAGCAGGTGCTCCCTTTCAGTCCGTCTTCCATATTACCATAAGAATAATTCCTCAACAATATAATTCTGATAACTTCAGTCCTCTACTTAATACTTTAATGGCTTCCAATTTCTCTCAAGATAAAATATACTTAGCTTAGAAAGCTAAGCATAATACATTCCTTAGAATATGATCGATTTTTTTCTTGACTCTGACCCCTCATTCATACTATTCCTTTTGGTTGGAATAGTCTTAAGTTCTTCATTTGCTCCATCAAAAGTCTGATTAAAACACCATATTCTTAAGAGATGTTATTACTGTCATGTTTGTGTGTATGTGGGGGTTTGTGTGTATGTTTTAATCTCTAAACTAGATTAGATCCTCATGATGTCTGTACCCATTGGTGCCAAAATTTTATTCTAATACTGATGTCAATTAGTTTATATGAAGTGCTTATATATCTGCTTAACTCCCATGAAGGTAGAAATTTTGTTACTTGCAAATGAACCATCAGGAAATGCAGAATAATTAGAACATATAAATGAATTGAATACATGAATGAATTAATTAATAGGCTGGATGTATAGATTTGTAAATGAATGAATAAATGCTGCTGTTTTGTGAAAAAAGTCTGAGGTCACAGAGTTAAATAAAAATTCTGTGTTAAAGACTGAGTTAGTCTTTAAATCAAGGCTTGGATAATAATCATGTGCATTTATGGGAGGTCCATAGGAGACTAGTAAATTAAAATTTTTTGGTGAAATTTATGAAGTTATTGCATGATTCCTGACAAAGGATTGTTGTATTTAATTCTTACAATGCAGTGGAAATGATAAAGGCTTGGGAAAGATAATCCCTATTTATCCACATAAACAGAAAGTTGGTTAGGTACTTTTAATTCTCTAAACCTAGTTCTATCAGTAAAGCAGGTGATATTAATACCTATTTAAAGGCATAGTGAGAATTACAAAAATTCAAAAATTGACATGTGCCTGTCACATAGTAGACATTTAATAAATATTACTTTGAGTTATGTTTCTTATGTTATGGACCTCTTTTATGTTGTCTTTGTTCCTAATAATCTTCTGGCTATTTGGGGGTCCAGGCCTACCCATTCTCTCACTGATAACTGTATAAAATGATGTGTAAATACTCAGTTCCTATTACCATGAGAGACTAAAAATAGGAAAAGAATAGTTTTTGATATAGTTCATTCATTTAACAAATATTCACTTGAAAACATAATAAATGCCAGGATCTATCTAGGTCCCTAGGTAACTGACAATTATTAAGTGTTATGAATAAAAATAAAGCAGAAATGGAGAACTGGTATTGCTATGTGGAGTTATGGTTTGGTTTGCACTTTTAACAGAACTGTCAGGGAAACTCTTTCTGAAAATGGGGCACTTTACCAAAGACCCAAATATATCTGAAAGAAGAAGAAATAGCAAGTTCAAGGCCCTGAGACAGAAGAGTGCATGGCATATTGAAGGAATGCTAAGGTTGGAACAGAATAAGTAGAGGATTAGAGGTCAGAATAAAGGTTAAAAATAATAACATGAGAGGACTAGTAATACAGTGTTTTCTTCTACTTAGTGTAAGAAGGGAAACCATTGAAGAGTATACGAAGGATATGACAGCAAGATTTGAGAACAAAAGGGAAATATACTGTGTAGAGAATAGACTGTAGTAATCAGTAAGACTAGTGAAGAGGCTATCATAATAATTCAAAAGAAAAGATGATAATGGCTTGAACTGGGGCAGTAGGTATGGAGACAGTGAGGCATGAACAGAGTCTAAAGGTGGAATCAATAGGATTTACTGGTAGATGACACAGGGGATATTAAAGGGAGAAGTCAGTAATGACTTAAAGGTTTTTACCCTGTGTAACTGCCAGTTTCTGCAAAGTGGAAGGCTGTTGCAGGAGCAGGTGGGGGTATGGTGTGGCAGACACAGACATGTGTTCTCAGGACGCTCTCAAGAAAGAAAGCCAGCCCAGCCTAGATGAATATGGCTAGTTGATGGCTGTCAACTGATGGTTCTTTCAGGGTTTGCTCCAGCTGTCAAGCCAAGATCATGCTTTCTCAGGGTGACTCTAGCAGAATAGCTAAGGAAGGTGATGGTGCCAATGACACCATTTTTCTTAAAGCAGCTCCCAGAGAAGGACTAAGAAAGACATTCAGGGAAGTAGCCATTTCCATCCAACGTGAGACACTTCTAAAAAGGGCAATCTTTACTTCAAAGCTTCTCACTGAGCTGTAGAAACTGCCAGGTCCGCATCCTGGTCTAATTGCTCCCCCAAATGGATCATGTTTGCTCTCTTTAACTTTCACAGGTGCTACTCCTGACAAGTCTTTTGCATTCTGAGCTCAGTTTCTGCAGTAAGACTCATCAGATTTTAAGGAAATAACCTGTCAGAGGAAATTAATTTCATTAATCCTTCTAAGAAATAGAATCCTCCCACTTAGACCAGATCTCTACAGAGGACAAAGCACAACATTCTGGCATGTGCATCAAGTGTAACTGCAGAAGTGAAGACTCAACTTCCCTTTGGGCATAAGCATCGGCTTATATGGCCTGAGTACGTTAGTGTCCAAAACTATACATACGCATCTTCCTCAGGCAAAAAAGATAGCATCTCATGAAGTCTAATTACTTATCTCAGTGCCACAATCTGATGACATATAGAACAAATTCCTACTCTTTCAAATGAATGTTCTTAAAGTGACTGAAATCAGCTATCATTGTTTCCTATATCTTCCCTAATTTAAGCAAAGTATTGTGAATTTTTTTCTAACTTTCCTTGCATTTGTCATTTCCTCTTTCTTGCTAGCAATATATTCTGACAAATCAAAACTTGTGACATTCCTCAGAATAGACCACCTACAAATTATCAATATCATTATCAATATTAAGTAGAATGATATTACTGTTCTATTTGATCTGGGGAAGAAAATATACTCTACTGGAAACCATAATTCAATCAATTAAAATAATTCACATATATACACTGCATAATAAGATTATACTTAAAAAGTGGAAAGTAGAAAATAATAGTGTTAGCATTTACTTAAAATTTCTATTGTTGTAACTTTAAATATGGCAAATTTGGGTTCCTTATTTTGAAAAAGTGGGGTAACGGATGTAAGCATTTTGTAAACTAAATACATACAGAGCTATGTACATAGATAACTACGTAGTTATGATGTGTTGGTTGGTTTGACAGTTTGTATATCAAGCTGGTTCGCTCATCTATCATAATATTCACATATTAACCAACATGTTTGATGTCTGATTCAATTAGCAGTTATCTATGCAGTTTAACAGGCATGAATCACCTAGCTCATTTGCAAGTTAATTGATTGCTTGAAGATAAACTTGTAAACAGTGAATCTAACTGATCTTAGAGAACTAGCCTAAAGTATTTTCAAAAGGTAGAGTGTATTTAGCGTGCACTTGTCCATTTATTCACTTTGCAAACTATTGATCAGTATTTATTGTATTTCAAAGGAAATGTGCTAAGTCTACTCCAATACTGTAGCACTCTAGTAAAATATGCACCAACGTTATTGTTTGAAACATTCACCCTCATTACTAAAAACTATGTAAATGATAAAACTACATATATGCATATTCAAGATATTTTAAATTCAAAGATAAAGTTCTGCTGTTTTATGTTGGTATAAAATCATTATTGTTTTTTCTTTAAACGTAATTTATATAAAGAGCTAAAACCATCTTATTTCAATTTCTCTTCAAATTTGACAATGTATATAATGGAATGTCATTAATATTCATGAAAACCTGAAACTATATATATGTATGTATATGCATTAATTTATAAACATTTTATTAGTTTGTTAATAAATTCATTACTATACAATAATTATATATACATATATATTATATGTAAATAATTCTGGAAACACGTTTATATATTATGGAATTTTTTTCCAGAATTGGACCACTTGATAAGGGATTCATGATAACACGGATATAAACAACCAGATTAAATCATTCATCCATCCATTCATCATTCATTCTATACATAGTGTTTTGTTTCCCACTGTGTCGTTAGCCCAGTTTCTCTGAATGTGAAAGGTGCTTAATACTTACTTGGCTCTCATTTCTGAAGATCTTTCCCTTGCAAGAGCCAGAAGCATTTATTATATTACGTATAAACAAAAAGTACTATTTAATCATGGCTGGTTAAACTGTTCCTTTGAACAAATCATCCAGTAACCTAAGTTTTACATTCACTGTATATTTATCTTAGCTGGGCAATGAAATCTGACCCTATATTGCAGACAGAAGAGATGAAGTTTGAGGGATGGCTAGTTTTTGTTTCGTTTTGTTTTGTTTGGACTTGGGTTGGTCCTAAAAGCATAGCATATGTAACAAGAGAGCTTGCTCATCGTGGTCCCTTTTTGGTTTGTGACTTCTCTATATAGTGTGTATTGAAAGCTGGCTATTGAAATCAGAACATGATGTGCAATTGGACTCACATTCTGACTCATTCTTCCAGAATAGACTGTATTCCTCTGAACTGACATAGAATTGATACATTCTAGTAAGATTCCATCACTAAGGATGGCTCAACATGAGAAAGCAAATTCCACAGAACTCTATGGATTCCCTGTAGCTCTAACATTTGAGTGGACATCCATTTTCTCAGAAATTTCTGGAGTTCTCAGAAGACAGCAGAGCTCCTTCTTAATGATTCTTAAAACTATCCATCTGTATTACCTATAGAGCTGGAAGTTTAAAATTTTTAGAAAAAAAAATTAGAGAAAACATTTGTCTCTCTTCCCTTAGCATCTACTATAATTTCCTGTATACCAATAATCTAATTTTATGTAAAATATCAGCCAAGTCTCAAGCCAAATGGAAACATAAAAATAGTAGCTCCCAAATCAGAACACGTTTACAAACCTCCCTGGCCAAAGAGCTACACATTTTGAATACATTTTTATTAAGGAAAGCTACCATATGCATAAGGCTTGAATATTTGTATCTTTTCAGTTTTGCTCATTACTAATTTTAATGGGACTTTGTGTAATCAGAATAATGCCAAGGTATAAACTGAATACATTTCTGTAATGAAAATGGAGATAATGATTATGGCTTCTGATGCATGTAATGTGATAAAGGCAATAATAAGTAATTTTGGAGGCAATTACTTTACATAATATTTTTATTATGCATTATTTTCATTTAGGAGATTTTGTTGAAATAAACAAGTGCATCATCAGTTTCAATGCTATTGTGTAAATAATATGCAGCACAATAAGGTGTAAAATTTGAAAAAGAATAGTAAGACTACTGCCAAATGTTTTATTGCAATCTTAATATTCCCTAAACTGTTCAGAAACCTAAAAGCAGAGTTGCATTATATGATGACCAATATAAAAAATTAATCCTTTTTAGAGTTTATATAATGGCTCCTTATTTAAAGAAAGATGAAAAACACCTTCATTGTCAGTCCTCTGCATTAACTTATAACGCTATAAGGGCCAGGATGAACTGTTATGTAAATAACAGTATTGAAAGTATTATAATGAAATAATAGGGAAGAAAAAAAATTTAGTCTTCCACAAAAATAACACAGACTGGCTCTAAAACCTGAGCTTCCATCAGAATCAGATAGAAATCATGTCAAATACTGATTCCTGCATGGCCAATCCAGATATTCTTATACATTTGGCCTTGGAACTAGCCTAGAACTTGTTTTTTTTTTTTTTTTTTTTAATTTTATTTATTTATTTATTTATCTATTTATTTTTGGCTGTGTTGGCTCTTTGTTCCTGTGCGAGGGCTTTCTCCAGTTGCGGCAAGTGGGGGCCACTCCTCATCGCGGTGCGCGGGCCTCTCACTATTGCGGCCTCTCTTATTGCGGAGCACAGGCTCCAAATGCGCAAGCTCAGTAATTGTGGCTCACGGGGCTAGCTGCTCCGCAGCATGTGGGATCTTCCCAGACCAGGGCTCGAACCCGCGTCCCCTGCACTGGCAGGCAGACCCCCAAACACCGCGCCACCAGGGAAGCCCTAGAACTTGTATTTTTAAGAAGGTGATCTATGATTTTGCTTATGAAACTCTGTCTCTGCGCAGAGCAAAACTAAGTTGCAACAGTTAAAACAATGCCTTGTCTATAAGCAGGATAGATGACTATACTGAGGAAACAGGAATACCTTATTAGAAACAAAAGACAATTTATTTTTTGTTTATAATTTATATATATTTTGCAGATAATTTGACCCTTTCATACTTAATTTATTAAAAGCAGCTCAAATTCACATATTCACGCCCAAATATATCTTCAGACACATCTTGTTTAGACTTCTTAGTTTTTATAAGAGGTTGCCAACCTTACCTTATAATTTTATATATTTTATATATGTTTAATATATTATACAAATGATAGTAATGCATATACTATCATATGCATATACTAATATTATATACATTATATTAATGCATATAAATTTAAAAGTAATAATGTGCCAACAATTTACATAAAGACACAGAATGTTATCTGAACTTTTGAAGAACCAAAATCCCTCCTGGAATCAATCCTACTCCCTTCGTCCTAGAGGTAATTATTATGTTGACTTTGGTTTTGTTATAACTTTGCTTTTATTTTTTGGTGATAAATGGATGATCCTCAAAATATTTCAAATCAAATACTAAACAACCAGAATGGATGTTGCTGGGTATCACTGGAGTAGGGTCCTGGAGACCCCATTTGGGCCAGGCATGGGTGCATTCAGATATTACTGGGACTGAAGCTCCTACAATATGGAAAGCAGGGGAGGAGGCGAGAGGCGGGGAAGATCTATTTCAATGTAAGTACAAAGTAGAACCTAGGGAGGCACCCCTGCAAGTAAAAGACCATGAAACAAATTTCATTTGCTTCCCTGAAAATCAGTCCCTTGTGAGAGGTATTAAGAAAATAGTGAAGGCATCCAGAAATTCCTAGGCTAGGGGACAGAGCATTCTGGGCAACTGGCATGGTTTGGGCAGGGAATACCTGAAGTGAACAGGACAATGGCTGTTTATCAAACAGTATGGAAGTACAGTATGGCCTGACTTACAATGGTTTGACTAACAGTTTTTTTGTCTTTACAATGGTGCAAAAGCAATACACATTCAGTAGAAATCATACTTTGAATTTTTATCTTTTCCCAGGCTAGCATGGGGTATTCTCGTGGTGCTGGGTTGCAGCAGTGAGCTGCAGCTCTCAGTTAGCCACAGGATCAGGAGGGTAAATAACTAAATAACTATAGTTGTAATCAAATATATATATCAAAAAGTGGCCACATATTTTTTTAATATTAAGCTTTATTTTTATTCATAAAATAATTTTACTAAAATACTTGATGTAGTAATATTATCTATTAATTCTCTGTTCCATTTCCTCTTTTTCCTTTTTTCAAAATTATTTTTCCTATTTAAAGGAGAGAGATGTTACTTCTGATTGAGAGCTGATTGAACAGTCAATCCTCGGGTTATTTCCTGAAGGGCATCTCTCTCTGTTACTCTCAAAATTTGGTCACTTGTTTTCAGTTTGGAGGATATTCCTTTGATCTCACTGCTACTTTTAAATTCTAATAATCAAAAGAACATTCTTTTGTTTGACCTTCTTTAGCACATCTTCATAGTAATTCACATGACCAATTTTTCTATAGATCGTTTTTCACTTCTCCTCAATAACAGGGAAAGGACTGGGTATTCTGTAGCATCAGTTCTTATAAGAAATGTGTCAAGTACATTGAAGCTAAGTGATACTTGAGATTAGTTTGAAATTAAGTAAAATATATGTGGCTGTTGACTCACTCAATTATGACAATAGTCAATAAGAGTGACACAGATGAATATCATTTGTAAATTATAACTGATATGAAGACAATTGGACAGCTGGATTCAAAATTGGATACTGTTTGCAAAACACTTATTTCAATATTAAATTGTGAAAGTGATAACAGCATTTGGTAATAACTTTCTCTCTCCACAATGACATAGTGAACTATGCATACAATGATTACAGTTCTTTCTCTAGAAATTATTTAATTTATTTTTAATTTGCTGTTTCTGACTTTCTCTAAATAAATTCCCCAAAAGGCAGTTCTTGCATAGATGATTCAAGTCTATTGGATGCTATCTACAGATTACACATAAAAAGAAACACTGAGAGAAGAGTTTATGGTCAACTAATAAGCACCTTATTATATCTCTAAATTGGCTTTGTAGACCTGACCAAGCTGATGTGCACATAATTCAGTGTACAGGATCCAAAAAAGTATTAACACATTAGTCAAATGAATTACTCAAAATAATATGTATCACTTGGGATCACAGATTAGATTTTGCAATTCATCTTGAAAAATGAAAATCCTGCCAAAACACCTCTATACATTTCACAACCATACTTCTTCCCAATATGACACTAAAAAACATATTTGTTACTGAAATTTAAGTATTATGTACTTCATCAAAGTAATAAAAATAGTGGAATATCCATTTATTTTAAGGCAAAGTTTTTTTTAAAACTGACTCAGACTTTGAATATATAATTTTAATCAAAATATTTTTAAAATTCTACTAAATATTCATATAGGAAAGTGAATTAGACTTTTTCACAAATAATCATTTCTGTGAATTATGAATAGATCAATAAGCTCAAACCAAGGATGCTTTTCAAGTAGGCAAACTCATACACTGTCAACCACACATTTTATATAATATTGACAGCATATCATGGTTTGATCACATTTGAAGATCTGTTTCCCCCCCCTTTATTTATGGTTTACCTGCACAAGGCATAAGAGACCTTATACAATAAATTTATAAAGTCAAGAATTTCTTGCATAATTATTTGAACAATGCTTTTAAAATGAATGACAATGTTTGAAAATTTTCAGAGATATATTATTTCCATATCTGTATATCATAACTTCAAATTACATTATTGATGTGTTTCTTATATGGTAAATTTCTCAAGTTCCTAATATATTTTGTTTTGTCATTGATTATTTAATCCAAGCACCATCGTGCTTACTGATCTGTGGAGACTGCATTTCTTAATTGACCTGTGACTCATCTATAAATATATAGCCAAGTTGATATATCATTACAATATAAAAATAGCTACTGTGTCAATGATTCAATACAACCTTTTGAAGTAAGGAAGAGACTAACAATGCTTCTGCCTAAATCCCCATAGTGGCTACATTTTCTTCGAAAACAAACTTCACATTTTATCATAAGCAGTATATCATATGAAGTTAGTAGTATAATATTTATGCTTTTCTGGGGTCACTTAGTTTTATTTCAAAGGGCATCCACTGAACAATTAGTATTTGTTAAATGATGTAAAATGAGATCATTTTCTATGCTAATTAGTTTATAGGTTTCCTACACACACACACACACACACACACACACACACGCTAAACAGTTACAGCTAGCCTACAATAAGTTTAATTTGACCTACCATTTCTAACTGATTTGGAGCTTAATATGAACCTTTATGCTTCCAATTAAAAGAAACAAACAAACAAAAAAAAAAAACACTAGGGAAAACACCACAAGTGCATTCAAGCTTTTTCAGTCAGTCAATCTGTCATCATTGTAAGCATGGCTGTCTGTTCTGCTATTTTCCAGTGCCAGTGTGATATTCACACACCATCTGCCAACTTCCACTTATTGCTATCCAGGCTCCATTGATGGTTATTCATTTCTCATTTTGGTTATCATAAGTCAGCATGTTTGTGAAAATTTGGTACTGCTTGCTGAACTAATACATGTACAACTGCTATTGAATTTAGGCATTGGGACTTACTGCTGCTCTGATAATTTCCTGTAATTCATCTTCTACAAAATTCATGGACTAACATATTGTACTGAAACCATGCAGTAAAATAAGGCATTCATTTTTCAAAAGGAAAGAATATGAGGCATCAGTTTTTCTTTCTTCATCACTATTGTTAAAAGTGCAATTTTACTTGCATACATTGGTCTCTTTTACTTAAACCTCTTTGAATACAATCTTTTGAGTGAGCATATTAATTAGCAATTTGCCTCATAAAGATTCGTATAAAAATCAAGCGTTTCTGAAGTGCAAAGTGAACAGCTAAACCCCTACCCAAAGCCCCGGTTCTAAACATGGAGAGGAATAGCCATAGTTCTCCACTGCTATTGATAACTATAACTTCATATAATTATTGTGCACAATACCTCATGATCCTTTTTTCTCCCCTAAATTCAAACAGATACATCTAATATCAATTTTAAGTGTCTATCATTCCTGGTTCTTCTTATAAGCCTCCATATAACATACTTCAGCAAACTCTTTTCTCCCAAAACCCACAAAGCCACTTAATTTCCCCTTTTAAACTCAGATTCTAAGGGTGATTTAGTTGTGCTCCTCAGATTATGGTGTCTATGCATTGCTTGTTTGATCAGTTTCTCCTTCATTTAAAGAATAATGCTACCTATCAGCAGGTGTGATTTTGCATAGTTTTACTGAATATAAGAAGAAGAAAGCTTGACAGTTCTGGATGCTCCATTTAAGACCACCCTCCTGTTGCCTCCATGACTCCATGGGCAAAAGTAATTATTCCTTGGATGGCCACCCTGCCTTCCATGCCACCCTTACCTCACCACCACTGGTGTCTTATAACCATCAATACTAATCTCAATTGTCCTTTATTCCTCATTTTGTCAGGACCCATGAGAAACCCAGAACTCCAGTTCATCCCTTTTCCCCCAGATTCTTATGCCTATACAAGTCTGTACATACCCCCTTTGTGACTCCATCTTCCACTCTTCCCAAAAACTCTTGGAATATTTCCCCCATGTCCTCCTCACATGCTCCATGACCAATCGTCATGTTCTGCTTTAACTAAAATTCAGCTGTCTCTGGGGGACTGCCTCTTTCACAGTCCTCTCAGGTGGTATCAGCTTTAGACTCTCAAATTGTGTTCCACTGTATTTAAATGTGGGGTTTTACCAGTCTCCTATTGCTGCTCTGACAAATTACCACAAACTGAGAAACTTAAAACAACACTAATTTATTATCTTCTAGTTTGGGAAGTTAGAAGCCTAAAATGTGTTGGCAGAACTGAGTTCCTTCTTGAGCCTCAAGGAGAGAGTCCGTCCCTCTCCTTTTGCATCTTCTAAAGGCTTCCCACATTCCTTGCCTCCCAGCCGCATCATTCTGACTTCTGCTTCTGTCATCACATCTCCCTCACTGACTCTGATCCCCCTGCCTCCCTCTTATAAGGACCCTTGTGATTTGGCCCACTGTGATGATCCAGAATAGTTTACCCAACTTAAGATCCTTAACTTAATTAAATCTGCAAAGTCACTTTGCCATGTAATAGAATATATTCACAGATTCCAAAGATTAGGTCATGGACATATTTGGGTGGCCATTATTCTGTCTACCACAGGAGTATATGTCCTTTTTGCTTCTAATTGCAGCCTCTAGACAATTATGCCTCCATCATCTTGAAAACCAAGTTTGAATCTCATTATCATCAGAATACTCCACCCACTACTCCACCTATTTATATATGGACACTTGATATGCTCTAGTCACTTCCTTAAAGGTTTTAGACCCCATCTCACTGTCATAATTAGTGTCATAATTCTGGATGATTAATACTTCAGAGGAGATGACCTTTCAAACATTTTGGCAGCTGAGATCCTTCACATCCTCTCTTTGAACAATCCTGTCTTCTTTCTCATGCTAGTCATTCTCATCATGTCTCAGCCAAAGACATCTGTCATTACCAAAACCAGAATTGTTTCCAGTCTCAATTTGAAACATCTCACTTTGAAACTTCTGCCACTTACCTATCAACCACACTTGCTCTAGTAACCAGAAACTGAAAATTAATCAACCTTCACTGAAAGCTACAATCCATCAATCCTATTACTTTTCACTGTCTTCCATCCTTATGCTACCACTTCATCTTTAAGTAGCTCAAATATTGATGGATTGATGGTCTAAAATCATGCCCTTGAAAGAAGAAAAAGGAAATGAAGGAAGGGAGGAAGAGAGAGAGACAGAGACAGACAGACAGAGAGAGAGGAAGGGAAGGGGAGGGGAGGGGAAGGAGAGGGAGGGAAGGGAAAGGAGAGAGGAAGGAAGGGGGGGAGGGAGAAAGGGAGGAAGAGAGGGAGGAAGGGAGGGAGGGAGGGAGGAAGGAAGGAAGGAAGGCAGGCAATCCTCCATCTCTTAGCTTTTCACACAACTGACTCTCTTACTTAGATAGGAACATATATTTCAAATTAAATCCCTGCTAAAGACACTTTTAAATATTTGATGCAACTGACTTTCTCATTTAACAAGTAAATGGAAGCCTAGTCTCACAATGTGAAAATAACTTCTCACTATAACTTTTCAGACAAACGAGAAGGTTTGAAATAAGCACACTATCAATTTTTTTGAGCATTAGAAAAGCTAAAATTATAAACATTCAACTATATTTACTACTTCTTAAAAACGCAAACTTCTAAATTTAAATCTCTTCAAAAATTTCTTTGTTACAAATATAATTTACAGAGTACATTTAAAAATCCATAAATCCATTAAGCCAAGTTTGATAAATCAAGAGGTTGTTTCCCTCCTACCTAGAAATATGTTTTATTTAATAAAAGTATAACTTGTGATTCTTCAAATATTTGTTTGATATTTTAAGTTATAGTGTTAATGAAAATATAGAAGAATAAACATACTTTATAACAGAAACAATTATATATTCAAGTATGTATATATTAAAAATTCAACACATTCTCAATAAACACTACATTTTCCTACTTATTTTATCTGTAGAGCTTCCAAAAACTTAAAGCAGTCCCCCATGTAAAAAGAATCACATACTTTTTCATAATTGAAGAATTTCACAATATTTTCAATCCATAAGAATATGTTTTGAATAACCAAAAAATGCAAGTATTGAAAATGTTACATTAAGGCAGTTTTTTTCATAAGTTTCTGTTAATCTGAAAGTAAGTAGATTTTTCTCTATAAATTGAATATAATAATTAAAGCAAGATATTACACTGTGATCATCATCTACCATTACCCCTATTCTATAGATCCCCAGTAAATATGTATTTGATATGACTAATTCTCTACTTCTTGACCTGGCTCTCCATGTGATGCAGCTTCATATTCTGTAACCATTCAGCTTCACATTTCACGTTTTGCTATCTTAGCTGTTCTTTCTATTTTGAAGGCCATGCACTTCTAGCTATTTACTCTGCCCAAATCACTTTAGTGAAGTCACTGATCCCCTAGTGACTACACTTCTGTTGTCCTGCAGCTGAACAACTTCCAAAGGCAATAAAGTTATGCCACTTCTCTTCAAATACATTTTCTTCCCCTTCTTCCCCTTCTCCCTCTCCCTCTCCTTCTTCTAATTAAATATAATGTATCCTTGCTGCAGGGACTGCAGTGGAAAGGGAACATGGAAGAAAGTGTCTCTAACAAGAAACAGGAATGGGCCCTCTTCATTCCTGCATTAGTATGAATGGAACTAACTGAAACAAAGCAACATCTGCCCCTGTTTATGGACAGAGGTTGCAGGTAGTTTACACAGTTTTAGGGATATAACACAAAGGGCAAGTTAAAGGATCTCAGGCAAGTGGATAATTAAACTACGATAAGACAATCTTAAGTATTGCTATATCGTAAGGCAGAAAAGCAAGGTACTAATTTTCAGTTGCATTGTAGGAGTTAGGTGAATGTTGGTTGACTTTAGGAGAAACATTCTATGATACAGGATCTCTAATCTTGCCTCCACTTGGGGCACAAGTAGAGAGTATCCTGTGCTCCAAAGGAGAACTAAGGTAAGTGGGAAATTTTGGTCCCAACCAACGGACTGGATTTAAGGCTTGCATTCAAAATACAAATTAAAAAAATCAAATTTTATATTTTATATTAGCATTGATTATTTTCAATAATTATTAAAAATCCATATTCAATGTACCGCATATTTATATGCCACATGAGAAAAAAATTTGTAGGTCATTTTGTTCAAATCCATTATAACATTATGTATGCCTAAATATGATTTTGAAATAACTATTAAGTATTTAATGACAACCACTATCAAATAATGAGATGAGTGTGTGTCAGTCACTTTCTTAGCAATTTCCTGAGTAGACTGGTCAGGGATCATCTCTAATTCTATTATCTCTAACATTTCAGAGCAAGGAAAAAAAACCTCAATGAATATTTTTTACAACTTCAAAAGCCTCAGCATGAAATTCTCTATTAATTAGTCTTCAATGAGAATATCTCAACTGAGGGTTGGAGACATTTGTTCCAAAATAGAATTATGATTTTTTTCTAATATTAACTGTTTTACTATATTTAAAATTTTTTACTTTTTATTTTACACCATAATTAAGGTTACTTTCCATTTACAGTTACAACAAAAT
Source organism: Mesoplodon mirus (assembly GCF_964341445.2). Taxonomy (NCBI): domain Eukaryota; kingdom Metazoa; phylum Chordata; class Mammalia; order Artiodactyla; family Ziphiidae; genus Mesoplodon; species Mesoplodon mirus. The sequence goes on along the minus strand of NC_138989.1, from coordinate 45,464,309 downwards.
ACTGGCTACATTGCCTGTGTTATACAATATATCCTAGAGCCTATCTTAAATCCAACAGTTTGTACCTCCCATTCCTCTACCCCTATATTGCTGTTTTACTATTTTTAAACACTGCCTGTGATATATTGTAATTGTATTATTGTTCTTGAGTAAAAATAGTGAATTTTTAAGTTTGTTTCACCTCAAGAAGAATATACTGAGTGCTTACAATGTACTCAACAACTCAAAGCAAGTTATAATTGCTTTACAATGTTGTGTTAGTTTCTGCTGTATAACAAAGAGAATCAGCTATATGTATACATATATCCCCATATCCCCTCCCTCTTGCATCTTAAAAAGAAATTTTAAAATCATAAATTATGCATTTCTTTGTATATCTTTGAAAATTGTTTTATTATTTTAATTCAAAGTGCATGTTTTTATCGCTCATTTTATCATGTATATTATTAAGATGATGTTAGTACTCGTTACACGTGAAAACTGACCATTTTCTTTACTTAGAATTTAAATGTATGCACATACTCTCTGTATTTTAGAGAAGATGACCTTTTGGGGGAATACATCAGTGAACAAAGCTCTTATAAGAAATAACATTAACTTTTACACACACAGAAGTACATATACACAGTCTTTGAGATCCCTGAAACTATGAACTATGATTTATGAAGCATATATACAGACGCATATAATAAGACAGATACGGTTTCTTAAATTCTCTTTAACTCTTAAAGCAGATATAAGAAAATTTCATATTTTTGAAAGATAAATTCTCCATTTTTTGTAAAATAAATGCTGTTTTACTTCTTTCCACTGTATCAGAAAAAAATGATTTTTTTAAGATAATTTAAGTTAGGTGACAAAACTTAAATAAAGTAATCAAGCTTACATATTTAAAATCAAAATAGGATTATCTACCACCATCACCAAAACAAAATCTTCAATTACGTTTTGCTTTTGATTTGACTTACGTCTTTGAATTATAAGTTTCAGGTTATGCACATCTACTGGGAAGGTTTACCTGTACACAGAAAACATAAGAATTCACACAGATGGTAAATTTTCAAGTATGATAAATGGATACATGAATATAAGCACATTTAGAGTTCTAGCTGTGATACTGTAACAATAACTTTTAGTGAAAATTCTTCAAGAGTATCCCCTTTATGTGCATTTTTAGCAATCTGATTACTCACCCAGTCATGGATACAGCTTAAAGAGAGTCTGCACTGGTTTTGTATATCAAACACATGGTGAACGATCTGTAAGTATGCTAAAGTTCTGAGCAAAGACAGCTACTGAAAGAAGCCAGTATGCAACTCAAGAACATTGTTTCTAGGTGGCCAACAGGCACATGAAAAGATGCTCAACGTTGCTAATTATTAGAGAAATGCAATTTGAAACCACAGTGAGGTTATCACCTCACACCAGTAAGAATGGCATCATCAAAATGTCTACAGAGGACTTCCCTGGTGGCACAGTGGTTAAGAATCTGCCTGCCAATGAAGGGGACACGGGTTCGAGCCCTGGTCCGGGAAGATCCCACATGCCATGGAGCAACTAAGCGCGTGTACCACAGCTACTGAAGCCCGCGTGCCTAGAGTCCGTGCAGTGCAACAAGAGAAGCCACCACAATGGGAAGACCCGTGCAGCGCAACCAAGAGTAGTCTCCATTCACAGCAGCTAGAGAAAGCCTGTGCACAGCAATGAAGACCCAATGCAGCCAAAAATAAAGAAAAAAAAAGTCTACAGATAATAAACTCTGGATGGGGTGTGGAGAAAAGGGAACCCTCCTACACTGTTGGTGGGAATGTAAATTGGCTCAGCCACAATGGAAAACAGTATGGAGGTTCCTTGAAAAAATAAAAATACAGCTACCATACGATTCAGCAATCACATTCCTGGGCATATATCTGGGAAAGACGAAAACTCTAATTCTAAAAGATACATGCACTACAATGCTCATAGCAAAACTATTTACAATAGCCAAAAACATGGAAACAACCCAAGTGCTCATCAACAGATGATTGGTTTAAGATGTGGTTTATAAATTCTATGAAATATTACTCAACCATAAAAAAAGAATGAAATATTGCCATTTGCCGCAACATGGATGGACTGAGAATATCACACTAAGTGTAGTCAGTCAGGAAGAGAAAGACAAATATTATATGATATCACTTATATGGTTACCAAAGGAGAAAGGAAGTAGGGGAGGAATAAATTAGGAGTATGGAATTAACAGATACAAACTACTATACACAAAATAGATTATCAACAAGGATTTACTGTAGCACAGGGAACTATATTAAATATCTTGTAATAATCTATAATGGAAAATAATCTGAAAATAAATACATATATCTGAAATCACTTTGCTGTACATCTGAAATTAATACAATACTGTAAATCAACTATACTTCAATTTAAAAAAGAATGTTGCATTTCCTGTGCAAGTGTGTACTTGCCTTTTTAAAAATATTAAGTACCACTGTATACATAATTTTACAATATAAATTTTGGGAAATCTTTTCACATAGTAACATTCCATAGAGTTAAATTTAAATGATTTGTTATAGGAACAAAAGAAAACTACAATAAAATGGCTCTAGAAACAGCAATGTGAAACTCACTGTATGTAGAAAAATTGAAGAACGATAGATACATACAATTTTTATCTTTTCTCTCCATGTAATATTGATAAAAATTAATTAGCAATGATAACTCATAAGCCCTAAAACAAAGCAAACTCTTTTAAGGTTTAATTTTCTTTGGATTCTCTCTTTGTGGTAATGGGAATAAAATTCACAGAGCAGAAGGATAATGTACCCCATAATGTGACATGATGTACTGAGAATATGGTATTACATTTCTAATGATTACATTTCTAATGATATGCTTTCTAAAGCTGTCTTTATTACACGGTAGAGAAACCTGACCTTAGAGAATAGATCTGTTGAAGTGGATAGGTCATTCTAATAGCCTTAAAACTTTAGATTTGTAGATTCTAGCACTTACACATCTTTATCAAGGTGAACAAATAAACAATGAAACCAAACTAAACAGCAAGAAAAGAAAAATCAAAATTCAAAATAGAACTAGTGATTTCTCAGTCTTTCTGTCTTTGTGTCTTTTTAATCTCCTAAGTACTCTTGCCATTAAAAAAAAAATTTATTTTATTTACAAATAAAATCTATATTGAGATATGATAATTTGGAATAGTATAAATTTACTTTTTAATATAATACAAAGACATTTTTGTGCTGAGCTATTGAGCTATTTTTGTATTAGCTATTTTCTCTCAGTGTCATACCTATCTTTCAATACTCTCGTGGCACTGGGGCATTTGTTTTTCTTTGTTAGCTTCATTACTGCTACATTCAACTAATAGCAAACACTAGAGAGACTGAATATCTAAATGAGTTTGATTCGTCATTATGCAACTCATTTGCTCCATATTCTTCTCAGAATCACCCTAGCAACAGTTCTCACCCCCGCCATGGATAGGTAGTTAAAATGGCTGCAGCTGTTTTCAATTTCCTGTTAGCACTGATCAGCTGTGGCCTCATCCTAAAAGGCCTGAGTCCAACCTCCACATAGGCGCTTCTGAGCTCCTCAGACAATAGCACTTGCTGGTCAGTGCCCTCTGCTCATTGAGCTGAGCCCTGTGTCTGTGGGAACACTTCCAAGATTCCAGGTTCTAATGACACTAACCTCTTCCTTTTGTTCCTCCAGCCTTAGATGTGGTAGCTATTTTCTGCAGTTATTACTTTCGTTTTGCCACAAGTGTTTCACTTTTCTCTTTTTAGTTAAATATTTTAAATCACCATATTATTTTCTGTTAAATGTTTCCAGTTTTTGATAACATTTATAGAGAACTGAAAGGAGAGTTCCTTCTAACCTTATTATAAGACAGTGGCTGAACAAACTGAGAAATAATGACATTTTTGAACACCTGAGAGAACTGAAATTGTAGAGAGCAAACAGCAAGGTTGAAATCTGAAGAAAAACAGGTAGCTACAGTGAGAAACAGGATCAGAGCATTGGATTACCTAGGACAGATGTCAGTGAACAAAAAGATTCAGGCAAAGATGATTTAAAAATTGCTAGACACTGAGTAAGTGTTGATGTGAGAGTGAGGAGTCGCTGGGGGCTGTATTCAGAGGAGATTCACATTCACACCCTCTTAGAGACTTTTCCTACAGGAAACTCTCAAGGTGCTCACAGGGATGGTCATGTAATCCTGGGGAAAATTTGCCCAGGATAATTAGTGCTGGCTAAAAAAGAGCAATTGCTACTGTACCAAATCCACCCAGAATCAGGTTCCCTATCCTCAAAGAAAAATTTCACTGACACATTAAGAACCACAAGGAAGACTTTATTTAAGGTTATTGTAATAGGGGTCAAGAATTTTGCAACAGGAGAGAGAGGCTGAACTCAATCCCAAAGGGTGCTGGGGGGAGGGTGCAAGGAATTTAAACACTGGGGTGAAGACAAGTTCTGGAGGATTTTGGGGTGATGCTGATAAATGTTGATTAGGCCATCTGTGTTTGTTAACTGGTGTTTATCGAAGCTAGGCTCCCACCCTCACACAGAAACTGAGAAATAGGGATACTATTCTTGTTACTGATTACATTTCAAAGAGATGTCTCCCAGGTTGTTGAAAAAGACTTTCCTGGTTGTAAAACTGGCAAGAGGATGAGAGAGGATTTACCTCTCAAACAGGCAGAAAAATATTTTACAATTGCAAGATTTCAAATGTAAATGCTAAAGAAAAGGGAGGTACAGGGTCTAACATCAGGAAGAAGCCTGTCTAATCTTTAAAGACACTGAGGGGAACTGTAGACTCTCTTGGTCACTATCTACTTCCACTCTGACACTATGAAAAAGCCTTAATCTGCAGGGGAATGGACAAGAAAATTATACTTAGGAGTACTGGAGGAAACTCACTACATCTGTGGGAGAGGAACAGGCAAAATAAAAGCTCTACCTACGGGGGAAGGGTAGGAATACATAACTACAGCTGACAGAGGAGCAGGAGTAATTTTGAAGGCCACATTATCAAGACACAGAGAGCTTATCTAAGACTAAGGTTTAATCAGTACATCAGAGATTGTCCCCACTCCTGTGTTCCCACCAGAATGCAAACAAGTGTCAAGGAAAACTAATGTTTTAATACAGATGGGAGTGTTATCCCAGAGACCAGCACACACACAAAATTCAAATGGAGACTCAAAAGGGAAGCAAAGAATAAACATCAAAAAAGCCCAACTCCTATCTGCATTAACACAAGCCCCCCAAAATGGCCTTGCAGAAAAAAATACATGCTCATATTCAAGTCTAAAAAAATGTTGTGTCCATTGTTTGATTAAAACATATTTGGTTTCAAAAAACGCAAGGTATATGAAAGGCAAGGAAAAGCACAGTAAGGAGAGAAAGCCTTCATCAGAATCAGACTTGAGATGTGATACAAATGTTTGAACTATCAGAGAGGGAATTTAAAATAACCAAGATTAATTTCTTAAAGGCTCTGACACAATAAGGTAGACAACAAACAAGATTAGAGAAGTACTTTCACCAGAGAGATGGAAATTTAAAAAATGAATCACATGGGAATGCTAGAAATGAAAAACAATTGAAACAACAAAAATATCTGTAGGAATGGAGATAAAGAATGTCTTTGACAGGCTCATCAGTAGACTTGACACCACTGAGGAAGGAATCAGTGAGATTGAAGGTAGATCAACAGAAATTACACAACCTGAAATGTTAAAAAAAAATAAAAAAAGAAATGAAGAGAAAAAGGCAGAGAACAGTACATTTTAAAAAGTACATTATCAGGGCTTCCCTGGTGGTGCAGTGGTTGAGAGTCCGCCTGCTGATGCAGGGGACACGGGTTCGTGCCCTGGTATGGGAAGATCCCACATGCTGTGGAGCGGCCAGGCCCATGAGCCATGGCTGCTGAGCCTGTGCGTCCGGAACCTGTGCTCCACTACGGCAGAGGCGAAAACAGTGAGAGGCCCACGTACCGCAAAAAAAAAAAAAAAAAAAAAATAGTACATTATCAAATAGTCTAACATATGTATACGTGGGACATCAGAAGGAAAAGAGAGGGACCTCCCTGGTGGTGCAGTGGTTAGGAATCCACCTGCCAGTGCAGGGGATATGGGTTCGAGCCCTGGTCCGAGAAGATCCCACATGCCGCAGAGCAACTAAGCCCGTGTGCCACAACTACTGAGCCTGTGCTCTAGAGCCCGCAAGCCACAACTACTGAGCCTGTGTGCCACAACTACTGAAGCCCGCGTGCCTAGAGCCCATGCTCTGCAACAAGAGAAGCCACCTCAAGGAGGAGGCTGTGTGCCACAATGAAGAGTAGCCCCCGCTCACCGCAACTAGAGAAAGCCCGCACACAGCAATGAAGACCCAAAGCAGCCAAAAATAAATAAATAAAATAAATAAATTTATAAAAAAGAAAAAAAGAAGAAGGAAAAGAGAGAGTCAGAAGAAATATCTGAAGAAATAATGGCTAAGAATTTTGAAAAAAAGATTGACATATTCTAAATCATATGTTCAAATACCTTAGAGAACACCAAAGAGGGAAAATACCAACAAAAACAGAAATAAACAAACGTTTGCATGCCATGTTCAATCAGCTGATAACCCAATTCAGATAAAATATTAAAGGCAGACAAAAAAAAAATACATTACCTACAGAAAAATAAGCATAAGAATTGCAGCTGGGGCTTCCCTGGTGGCGCAGTGGTTGAGAGTCCGCCTGCCGATGCAGGGGACACGGGTTCGTGCCCCGGTCTGGGAAGATCCCACATGCCATGGAGCGGCCAGGCCCGTGAGCCATGGCTGCTGAGCCTGTGCGTCCGGAACCTGTGCTCCACTATGGGAGAGGCCACAACAGTGAGAGGCCCGCATACCGCAAAAAAAAAAAAAAAAGAATTGCAGCTGACTTCTCATTCAGGAAACACACAAGCAAGAAAATAATAAAGTAACAACTTCAAAGTCAGAAAGAGGAAAACAAATATTGTATATTAACACATATATTTGGAATCTAGAAAAATGCTGCAGGTGAACTGGTTTGCAAGGCAGAAATAGAGACACAGATGTAGAGAACAAATGCACAGACACCAAGGGTGGGAAAGTGGGGGGGGGGGGTGACTGGTGGTGGTGGTGGGATGAATTGGGAGATTGGGATTGACATGTATACACTAATATGCATAAAATAGATAACTAATAAGAACTAGCTATATAAAAAAATAAAATAAAATTCAAAAAGAAAACCAGCTTCTGTATCTATTGTTGCTATATTTCATTTATATCTGCTCTAGTTTTTCGTTTATTTTTCTTTTGTTCTGTTTGTTTTGAATTTAGTTTGTTCTTTTATTGTGTAGTTTCTTAAAGTGAAAGTTATTAATGTAAGATCTTCCTTTAAAAAAATAACCGTTTACAACTTTAAATTTTCCTCTAAACACTGACTTAGCCACATTCTGTTACTGATTAGCTTCTAATGGTTTCTAATTTTATTGCATATGGTTAGAGAACGTATTTTGAATGACTTCAATCCTTTTACACTTATGTCATATTTATATTTATTTTTGTTTTTCAGACTGGTAATCTCAATTGATCTGTATTCATGTTCCCTGATATCTCCTCTGTTAGCTCAAATCTACTGTTAAGCCCATCTGGGGAATATTTCATTTCAGTTATAACACTTTAAAACTTCAGCCTTCCTATTTGACTCTATCTTATTTTTATTATATTCTTGATTTGGTGTTCCATGATTCTCATATTTCCTGTTGATACTTCCTCCGTGCACTGGAAGGAAGATTACCAGTCTGCTTTAGTCTTCAATTTCTAGTTTCATGGAGCCTCAAGTTCAGCCAGTCAGATTGGGACCTTCTAGGGTATATCCTGGGCATGTGCACAGCCCTGTATGTATGTATAACCTTCTAGATTGCCATGAATATGTTGGAGCTTTACAAATCTCCTTATGGATTATTTCATTTGCCAGTTTTTTCTTTAAGTTGTTTTGTCAGCCTCTTGTTAGACCTACTTGCGTTGCTATATTAAACACCTGCAGTGTTAAACAATTGCCCCTGATGATTTTTGACAAATGCCCTGTGGGCAATGCCGTTTGCAAAGAGTAAGCTTGTCAAAGACAATACCTGGGAATGGAATTTACCACTGTCATTGACACAGGTTAAATAGTGCTAGTTCTCTGGGGATGAAGCTTGTTTTCCCTCCTCTAGTGGCTGCTATACTGCTTGTTTTGACAGTAACTATAGTTGCAAGACTGTTCACTTTCAGAGGGATGGGTTTAGGAAAAGTTAAAACATAGTAAGAGTCACTCTTCTTACCAGACCCCTTTTTTTTCTTGAATAAACACTTAGGTTATAAGTTTTTTGTTAATGTCCAGAGTTCTTTAAAAGTTGGTTTTTGACAGTTTTGCCAGTGTTCTTATTGCTTTTAGTTAAAAGTGGATTTTCAGAGGTTGTTATTCTGCCATTCTAGAAATTACCATCCTGGTTTTCTTACCAAATAACATCTATTTTCTGTAAATTAGAATGCTCTGTTTAAATTGCATATTTATATTATTTCTTTTGGAAAAACGTAGGAAAAATGTTAGTGATAGAATATGGAAAAGAGAAAAGAGGCAAGACAAGACCTTGAAGAAATATTTCAGCTAATAGAGATATATAGGAAATTTAGTAGAATAAAGCAAGAGAGAAGATGAGATCAAAGAGACAGCAAGAAAACTAGGAGATTATGTCATCATTAAAGTTATAGGGAAAAAGTCTGTAATATGAAGAAGGGGCATTTTTAAAAGGCCACTGAAAGGTCAAATAAGATGGGTTCTGAAACATCCATTGACTTTTGAACATGGTGTCACTGAACTCAGTTATTCTTGTTGAGTGATGGTAGCAGATGCCATATTAGTGTGGGTTTTTCATTGAGTGTAGATGTATAAACAAATGGGGAGTACAGACAAATCTTTCAAGAAAATCAACTTTGAAAGAGAGGTGAGAGACAGGAAAGTGTCTGAGATACTAGGTTCAAATATCTTTACTTTTTAAAAAAATTTAAGATTTTGAGATCTCCTGAATTTTCCCCCCAGATACATATATCCACAAGTCATACCCTCCTCTATTTTAATTATTAACCTGGGTAGTGAAAAGCATATCTTTTTTTGTTGTTCTTTTCTAATTATACAATGATTCCCCTTTAGCTGCCATTACATGAAGTAGGTGTCAGAAATGGCATAAAATGCTATTGGATTTCTTACCACAAACATAGTTAGGCATTCATTTGACTGGAGCTCCATAACAGACTCGTAAGTAATACTTAATACTGTCTTTGATATTTTTTACTATGGCAAATTAGCCTTCTGGTCAACAAGCTCATGCCTAGGCACACCTACCTGCCTTTAGGCAACAACTTTCCTAGTGAGAAAGTTTTTTAAAAAAGCTTATTAGAGGCAAGTAGTTCAAAAATGGCTTAACTCCCTGTCAATACTATCTACAAAGTTTAGGTTCCAGCAGAAGAGATTAAATAAAGTTTCATATAATCTCTCCTCCTGGCTCTCCAGAATTCCAATGATACGTTATATATTAGAGGATAAGTAATTAGACTCTGCTACTGTCTAGCTGCATGACTGTCAGTAAGTTATTTTCTACATTTATATCTCAGCTTCCTCAACTTTAATACAAAAATTATAATTTTCTAAAGTGTTCTTGCATGGGTCAAATACTATACAAACATTAGGCATTTTTATTACTACCATTGTAATAAAACCCTATTCATCAAAAAGAAATTTGCGACAGAACACCTACCGAACGCTGGCAGAAGACCTCAGACCTCCCAAAAGGCAAGAAACTCCCCACGTACCTAGGAAGGGCAAAGCGGAGAGATTCCTGCACAGAGGATCAGTGCCGACCGGCACTCACCAGCCCGAGAGGCTTGTCTGCTCGCCCGCCGGGGCGGGCGGCGCTGGAAGCTAAGGCTCGGGCTTCGGTCAGAGTGCAGGGAGAGGACTGGGGCTGGTGGCAAGAACTCAGCCTGAAGGGGGCTAATGCGCCACAGCTAGCCAGGAGGGAGTCCGGGAAAACTCTGGAGCTGCCGAAGAGGCAAGAGACTATTTCTTCCCTCTTGGTTTCCTGGTGCGTGAGGAGAGGGGATTAAGAGCGCTGCTTAAAGGAGCCCCACAGACGGGCGCGAGCCGTGGCTGAAAGCGCGGAGCCCAGAGACGGGCGTGGGACGCTAGGGCTGCTGCTGCTGCCGCCAAGAAGCCTGTGTGCAAGGGCAGGTCACTGTCCATGCCGCCCTTCTGGGAGCCTGTGCAGCCCGTCACTGCCGGGGTCCCGGGATCCAGGGACGGCTTCCCTGGGAGAACGCACGGCGTGCCTCGGGCTGGTGCAACGTCACGCCGGCCTCTGCTGCTGCAGGCTCGCCCCGCACTCCGTGCCCCTCCCTCCCCCAAGGCCTGAGTGAGCCAGAGTCCCCGAAGCGGCTGCTCCTTTAACCCTGTCCTGTCTGAGCGAAGAACAGACGCCCTCCGGTGACCTACACGCAGAGGCGGGGCCAAATCCAAAGCTGAGACCCAGGAGCTGTGGGAACAAAGAAGGGAAAGGGAAATCTCTCCCAGCAGCCTCAGAAGCAGCGGATTAAAGCTCCACAATCAACTTGATGTACCCTGCATCTGTGGAATACATGAATAGACAACAAATCATCCCAAATTGAGGAGCCAGGAGTCAGTGCTGTGCCTCTGAGGTGGGAGAGCCAACTTCAGGACACTGGTCCACAAGAGACCTCCCAGCTCCACATAATATCAAACGGCGAAAATCTTCCAGAGATCTCCATCTCAACACCAGCACCCAGCTTCACTCAACGACCAGCAAGCTACAGTGCTGGACACCCTATGCCAAACAACTAGCAAGACAGGAACACAATGCCACCCATTAGCAGAGAGGCTGCCTAAAATCATAAAAAGTCCGCAGACACCCCAAAACACACCACCAGACGTGGACCTGCCCACCAGAAAGACAAGATCCAGCCTCATCCACCAGAACACAGGCACTAGTCCCCTCCACCAGGAAGCCTACACAACCCACTAAACCAACCTTAGCCACTGGGGACAGACACCAAAAACAACGGGAACTACGAACCTGCAGCCTGCAAAAAGGAGACCCCAAACACAGTAACATAAGCAAAATGAGAAGACAGAAAAACACACAGCAGGAGAAGGAGCAAGATAAAAACCCACCACACCTAACAAATGAAGAGGTAATAGGCAGTCTACCTGAAAAAGAATTCAGAATAATGATAGTAAAGATGATCCAAGATTCTATTTCCAAGATCCAAAATCTTGGAAATAGAATAGACAAAATGCAAGAAACATTTAACAAGGACCTAGAAGAACTAAAGAGGAATCAAGCATCGATTAAAAACACAATAAATGAAATGAAAAATACTCTAGATGGGATCAATAGCAGAATAACTGAGGCAGAAGAACGGATAAGTGAGGTGGAAGATAAAATAGTGGAAATAACTGATGCAGAGCAAAATAAAGAAAAAAGAATGAAAAGAAGAGAGGACAGTCTCAGAGACCTCTGGGACAAGATTAAACGCACCAACATTCGAATTATAGGGGTTCCAGAAGAAGAAGAGAAAAAGAAAGGGACTGAGAAAATATTTGAAGAGATTATAGTTGAAAACTTCCCCAATATGGGAAAGGAAATAGTTAATCAAGTCCAGGAGGCACAGAGAGTCCCATACAGAATAAATCCAAGGAGAAATACACCAAGACACATATTAATCAAACTGTCAAAAATTAAACACAAAGAAATCATATTAAAAGCAGCAAGGCAAAAACAACAAATAACACACAAGGGAATCCCCATCAGGTTAACAGCTGATCTCTCAGCAGAAACTCTACAAGCCAGAAGGGAGTGGCAGGACATAATTAAAGTGATGAAGGAGAAAAACCTGCAACCAAGATTACTACACCTAGCAAGGATCTCATTCAGGTTTGATGGAGAAATTAAAAGCTTTACAGAGAAGCAAAAGCTGAGAGAGTTCAGCACCACCAAACCGGCTTTACAACAAATGCTAAAGGAACTTCTCTAAGCAAGAAGCACAAGAGAAGGAAAAGACCTACAATAACAAACCCAAAACAATTAAGAAAATGGGAATAGGAACATACATATTGATAATTACCTTAAATGTAAATGGACTAAATGCTCCCACCAAAAGACACAGAGTGGCTGAATGGATACAAAAACAAGACCCATATATATGCTGTCTACAAGAGACCCACTTCAGACCTAGAGACACATACAGACTGAAAGTAAAGGGATGGAAAAAAAAGATATTCCATGCAAATGGAAACCAAAGGAAAGCTGGAGTAGCAATTCTCATATCAGACAAAATAGACTTTAAAATAAAGACTATTAGAAGAGACAAAGAAGGACACTACATAATGATCAAGGGATTGATCCAAGAAGAAGATATAACAATTGTAAATATTTATGCACCCAACATAGGAGCACCTCAATACATAAGGCAAATACTAACAGCCATAAAAGGAGAAATCGACAGTAACACAATCATACTAGGGGACTTTAACACCCCACTTTCACCAATGGACAGATCATCCAAAATGAAAATAAATAAGGAAACACAAGCTTTAAATGATACATTAAACAAGATGGACTTAATTGGTATTTATAGGACATTCCATCCAAAAACAACAGAATACACATTTTTCTCAAGTGCTCATGGAACATTCTCCAGGATAGATCATATCTTGGGTCACAAATCAAGCCTTGGTAAATTTAAGAAAATTGAAATTGTATCAAGTATCTTTTCTGACCACAATGCTATGAGACTAGATATCAATTACAGGAAAAGAGCTGTAAAAAATACAAACATATGGAGGCTAAACAATACAGTACTTAATAACGAAGTGATCACTGAAGAAATCAAAAAGGAAATTAAAAAATACCTAGAAACAAATGACAATGGAGACACGACGACCCAAAACCTATGGGATGCAGCAAAAGCAGTTCTAAGAGGGAAGTTTATAGCAATACAATCCCACCTTAAGAAACAGGAAACATCTCGAATAAACAACCTAACCTTGCACCTAAAGCAATTAGAGAAAGAAGAACAAAAACATCCCAAAGTTAGAAGAAGGAAAGAAATCATAAAAATCAGATCGGAAATAAATGAAAAAAATGAAGGAAATGATAGCAAAGATCAATAAAACTAAAAGCTGGTTCTTTGAGAAGATAAACAAAATTGATAAACCATTAGCCAAACTCATCAAGAAAAAAAGGGAGGAGACAAATCAATAGAATTAGAAATGAAAAAGGAGAAGTAACAACTGACACTGCAGAAATACAAAGGATCATGAGAGATTATTACAAGCAACTCTATGCCAATAAAATGGACAACCTGGAAGGAATGGACAAATTCTTAGAAATGCACAACATGCGAAGATTGAATCAGGAAGAAATAGAAAATATGAACAGACCAATCACAAGCACTGAAATTGAAACTGTGATAAAAAATCTTCCAACAAACAAAAGCCCAGGACCAGATGGCTTCACAGGTGAATTCTATCAAGCATTTACAGAAGAGCTAACACCTATCCTTCTCAAACTCTCCCAAAATATAGCAGAGGGAGGAACACTCCCAAACTCATTCTACGAGGCCACCATCACCTTGATACCAAAACCAGGCAAGGACGTCACAAAGAAAGAAAAGTACAGGCCAATATCACTGATGAACATAGATGCAAAAATCCTCAACAAAATACTAGCAAACAGAATCCAACAGCACATTAACAGGATCATACACCATGATCAAGTGGGGTTTATCCCAGGAATGCAAGGATTCTTCAATATATGCAAATCAATCAACATGATACACCATATTAACAAATTGAAGGAGAAAAACCATATGATCATCTCAGTAGATGCAGAGAAAGCTTTTGACAAAATTCAACACCCATTTATGATAAAAACCCTGCAGAAAGTAGGCATAGAGGGAACTTTCCTCAACATAATAAAGGCCATATATGACAAACCCACAGCCAGCATCATCCTCAATGGTGAAAAACTGAAACCATTTCCACTAAGATCAGGAACAAGACAAGGCTGCCCACTCTCACCACTCTTATTCTACATAGTTTTGGAAGTTTTAGCCACAGCAATCAGAGAAGAAAAGGAAATAAAAGGAATCCAAATCAGAAAAGAAGAAGTAAAGCTGTCACTGTTTGCAGATGACATGATACTATACATAGAGAATCCTAAAGATGCTACCAGAAAACTACTAGAGCTAATCAATGAATTTGGTAAAGTAGCAGGATACAAAATTAATACACAGAAATCTCTGGCATTCCTATATACTAATGATGAAAAATCTGAAAGTGAAATCAAGGAAACACTCCCATTTACCATTGCAACAAAAAGAATAAAATATCTAGGAATAAACCTACCTAAGGAGACAAAAGACCTGTATGTAGAAAATTATAAGACACTGATGAAAGAAATTAAAGATGATACAAATAGATGGAGAGATGTACCATGTTCTTGGATTGGAAGAATCAACATTGTGAAAATGACTCTACTACCCAAAGCAATCTACAGATTCAATGCAATCCCTATCAAACTACCACTGGCATTTTTCACAGAACTAGAACAAAAAATTTCAAAATTTGTTTGGAAAAACAAAAGACCCCAAATAGCAAAAGCAATCTTGAGAATGAAAAATGGAGCTGGAGGAATCAGGCTCCCTGACTTCAGACTATACTACAAAGCTACAGTAATCAACACAGTATGGTAGTGGCACAAAAACAGAAAGATAGATCAATGGAACAGGATAGAAAGCCCAGAGATAAACCCATTCACATATGGTCACCTTATCTTTGATAAAGGAGGCAGGAATGTACAGTGGAGAAAGGAAAGTCTCTTCAATAAGTGGTGCTGGGAAAACTGGACAGGGACATGTAGAAGTATGAGATTAGATCACTCCCTAACACCATACACAAAAATAAGCTCAAAATGGATTTAAGACCTAAATGTAAGGCCAGACACTATCAAACTCTTAGAGGAAAACATAGGCAGAACACTCTATGACTTAAATCACAGCAAGATCCTTTTTGACCCACCTCCTAGAGAAATGCAAATCAAAACTACAATGAGATATCATCTCACACCAGTCAGAATGGCCATCATCAAAAAATCTAGAAACAATAAATGCTGGAGAGGGTGTGGAAAAAAGGGAACACTCTTGCACTGCTGGTGGGAATGTGAATTGGTACAGCCACTATGGAGAACGGTATGGAGGTTCCTTAAAAAGCTACAAACAGAACTACCATATGACCCAGCAATCCCACTACTGGGCATATACCCTGAGAAAACCATAATTCAAAAAGAGTCATGTACTAAAATGTTCATAGCAGCCCTATTTACAATAGCCTGGAGGTGGAAGCAACCTAAGTGTCCATCATCGGATGAATGGATAAAGAAGATGTGGCACATATATACAATGGAATATTACTCAGCCATATAAAGAAAGAAAATTGAGCTATTTGTAATGAGGTGGATGGACCTAGAGTCTGTCATACAGAGTGAAGTAAGTCAGAAAGAGAAAGACAAATACTATATGCTGACACATATATATGGAATTTAAGAAAAAAATGTCATGAAGAACATAGGGGTAAGACAGGAATAAAGACACAGATCTACTAGAGAATGGATTTGAGGATATGGGGAGGGGGGAGGGTAAGCTGTGACAAAGCGAAAGAGCTTCATGGACATATATACAGTACCAAACGTAAGGTAGATAGCTAGTGGGAAGCAGCCACATAGCACAGGGAGATCAGCTCGGTGCTTTGTGACCACCTGGACGGGTTGGATAGGGAGGGCGGGAGGGAGACGCAAAAGGGAGGGGATATGGGAACATATGTATATGTATAACTGATTAAATTTGTTAAATTTAAAAAAAGTAAAAAAAAAAGAAATTTGCAATTTAGTGCTAGCTTATTTATTATTTGCTATTAAATTTCTTTTGTATTCATAATCAATATGAGGACAATCTTACCCTGCCAAGCCAGCAAGTACACTTGTGTATGATTATGAATCTTATCAAGCCATTGAGCATTATAGTTAGAAGCTGAAATTCTGATGTAAGACTTTATACTTGTAAATTTTGGATTTACCGCTTAATAACTTTGCCATACTGATCAAGCTACCTACCTTCTCTCTGCCACAAGCTAACAATCCTTAAAATAATAATAACTACATTATAGGGTATGGTGAGGATTACATAGGTGACTATATGTAAAGAAGAATTTACAATAATGTCAACAATAAATTTAGCTTTGATCACTTGAAAACAGTTTAGACAGAAAAGTAAATATTATGCATGAGAAACTAGTTAAACAGTTATTTCAACAAAAATGTATTTTCCTCTTACTTTAATCTTAAACAGGAACACAGAATTTGGTCAAAAAATGTGTCCATTTGAAAAAAAAATCCTGTAAACTTGACTCATATTGGTAAAAGCCTGGAAATGTAACCATAATCCCTGAGAATATGATCGAACTTCAGAATTTCCAAGTATTCTCATAAAATTGTCTTTCACTGCATTACTATTGACAGAATATATGATTTTTCATTTTTTATTTTCCAGGCTAAATTTTTAATCTCTTTATTGAGATATAATTTACACACCATACAATTCAAACATTTTAAATGTGCAATTTAGTTTTTCTTAGTTTATTCACAGAATTATGCAACTACTATCAACATCAATTCAGAACATTTTCATCTGCAAGAAAGAAACCTTGTACCCTTTGGCAGTCACCTCTATCTCTCCCCAACTTCCCCTCCAGCCCTAAGTTACTGCTAATCTACTTTCTGAGTCTATAGTTGTAAGCTATTTTATCTAAAATAATAGCTAATTTTTTTAAAAAGGAATATTTAAAATGAAAGGGTTAAACATTGCAAAAACCTGGAAAGAGTGAAATCTCACTAAAATCTAGCTTTTGTTCATTTTGAAAAATTATATACATTCTTCTAATAAAGCACTGTATTAAATTCAGAAAGGTCAAGGTTAGAATTCTGGGTACATCTGAATAAAACTGGGACAGGTTACATCACAACCATATTAAAGCAATAATTCAGTTTTGGCATTGGGCATGATTTACCATGTCGCATTCTTTTAAAATGCAAATAGGGTTGCTTCACTTTCCATGTGGAGAATATTAAGAGAGCAGTTGGATTTAGACAAAAAAATGCACACAGCAGTGTAAGTGACATGAAAGCATAATCCATCTTAAAAATATTTCAGAAAGACCAGTAACTTTCCCAGTGTGTGGCAGTCTAATATTCAGTCTTTTTGGAGGCTACATATGACAAGACAACTTTGATTAATTTTATCTAATTTCAAACTGTACAATAATTTTCTTTTAATTTTGATTCTCTGAAGAATCAGTGACCTCCAACATTACATGTGTAGATATATTTCATTATTACTTGAAAGTCTGATTATTGCTTTACTTTTTAAAGAATTCAGAGGCATCTACATGCAACTATTAACACACTTCTATACATTTATATTTTGGTGTATTCGAATGATATAATAATGAATTAATAATATCTTTAATCACCTTAGCATGTATATGCCATTCTATTATTTCAATAATACAAAATCTGTATTGATTTACTGAACACAGCTTTATTGCAGTATGACTGACAAATAAAATTGTATGTATTTTGGGTGGACAACATGATAATTTGATATATGTATACACTGTAAAGTGGTGACTACAGTAAAACTAATTAACATATCCATCATTTCACATAGTTACCTTTTTAGGTATATGTATGTGGTGAGGATTCTTAAGATCTACTGTCTTAACAAATTTTAAGTATACATCATTTTTAATATGGTCACTGTGCTGTACATTAGATCTCCAGAACTTATTCATCTTATAACTGAAAGTTTGTACCTTTTGACCAGTATCTCCCCATTCTCCCCATCCCCCAGTAACCACTCTTCTACTGTTTCTATGAGTTCAATTATTTTAGATTCCACATACAAATGAGATGATCCGGTATTTCTCTTACTGTGTCTTGCTTATTTCACTTGGTATAATGTCCTCCAGGTTCATCTATGTTGTTGCACATAGCAGGACTTCCTTCTCTTTCAAAGCTGAATTTTATTATCTATATCTATATATCACCTAAATTTTGTGCATTTATCCATCAATGGACACTTAGTTGTTTCCATACTTGGCTATTGCAAATCATGCTGCAATAAACACGGGAGTGCAGATACCTCTTCAAGTTAAGGATTTAATTTCCTCTGGATATATGCAGAAGTGGGATTGCTGGGCCATATGGTAGTTCTATTTCTTAATTTTTTGAGAAAAGTCCATAATATTTTCCATAATGGCTGTAACAAGTTACATTCTACCCACGGTGCACAAAGCTTCCCTTTTTTCTACATCTTTACCAACACTTGTTAACTTTTAGCTTTTTAATGATAGCCATCCTAATTGGTGTAAGGTAATATCTCATTTTGATTTTGATTTGCATTTTCCTGATGATTAGTGATTGATATAGAAATTTATATAGATATCTATATTTTATGTATTCAAATTATGTAATAGTGCATTGATTATATATTTATATATTTATAATTATATATTTATATAATCATCTGAGCATCATTCTAATAATACAATTTCTGTTCTTTTATATAACATGGCTCATTAGACTACAGCAGTTCCTAATAGTGCCTTATCCCTAAAATAGTCAATCAGTTTGATGTTAGTTAGGCCCTAAAAAGGGTAAATGCTGTAAGTGTATAAAAAAAATGCAGCTTTTGGATTAATCATGTCCTGGTGTTTGGAAGGAATCTGTTATTGTTTTAAAAAAAGTAAAAACACATTTAAATCAATCTATAAAGGCACTAAATGCTAACTGGTAAGGGAAAAAATTTGCAAAACAATAAAAATGCCTCACTTTTCCATGTCAAACTAATATACTGTAAGTAGCTTATTTGTGCAAAAATGTAGCACTTCAATATGTGGAAGAGTACAAAATGTAACACTTTTGTAATTGTAAAACAATTGGAAGGTATTGTTTTATAGTAAAATATCTGAAAAACAATTTTTTCTAGTGACATACTCTGGAAGGAAGTGGCACTGAAGAAAATAATGACTGAATAACACAATTCAGAAACAAATGGAATGTGGCATGTGACCATAAACTGATTCTTGACTCTGCTATTATTTACCTATATGGCTTTGGGAAAGTCATCACTTTTTATAGAATT
The DNA here is from genome assembly GCF_964341445.2 of Mesoplodon mirus. Lineage (NCBI taxonomy): Eukaryota > Metazoa > Chordata > Mammalia > Artiodactyla > Ziphiidae > Mesoplodon > Mesoplodon mirus. The sequence goes on along the minus strand of NC_138989.1, from coordinate 45,444,953 downwards.
TTCCATTATTCATTTGAAAACTGGGGAGTCTACACTCTTCGATTTCTAATAACTTTGACAGATCAATCTAAAGGATTATAAATAAACACTCATCTTGTCTTTCATTTGATCCTTACTACGATTAACTGAAGTAGGCAGAGCAGTACGTACTTTTACTATCTTGAAGATATGAAATCTGAGCCCACGTCCTTAAGTTGTTTGTTCATGCTTCTAAGGCAATAAATTGTAAGACCTAGTAAAGAACAAGGTCTACTGATGCTTCGGTTACTGCTTTCCGCTGCATGTTCAACTTACCCCTGATCATCATTACACACTATACACCTTATACATGATTCTTATTTGAGGAACTGTAAAGAACTGGAAAATTCCATTTATAACGCAATTGAAAAGATCCTCATTGAGCTGCTGCTGAATATATTCCTATGACATTAGTTGAAATCTATTTGGAAAAAAAATATTTCTTCCAAGAGTGGTGATCTGTATAAAATCCCCTTGCTTGGGTATTAGCTATTTTCATACCAACCAGATAACTACATCCTTCATAATTTGTGTGACTTATTTAATCACCCTGTATATCAGTCTTCATTGATATAGATATATATTAACCGATGTTTTGATTGTGTTTTCACTTACCCTAAGGGAGTATCCCATATTTTGTAAGCTGAAATTTGTAAAAAGCTTACTATTATACTCTGAGATCACATATCAAATATTGATGACATGCTAGGAAGAGCACTAAAGTTGGAATAAGAAGTTTAAGATTATGTCCTTTCTCTCCCACAAGCCAGTTTTATGTCTTTGAGGCTCTATTTCCTCATTCTGTAAATATGGAAGTTGGATACATTTGCCTTTAACATCCCTTCTAGCTCCACAAGTCTATGATATTTTGAAAATAATCATTGTGGGAAAAATATAAGGGTATTTTTCAAGCACTCAGTTTGTAAATCATAGCAGTCTCGAGGATACATGTTAAACTACCTGTAATTTAAGTCTAGCATTTATGCCCTGAGTTTTCATGATTTTTTGTGCCTTTTAAAAATTTATTTATTTATTCCTTGAGCTGAAGGGGGAAAAATGAGAAGTTAAAGAAATTAAAGACAAAAGGATTTACTTTATAAACAGAATAGATATCAATCAGGTAGAAAATGCTTTTTAACGAAGAACCCTTATCTTCTTCACGAATCATATAGTTATAAACACAACACAAAGGAAGAGTTATTATGTTATACTAATTAGTTAAATACCTGCCTCATATCATTATTTTTCACATTCTTCTTTTTTCACGGACATGGGTTCAAAAGGATTATCCCCATTTCTTTTATTCTTTCCTCACTGTTAACAAGGCAAGTTATACATCTTTAGCCTCAAATGATTATTAGAAAACGATTACCTTTATTATGTAAGTTAAATGAACACTATTTTGCCTGCGTGAGTTTATTTTAAGCTGCTGTGTCCCAGCTTAAATATGTATCAATACTTTTTCTCTCTTATTATTATTTTATACAGTTCTATGTTTTCTGAAGTTCTGCCTAGGGTTCTGATTTTTTTTCCTGCAATTTTGTCATACTCTTTAAATGTAACTCAGAAGACTGCTGTGAAAGAACAGTTGCATAAGGCTTATCTTCAAGACGAAGAAATGAAGATGTTATTAATGGTATATTACATTAATGTTAGTTAATAATAAGGTTCATTTTACAGACCGAAAGACTTACTTTTTTTTCAAATTTATGTTCAGCCCATGCTTTTGAAAAAGAGGGTATTTGATAAAGTGTATAAAAATGCTGATACTGCATTACTTTCACCAAAGCAAAGACCAGGATAATTTTTATTTTATGTCATGGTAGAAGTCAGTCATGAGCTCCTATAGACTATACCAAGTGATAGTACTCCATGCAGATGCTGATGTAGTACGACTAAAAAATGAGTGAAATTTTCTGTGATTCTTTAGCTGAAGGTCCTACAAAAAAAGCAGTGTGAGAACATTTGAAATTCAAGACAACTTTATCGGTAGTATTTTTCCTAACTTGCTTACTTGTCCTTCATTCATCTTCCCCAATGAGAAGGCATGGCTAAGAATTTAAATTCTTTAATTAGACAGTCTGGCTTTCAATCTAGTCTCTGCTATATGCTAGATGTATAACCAGAGTCAAGCTAATTTATCAATCAGTCTGCCCTTCCTCATCTGTAAACAGGAATAATGTCTTATTAGTTTACTGGGAGAGTTAGCTGAAAAAAATGCATATGAATTGCTTTGTACAATGCCTGGACTAAAGTAAGTGCTAAAAAACTTACTGATTATTAATACCATATCACTACTGTTAGCCTTTTATGGGATAATTTGGGCTACAGGTCTGCATATATTCCCTTTAGCCAAAGAATCATATATATATTCTATTATTTGAAGATGCTACTCTTTTGTCAAGATTTTCAGACCTTTAAGAAGAGGAAGAAGCTAGAATATGAGCAACAAGACATAAATTCTGGTAAATTCGAAGTTTGTTTCCTTTAATCTACTTCAGGAATCCTCAGCTGTTCAGGTAGACTATGCGGAATATGCTCAGCTATAAGGAATCTCCTGCTTTGGCAGGAAGTCAGTTTTCAGGGTGCAGGGGGCAGTTCTGTTAAAAAGCTTTTAAGCTGAACCTTTGCAGCAACGAATGGCAGTCGCTCAAAACATTAAGAAAGCTTCCACACCTCCCTTTTCTCCCATGTAATATACTCCTAAATATCATCATTCCTCAACATTTTTTTTCCTGAAATAATATATTTTCAAGATATCATGAAAACAAAATTACCTTTTTTGAATACAACTTAATTTGCCAACAATAGTCTTAAATGATGACACATGGAATAAAATACTCAGGAATAGATCAAAAACTTGATTCCCAAAGTGTGGTCCATGACCAGAATCACTGGCGCTACCTGTTGTGGTTGTCAGAAAGCAGAAATTCAGGCCTTAGAACAGATCTACAGAATGAATAGCACTGCTAAACAATATATATTTTTACCCTTTGTCTCCCTTAATAGGCAAACCATAACAAAGATGGTGCTTAATGCTGAACTCTTAGAAACTATATAAAAACATTTCCTCATATTGAAGGAGACAATCTAAAATAGTCTGCACATGAATTATGGGTTTGTCATGCTACTTAAATATCAGGGTTTTAGGGCTTCCCTGGCGGCGCAGTGGTTGAGAGTCCGCCTGCCAATGCACGGTACATGGGTTTGTGCCCCGGTCCGGGAAGATCCCACATGCCATGGAGCGGCTGGGCCCATGGGCCATGGCTGCTGAGCCTGCGCGTCCAGAGCCTGTGCTCCGAAACGGGAGAGGCCGCAGCAATAAGAGGCCCGCGTACGACACACACACACACACACACACACACACACACACACACACACACAAAATCAGGGTTTTAACTATTATTCTGAACCCTACTTTATGTTATTTTACTTTGAAAAATTACTGGGTGCCTCATAAAAAATGTTATTTTAACTATATAATTTGTTTCGTTATTTAACATTTTTAATCTACTATGGGTCAGAAAATTGGAGAGAAAGTATAGTTAAATAATAAAATAAATTAGCTTTTAACTGGCTAAGGTATTCTCTCAACCACTAAGTTTTATTCATGAATAATATGACATCATTTTGGCTGAATAAGAATGTATAGTTTCCTTATTCTCTGTGCATGGCTTTTACTCAGAATGAGAAGTCAAATAAACGACACCTAGGAAAATGAGGTTTTAATGAAATAGTAATTATTATCATTTATTGTTGTTACCTTGAATGATTTAAATAGACTGCCATGTTCTTTTTTTAATCTATATTCTAATAGAAACTGCCATTCTATTTATGATCATCTCTAGATATAATTTTAAAAAACATTAATTCTGACTTTGTTCTGATCTTATTACAAATTAAAAGCTAGAAACACTGGCCCTAGTACAACAATTGAAATAAAGAAATGACTAGTCTCAGTATCAATGCTTTTTTTATTGCCATGAACATAATTTCACCTAGAACATAAAGCTGATTTCCTGCCAGATATAAATTCTCATTATGCCATATATTATATATTTTGTATCACATAATTACCTACTTATGAAAAAACAGAATGCTTATATTAAATCAAATCATATTAGAAACTAACCAAGTTTTGTTAAGAAGCTTTTCAAAGTACACTTTGAATGATTAAACTATTTTATTAATAAGTAAAAATGACTAAAATGACAACTAGAAGTGTTGTTTAAAATATACTGCCTTGCCAAAATTAAACATGAGCACTCAACTGAATTCCTTCTTTCAGCTCTGCAGCTACTTTGGAAAATCTGAAATAGCAAGTCTTGTGATGGAAACACAAACACCTCTCTGAGACAGAGGTAGACCAGAAAACACTATAGTAGTCATAAAATAATTTCATCTGCTCTCTAACTCAATTATGTTTTTATTTTAACATTGTTGCTATAAAAGTCAGTCCAGAAAGTATTTAGAAAAGTAAACTTAAAACAAGTTTAACTTAAAGCAATTTTTCTTTTAAATTGGAAAATGAGTGGAAATAGTAAAATGTCAGGAAGCAAGGATGTAATACAGACTTGGATCTACCTATTTCATCATCCATTACTCAACAGCATTTTGCATTATGCTGAATAATGAGCTGAAATAAAGATGTGATGACACAGCATAATGTAGGAGCCAGATAAACTGTAGAAACTCTCTCAGATTTTATTATGTAGTTACATGTAAATGGCAATGTATTTTCAGTATTTTTCAGCTGAAAATATACAAGTATCTATATGTGCAAATGTCCAAAATATTCTCCAATAAGTTGATTGAGTTAATTCATATCACTCTAGATTTAAAAAAGCAAATGAAACTTGACATCTGGTTTCTAGTTCTGCATGTAAGGAACTAGGAAATCACCACTTCCTGCAAGAGCAAGAGGGAAAAAAATAACTTACCTATATAGGAACAACAAAAAAAATTACATTGACTTCTCAGAAGTAATGCAAGCTAGAAGACAGTAGAGTGAATATATAAAATGTTGAGAGAGAAAAAAGAAAAACATTAACCTAGAATTCTGAACACTGCAAAATTATTCTTCAAAAGTGAAGGAGAATTAAAGACTTTGTCAGACAAACAAAAATTGAAGGAATTTGTTGCCAGTAAACCTGCCTTGCACAAAACATTAAAAGAAGTTCCTTAAAGAGAAGAAAAATAATGTAGGTCAGGAATTTGGATCTGCATAAAGTAGGGAAGAACACAGAAGAAGGAATAAGTAAAGGTAAAATAACTTTTTTTATTCTTAATTGATCCAATAGATAAGTTTGTCCAAAATATAACAATAGCTATGTGTATTTGATTATGTATGATTATATATAATACTTATTTATGAATGAAATGAATAACAGAATGACAGCAATGACATAAGAGATGGGAGGGAGGAATTAGGATTATTTTATTATTGTAAGGTACTCATACTACCCATGAGGTGGCATAGAGTTATTTGAAAGTAGACATGGATTAGCTACAAATTTATATTGCAAACTCTAGGGAAACCACAAAATAAGTCAAAAAAAGAAAGTATAACTGATATGCTTAGAAAGGAAAGAAACAGAGTAATATAAGATGCTTCTTAAAACGACAAAAAGCATTTTCTTTGGATAAATACCCAGGAGTGGAATTGCTGAATCACATGATAGTTCTATTTCATGTTTTTAGAAGCCTCTACAATGCTTTCTAAAGTGGCTGTATCAATTTACAGTTCCAACAACAGTGCATTAAAGTTTCCTTTTCACCACATGCTCACCAGCATTTATTTGTTTTCTTTTTGATAATAACCATTCTGACAGATGTGAGGTGATATTGTGATTTTTGATAATAGTGATGCTGAGCACCTTTTCATGTGCCTCTTGGCCATCTGCATGTCTTCTTTGGAAAAATCCCTCTTTAGGTCCTCTGCTCAAATTTTAATTGTATTGTCTTTTTTTGTGTGAGTGATATTGAATTGTATGAGTTCCTCATATCTTTTGGATATTAACCACTCACTGGATGTAACATACAGCACAGGGAATATAGTCAATATTTTATAATAACTCTGTATGAAGATTAATGTATAAAAACATTGAATTACTATGTTCTGCACCTGAAACTAATGTAACATTGTAAGTCAACTAAACTTCAATAAAAATAAATAAATAAATAATACAATTTTAAAGCACACAGAAGGCAGAAATGAGTGGGAGACAAAAATGGCAACAAACAGCAAGGGCAACAAATAGAAAACAGTAACGGACATAATAAATGTCAATCCAACTATATCAATAATCATTTGAATGCCAACGGTCTAAATGTACCAATTAAAAGACAGATATTGTCACAGTGGATCAAAAAACAAGACCCAACTATATGTATCTATGACAAGCTCACTTTAAATAAATTTTAAAAATGCATGTACATTAAAGTGAATAAGGGAAAACATGAAATTGGGAGTTTGGGATTGACATGTACACAGTACTCTATTTAAAATAGATAACCAACAAGGACCTACTGTATAGCACAGGGAACTCTGCTCAATATTCTGTAATAACATAAATGGAAAAAGATTTTGAAAAAGAACAGATATATGTATATGTATGACTGAACCATCACTTTGCTGTACTCTTGAACCTAACACAACATTGCAAACAAACTATAGTCCAATATAAAATAAAAAAAATTTTTAAAAGGAAAATATGCCATGCTAATACTAATGAAAAGAAAGCAAAAGTAGCTATATTAATTTCAGACCAAGACTTCAAAACAAGGAAATTTATCAGGGACAAAGAAGTTAATTCTCTAAGAATACATAAAACTATTCTTAACATTTATGCATCTATCAACAAAGTATCAAACTACGTGGGGAGGGATTAAGAGGTGGAGCACAAAGGCGTTTTAGGGCAGTGAAAATACTCTGCATGATACCATAATGATGTATACATGTCATTATGCATTTGTCTAAACCTATACCACCAAGAGGAAACTGTAATGCAAACCGTGGACTTCGAGTGATTACGATGTGTCAATGTAGGTTCATCAATTGTAACCAGTGTGCCACTCTAGTGGGAGACCCTGATAATGAGGGAGTCTGTGCATGCATAGAAGCACAGGGCATATGGGAAAACTCCGTACCTTCCATTCAATTTTGCTGTGACCCTAAAACTGCTGTAAAAAAATAAACTATTAACAAATGCAAATGAATACCCATCTTTTACATTTGATATTAAGAAAATGAAAAATTGTTAATATCCTAGAAAGCATTCATTTTGAAAATGCACTTATGGAGATAATTGTACAGAGAATCCCTAAGTATTTTTGTAGATTTTATTTGAGAAATATTCATGGGTTACTAATCTAACAAATAAAAATGTTACAGAATTGAAAATCATTCAAGGCTACTAATTGATGAATTTGAGTATTCATTATAACTGTTGTGCCCATGCTTTTTCTTTAAGCTTGGATTCTGACTCCATTTCTCTCTTACTATTTAATTCCTATCATTCCAGGCACATCCAAATGACAACCTGCCACAAGAAACCATTTCCTTCCCTGAAGTCTACATTCGTCATCACTTCCCTGAATTCCTGAAAGCCACTTATAGGGCAGCATTTTTATGAGCTATTTTTCATAAAGTAAATGGGTTTATTTGGTCCTAGCAACTGAAAAGTAATTCAAGGAAAAGTAGACATGTGACAAGGAATTTTAAAAGTTAAAATTAAAAGTCAAGGTATTAAATGAAGCTGATGTTCATAAAGGGTTGGGTTGAACTTTCAGGGTTTTGAGCACCTGCGAAAGTAAAAGGCTCCAAGTAAAACACAGAAATATGAGAAAAGGATTTACCAAGAGAAAACAAGTCTGGGAGGGCATGGGGAGGAAGGTCCAATAGGGAGGGGATATAGGTATACATATAGCTGATTCTCTTCATCGTGCAGCAGAAACTAACACAACACTGTAAAGCAATTACACTCCAATAAAAAAAGAGAGAAAACAAGTCTTTCTCTTATTTTTGAGATAAAGAGGAATGCACTTTGCCTAAGAAATTTATTTTGCTCAAGTTGTGAATAAAAAGATAATAATAACAAGAATAGCAACTACTCTTTCCCCAAATCTAAGAAGCTTAAACATAATTCTGGTTCATTTCTTCTTCACTCAGGTCCATGAGCTAGCTTGGAGGTCAGAAGCTAGGGTTTTGGAAACTCCCCCTTAGATCCTCCACATCTGTCATTGTGCAGGGGCACAGACAGCATGGAGAATCATGTGAGAGGTCTTAAAGGACAGATGGGGAGGTGGTGTACATTATTTCCACTCATATTTTATTTTATTGAGCTAGAACTCAATCACATGGCCTCAGTTAACTCCAAAGTGACTCAGAATGAAGTAGTGCACCCAAAATGAAAATGAGAAACAGATACTGGTGTGTACTGGTTGCAAATGGTGCCATTTCTAACAGTCTGTTATTAATGTGCAGACCACTGTGCACAGTATAAATCCAGGAAGAAAAGTAAGTATAAACTACTACTATGCTGCACAGTGAATGACAAACATGATCTCTGTCAAGCACATGTGTCACTGTAAAGATTAATCTGCAGTTAAACGAATGTGAGATATAATTTCAAATAACACTGCAAATCTGAGGACATTTTATTTGGGTCTGGGAGGGGTACTTGGGAGCGCGCGCGCATGTGTGTATATTTTAATTGTTTTCCATGATTTCATGATTATTTAAATTGAAAAGTTTCATGCTTATCTCTCACTAGCAAACAGAATACGACTTCGCAATTTGAGCTAAAACCCACACTTATGTGTTCTTCAGAAGCCTTCTCATTGTAAAATTTACTGCTGGAACATTAATGTTTCCTACTGCTTCTCAGAATGAAGGGGATTTATGAAAGGGATAAATCCTGTACTCAGATGAGAATGGGGTAGAGGTCATTAAAGGGGAGAGCAAATCATATCTTGGATTTTTGTTCTGTTTTGTTTTTTCAAAAAGGGATGTGGCTCCTGAGGTGAGGAGTGAATCTGAAAATAGAGAAATAAGCTTAGATACTAGGTTATATATTTACAAGCCCCATATAAATAATTTCCCCTCCCTGGATTAAAGAAATTGTCATATTCAGAGTATTAGCTTAACTACATTTCTTCTTCACCCCTAAGTACCATATTATACTGCCACTTATTTACCCTCAGCTCATCTATGAAGGTTGGTAAAGCCCACAAAGACTTTAGTATGATAGTGCAGGGTACAGAAATGTGGCAGGAAATGAAGATGATTTTTGATGCGTCCCATGTGAAGGTGGTAAAGTCTCACTCAGTCCAAGTAGTGACTCCTGGCAAAATGAACTTTGGTCCACAGGACTGGAAATTGCTGAGCAAGGCAAACATTGCTGTTGATTGAATGACATAAAAGTTAAACTTGCACTTTCACAAATAATAACAAAAGGAGACCTCTGAAGAAGCAGTGGCTGGGATTGGGCTACTTGGGAAGAGCACTGATGAAAGAATCACTCAGGCTAAAGTTATAGTACAAAGAGACAGAGATATACAAAGCACATTATTAAGGGAAAAATATCTTTGATAATTTCTGTCCATGACTAAGAAGAGTACGTCAAAAAATTATTTTCTATATTTCAGTGGATGATGTTTTCCCTCACTGTGATTGAATATCTTGGATAAAGAACACATTTTATATGCGTGCTGACAGGTACAGTTTTGTTTTGGTTGAGTTCTTCCTTCTCTTTCTTTTTTCCCCTGACTTCATTCTATTGCTATGAAACAGAGGTCTGAAAATTGTGCAAATTGCTTTTGTAAATTTCTTATTACAGCCACTTATAAATCAGTTCAGTTTTTTTATCCTCTATGTTTACCAACAAACTCCCTGAATGTCCCAGCACAGCATATGTAATCATAATAAAGAAAATATTACTGTACCCTTATATATTCAAAAGCCTGTTTTTAAAGAAAGGCTGCTTATCCATTTTAAAAAGGAAATGACATGATGTTCCTTTTAAGCAACAAGGTCCCTCAAAAGCATAACTCAGTTGACAAAAGACTGATATGTACCTAACTTTTGGGTAAACATTGTTTAGCAGCAGTGTGAATAAATGCTGTGAAGCCAGCAATATGGGTAAGCTTACTGATAAATCTGCACAATTTTGTTTCAACATTTAGATAAAACTTTCACTTTAAAACTATACTCCCGCTAATTTTTTAAGCCCAATATTTCAGTCAACCTTTGGTTCTACGGGCTTGTATTCAATGAGTTATATTTCATGCCTCTAAAGTATTAATTTATATCTGGGGAGATCTCAACACTAGAGAAAAGAAAACTTTAATGACTATTGTTTCAAAGATAGTTCGTAATAGTGTGTGCAGTATTAGCAATTCAGAAGGGGCTTTGAATTTTTTTTTTTTAAAGTGCATTAAAGGAAAGTGAGTTGAAGGAAACAGGACATCTTGAGCAGTAAGTGTACCTGGGAGAGAAGAGCTGTCAACCTAAAATGAAAAACAATAATAATTAAAGCAAAGTAAGAATCAGCAGCATTTGCAGTGTCTCCATGGCATATTCTTGAGGCTGTACTTTGAGAACATGACTACAAGAGATTAATTATTTCTCTGCCTGTAGACGTATAACCTACTAAGTCTTACTACTATGATCAGTTATTGTGATCTTCTTTGGGGAAGGCCACTAAATATTGACAGATACTCAGCTCCTTGGGAGGATATTATGTATTTTTGTTCATTTCACATAGAATATCCTAGTACAATTAAGTGTTTTTCTTCAGTACTGTTTGTGTTTCTATGCTAATTAACCACATCAGGAGTCTGGCATTTTTTTTAGTTCAAAAAAGAGAAAAAGTACTTTCTACTTAACTGTCACGTGTCAGGATTAGAATTATCATCAAAGACCTGGAGTCAAGTGAAGCTTATTGGAATATTGAAATACACACATGAATACAAAAAATACAAAAAGATTATTACATGATATCCAATTTATGTAGGAGATGCACTGACGAATAGACTAAAGTAAGAAAAATGTGAAGTCAGATGGGTGATTAATTCTTCTGAATCCAGTTTAAGGGTAAGCTAGAGAATACATATTAACTGTTTCATGCTTCTCGATAGAGTTAGGTAAACAAAACACTTTGCAATTATTAGCAGCTAAACTAATTGTTCTACACACAGCAAGATGCTTTGTCTCAATTCTTGTGATTAATTCTCAGAGTAAGGCTAGTACACCTTTAAGTCTTCTGTTCTTAGGACTCACAGCAGCCTAAGAATAGGCATTTCCCAACAGTGTAAAGTAGGCCTTATGACCTCTACTTCTCCCTTCTCTTCTATGATCCTATTAGCAGGTTCTGTGCAACAGCCAAAGGCCCGTTAAAAGGCAGAAATGCGATTTTGATCTTTTTAGTTTCTCACTAAATTACAGAATCAGTTCTCTGGTTGTCAGCTGCTGACAATTTTATAATAGTTTATTTTTCAATACATCTCTAAAAAACACCAATTTATGATTTAAGGTCCTCATTTATATCAAGACAGAGTCCTCAGTGGTTAGATGGGTCATTCTGGCAAATATTTGGTTTGCAAGTGGCCTTCATCCTTGGAATTTATTTTTTATAACAAGAGAAAAATTAAACATGCTTTAATATACTTTTTTAATTTTTAATAGAGTCAGATACAGTTTTAAAGTATGCAACATCCTTTCCTGAGGGAAGGAACATATCTCTTGAAAAGTAACTTATCTAAGATCTCAAAAAAATAAAAGCTGTGAAGTTGACTATCTCTACTTAAAATGTTATGGTTAACACAAATTTTCTCAATGAGACTCTGGCCTGGGGTGCTATTTTTGAGAATAAACCCTGTTGCATATTCCCTCTCATGTGATGAACTTTGTCATTTTATTTTCTTTTTTGTTAAAAATATATACTCTATTTCCAAAAAAATGTTTGTACATATCATACATGTATGATATGTATACCATATATGATAGATACACATATACATTGACTTGGTATGTAAAAATAAACTTTATATTTTGTAATTCTATCACATGTAGTCCATTATACTCATAATCTTTTTCTAAAATACACATTAATACAAATGAAATCTCAGAAATCTTTATTTGTGTATCAATGATAAGATATTCTTCATTAATATTTAGCTTGGTGTTAAAATTACTGAGCAGGCCCATGTAGAATATCCTATTCATATAGGGAATAAGAAGTATGTGATTACCTTTGAATTCAACCAGTGTTTATTGCATATCAGTTATACTCAGGCACTGCCAAAGGGTCTTGTCTTTAAAGGGCTATTATTTGGTGCCTGAGGGGCATCCAATAAAGTGGGTGAGACAACATTATTTAATATTTTTTAAGAAAGGATAATATCATTAAATCGTGGTAAATATTATGTTGTGCATACATTCAAGGTACTTCAAGATAATTTAAAAGGATAATTATTCTAGCCATTATTGTTCAGGAAAGATTTTGTGGTGAAAATAACAGTTGACCATTATTAGAAAAGGCTGAGGGGAATTAACCACATGAGACAGGGAAAAGATTTTTTTCAAAGGAGCACTGTGAATAAATCATGAATCTATCATGGTATGTGCTGGAAACTACTGTTTAAAGTATAGGATATGAGGCAGCAGATGCTGAGTTGGAAGCAGTCTGCAGTCACTTCATTAAGGGTTTTTACACCAGACAACAGAAATTAAACATTTCCTTTTAGTAGTCGCAGAGCAATTGAGAATTTTTAAACAAGGGAGTAAATAACACAGCTGTATTTTATTTGAGAAGGGTGAATCTTATTGAAACCATTTTAAAAATGACAAGACTGGACAAAGGGAGACCATTTAAGAATTAGAAAGATTCAGATGATAGATAAATAGGGGGCTGAACTAAGTGGTCGTATAAATAGAGATAGAATATTGGAGTGTAATGAAGCCAGATTCAGAAATAAGATTCTACAAGACTTGGTAAAAAATCAAATGAGGGTGAATAAAAAAGAGAGGAATTTGATTATTAGGCTTCTGATATTCATAACTGGATACTTGGTGGATGCCCAGGGCTATATGGAGGCTGAGGAGGAAAGAATAGGAGTAATAATTTTGTAGAAAAGAAGCTGAATTCAGATTCAAACAATTAGCATTTTAAGTGAAAATGGGACATTGAGCATTTAAATGCAAGTCTTCAGTTTTAGTTTTAGATTGGAGCATATGCATTCAACTGAATGTCTGAGCTTCAAGAATTGAGATGTCCGCATGCTAAAATAAATAAATTATACTGTCATTTTAAATTATTCTGCATAATTATTTCTTAAAAGAAGTGTTTATTTACCTTTACATTTTTTTTTTGGTTTTTCTGATAAGTTGAAAATAAGTCAATGACCACCTATACTAAATTTGACTAATGATGCTTTCCTTTAAGACTTCCTTTTCCCTTCTCTTCCTTAGTGCCAGCAAATAATTTTTATTGTTGATTTTACTCATAAAACTAAGTGATTAGACAATCTCTGAGTTATTACAGGTATCTATCTTTTCTATCATGTTTTGAAAAATCGTTCTAGTAAATCAAATATTATAGTAAATTGAACAAAATTTGCCATAAACCAATTGGATTATTACATTCAAAAAATTAGATATAGCATAGTTTTACTAAGTATTTATATTGAATATTAGTTTTCCTAAAGGAGTAACTTAATATTATGATATGCTACAGTGATAATGCTTAGTATCAGGTCTCTAATAATGATCAGTCATTGTTAACAAATATATGTTTTTAACCTTACATTCCATCCATTTCAATTATAGTCACTGATGAACTTAGAGAATTCAAAGATGAGTGAGCTGTTATTGGAGAGGCAGTATAAACATGTATAAAGAACACAGCCTTTGGAGCTGAACTACTGGATTCAAATCCCCAAATCTGCCATTCACTGGCTTTGTGACTTCAGACAAGTTATTTAGCTCTTTGTCTCATTTTTCTCTGCTGCCTCAACTTGGCACATAGTATCTGTAACAAACTACATAAAAAGTCTTACAGATCAAGAAAGATTATTAAATACATAGAAAAAGGGGGGTTCAAAATTGTGTCATGCTTTCTGCCTAAAAACTTAAGCATAACAGACATGGTGATGCATAATGGATATCAAGACAGGTTTAAATTGGTTTTTAGCAGTGGCACCTAAATACTGTCATATATTGGACAAATTAATCACTATTTTCTCATTTGTAAAGTGGGAATAACATCAGCTCTACTTAATAATTTAATAATATTTATATATTCATATAAATTTATTTATACTTACATATAAATACTATGAAACATATTTTACTGATAATAAAGCTTATATATTCTCTCATTTAATTACTGAGTAAAATGAGTTACTATATAGTGGAATATACAGCTGAACAAAGAGGGATATAGAAGGGTTATAAATTACTTTCTCGGGATCATACTCTCTTTTGAAATTTATTTATTTTTTTATACAGCAGGTTCTTATTAGTTATCCATTTTATACATATTAGTGTATATATGTCAATCCCAATCTCCCAATTCATCACACCAACATCGGGGTCATACTCTCTTAAATGGCATATGTGAAGGTCAATCTTGCTTTCTGAATACACATTCAAAGTTCTTCCTATTACCCTATGCACTGAAGGTCTGTCCCAAATGAGATCTTCATAAGAAACTGTTTATAAACTGTAAAATACTGTAACACAGGTGGTGTAATTTTAGGTATACCTTTAGGGATGAATAGGATTTTAACAGAGCAGTTAGATAAATTACTCTGATATAGAAAACAAGAGGAAATAAACAGTGAGGTGTCTTATAATATATCCCAGGAAAAACTAATTTAGTTTGGTTGAAGACAGCATATTATAGATTTGACCTAGATTAGAAGGTTATAAAATAATATTTGATCTGGGAACATTCATTCATGTCCCACTCTTTCCCTTGAAGTCCTCAAAACAAACATATGTGCTGAACGATTCATGGAAAGGGGAAGGAAAGTAATAATTTTCTTTTTTTTCTTTAAGAAATTAGACACAAGGCTCAATACAGAACTGTGGTAGGTTGAGATGGACCATGCTGAGCCACTTCTCATCTACCCTCCTAATCCCCAACTCAAATCAGGCTGTCCAACTCAACACACGTTTCACAGGATAGAGTCATCAAGAAATAATTGGCCCCTTGCCAAACAGTCTCTGAGTATGCTTAGCATGTCTGGGGGTAGTGTTCAAATGAACTGTCTACATTACAGATTTACCTAGCTTATCAAAAGAGAAAAAAAAAACAAACATGACTACAACTGGTGTATCATTTGAAATTTTACTTACGTAACCAAGTCAGTTTCCAAGATGACTAAAAAAGTATAGTTATTATTGGAGTGATTCAAATAGAAGAAATATTTTAAAATGGATAATAACTTTAAAGGGAAGAGTGCAAAGGGAATACACTGTAAAACTAAATTGGGGAGAAGGAAGAACACACAGCACACACATAGGGAGATATAGGAAGACATAGTTTTAACTCAACTTTGAGGACATTAATAATAATTGACTTCAAGCCACCAACTCTGCTACCAAGAGACTGAAAGAAATGTATCTACAGAGAACAAGACTGGACAAAAGCTCGCTTTTGCTTACTGTGATAACTTAGCCTTAAAAAACACATCAATTGTCTTGTGGTTTGGGTTCAATAATGTGGAAGTCTTAATTTGCCCTTGAATGCCAGACTAAAGGCCTAGTACAGAAAACATTTGAATAGCACCTTTCTTAGTTCCTTTCTAGCCCTTACCCACCTTCTATTCTGACGGCGATAAATGATCAGTTCAAGAAAACAAACAGCCCAGGGAAAGTTGGCCTTTGTGATGCCTGGAAGAAGTGGGAGCCTAATCTGACCCCTTTCCAGTGCAAGTAGCCTCTAGCCTATACAAAAAGTGCTTTGACAGAGAAGGGCCATCTCTAGTCTCAGAAAAACCTCTTTATTCATCACTGTGATATTCCATGGCCTTGTTGCTGAGCTACTCTTGGAGGAAAAGTAGATATTATATGCTTTCTGGTTCCTTCTAGAGCCTAACATTGGAAGAGGTAATACTGCTTCCACCTAGAAATGGAATTGCAAGTATTTAATTCTCCACCCTCAAGATCCCCACGGCAACATTTGAAGAATATAAACATAAGGTACAATTCTGCATCAATTTTGGAGAAAAATAAAGGTGAATCAACAAGACTCAGTTGACGAGAAACTGAAATTATATGACAAGTTTAGAAGAGAGTAAAGTAAATAAAATGTGCCAAGATATTTTGTTAATAGGGCTTTCTCTGCTACCATTCTCTTTGCCTAGAATATTTTCTCTTTCATCCCTTTGCAAACCTGATTCCTTGTTATCCATCAGGACACAGATGAAATCCTGGTAGAGATTCCTGAAACAATTATTTTTAGTACCTCGAGCCCTTCAATAGCATTTCAAATTTAATAAAAACCTAAATAATCTAAGGATTTAAAGCTTTAGTTGTTATTATTTCATATTACATGAATATATATATATATATATATATATATATATATCACTTATATCATACTATATTATAATCAGGAACAACCTGATTACAATAAAGCAGTTTGAATTTAGGCATCAAAACTGTGGATGAAATTGAAAAGAGCAGTTATGCTTAGGAATATATTTGAGGACTGCTGAGTTACTTGAGCCTGGCCAGCCTAGCCCCTGAATGTCTGGCCACACTTAACTACATTAAGACCATAACCAAGTAGTATGAGAGGCCCAATGGCCATCTGTCCAAGACAGCCTTAGATAACAGAGTGTACACTGGGTGGTGCTAAAAACTGTCATAACCCCAAGACACTCAGGAAAGTAAGTTTTCTTCCTGAATGTACAGGTTAACAACCCAGTTTTCTGGAGGATGCAGAGACTATCAAAACAATTTCAATTCCCTTCTCCACTATACCTTGATTAGACTGATTAAGGACGCTACAATTTGATTTCTCTTTTTGCTAAGTTTTCTACCTTTCCTCCTTGTATGATCTTGAGAATAATTGAGGCAACAGTAAAGTAAACTTATATTTTATCCATAACTCTTTTGCATGGTTTCTTTATAAAGACTCAGTCATTTGGAGAGGAAAGAAGGGGAACATTCTTTTTATTTTTTTTTTAATTTTTATTGGCATATAGTTGAGTTACAATGTTGTGTTAAGTTTCGGGGGAACATTCTTATTATCCTTATTTCTAGAAACAGAAATTTAATCCATAACGCAAGAAGCTGCCTGATGACTCCCAACTGTCTATTATTTAACACCTTATTCTTGTAATTCTTACACTTTTCCACGGTTTCATCGTACATGTTTGTTGGTTTGATTATACATATTTAATTCTTGTTTGTACACCAGACAGTGAACTTCTTCTATAATCATGTCTTTTTTGTTCTTTATTATATATTCATTTCCTAAAACAGTGCCTGGACTATAGAAGGAGCTAGATAAATATGTATGGAATGAATGAATTAAGGAATAAATAATCACGCTTCAGAAGCATACACTGATGATTTATGATTCAGAGACCAAAAGATGCTGGCAAAAACTAGCTTTAATTTCATTAGATGAGACCATATCTCAGTTCTACTGAGTCTTCCCAGTTATATACATGAAAACAAGCAATTCATGATGTTCATTCCTAGCTGCACTTGCTAAGGACAGCATAATACGGAGAGAGACTGTTGTAACTTTTAATGGCAATATTCGTCCCTGTTAATAAATAGGGCACCGTGGCCTAATTAGCATGTTGCCACAATATACATGAAACAGACAATTACAGACAAAATGTTTGTTTTACTTTTACTCAGGCTGCATCTAGCTTCCTCTCTAAACCATGAAAAAAGTATATCAGTAGTAATATGCAGATTTTCCCTTCACATTTTTTTTTCTGAGCCAGAACAGTTTAAATAAGAGTAACTCATTCCCTGAAAAGCCCCCATGTCAACAATCAAAACTGAATAAACAGATTTATCTTACTATGAGCAAACACAACGATCACTGAAAAGATAAAAAACTTGGAAGCTCTAAATAAAATAATTGATCTGATAATACTAAGCAAATATTCCTAAGTGGTTTATATATAAAAAAGCAATGGAATAAACACAAAATGTATTTTAATAAGATTTGCAAAGAAAATGCAAGTACAAACCAGAATATGCACTTTGTTGAACATCTATATAAGTACTGGTCTAGAAAAGTTTCTCTTCCTTATTTAAAAGGGGGAGGGTGAAAATATACTACCATAGACATTAAGATATAAACACAGACTTATTTTCATTAAAGATAATGCCCAATTAAAGCAAAAAAAGATATGCTATGCCTTGAGTTACAAGAGAAACATATCTCTCACAAATGAAGAGGAATAACTTTAAACAAATATTAGCAATCTGACTCAAAGAATACAACACTCCCAAATGACACAAATGACATTTTTTTCAAGAAACTAACAATCTGAAATTTAATACCTAATTGATTATAGCCATAAATCAATTTAAAAATCATATCAGTCGTTGTACAAAATTTAATTGATAACTTCAAATACTCATCCTTAATTAAAAAAAAAAAAGATACATCAAGAGGTCCCAGTGAAAAGAAGAAACAAATATTTTATCTGTAAATATTTTTCTAGGTCCCACTCAAAGAAAATACTCAAATTTCCATGTCCAAAATAATGCATCATGGGATTTGGGTATGTAGATAATTGGTACAGAGAGAGTTATGCTAATGAATCTGTTGCTTGTGATTGAGAGAAATTCCTACTTAGATTGCGATGACTGGCTTTTGTAGGGGTTGCATAGGACCGACCTGCGGAGGAGTAACTAAGTGGCACATTTAAAAATGTGGGGAAAGAACACCAACAAAACATCCAAAGAAGGTAGACACAATAAGCTAAAGATAAAAGCTCATATTAACTAAAAAACACATAGAAACAACCAAACCAAAAATTGCTTTAAACAATCCAGTAAAATTCTTAATGTTTTTATCCTACTGAGAAGAAACAAAGACTTAGCAAAAGAGAGAAATTAGCAATGAAACAGGTGACGTAACCAAACATACACAAAGATTAGCTAGCTAATTCATGACTAGTACGTACACGTTCACGCCAACCTAACTTAGATAAAACTGAAAATTTTCCTCAAAAATAAAAAAGACTCAAATAAATGGACCACAATGGCTGCACTGAAACTTGGAGCCCTCATCCAAAGCCCCTTCTCCCCGCCCTAGCGTCCATTTGAACTATCAGGTCAGCAGCCAAGGGTTCCCAGTGAGAGATTTCGGCATCTGGCTGAAGAACAGGAATATTGAGGAAGGTTGGAAGGAATGGGGCACAGCCCCTCGCCCCTCCCCCGCGGCCGCGGCTGCGGCCGCGGCCGCCCAGCGCGAGAGAGACGCGCTCCCTGAGGGAGGAGGGCGAAGTGAGCGCGCCACATCCACCGCGGACCCCGAGCCAGGCCAAGCCCTGTGGCCCCTCAGGAACCCAGGCCCGGACGCACCCCGTACCTGTCCCTCCAGTGGCTCCAGGCGGCATCCTTGTCCCCCGGCTCTCGGCTCTCTTAGCGCCTTTAGGGCCCAAGGCCCCAGGTGGCTTCCACAGCTCCAGGCTCCTGCGTGCTCCCAAGAGCCTAGGCCCTCAGCCCACGCGGCCCCAGAGGTCCCGGGTGGCTCCCTCGGACTCAGGCAACATCCAAGACACCAGGCTCTGGCAAACTGCTGCGATTTCAAACTCTCTCGCGCGTCTTAGAGCAAGAGGCCCCAGGGCAGAGTCCTTGACACCAGGAACTGATGGGCTCCCGCGAATCCAGGCCCCGGCTCACCTCAGTGTCCGCTGGCTCTAGTGGCCTCAGGCGGCTTCTGTTCCTCGGCCTCCGGCTGCTCCCACGTCACCGAGTTCCACAGCTGCAGCAAACCCAGGTCTGCGGCTGCCCGGCGCCTACAGCCTCAGGCGGCTTCCTCAGCACCAAACTCTCGCGAGTTCCGGGAACTGAGGCTCAGCTCACCAGGGCACCTGCCAGCTTCCGCGGCCCCAGGTGGGTGGCTCCTGCTGTCCAGGCTCTCAGGGAGCCCACTAACGCTAGCCCCCAGCTCTCCCGGGGTAAGAGGGGGGGCTAGCTCCAGTAGTGCCAGAAGCTCCTGCGTCACGCCCCAGCCGGCTTCCCAGTACCGAGTTCTCGCGGGTTCCCACGAGCCTAGGCTCGGATCCAACGCTGTACTTCAGGGTTCACGCGGCTCCTGGGCCCCAGTGTGAACTCAAGAAGCCAGGCCCACTGCATTATTCCCTGGCACCTGGTTGGCCCCTTTGGAGCCAGAGTCAAGGGCCCAGGCTCATCACAACAGACTCAAGTTCCAGGCCCACCTCCGTGAACCCAAGCTCCAGGCCTGCCCCCTGGAACGGAGCACCAGGCCGGTCCCCAGGTACCAAAAACCAGACCAGACCACTTGCTGGCCCAGGCACCAGGCCTACTTGCCCAAGGACTCCAGCAGCCCGTGGACACCAGCAGAATCTCTGGAGGGCTCAGTGGTGAAGGGATTTGCCTGCTGAAGCCAGTTTGTAAAGACTGGAAGAGGTACCTACATCCTCAAATGTGCAGACAGCAGTAGAAGAGCACAAGGATCATGATTATCAAGGAAACGTGACACCACTAAAGGAAACTAATAAACACTCCAGTGACTGACCCAAAAGAAAGGGACATCTATGAACTGTCTGACGAAGCATTACGAATAATCCTCTTAAGGAATTCCCCCTTCGCTTACTGTATTCATTGATGATGAACAGGGATTCTGATAGATTTGGCCGTGCTGGTTCCGCAAAACTTTCCTGGTATTGTCAGCAGAACTCCCATTTGACCCAGGGAAGAAATGAGCCTTCAGGACCTGCACCTGTTTCTGGATTGGAGATTGGGAAATGCCAGGCCTGGGCTGCCTTTTACCAGCTGTGCTGTTTCTCAAGTTCTCAGGTATGTCCTTAACAAAATCAGTTTACTTTCTTACTGGTTTTAGTGTTCTTTTTTGGCATTCCTTTGTGTTCTTTCCAGGGCTTATAGTTGTATTTAAGTGAGAGGAGCAAGGAGATGAGTCTAAACTATTTTGTCTTCTTTGAGACCTTTCTACCATAGAATGAAAAATATGAAATTCCAACACCTTTTCCATATACTTTTTGCATACACAGCTACTGAGGGGGAAAAAGACATAAAATGTAAACAAAGAGTTACTAAGACTTAGATGACAACAAAAAAGTAATGGTTTTATTTAAAAAACAAGAATATTAGGAAATTAATACAGAGTTTTGTTTCTAATTCCAATTTTTATAAATCTCAGTGAAATTCAAAACACACTCCTCTTTGTTTCTTTTAGAAATGTTTGTGTCAATGATTTGTTATTTTGAAGTGTTCCTTGGCTAATAATATTACTACCACAGGATGTACATTTTCTCTCATTTTAAGAAAATACATTACATTCCCTGCAGAAAGTATAATTAGCTTTTTAAAAAAGAAAATAAAGTTAGATGAAATTTTTTAAATACATTTTTTTCTTAAAAAGTATTTCGAACAACATCTTTTAAATGAAGAAGTGAGTGTCACTAGGTGTAACTATTACTTGGATTCATAGATGTTTGTCTAAAAACTACACAATGGAGTTTAAGAACTATAAGCTGTTTATCATTAAACTGCAAAGATGTGTAAAGGCTTCTAGTTATCTAATTAATCGTGATTACTCATAATTTTTAAGTAATTTTATTTATTTATTTATTTTGTTGAAGTATAGTTGATTTACGTTATATTAGTTTCAGGTGTGCAGCATTATGATTTGGGTTTTTTTTTAATATACTCCATTAAAAGTTATTGCAAGATAATGGCTATAATTGCCTGTACTGTACTATATATCCTTGTTGCTTATCTGTTTTATACATAGTAGTTTGTATCTCCTAATCTCATGCCCCTAATTTATCCTTCTCCCCTTTGGTAACCACTAGTTTGTTTTCCATATTTGTTTCTGGTTTGCATATGCATTCATTTGTATTATTTTTTAAGTTCAACATGTAAGTGATATCATACAGTATTTGTCTTTTTCTGACTTATTTCACTAAGTAGAATATTCTCTAGGTCCATCCACATTGTTGAAAATGGCAGAATTTTATTCTTTTTTATGGCTGAGTAATATTCCACTATAGACATAGATATAAATATACACACAGATATAGATATAGATATATAGATATACCACATCTTCTTTATCCATTCTATTCCTCTTTGATGGCACTTGGGTTGCTTCCATATCTTGGCTGTTATAAATAGTACTTCTATTAACATTAAGGTGCATGTATCCTTTCAGATTAGTTTTTTTCATTTTCTTTGGATATATACCCAGCAGTGGAATTGCCAGATCATATAGTAGTTCTATTTTTAGTTTCTTGAGGAACCTCTGTACTGTTTTCCATAGTGGCTGTATCAATTTGCATTCCCACCAACAGTGTACAAGGGTTTCCTTTTTTCCACATCCTTTCCAACATTTGTTACTTGTAGACATTTTGGTGATAGCCATTCTTACAGGTGTGAGGTGATATCTTTTTGTTGTTTTGTCTGATTATTCAGGCAAAACTGAGGTTGTCTGATTACTCACAGCTCAGACCACATTCAATTCTTTTTAAGCACTATGGGTACAATATTTTTTCCCCTTGTAATGTCAAACAGAATTTTAGATACCTATAATTTTCATCATTAGCTTTTCCATTATTGTATTTTTGTAAATTCACTGATGTGTACTATTCTACTGATCATTCTAATGTTTGAGAGAAAAAAAAAAGTCATATTCAAATAAACACTAAACAGATTTTTCTAAAAGGTTACAAAACTCAGAAACCTTACCAACTTTCCTTTTTCAGAAAATAATATTTCCTGAGATTTAAACATGTGAAATGATAGGTAAGGGACCTACATTTTCACATATATAAACTCTTTAGAACTTGAATTATGTGGAAACATAACAAACCTATATTCTGCCAATAATCTTAGAATTTTGTATCTAGTAAAAATATATGACTTAATAGGAATGAGTGAACATTTTATTTTCTTTGCTACCTTCATGGTTTTCAAACTTTCTCAGAATGATGCTCAGTTGTGCAAAAAGTCCCTGTCCACTGTGGGATAAACTGTGGGATGCCATTCTAGGAGACATTTCATAAGGCTTCTGTAAGAATTCTCCTATATTGAGCCAAACTTTAAGAGTCTTAGATTTTCCTGGCAGCGGATATAGTGTTAAATCAATCTCTATTTTTGTCACAATGGTCAAACTGAGAAATAACTGTGATTCTTATTTGTTGGTCCTCTTTACTGTATGTGCTAGAAATTTCTTATATGCTTCATAACTAAGATAGAGGGGACACTAAAATATGAAACACATAAAAATAGTCAAAGATCTGAGTTGAGTAGAGTCCTTTTGGGGGAGACCTAGCTTGCCCATCAGCTCTTGCTGTCTAATAGTGCAAAAACTTATATTAGATGTAGTGACTGAGAGATCAAACCCTAATGATGCAACCAGATAATCTCTAAGAAATTCAAACTCACAGAGAGTGCTGACCCAACGTTGCCAAACAATTGAAAACAAGGACAGATGTCCATGCATCCATCATGAGTATTCTAGAGTTTCTGAAATTATTAATAACCACACTAGCTATCTTCTCAGAAAGAGGGAAGTATGATAGGGAAAAGGGAGGAGTGCAGTACATTTTCAAAATAATATTTATGAATGAAGACTATGAAAATGGATTTCTATTCCAAATCAAAGAGCTACTGATCTCATATGCCTTTCAGGCTTCTTCCTCTGAGGGAGATGACAGTTCAATCACTTGATATCTTTTTTGCTCCAAATACCATTTGCCAGGAATGTGACTCAGCAAATGTAGTGAGGTCACTGAAAGGTGATACACATTTTTATTTAATGACTCTGAAAGGAGAAGTTGCTTAGTACAGCTTCTAAAAGGCCCAAGCTGTAGTTAAAAACTCTCAAATTTCCTTAGTTGTCTGTAGGAAGAGGGGCTTTTTGTGGACTTTGATCATAGAACTCATAGTATGCATCATACATGTTATAGCATTGACTACTTGTTGAGGTAGTACCGTGGCAGAATCAGATTAACACAGAGAATGTTTGTAGTAATGCCTTGCATACAGTATACAGAAATGTAAATCCTTATGTTTAATGGTACCAACCATTTCTTTGTCTCAGACAAGCAAAAATCAATCAGAGAGAATTATCATAGCAAAAATAAAAACAATAGCAGCTGATCTTTGTTGAGTAAAATATGGACAAAATAAACCCCCAATAAATTTCAGACCTAAGAATTTAAAATCAGTCTATCTGATCCTGGTGCCAATATACTTAAACATTTATTTTGCCTGCAGAACATGCACATTTACTAACTGCTTCCTTCAGAAGTCTGAAGAATACTGCTCCCAACTGATGAGTAGCTATTACAGACTAAGAGAAGAAAATATGGGAATTCAGGAGTCTGTGTTACACATCAATCTGAGAAAGCCAAGACAAGCAGCAACTTCTTATAGTACTTCCTCTGTTTACGTTTATTTCAAGGGTAATTCAGGCTGGCTTCTCAGAATATAGAACCACCCAAATCAGTGGGGTTTAAAAACCACAAATTTCTGCTACTGGGAAGGCAGAGAAAAAAAGGACACTTTACTAAAAAAGCATAGTAGCAATATTGTGCTTACCATCATACCTGGTACAAATAATTTTTCATCATTTATTTTTTTCCTCTTCTTTACAACAATACAAATTTATTTTGCACACAAACACATCTAAAACATATTTTCAAATATGTTTATTTTTTGTTAAAATCCTCAGATATTTAAAGTCATAGTAAATTCAAATATAATCAAAATCATGTCAATTAAGTGATGTTTTTGTCTTGACTAAAAAA
The DNA here is from genome assembly GCF_964341445.2 of Mesoplodon mirus. Lineage (NCBI taxonomy): Eukaryota > Metazoa > Chordata > Mammalia > Artiodactyla > Ziphiidae > Mesoplodon > Mesoplodon mirus. The sequence goes on along the minus strand of NC_138989.1, from coordinate 45,419,930 downwards.
GTATCATTTTAAATATACAAGAGCAAGTTCATTTAAATGTTTATGAAGATCCAAAATAAGCTGTATTTAGGCCACACGCACAAACACACACATCCCCCACTGAGTTTTTCCAAAGCATTTTAGCTATACTTGCTACTGATACCAGTGAAAAAAATTCACTCATGGCATTTATAAGGACAGCCAAAAAGTATTTCTTGTTTCAAACATCATCAATATAGCCACCTCAGCAGTTTCTCCTGAATTCTTTCTAAAATATTGATAAAACTCAGAAATCACTAATATTCATAACAATATCAGAAATTACTTAGGGCATTCTACTTATCTCCAATGTTATGGAATTCATTCAAGTGAGATAGTATGACTGAACTGAACTCATCAGCATCATTGGCTAGAGATGCATGTTTTGTCTCATCAAATGAAGAAAACCCACCAGCATGAAACAAAGTAGAGAGGAATGCACACTGTCTTTATAGGTTAGTGGCAACAGCAGTAGGTTCTAGAGCAACCACAATGTCAAAAACCACAATGTTGAACTAAGTGCTGTTATATCTCCTCTTCCACCATCAGTATTTCCACTTTATTATTTTTTCAGAGATTGAAACACCCACAAATAATAAAAGTGTGGAAAGACTTGCTTTCATATACCTTGGAAATGGAAGTAAAGTGTTGTAGGCAAAGGTGAAGGCAGGGAAAACCCTATTAGTATCATATACTGGGAATTGAGATTTTTCATGTCCTCTCTCCTGAATTATCAGAGAACTAGATGATAAGGGTGTGAGGAAATCCAACATCAGTCCAGAAGAGTTGAAGTGATCAAAAGAACGCTAGACATTAGAAATAGGACTAAGATATTTACATGTCAATCTAGCCTTAGCCTCTCTTTATTTTACATTCTTACAAAACTATTTTTTTACCATTAATTTCAAGCTGAAAAATGGAGTATCTCACACTAAATAACATGGATAAATTTGATACATTAATAGATTTTAATGTTAATTACAGCATTTTAAAATAGTTCCTTACAATTTTATATATACCCCCCACCCCATGTCAAATCATATGTGTTGTGAGGGCACGTCCCATGTCTTATACATGCTTTGTGTCTTCAGCAATACCCAGTTAATTGATACATTATGAACATGATGAGACTACGGATTAATTTAGCTCAAAACTCTCTCTTTTCCCATTGCCTTATAGTCTATATAGTTTTTGACACATAGTTGGAGGGGGCTGGTGTTTGATAAATGTTTGCTCAGTGAATATTAACACAAATAATTGTTACTTTATTTTGAAAGTGAGTCATTTTTCAGTAGAGGAATAAATTTCATTTACAAACTCACATAAGATACACTTGTCACAGGTGACTGAAATTTGATAAGAAGTTCTAATAAACTTAAAAGATAAAAAGATTGTCATTTATAATGAATAAAAAAAGAATAAAGTTAGAATTCCTACTAGGGAAATAGAAATTCTCTATAATTTTCTTCTGTTTTATATTTTAAATTACCTTAACTTTAAAATACTTTGAAGGTAATTCATTACCCTGTTTAATATAATTTAGCAATGAATTTTTTATTTCTAATATTTCCATAACTCTATTCTACAACAGCATGATTTGAATTCCAAGTGATTTCTAAAATATGAAGTCAACCTTTTTATTCTCTTTTATGTTAGCTTTACTGATATCCTCAAATTACCCAAGTTTATGTGAAAAGTCATATAAAATTGATATATTATTAACATAAAATGATTATTTTAAAGTTTTAATTATATAATATATTGAGTAGTAACCATATAGGATCAGTATATTCTCAGGGCTATTATAATACAATTTAAAATTGAGGTGAAATCATATTATTTATGCCTAATGTACAAGTAAAGAATTTCACAAAGCTAACTAAAAACAGTAAAATTTCATCCTTGAATAATACAGATAATTGTCAAGATTCTCCATTTCAGTCTTGAATGAAGAGACAGCCTAGTAGTTATTTGGCTCTTCCCTCTTTTAAGGGAGAGCACAAAAGTTTACAGTGCTATTTCATATATATAATATCATTTGATTATCATATTAATTTGTGTGATGGACATGCATAGAGGTTACAGTTTTCATTTTACAGCTGACATAGAAACATCACTGGTATAGTAAGAAATAAATTTTGGTTATATTTATATTAATTACAAAAGACTTTAGTATCCACATGTACTTACAGTCAATCAAAGACAGTGAGGTTATGCATTACATTCAATAATAATATTTACATGATGAACAATACAGGTTATGGGTCAATTAAATTCCATTGGACACTGTGCTACTCTATCTATGTGAGACTGGAAGAAGTTATCTTAGCCTAGTTAATAATTTTCAATTCATCTAACCAGATATATGTAGAGTACAGTGCCTTATACATAGTAGGTGATCTACAAGTGTTGTTAGAAAATTGAGTTGATATTCTGAAATGATTTGTATATTCCAAACAATAGAGAGTATTGCATGTCAATTTCCAGAGTCACAAAATGTCATAAATTGGCATTACAATGCATGAAGGAAATTACCTCAAAGACCTTGATGTAAAGGTTCATGAAATCATAATAATATGGAAGAAAGAATACAATATCCCCCCACCTTCCATTCTCATCTCAACCATCACCATTTAGCCCTTGATGTAGATATCCCCTTTATTCCAAATACAGGACTAACTACTAACTACACTGTTCAGAGTGGCTTAATAAAATTTGAATGGGTCCGTGTAGGATTAATAGTGTGATAACAATATTGGGTGAGATATCTGTAAGGAAAGTGTTAACCGGTGATCTATGATTCTACCTTTTAGCTTCAGGAGAGTCCTTGATTGAATCACTGAAACACTAATTCAGTGGATTTATAAGAGTATATTAGGTCTACGATAAATGTTCTATACCAAAAAAGAACATGTAGTTCATTTCTGATTACTTATTGAAAAAGCAGTAATTAATTAGTTACTGACAATGATATTAATGATAAAGTTAATGATATTATGCTACGCTAAAATATGGGTACTATTCACATAGCTATGAGAAAATATAAAAGGTCAAGGGACCCCAGAATATCTTTTTCCTGAACTAGAAGTGGTCTGCACCCTATAAGCCTTGTAACTTGTGACCTTACCCATCCTATGTACAAAGTGGAGGACATTGGAAGCTGTGCCTGGGAGTCACCAAAACTTTGTTATGCTGTTTCTATTCCTGATGTCACCTATTCTAAATCCTTTTTAAAGTTATATAAACTTATCTGGGATAAAGCCTATTGTGTCTAACACATTTGATCATCAATTTCAACCTAAGATTATTATTGCTGGCAGAGCAGAGTGTTCAATACCTCATCATGCAAGTTATTCTCAATATTATAGTTATCTAGAAGATTTCTTTGTCCAAACAAAATATAACAGAGATTTTAGATGTGGGAGGACATATTCTGGTTTATAATTTATAAAAACTGAAACAAGCAAAAATGCCAGTATATTTGAAACAGTGGTTTCAATGAGCTAGATGTTAGACAGTGAAGTAGAGTACCCCTTAAAAAAATGGGAAACAAGTAAGTTCAGCCCTATGAACACCCAACTTTCTACCTTAGGATTGATTTCAGGTGTTAGTGCAGAGATGGCAACACAGGCAAAGTCTTGCAAACTCCTGACTGTGGAGACAGAACTGAGAGTCTGGGAAGGCCTAGGTGTTTAAGGTTTTCTGGACAGAGTACTGGAGAAGAGAGAGAGAACACGATATATCTGTAGGAGAGTGTCCTCAAATGTTCAGATAATTACTGATCAGCACATGCATGTGATACAGGCTTAAGAACTACCTGAAAAGTGATAAATAGTGCCTGGTTGTCACACAAATCCAAGCAAAATACTTGTTCCCACTGAATGGAAAGCCTCATGATCTATAGGGCATTGAATAGCACAACAAGTGTCTTACCTTAGTTTTGAGGAACAATTTTACCTAGATTTAGCAATGTTCTGGTACCATCTAACAGATATTAAAAGAAAATCTAAAAGGATGAAACTGTCTCCAACTAATTTAACTGTGTTCCAGAATCAAGCTCAAGAAAATTTATGGTAGTAAAAAAAATCTAGCATCTAAGAAGATAGTCATAATATCTGGAATCAAAAAACCAAAATGAAACAAATGCAAACAAACAAACAAAAAACAGGTAGGCAAAGAGCAGGATAATACTATCTATAATGGGAAGCAACCAACAGATATCAACCCAGAACTAACTTAGATGTTAGAATTGAGATGACACTAAAAATAGTTACTAAAAATGATTTTATATATTCAAAATATTAAATAACAATATGTACATTATTTAAGAGATGGAAGTAAGCTTTTTAGATACTGAAACTACAATTGCTGAGATAAAAATAACTGGAGAGGATTAAGGATAGATCAGTTGTTGTAGAATAAAAGATTGGTAATCTTAAATATATAGCAATACAAAAAATCCAAAATGGAATACAGAGAAGATAGGGTCAAAAACAAAAACAAACAAGCAAACAAAAATAGATAATAAGCTGTGGGGAAACTTCAAGGGTCCAATACACTTGCAGCTGGAAACCCTGAAGTCAGGGGGGCAAAAATATTTGAAAAATAATGGCCAACTATTGTCCAAATTTAATGAAAAATATAAACCCAAATTTCCAGGACATTCAACAAACATCAAGCACACCAAATGTTAGTAAAATCACACCAAGGCACATCATAATCAAAGTTCTCAAAATTGTGATAAAGAGAATAGTTCAAAGTCATCAGATATATAGATATTTTATATACAGATTATCAAAGGTAAGGATGAAAGGAGGTTTCTCATTGGAAACAATGCAAATAAGAAGCAGCATCTTCAAAGTATTAAAAGAAAAATATTATGGAAACTAACACACCATTGTAAAGCAATTATACTCCAATAAAGATGTTAAAAAAGAAAAAAAAGAAAAATATTATGAGTCTAGAACTGTATATTAAGTGAAAATGTAATTGAAAACAATGTCAAAATAAAGACTGTTCAGATATATAAAATCCAAGAAAATCCCTAACCAGCAGACCTAAACAACAAGAGGTGTTGAAGTACTTCATTTAAAAGGAAAATTATACCACAAGGAAATAATAATCTGCACAAAGGAACAAAGAGCACAGGTAAAATAATTATATGTGTAAACATATAACATTTTTGTTATTTAAATTTCTTTAAAAGATAATTGACTATTTACATAAAATTATAAACATGTAGTGTGAGATTTATAACAGAAAAGATTAAATGAGTAACATAGTAGCATAAAGTTTGGGAGGTGGAAATATACTACTTTAAACTTACACTAAACATGAGATGTTAAAATGTCACTTGAAGATAGACTGTGATTAGTTCAAGACTTACTATAAACCCTAAATCAACCAGTAAAATAACAAATCACAGAATATAAATATCTAATAAATTTAACATTAAACAATATGTAGGGAAAAATTTATAGCACTAAAATCCTACTCTGAAAGAGAAAATTTAAACCAATGACCTCAACTTACAACCTGAGAAACTAGAAAATAAAGAGCAAATAAATCCCAAAGTAAAAAAAAAGGAAATGATAAAGATAAGGTGGAAAGTCATGAAATGGAGCATCTTTGCCAAACATTTACGTATGCATCTAGAATATATAGAAGAATGCTCAAAGCTGAAAAATGAAACAGTAGCATTTTTTAAATGGATAAAAATTTTGGAAAGACACTTCAAAAAAGATATACAGATAGCTAATAGTACGTGAACAAATGTCTATTGCATAGGTTACTAGAGAAATACAAGTTAAGACCACAATGAGATACTACTACACATTTATAAGAATGGCAAAACTTTGGTAAAATTGTTGAAGAACTGGAACTCTCATACACAGATGATTGAACTGTAAAATGGTAAAACCGCTTTGAAAAGCAATTTGACAGTTTATTTTTAATTTGCATGGATAAATTAAATTAATTAATTAAATCCATTAATTATTTTATTCCATTTCAATGTTGAATTGTGCATTCTGTGCTTGTTCCTGATCTTTGGGGAAATGCTTTCAGACTTTTACCAACTGTAGTTTTTTTTGTAAATAACCTTTAAATGTTTAGCAAGTTTAATTCTGTTTCTAATTTTTATTTTTTTTTTAAGAATATTGATCAAAAATATAAGTTGGATTTTGTCAAATGCATTATTGAGTTAATCCTATGGTTTTCTATTTCATCTGTTAACATGGTATTACACTGATTTTCTAATATTAAACCCACCTTGCCTTCCTGGGTTAACCCCACTTTATCATTAAATATTACCCTCTCTTATAGTCTAGTTGCTAAAATGTTGTTAAGGATTTTTGCATGTATGGTCATAAGGGATATTTGTGTATGTATATATATATATTTTTTTTCTTTGTAACGACTTTGTTTTAGAATCAGTAATGAACAGAATAAGACGGGAGTACTTCAACAGTTTCAATTGGGAGAATATTTCTAGAAATTGTATTATTTTAATTAATTTTTTCATAAATATTTAGTTGAATTCACCAGTGAAGTCAGTAACATCTAGAGTTTTTTTGCGGAAAGATCTTTAATTATAAGCATAAGGGGTATTCTGGTTATCAATTTTGTCTTAAGTGAATTTTTGTAGTTTGTAGTTTCCAAATAATTTTCTCATTTTATCTAACTTGTTTAATCTGTGACACAGTGTTTTATAATATTTTCTCATCTTTTTAATATCCGCAGGATCTATAGTCACATCACCACTCCCATACATAATACCAGTAATGTTTGACAACTTTCTACCTATTCTTTCTCCTCTGAGGTTCCCATGCAAATAGGTCCTCTTTAAAAGGATCATGCCTTTCTTTTGTATCTTGATGTGCCTATCTACCTGTTATGAAAGGACCTTCTGTGTACACTAAGGGTTACCATATCCTAATGTACAAGGACAGAGTGCTTTTGTGGCTCCTATAAGGCAAGGTACGTGAATTGAAAAATATATTCCTTCTTAAAATGAAAATGTCATCTGGTATTTTAAAAGTGCCTGAGTTATAAGAAATGGGTCCATGATCATGGGCCCTACAAAGTGTACTAGTTTAATTAAAGATATTAATCCCACTGTTAAAACTTACACCAAAAAATAAAGCTATGGCTATATTTAAAATATCTTCTCTCTTGATCAAATATAAGAAATAGAACCCATAATTAGAGAGCAAGCAGAGCATAATAAAGAAGAGATGTTGGCCTGTGACAAAGGAAAAAAAGAATTGACAAGGAAGGCTGGCCTCTTTATAGATCTGTATAAGATCTTAGAGAAATAAATAACTGTGTGATTCCTCTTATTCCTGTGGTACCCAACCCTGTTTCTGTCTTAAGTTGTGTACCTGAATCAGCTAAATATTTTTCTGTAATAGGCTTAAATTCAGTTTTTTGGGGTTTTTTTTTCTATATCTTTGTGAGAGGAATCAAGGTTCCTCTTTATTTTTACCTGTGGTTTAAAAATATTTTTTGCATGGATCCCTCTGTGTTTCAGGGGGAATACTTGTGTAGAAATGAACTTAATCTAACTTTACTGAGGAATGATGAAGGATGTGACAAATCACGTGTGCTAGTTACATTGTCAAGAGTAGCCATAGGAGAAACTGATAGAGAATTAGAAAGAACACAAGGTCAGAATAAGCCTTATAATGAATTATGAAAACAGAAACCAAAATAAACTCAATATAACCACTAACCTAAATTTAGTATCTGTTGGCTGTTTCCTAAAAGAATGACTATGTAAACAACTATAACTTTAATCCTCTATCCATAGAGCTGCAAAATCTAACTATGTAGGCACTTGTTGGCTATATTAGTTTCCTGGGGCTATTTTAAACTAAGTACCACTAAAGTGGTGGCTTAGAACAAAAGAAATTGATTGTCCCACAGTTCTGGAGCCTGGAATTCTGAGATCAAGGTGTTGGCAGGTTTGGTTCCTTCTCAGGGCAGTGAAAGAGAATCTGTTCCATGCCTCTCTCCTAGCTTCTGGTGATTTGCTGACAGTCTTTGCCATTCTTTGTTTTGTAGATGCATCAACCAGATTTCTTCCTCCATCTTCACATAGTGGTCTCCCTGTGTACCTATCTATCTCTGTGTCCAAATCTCTCCTTTTTATAAGAATGCAGTCATGTTGGATTAGGCCTTACTGATTACATCATCTTGATCATCTGCAAAGACCCTATTTCCAAATAAGATCACATTCACCAATACTGGAGGTTAGGACATCATCTTTGGGTTGGTTCAAAATTCAACTCATGACACTGGCTAACTGTATACATTTAGAATATTTACTTTCCTCAATAATAAAATTAGTTAATTTTATATTTATTAATTGGCATGTTCCTTTGGTCTTTGATTTCTTTTTTTTTATTATGATTTGGAATGTTTTAATATTCTCCATGTCTCTACTTAACATGTTCAATCTTTTCTCTAGTTACTTAAAACTTTGACAAACTTATAATAATCATTTTAATGTCTTTTTCTATTAATTCTATCATCTTTGCCATTGCTGGGTCAATTTTGATAGATTAATCTTTTTCTAAATATGAATCATAATTACTAATTTCTTTTCATGACCAGTAAGTTTTGACTGGATGCAAAGTGATGTCAGTTTTGCCTTGTTGAATCCTGACTAGTCTTGTACTCCTATAAATAGTCTTGAGCTTTCTCTGGGATGCAGTCAAGCTGTATGAAAACAGCAATAAGGCCTTGCTTTTAAGTTTTGTTAGGTGAAATGAGTGAAGGCTTCAGTTTAGTCTAATTTCCCCCATTAACAAAGCAACTCCTCAAGCAATCTACCTAAAGTCCTTTCAATTATAAAGTACTGCATTCTACTGATGGCAATAGAAATTACCCATGACCTTTGGGATTCTGGGAATTTCTCCCTCTAATCTCTGTATGGTGCTTTTCCTTGCCTTGCATTGTTTTCTCCCATATATGTGACAACCAGCATAGTAAAGACTGGAGGGGCACCATCTGCAGATTTCTGGAGCTCTCTACTCTCCAATGTCTGCCATAAAAACTCTACAGTCATTTTGCCTCACTGAACCCTGAGCTCTAGCTCCTTATCTCAGGGAGAACACTGGGCTCTGCCTGCATTTGCCTTTCCTGCACTGTAACCCCAAACTGGAAACAACCCACATGTATCTATGCATAAATAGATACACACACAATGGAATACCATTTAACAAAAAGGATTCAACTTTTGCTACACACTACAACATGGATAAATCTCTAAGTACTTATGCTGAATAAAAGAAACTAGACACAAAAAGTGAACATACTGTATGATTCTATTTACATAAAATGAGAGAGATTGCAAACTAATCTACAGTGAAAGAAAGCAGATCAGTAGTTGCCTGAGGATAGGTCTGGTGTAGGGAGAATGAGGAAGGAGGGAGTACAGTAGGGCACAAAGAAACTGCTGTGGGTGGTGTTTACTATCTTGTTTGTGGTGATGTTTCATAGGTATGTTCTTGTATAAGAAATATATCAAGTTATACTCTTTAAATGTGTGAAGTTAATTTTATGTCACATAGCTCAGTAAAGCAGTTAATAAAATTAATGATAATGAAAAGAAAGTACATAGTCATCATGAAATTTAAAAACCTAAAAATAGATCAGATCTTTATTTTTATTAAAAAGACTAGGAGTGCAAGGCAAATAGACTATGATTGTTTATTTTGTATTTTCAGGAATTTTTTATTTTAATGTTTTTTTAAAAAATATTTCTATATCTACATTCAACATAATGATGTTCACATTGAATGTGGAAAGTTGAAACCCAAATTTCTTCAGGAGACAGTGGTGCTACAGTAGAGAATACAGAATAAAAAAAGTTTTCTCAATAAAAACTATAGAAAATGGTTGAGAATAATAGCAATAGCATTAATGTTGAATCCAGAATATTCAATAATATATTATCTTCCTGGAGTTGTATTACCATCTTACCACTTAGTACACAAATATATTTTTAAATGTGGCATCAGCAAAGTCAGTAATACTCATGAATGTGGAAAACGAAGTTCAGTATTATAATACAGTGAAGATCAATACCATATTACCATTTCTGGGAAAATGGCTCTGCTGATGAAAAAGCTTTCCAGAGGTTGGTTTGCAATACTTTTAACAGGACAATATTTTGTCCATTTTAAGGTCAGGGATGAGATGTCAAAAGAAGTCATCATCCTGTGTCCCAACAATAAACTAAACAAAGTTGTTATAAAATCAAGCATGGAATGATAATTATTCCAAAATATTTCTCAAAAGAAATTCTATTCACTCATGATAAAAACACCACACACAGACACACGCACAGTGATTTCTTTCACCAGCTAGGGATTGCTACAGTTGCTCTTAAAAGACAAATGAATGCTTAATTTATCCTCTTTTATTACAAATTTTCAGCACAATGGATTATTTTAATAGCCACCTCTCTAATGATAGCATTTAAGTGATTTTCTCCCTTTCTTTTTAGAGGATATAACCATGGATTCATGACTTTGTTATTTATTCAAAATATTATAATTATTTACAATCCTTTCTATTTTTAATTCGGGTGGTCTCAAATTTAGCTAGTAGAATCTGTTCAAGCTAGCTCATGGATACTTGCCCAAGCTTTCTTGGTATTTGTATTCTTTTTTTCTTTTGGCCCTAACAATATATACCAGCTAGTTATATGGAATAAGTAATTTCACCAGAGAGTTTTCTAGTTTCCTTTAGTGAAACCAAGACCTTTATGTTAGGTGTTACTATTAAAGTGTCATTTCATCTTGTCAACTTCAGTATAGATATACATAGATATAGGTACAGATATAGATGTTGGTGTGTGTGGCTCTGGTTCTGGCTATGGATATGGATATATACATATGTACACATATACACCTGAGAATTTATACTAAGAACATAAAATCATAGTAAATAAATATAAGGTCTATTTATATTAAAATATTTTAAAATATATGTGTTTATAAATGTCCAATATGAATTACACATGTGTAATCTCTGTCCACTGAAATGCGTGTACATTGACACACAGATTTTAAAAGGTGACATACTGTGCATAACACTTTGCCTCTAGGTCTTTTCATGAAACAATATATCCTGGAAATCATTCCACAGTAGTGCATAGAAACTTTTCTCATTGTTTTAGGAATACATACAGTTTCATTGTGTGGATATGTCTTAGTGTATTCAGTCATCCCATATTGATAGACATGGATAATTTCCAAATTGCTAATATTAAAAATAATGCCATTTTGAATAACCTTTGGCATATATTGTTTTGTATTTGTTTAGATTTCTAAAATTGGCAAATGCATATATATAACTTAATAATATACTGACAGGTTAACTTATATAGCAGTATTCCATTTTGGACATTAGCCAAGCAATGTATGAGTCTATTTTAATCTTGTCTTTCTAACAGTTTCTGTATTCAAACTTTTAGATCTTTTCCTAATTCAGTGTATGAGATTTGATATTTCAGTTGTTTGCTTTTTATATATAGTGAGGATAAGCATGTTTTCATACATTTAAGTTCTGTTTGCAAAACTTAGACTACATTAAAAGATAAAAACGTATAGAAAAAATATGGAAAATATTTTCTGTAAATTATTGGAAAAATGATAATAATGCTCAAATTATTGGAAAGTAATATTTTATCATAATTATGGAATTTATTTTTAGGTAGTCATTGTAGGAGCTCTTGAAATTGATTGCTGGAAGATACTTTAGAGATTATCTCATTCAAGATTCTCAATCCTGGTAGCTTGTAAGAGTCAGTATGGAAATTTTAAGAAATACCAGTGTCAGGGACTTGTCACAGAAAATGTTCATAAGATATTTTTAGGTGGGATCATGGTATGCATCTGTTGTCTTTAAAAAATAGCCAGGTGATTATAATGTGCAGGGAGAGTTGAGAACCATTGATCAAATGCCCACACTTTACAACTAAATCAGCTTGTTCAAGGTCTTTTTTTTTTTTTGAGGTGTCATGTACATCTAATAAAATACATTTTTGTAAGTGTAGAGCTTGATGAGTTTTGAAAAATTTATATATCCATGTAGCCATAACTCCAATCAAAATATAGAATATTACCATCACTCCAGAAATGCCATTTACCCTTCCCAATCTCTTTATGCAAGAACCATACTAGACAGTTATATAAATGGAGTCATACAGAATGTGCTCATTTTCTTTTCTATCTTTATCTGACATTTTTTGTATAATATAATGATTCTGGAATTTACCCAGCTTGTTTTTTGTAGTTTGTCCCTTTTTATTGCTGAGTAATACTTTATTACAAAATATATCATAAACTGTTTATTCTTTCTCTTGCTGATGAATATTTGGGTTATTTCCAATATTTGACTATTATAAATAAAGTCACTATCAATATTCTCATAATGGTCTTTTTGGTTACATGTACAATTTTATTTCTCTTAGGTCAGATACCTGAGTCTATTCCATGTTACATGTATAAGGTTAAATAAAATTTTATTGTTATATGAAACTGCCAAAGATTTTTGGAAAATAGTTGTATCACTTTACAACTCTAATGACAATGTATGAAAATTTTGGTCATTCTGCATACTTGTCAACTTTGGGTATCGTGTGGCTTTTTAATTGTAACCATTTTAAGGGATGTGAATTTGTACCTCACTGAGTTTATATTTTGCAATTCCCTGAATATATTTCTGAAAATCTTTAATGTCCATATTGACCATCTCATGTAACAGTGCTGTCTTTTGATGAACATATAGTTTAATTTTGATGAATTCAGTTTATCTTTTTCATGTTTATATGCTTTTTTTAAAAGACTTAAAAATTTTTTTGAAATATTACAGATTCACAAAAAGTTGGAAAAATGTGTATTCTTCACCTAGTTTCTTCCAATGAAAATATTTTTTGTAATGATAGTAAAGTATTAAAACCAAGAAATTGATATTAGTACGTTCAACAGAGCTTTTTCAGATTTCACTGTTTCTTCATGCATTTATGGGCGTGTGTGTGCACACGCGTGCACCTGAGCAGGTCTTTTATCACGTCTGTAGATTCATGAAACCACCACCACACACAAAGGCTTTCTCATGATTTTACTTTGTAGCCACCACCCTCCACTATCCATCCCTAAGCCCTGGACTACTTATCTGTCTTCCACATCTATAGCTTTGTTATATGATTTTTTTCACTCAGCATAATTTCCTTGAGACCCATCTAAGTTGTTACACATGTCAATAATTTGTTCCTTTGATGAATAGCATTCCATGGAATAGATGTATCACAGTTTGTCTAGCCGTTTAAGGACACTTGGCATGTTTCCACTTTTTGGTAATTATGAATAAAGTTGCTATGAACATTTGTGTACAAGTTTATGTATGAATATAGGTTTTCATTTCTCTGGGATAAATGACAGCTAATGGAATTACTGGGCTGTATGGTGATTGCCATGTTTAGTTTAACAAGAAATGTCCTAACTATTTTCCAGAGTTGTAATATAATTTCATATTCTTAACAGCAATCTGAATTTATTCAGTTTTATGTCTTGTCAAAGAAATCTTTCCTTAACACAGGTCTGAGATACTTTTCTGTTTTTTTAATAGAACCTTTGGAATTTTAGCTTTGACATTTAGGTATATGATAAATTCCAAATTAATTTTTGTTTGTGGTATGAGATAGAGGTAGTGGTTCATACTTTCCACTTAGTTATCCAGTATCTGTGGTTGAAACGTTTTTCCTTCTCCATTGAACCACTTTTATATATATGACAATCTACTTCTGGACTCTATGTTCTATTGACATATATGTCAATCCTCATTGCAGCACAACATTTATTGATTATAATAGCTTTACAGTAACTTGTTAAATCAATTAGTATAAGTTTTCCAATTTTCATTTTTAAAAGGTAGCTTGTGATATTCTAGTTTTTGTGCATTGCCATATAAATTTTAAAAATGATGTGCTGTTTTAAAAAAAAATCTGTATTTTATTGAGATTTCACATACCTACAGATCATTTGGAAGGGATGTCTATCATGAAACTATTGTTTTCCATTCCATCATCATCTATCCATTTAATCAGGTCTTTTTATTATTTTAACAATATTCTGTACTTTAAAACTATAGATCTTGTACATTCTTCATAAATCTATTCTTATGCATTTTATCACTTTATTGAGGTATAATTGACACACCATACATTTCATATATTTATAGGTTATCATGAATTAAATTTTGAGCACACATGCACACACACACATCCATGAAATTGTCTCCACAATCAAGATAATGAACATATCAGTCACCTCCAAAAGTTTCCTCCTGCATGTCTCTATCTCATGGCCCCATCCCCAGACAACAGCCAATTTTTCTGTCCTTATGCACTAGTGTACTTTTCTCTGACAATTATATAAATGGGATCACACAGTATGTACTTTTTAAAAACTAACTTCTTTCACTCAGCATAATTATTTTTATATTCATCCATTTTGTAGTATGTATAAGTTGTTCATCCCTTTCTGTTGCCGAGTAGTATTCAACTGTATGGCTATACCATAGTTTATTTATCCAGTCTCCTGTTGAAAAGCATTTGGGTTATTTCCAGATTTTGACTATTACCAATCAAACTTCTATGATACTTTATGTAAAAGAATGGACGTATGCTTTCATTTTCATGAGGAAATAAGAGTGAAATGTCTTCATTACATAATATGTGGGGGGAAATTATTCAACATTTTATTATTAATTATTAGGTTAGCTGATGTTTTTCAAAGATATCCTTTATCAAATTCAGAAAGTTACCTTCTATTCCTAGTTTTCAGAGGGTATTGTCTGTTTGTTCCACTGATTGCTAGAGAAAATAAAATCGTGTATTTTTCTATCTCTGCTTCTAGTTCTGACAGTTTTTGCTTCAAACATCCTGAAGCTCTGTAATTAGTTGCATATAAATTTAGGCCTGAAATATCTTTCTGAAATACTGACCCTTTAACGATTATAAAATACAAATTTTATTTTTAGTAATAATCCTTTATGCCTATATTGACTGATATTAATATAGACATACTATTTTTCTTATGGATAATGTTTGTATAGAAAGTAATTTTCTGTTCTTTGACTTTTGACATGTCTACATCTTTATATTTAAAGTGCATCTGTAGGACTTCCCTGGTGGCGCAGTGGTTAAGAATCCGCCTGCCAGTGCAGGGTTTGATCCCTGATCCAGTAAGATCCCACATGCCACAGAGCAACTAAGCCCATGCACCACAACTACTGAGCCTGCACTCCAGAGCCCGCGAGCCACAGCTACTCAGCCCATGTGCCACAACTACTGAAGCCCTCACGCCTAGAGCCCATGCCCCGCAACAAGAGAAGCCATCGCAATGAGAAGTCCACACACTGCAGTGAAGAGTAGCCCCCTCTCGCGGCAACTAGAGAAAGCCTGCACGGAGCAACAAAGACCCAATGCAGCCAAAAATTAATAAATAAATTAATTAAAAAATATATAAAAAGTAAAAAATTAAAGTGCATCTGTAGTAGCATCATATATTTAAGTCAAGCTTTCTTGTCCTATTTGAAAAACTCTTGACTTTTTAGAGGGTGTTGTCCATTTAAATTATAACAATATGATTGAGTTTGTTGGACATTTTGTTACTTGTTCCCTATATTTCTTTTATTCTGTTCCTTTTTTCTATTTTTCTTCCTTTGGGACAATCTATTTTAGTATGTCATTCTTTCTCAACTACTGGTTTTAATCTATATCTCTTTATGTTTTTATTTAATAGTTGATCTAGATAATGCACTATGCATTCTTAACTTATCATGTTTTCCTTGACTTAATCTTATACAACTTCAAATAATGTGTGAGTATCACATAATGGTATATAATTTATTTCTTTTTTTAACCCCAGCTATACTTTATGGGATTTTTTGTCAAATATTTTGCTTCTAGAAATGCCAGGAACTCTGCAGTTCATTATTATATTTCACCCTTGAAAAATAAAACTGACTATTAAATAATTTAAGAAAGAAAAATACTATCTTTGAAAATATTATTCATATATGTACCATTTCTGGTAGTACTTATTTCATGCTGAAGATCTGTCTGATTTCCCATTCAGCGTAAAGAATTTTTCCATTCTTTCTTGCACTATTTTATCAGAATTTACTTATTTTTGAGATAGACTTTATGTTCAATTATGCGAATTTCACTTTATATAGAAATCTAGATTGACTATTTGTTATTTTCCAGCACGTTAAAAATGTTACTTCATTGTCTTCTGCATTCTATTTTTATGATAAAAAAAGTCAGCCATTGATGTTAATGTTGATTTTCCACATATAATCTCTTTTTTCTCTAGGTAGTTTAAATATTTTCTCTATATCTTTGTTTTTCATCATTTTATTTTTTTTAATTTTTATTGGAGTATAGTTGATTTATAATGTTCTGTTAGTTTCTGCTGTACAGCAAAGTGAATCAGTTATACATATACATATATCCACTCTTTTAGATTTCCTTCCCTTTTAGGTCACCACAGAGCATTGAGTAGAGTTCCCTGTGCTGTACAGTAGGTCCTTATTAGTTATCTATTTTATATATAGTAGTCTATATATGTCAATCCCTATCTCCCAATTTATCCCTCCCCCCAACCCCATTTCCCCCTGGTAACCATTAGTTTGTTTTTTACATCTGTGACTCTATTTCTGTTTTCTAAATTAGTTCATTTGTACCATTTTTTTAGATTCCACATATAAGTGATATCATATGATAGTTGTCTTTCTCTGACTTACTTCACTCAGTATGACAATCTCTAGGTCCACCCATGTTGCTGCAAATGGCATTATTTCATTCTTTTTTATGGCTGAGTAATATTCCATTGTATATATGTACCACATCTTCTTAATCCATTCCTCTGTTGATGGACATTTAGGTTGCTTCCATGTCTTGGCTATTGTAAATAGTGCTGCAGTGAACACTGGGGTGCATGTATCTTTTTGTGTATCTAGAGAAATCCATAATGTCATCATTTTAAATAGGATATTCTAGGTATGTTTCTTTGCACTTATTTTGCTATCATTTGCTGCAATTTCTGCATATGTAATTAGATTTTTAGTTTGTTTTAATCAAATTTAGAAAAATGTTGGCCCATATTTTTCAAACAATTTTTGGCCCTGCTATTGTTTTCTTCTTTTTCTGGGACATCAATACACACATGTTAGACTACTTGATACTGTCCTACAGGTCTTTAAGACATTTCATTTTTTTCAAAACATTTTTTTCTGCCTGTGCTTCAGTTTGGACCATTTTTGTTGACTTGTCTTTATTCCTATTGAACCTGTTTTCTATTGTGTCCCCTCTGTTGTTAATCCAGTTCACTGAGATGTGGTTTGGCTATTAGTGTGTGTGTGTGTGTGTGTGTGTGTGTGTGTGTGTGTTTGGTTGTATTTCTTACCTCTAAGATTTCTATTATATACTTCCATAAAAGTATCCATACATCTCCTGAAATATCCTATCTGCTGTTTCATTTCAATCTTTTCTTGTGGATTCTCTACCATATTTATCATAGTGATTTTAAATGTATTTTCTGCTAATTATAGTACCCGTGTCAGTTTGGATCTGTTTATATTGACTATATATCCCTTGATGTTGAACACATTTTCTTATAATTTCTTATGTGTATTTATCACAAACTGGAAATTGTCAATCATGCATTGTAGGGAAAGTATGAAGTCTTTAATATTCTGAGATGTGTTGAATTTTATTCTAGGAAGCAGTAAACTGCTGCAAGATCATCTTGGTATTATGGGTGATGGTTTTTAGTATTTACTATAAGAGCTGTCCTTAGTTATGAGATGCAATTCTAATTTCTAACATGTGGACTTCCTTAAGTTTTAATCACAAGTTTGAGGTGCTTACCAAGTCCTTCTAACTTGGCAGGACTACAACCTCAAACACTGTATCCCTACTGGCAGGGATGATGAAATCCCTGCAAAGATTTTTTAGTCTTCTATCTGTAGTATTTCCCTGGCTGCTTGGAGTCGTTCTTGCAGAATTGCTGGTCAGGTGTCAACCAAGGATGTATGGTATGTTTCTATTCACCTCCTGGGCCTCCCACCCTTGTAGCTCCATACTTTTCAGTTGTTCTTCCAGGCTCAAACTGTAATCTGTGACTCCTCATGTTTAAGTGACTGCTGCTTCTGCTTGAGCCTCATCTCTCAAACACCCTGTAACTAGAAGAGTGCATTCAGAAAAGAAGGTGGATGAATGTGGATCTCACTTCATCATGTTTACCTTCTCTGAAGGTCATATTTCCTCCAGGTTCTGCTTCTTTTGATCCCTCTCTGGTATCTTCAAAATTATTGTTTGTTTTTATTTTTATGGGATTTTTTTTTTGGTGGTTGTTTCTGAGTTTATAATTGTTATCAGCAGAGAGATAGATTACTCCAACAACAGTTATTCCACTTGTCAAATGAAAAAAAAATTCACAACCTAAAAGTTGAGAACTATGTTTTGTTCATCAGACTTGCTGAGGACTTAAGCCTGAGAGACAGCCTCTCAGACAGCTCTGAGGGACTGCTCCAAAGAGGTAAGGGAGGAGCCAGGATGCATAGGAGTTTTTGCAACAAGAATCAGGTAGTCGGAACATCAAAAGATGACTGTTAAAGAAAAACCAGACATCTCAAGTTAATGAATTTAACACTTTTCTATATATGGGAACATGCAAGAGTCTGGACTTATCAAACCATTCCTTTGATATGCACCTTAACTATCTAGGGCCATTATCTTGTTTTTCTCCAACCTGAATCCCCTCAGGGTGCACAGTTGTGGGTGGCTGCAGTGGCTGACAGCTTGATGGCTTCAACATCTTTTGTATGCTGATGTGGCAGGCGATATTTTTCATCCACATACTGTAACTTTAAACCAACTGGAACCCCAGATCATTTTTACTCACTGTATTACTACTCACTTTTTGGCACAATACATTTTAAACCCTCAAGCATATCCTCTGCCTCAGGAAAACTTCAAGTCAACAATGGCAAGAGAAAGCAAACAAACAGACCCCCCCCACCTCCCCCCCCAAAAAAAAACATAACCAAAAAACTACATTTTTCCTGAAAAACATATATACATTCTGGCTGCTGTTTTTCTGAAAACTAAGATCATTTTACTGTTGACAGGCAATAAGAAGAACAAAACAGTCTTAGTTGTTCTGTTACCAGGGAGGATACACAAGTTTGTGGATCCTGACATACTGATGTACTGGGAACTCTACAGCGCACTCTGACAGTACCTGAGAAAATGATAAAACTTCAGAGAGGAATTATTCCCTGGTGAGGATGTCAGTATAGGCCCAATAGAATAGAGATTAGGGGACTATTCCCACCCCCCAGGCTCTCTGTAAAGCCTACTTCATTCAAGTGTGATTCTAGAAGAGTACAGATAGGGAAGCCCACTTGATAACTGAGGTTAAATTTCCACCAGTTCAGGAAAATGGGAACTCCAGTAACTTTAATTTATTTAAGCTAAATAAATAAAATAATATTTCTACAAACTTCAGTGCCTAAATTGACATTTGTAATTGATAAAATTTCTGGAAGGGATGACAGGATAAGCTTTCCAAAATAACTCAGCTTAAATAAAAGAGATTAGCTGGGGGGAGAAGTTGTTAGTTTTGTATGTATGCATATAGGTACCTAAGACTGTTTTGGATGGGTAAATCACATACATAAATACTAGAGGCAAGAAGAAGATCAGAAACTGTATATGTATCTTTCTTAAGTGAAGACAGTAGACGAAAGCATTAGCCAGCTATGTATTTGTGTATTACCAGGGATAGGTAGGGAACAGTAGATAGGAAAGGAAGTTTTAGGAGAGTGGAGGGGAGAAGATTGACACACTTTTAACTTTCATAGAGTCAACCTGGCTGTTGAATACAGAAAGTGTGTATTTAAACTCTGTAGTATACTAGTACATAGTTTAGAGAATCTATTTCAAGAACACATAATGCTCTACAAATCAATTCCAAAGCATTAAGAACAAACCAGGAAAAAAGAGGAAAACTATGGGCAAATTTTGGCAGCTCAGCTTCACTTAAGGGGTAATTGAACATTAAAAAAAAAAATCAATCCAAATCTGCCATTTATGAGATCTCTTAGAATTTGTAGCTTTACCCTGTTTGCAGGATTTAGACATAATAAATGAATTTCCTACCTCAGTAAAAAAAATGCTATAAGATTGCAGTTATAAATAAGGTCAGCATTTGATGTATGATGTCATAGGATAGTTGACACTCATAAGGTAGCACATATGAGCTGCTTTAATGACCTTGGGAAATTAATGCAATTTGGATGTCAAATTAACCATTTCATGGAAAGAAAAGAAGCTGGAAAGAGTTTGGCCAATGAATTTTTTGTCCTAAGTGTTTTCCCTCATGTTGAAATGCAATTTAATGCAAAAAGAAAGGAAAGTACTATAAAAATTGTTCTATGTCTCTGTGTTCCATAACAATTTGAGTAGTCTAGAGCTAGATGGTCTGTTGAAGAAGGTGATGTTTTTGAATGCATCTTCTTTGATTTTTATGGAATGATTACATTTATTTATTTATTTAATATAACTTTTATTACCCTGTAGAAAGCAGTTAAGTCCAGAAGTACTGACATAATTTTGAACATTAAAAAAAAAGAAAATGTCTTATAATTTTAGCTAACCACAAATTAATCATGTCACCCTAAACAAATCTTTCACCAATTTTTGTATTCAGTATTTAATAAGCACTTACTAAATGCTAGCTACTCTTACTGATTAATGTCAAAATTTAATCCTGTCTTGTAGTTAAAGTGTCAAATATTTACTAGTGAAACAAAGCATCATTAATAGAGGATAATGATAAGGATTTCAGAATTAGAGCAGAGGATAATTGTAATAAAGGAAGCATAAAGAACTGAACGTTTACTGAGGACCTAACCCAGTAAGAAAAAAAAAAAGAGAGAGAGAAAGGCAAATGGGATATCAAAATTTATCAGTACTGTAAATTAGAAAAGATGAGCCAAAAATACCAGAGAGATATGGGGTCATGATTATGAAGAAAAAACCCCATAACATTGTCTTCTCTTACCCATGTTATGGCTGGTTTTCTGTGCATGGTATGGTTTTGAGTATAGGGGTATTTGCTGTGTTTAGTCATTCTGGAGCTAAGCACAAAGGCTAGTGGAGGAGATATAAAAAAAAATAGCTATAGTATTTGAGATGAGAGCTATAAGTGAATAGCTAAACTGCAGTGAGAATAGACATAAGGAAAAAGCTAATCTTTAAATAACCAGAGAAAATGTGACTCCCAGCTAGCTTTTGCATAAATAGTGCACTGAAACCTATGGAGAAGTTAAAGAGGAAGGCTATCTCTCAGAGCCTCATATATTAAAATGTGTTCATACTTAATGCTACCTAGTGAGAAGATGACACTTGAGAAGTAAATTAGACCTGGGAAGGGCCTTGGATGTGTGAAGGGCTAGGTGTTACACTGTTCTCATGGCTCAGTTGGGATATTTCTCACTGGATGTTTTTAATCCCTCCTTGGTAAAGTAAAGAATTTTCCCTCACTGAACTCACTCCATAAAACATGAAAATGTCTGTATATATTTGGAAGGAGGGAAGTGATTATACTTGTGCTGGAGGTTGTCACCATGAAATAGAATTGACTCATTGGAGCAAGTGTGTTTCTAAATAGAGTGAGCCATAGATAAGAGTCACTTCCCATAATGATCAATGTGTTTCAGTTACTAGTTTGTAACTGGCAATATTGATTCAAAGTCCACACAGCTCCACAATGATGGGGAAGGGCAGAATTTGATACGGCAGAATCTGGTAGCTTTGCAACATCATGCTCTACCCTCTACTTAATTTCTTGAATCTTCTACTTTCTGTGATCTGTTTTATCTATTCTGTGGGATAAAACACAAACCTTTATTTTCAAATTCTCGTTTGATATTGAATCTTTGTGTCTTGTACCTTAAGGTTTTTGTGCTTAATAATCCAGTATTGGTATCCCTGGTTTCTTTTTCTGTATTGGTTGACTCAGGACAATCTCAACTGCTGCATCTGCCTTTTCTGTTTCAAGATGTCATTCCCAAACCTGTGAAAGCCCCTTGAAACATATAAAAGCCAATACATGTTGTAAAACATGATTTTTTAAGGTCTACAATGTGATGATTTAGTATAGGTACATATTGTGAAATGAATATGACAATTAATTAACACATATATCCCCTCACACAGTTACCTTTGTGTGTGTGTGTGTGTGTGTTGTGAGAACACTTAAGATTTACTCCTAATAAATTTCAACTGTATAATACAGTGTTATTAATCCTAATCATCGTGCTGTACACTAGATCCCCAGAACTTATTCATCTTATAACTGAAAGTTTGTACCCTTTTGACTGTACAGATTTTTTCATATGCAATTTGTCTATCATAAATGAAGCTCAAAAAATTAAAAATATATAATAAAGTAAAAATATTAAAAATATAGAAATGCTATTATTTTTTAAAGGACTATGGTTTATATATGTCAGCTTCTATGATACTGATAAATAAAAACAAGGAGTTTCTACCCATAGTGTAGCCAATGTAATCATTGCCAGTATATTACTGTTTTAAAAGGGAGAGATTTTTCAGTATAGTACAATACCACAAACAATTTCCATACAGAGTAATAAGATATATTCCCTTAATACCTCCAAGTGCTTTGAGAATAACAGACAATTTACACAGTGTAGATACATAGAGCTGCAGGGCTAAGGAAACATGTAGAGCAGCACACAAGCAAGCAGCCAATATCTTTCAGAAAATATTGTGAAAATAAGTAGATAAATCCTGGAAATACAGTAAAAGTAGATTATAATTAGCAAGGAAAAGTAGAGAGTGGAGTTAATTCTTCTCTTATCCTTTCAATAGAAATCAAAGAGAGATATATTATACATTGAAGCCAAGAGAGATTAAATAATTTACTCAAGATCAGTCAGCTGATAATTTGACTGAGCTAAGGTATGAAATCAGTTGTCCTTACTAACCACACTCAAAAATTCATTTCCAGGGAAGACAATTTAGCAGAAACTGGTGAGGGCACAAGAGAAGATCAACAGAAACATAATGAAGAGGAATACAGAACAGTCTAGGACACACACTCATCTTACCCACACGTTGTAAGATTTCTTTACAGTTCCTAATGAGGAGAAGAAGTTAGGAAATAATGTAATCTGCTACAGAGTTCATTGTGTATGTATGAAACTAAGATGTTTCATTGTTTTATATATTTATGAGTAATTATCTAGTATGTCTTGTTCTTTATTAAAGGTTTAAATCATCTCAATCTTTTATTTTTCTTTAAGAAATTTCTGAGATGAATAAACAGCTAGACCCGATTGAATGATTAAGTCCTCCTGAGAATGAAAACTACTTAGCAGTTCACTGTAGGAAATATTAGGTAAGTAGCTCTTTTACAAAATGATGCCTTAATAAGTCTTTTTTGTTCTGCTACATATTACATATTGTAAACTATTAAATGTTTTTCTTTCCCAGAAGTTCTTTGGTAAATAGATTTTAGAAAGTAGAAAATATTCCCCCATAATAGTAATTTATTAAGAATACTCATGTTCTCAAACTATCTCCCAAATCATTACTTAATCTAAAACACAGATAAAACAATAAAAATAACTCTCATGCAGTATTACTAATTAGACAAAACAGAAAGCAATAAAATGTAATAAGAACTCATTTTAAATTTATTTTGATGCTAATATACAATGATTAGCAGATCCTAATAAGAGAATAAGGAGATAGAGGAAAGCATTTTTACATTGACTGAAAGAGATTTGGGGACATTTTTAAAAGCTTTAAAGTATTATCGTTGTTGTAAACTATTTCCTTTTCTTGATTCATATTTTAAAAATCTAAAAATGTTACCTGCTCATTGTATTGTTGTAGATCTTTATATACCACGCTTTCATAGGATTTCAGTGGAATTACTGACTGCTCTGGCATGACTGAGGCTATCAAGTGATCAATATTATTGCACTCAAAGTAGAAATAATATTAGGAACTGAAATAGAGAAGAAAAGCTAGTTGAGTGAATATTCTTAGAGTTCGTAATGAGTAAAGACATTGTATTTCTATGTTAGTAGTTTTCATGGCATCCATTCCTAAGTCTTTACTAATTTAAATAGCAAATCAATTGTGGAAAGGGAAAGCAACTGCCGGGAGGGGAACCCCTCATGGTTCTTTTGGCTGTTATGATAATTAAATTGACACAAGTCATATTAACAGGAGAAAAAAACTAAATTTAATTATATACAAGTAGGAATCTCATAAGAATATGAGACCCAAAGAAGTGACCAAAGCAGGAAGCCTTTATAGTTTTTCAGACAAATAAGCAATTATTTCTGAAGATTTGACAAACTAAGGAGGCTTGTTGAGGTAGCACATTAATAAAGAAGTAACAAATTTTGTTCATACAGCCAATTCTTGGCCTTGAATTTCCTATCTCTGGCGATAAGAATGTCTTTTATTCTCTTGGTATAGGGATGATACCTTCACATGGGCGTTTATTTCTTGCTTTCAGGAGAACAAAGGAGGGTTAATGTGTCCTTCTTGTACTGACTGTTTCTTAAGTAACTTTAATTCAAAATAATCAATATACCAAAATGGTGTATTTTGGGGTGACCTGCTGTGAATCCCATCGCCATACAACAATAATATTTGAAGTCTGAAGTTTAATAATAAGAAACTAAGATGGTAGAGGGAAGTAAATTGTCCCTTATCTCTCAGGTTGTAAAATAATCTATTTCAGTGAATAGACACTAAGTATCAACAGAACATTTGCAAATTAGGCTCTTACATGTTTTTTCTTTTTTTTATTTCTAACTGTTAAAATTCCAAGGAGTGTTCTATTGTGGCTTGATGCCAGTACACCCTTCCATGATTCTTATGGGATTGTGAAGATGTTGGGTTTTGTTTTGTTTTGTTTTGACACCAGACAAGTGCCAACAAAGAGGAGACATGTCCATTTCCAAACAGGATAGTAACAGACCTTGGGGAACAGAACGCTAGCAAGAGTGAGGAAAATCTAAAACCTCAAGGTCATAGAGCCTTGGGAAGGGGACCACTGGGAAACATAGACTGGGGGTGGGAAGGAACACAAGAGGGAGGGGCTGGAGAAAGGATGCTTTAAATTTAAAGCCAGGTGTTGAAGACTTGTATTTACCCCATAGTTGCACATGTATAAAACTGACTTTATTCAGCACAGAAAAGGCTTTGAACATTGAAATACAATTTAAAAACCGATGCTTAGGTTTCAGACAGGGTATTATAAATAGATATCAGAAGCATAAGCAGCAGAATATTGGTAAAGACATTTGACCTTGACCTAACCAGACTGACTGCCTGCTAAAAACAAAAGCAGCAAATATCAATATTATTTGGACTTTATAAGAAGGACCCAGAGTCACATGACATAATATTTCAAATGACAAGGATACATACCAACTTTTTTTCAATATGCACAGAGAAAAGAAAACCTAAATCTCAACTGAAAATGTAACAATAGATGCCAACCTCAGTATAGATCAAATGTTGGAATTGTAATACAAAACTTGAAGTTTAAAATTCAGAATTTTAGGGACCCGTGGAACAGTATCAAAATTCTAATATTCATATCTTAGGAATCCCAGAAGGAGAAGAGAGTGAGATTGCAGCAAAGAGCAATTGATAAAATATGACTAAAAATTTCCAAAATTTGATTTAAATTTGATTTAAAATATAAATTCATAGATCCAAGAACACAGCAAATCCCAAGTAAGATCAACTTAGAGAAATTCAAACCAAGTGACATCATAGTCAAAAATCTGAAATCAAAACTAAAGGAAAAAATCTTGTTAGCATCCAGAAAAAAACAGCAAATAAGCCACTGAGTCAAGAAAAAATGCAATAACATTTTTCGGGTGCTGAAAGAAAAGAATTGTCAATCTTGAATATACTGGTATATCCTTCAGGACTATTGGCAAAACAAACTATTCTTAAATGAAGGAAAACTAGGAACATTTATAGTTAGTACTAGTACTATAAAAGAAATGCTAAAGGAAGTTTAATTGTGGAAAGGACACAATTAAATTACCCCTATTCACAGATGGCATAATTGTATATGCAGAAAATCCCATGAATCTTCCAAAAAAGGTTCTTAAAAGTAATGAGTGAATTTAACAAGATAAATATCAACCAGATTTTCATATACTAGCAACAAAATGTTAGAAACATAATATTAAAAATCAGTATCATTTACAGTAATTTTAAAGAAAATGAAATAGATACAAATCTAACAAAACGTGTATAGTATCCATATGCTGAAATATAAAATATTGATGAAAGATATCAAATATAACACAGAGACATAATAGGATAGGAAGATTTGTATAGGGAGAACATATACAAAACAATGTCCAAAAAACCCAAACAATCCAATTAAAAATTGGGCAGAGGACCTGAATAGACATCTTTCCAATGAAGACATACAGATGGCCAACAGGCACATGAAAAGATGCTCGGCATCACTAATCATCAGGGAAATGCAGATCAAAACTACAACAAGATACCACCTCACACCTTTCAGAATGGCTATTATCAAAAAGGCAAGAAATAACAAGTGTTGTCGAGGATGTGGAGAAAAGGGAACCCTTGTGCACTGTTGGTGGGAATACAAATTGCTGCAGTCACTATGGAAAACACTATGGAGGTTCCTCAAAAAATTAAAAATAGAAGTACCATGTAATCCAGCAATTCCACTTCTGTGTATTTATCTGAGGAAAATGAAAACACTAATTTGAAAAGATATATGCACCCCAGTGTTCAACAGTCACGTTATTTACAGTAGCCAAGATATGGAAGCAACCTAGGTAATTATTTTTTTTGATTACTCAGCCATAAAAAATAATGAAATCTTGGCATTTGCAACAACGTATATGATTCTAGAGACGAGGTGAAATAAGTCAGACAGAGTAAAACAAATACCATATGATGTCACCTATGAGTGGAATCTTAAAAACAAAACAAATGAACAAACATAAAGCAGAAGCAGACTCATAGATACAGAGAACAAAACTGGTGGTTTCCAGAAGGACGTAGCGGGGTTGGGGGGGAGGACAAAATAGATGAATGCGATTAAGAAAGCTGCATACTCAGGGAGGCCATCTTCAGGTCTCTGGAATTTTCTGTCTGTGCAACAGTTTCCTCTCAGGGATTTTGTCCTTCTTACTCTATATGTCTTCTTCCCCACATTCTCTCAGCTCATCTCATAAATGTAACATATCTACAAGCCTTCATCTGGCATTCCTCTACTATACCAATGACCAGAACCTAAGGAAGTAAGCTGATATACTTTTTGGATTTATCTTGTTTCTCGGCAATGATTATCTTTCATTTCTCCGATGTCCTGTCTGATGCCTGATGTCTTCAAAATCACTTTTTCTTATATTTTGTTCATTTTTGGATTATTTCAAGTGGGTGGTTAAATCCACTTTGGCCAGTGGGAGAGTCTCAGACATATTTTTATAATTGAAAAAAGTTCAGTGAATCCATTTTTACTTAATTTCCAACATATAATTTTCAGGCTGAATGAGGAAGATATATAACCACCTAGGAGAGGTACCTTTGTTATTAACATGATGGCCCCAACTAACATGAAAAAAATTATTTAATTAGAGAAATATGAAAAGTTTTCATCTTTCCACTAATTGATTTCAGAAAGCTTCTTGTAATTTACCTAAAGGCCCCAATATTGTTTTTATATATATTCCTCTAGTAAAGAAACCCACTGTGTCAAAAAGAAATTTTAGATACATGTGTTTTATTTTGAATGACCCATGACTTTAAAAATATATAGATCAGTGCATTTATAAGACAAACGAGATTCCACTTAAAGGAAGTGATTTTGTCAGACAGATGACTGTGTGTCTGTCTTCAGACACATACCATTATTCCATCTGATTCCTAAGCGATACTACTGCCAATGGGTTTTTTTGGTATTCAGACTCATTTATCCCATTCCCTATCTACATAAAATTATATGAATAAATTTTAAATTAAAGTTATATTAGATTATCCATTTTGACTCTAAATCCCAATATTACACCTGAAGGCTACCTTACCATTCAAATAGTAAAGGACAATGCCCTATATACTGAGATCTATAAACCTATCAGGTAAGGTAATTTGATATGAAGATTGGCTTGAATATCTCAAAACTTGTTTTAATAAATCTCAATTAAAACCAATGAAAACAATGACATGGTTGGGTTGTCTTCATGAAACAAAGTTTCATAAGTTATGTGTAAAATGAAACACAATTTTACTTAAGCATACATTAAATGCAACTCATTATAACAGGTGCCTTTTTGTATGTGAAGAAATACTACCACTATTTCTAATCTGAAAAATCCTACCAAATCTTCTCAAAAGATTCATGAAAACAAAGCGATATGCCTATCTGTTTATAAAGCATTATTTCTGCATGTAGAGAATGGAATCACATTCTAAAAAAATATTGTTATTCATCTCAATCTACATCTTTTCAACAAATTCAATCTCAGAGGTAAAAATTGCTTAAGATACTTTTTTTTACAATTTCTCCGGAGGCTTCCTTTTGAAGGTTAGGTGAATACCAAAATGTTACCCTTTGTTTTTCTTTTGATATCTCTGTGTACTGTGAGATTCCACATATCCTAATTTGAAGCTATGCTTTCTGCTGTATCTATGCTGCTTGTATCCCCTTCTAGTCTGGCTTGCTTTTGACTCTTTTCAACTCACTTTTTTCTTTTAGCTCTTCAGCTGTGCAATTCCTTGGAGTCTTATGCTTGTAAAGACACGACTTGGTTGCTAGTTTTCAAAAGTCACAAATGAAATGAGTTTAGGAACTTGAGATATTCTGGTGCCAAGTGTAAAAAACTTTCCTAAATGCTGCAGTTTGGGCAGTCAATTACATAAACCTGTGAAGACATGGTAACATAATAAAATTATGGGAGATACTGACTGGAATGTCAGAAAAGAGATGCAGTATTAATTTAATGGATTGTAGTCACATTGTAGTCACATTATTGATTTTGTTCCTTAAGAAAATGTTTGAAAGAAAATCTATCATTCTGCAATAACATTTTAGAGTCCAGGTATAGACCATATCATAGTAATATTCTTGGAACATAAATAACTTGAGACAATATATTTTGTTTAATTTAATATGAAAAGTAAGAAAAAAGTAGAGTTCACTTATAAACTTTGGACTCCTAAACATGTGGGCCAATTTACAAAGTAAAACTACTACAAAATATTTTATCATTAAAATTAGGAACTATTCAAGGAGTACCTATTAAGTGTTTAATGTGTTAATTAACATCCAGAGTCAGCCCCTGTTTTCTATCATCTTAGCGTGTCATGGAATATACAGATAATAAATGACTATACATTTATATAATATAAGTTCTTCAAACAACATCATTAAGCACTTTAAAAAATAGTGATACCAATTACAAATGGACTATCTAATAATGTTTTCTTGTGGACTATAGCATTTGAATTCATGAAGGGATTGAAAAGAAAAAAGAAAAGCTCTGAACAAAATATAGTGGTTGAAAGCACAAATAAAATCCATAAAAATTCTCAAATTGCTAAATGTATGTGTATAACCTTGGGCACATCAAGAAATTAAAATAGGTGTCTTTTTAAAAACTTTGCTTTTAGCCACCTCTGTGTGGATCCTACATTCTCAATTGGTAGGGCCAAGCATGAACCAGATGCTATAATATTCTTCTTCACTTTTTGGCCATCTGTAACCATCTGTGAACTCAAGTCTGTTTGCCACATCTGTGTTCTGTGTGTCTTTCCTGAGAGGGGATCCTTATAATCAAGGGCATAGACCTGCAAAAATACACCATGATGCATATAACCTCGAAAATGCATGAGATCTAGAGGTGGGTGTACCTAGTTTCAGATTCTGGTTCCACCACCCAGAAACTCTGTCACATGAGATAAATAGTTTACCTCAATATAAACTCAGTATTTCTTATCTATAAAATAAAAAATTTTATAGGAATAAACACAGAATCTGTACAAATATACAATGTGTATGAACATATCTTGTGTTGTACTTGATTGACACATACTTGTCATCTGCACATTTTATTCTTCTGTTGTGCTCCTCAGTGAAACTTCACAAAAGGAGTTCCAGCTACATCTACTGACCAATTTACACCTAATTGCAGTATTTTGTCCATTTCCTAGTTGTATCTAACTACCATACAGCTAAGTGTTTAGATACCTAGTAGCTAACACCTAGTTAGGTACTAGGTTCTAGTATCTAACTAGAACTAGATGTTAGATACTAGTTCGTACCTACCATTCATGACCTCCATTCTGAAGGCCAAATTTTGAATCCTGATAAGTATAAGTTAAGTGATATATACTAATTACTGGCTCATCATATTACACATCATAGAATTCTGTTACAGTTACATTTTCAAAAATCCACTGTGAAGACTCTATAACAAGAATTTTGGCTTTTAATGCTATAACTTACACTTTTTTTCTGCAAAAAATATGTTTAAATCTGCCTGAATTCTAGTGGATATTAGTAACATCCAGACAGGTAAAAAGCTACAAAAATTTTTCTTACGACTTTACTGACAAATAGCATCATGCTCCAAGGGATCCTTTCTTTAGAAAATGTTTGATTGAGCAAACTGGCCCATCATTATTTATTCTACACTTTAAAGAACCTAGAACATTTTAAGTTGCTTACTCAAAGTTGCTATAGTATGAAGCCAATTCAGTAGTGATGGAATAGGGGATCTGATTAACCCACCAAGAGACAACCAAAATAAACTCTGGAAAATTATGTAACAAAAACTGCTTGAAGTTTAAATAATAATTTAAAGAGTGACTCAAAAAGGCAGAAATTGAAGAAAAGTGGACACTGGAAGAAATGAAACTACTGAGTGAGATTCGCCTTTGTAAGTCTTTTTGCCTGAGAGAAAATACAGTCCTCGCTGTGTGATATGAAGAGAGAAAGTGCTCCAAAATCTGCACATGTACTCTGAAAATCCTTGTCTGATCACTGAACTGCACCTACATGGAAGACACCAAAATTTCCCAGAAAAAAAAAGTAACATCTGGAAATCTAAAAGAAAAGAGTAGAGATTTCAGTTATGGTTCACCATAAGGGTGATAGAGTTTGGGATTTGAACTGAATAGAATTCCTGCCATCTAGACCAAAGATCAATACTACTGAAAGGAAGATAACAGAATTGAATTCTCTACAATTATGTTAACCACAATGGCAAATCTCATACATAATCTACAAGATATACTGGAAATAATGAGTAAAGAGATGAATAATTTGTGGATGAAAATGAAAACCATAAGAACAAGGACAGTGGTAATTCTATGAAATCAAATCAATATCTGGAATGAAAAATTGTACTCATCAGTTTACTAGCAGATCATAGAAGAATGTACTTGAACACAAAATAGTAAAATGATTTAATCAGAGAAACAGAATGACAAAGGACTTTTTAAAAAATGAAAAGTGTTTCAGAGATCAAAGGGGCAAAAGAGGATTCTAGAAGTAGAATATAGAAAGGGAAAATGGGGCATGAAATCATTTGAAGAAATAATTTTGCAAATTTCCTAGATTTGGTGAAAAACTTTTACTTAAAAATCAAGGATCTGAGTGAATCCTAAGTGATTCCTAAATCCTAAGTAAAAAATAAGCCAGATATAAGTGACTAACAGCCAAAGACAAAGAGGCAAGTATTGAAAACAACTAGAGAAAAAAGGGATAATTTGCATAAAGAAGAGTGATATAGATAGATAGATAGATATAATATATATATATGTTTACCTCTTGTCAAGAAACAATGGAGACAAAAAACAATGGATATTATCTTTAAGTCCTGGGAAAAAAATAGTCAATGTAGAATTCTGTATCTAGCAAAAATATCTTCAATAAAGTTGGAAAACTGACCAAATTAAGGAATTGATAGATAAAACCACAAACATAAGTTGAAGATTTTTGAGAAGCCACTCAGAACCACTAGAAAAAATAGAAAAAAGATATAGAGGATTGATCAACACCATCAAATGCCCAACTGCAAAATATACATTCTTCTTAAGTACACAAAATGTTCACCAATGTAGAGCAAATGCTGGACCATATAATAAGTCTCACTGAATTTCTGAATAATTCAAAGTTACAGGGTAAGCTTTCTGACAAAATTTAATTAAATTATAAATCATTAACAAAAAGATGCTTGCAAAATCTTCACCAAATTTAAAAAAATCACTTCCATCTTTTTTTTTTAATCACTTCTATCTTGATGAATGTTCATGAAAGTTGAAAATGATGTGTATTCTTCTCTTGTTAGGTAGAATGTCAATTAGGTCAGTTTGCTTGATTGTGCTGTAGAAGTCTTGTATACCCTTACTGATCATTAGTCTATTAGTTCTACGAATTGACAGTTATCTACCAGTAATCAAAAAAGGGCCTTGAGATTCCTAGCTATAATTGTTTCTCCTTTCAGTTTAGTCAGTTTTTGCTTCATGTTATTTATTTATTTATTTAATATTTATTTAGTTATTTATTTTCCTAATTTTCTTTTGGCTACATCGGGTCTTAGTTGCAGCACACAGGATCTTTGTTGAGGCATGCGGGATCTTTTCTTTATGGCACGCAGTCTGCTTGGGTTTCTCTTTAGTTGCAGTGTGCGGGCTTCTCTCTAGTTCGGGCATGCAGGTTTTCCCTCTCTAGTTGTGGCTCATGGGCTCCAGGGAGCATGGGCTCTGTAGTTTGCAGCATGCGGGCTCTCTCATTGAGGCACACGAGCCCAGTAATTATGGCATGTGGGCTTAGTTGCCCTGTGTCATGTGGGATCTTAGTTCCCCGACCAGGAATTGAACCTGTGTCCCCTGCACTGGAAGGTGGATTCTTTACCACTGGACCACCAGGGAAGTCCCACTTCATGTTTTTTAAATTTCTATTATGTTTTAGAATTGTCATTTTCTTTCTTTACTCCTTTTGGCTCTCTTGAATTGACTGCTTTATCATTATAAAATTATTCTCTTTGTGCCTGCTTGTATTCCTTTTCTGAAGTCCACATTATCTCATATTGATATAGTCTCTTAGGTTTATTTTGATTGGTGTTTCTATGGCTTATCTTTTAAAATTTATTTATACCTTTAGTCATTCAAGTTTATAGAGGGATCGTTTACAAACAGTTAAATTTGTTCCTTTTAGCTGTACAGTCTGATGAGTTTTGACAAAGGTATGGAGACATGCAACCTGTACCATAATCAAGGCATAGTGTATTTTCATCACTCCCTAAATGTCCCTCATTCCATACTGTGGTCAATTTACTCTTCTTGCTCCAATCCCTGATATCCCCTGATATTATTTCTGTCTTCTAGACTGATGTATGATACAGACTTTACTTTTTGTCTCTGGGTTCTTTCATTTTGCATTATATTTTTGAGTTTGATCCTTATCATTGTATTATAGTAAGTCTTACTATCACCGAATAATATTCAGTTGTAAGGCTTTACCAGAATTTGTTTACCATGGCAGTTGATAGGCATTTGGCTTGTTTCCTGTTTTATAAGTTATGAATAAAATTGCTATAAATATTTTTGTACATGTTTTTGTATGGATTTATATTTTCATTTCTCTTGAGTAGTGACTATAGGTGAGAATGTTGGGTCATATGGTAATTGTTAGTGTAATATTGTAAGAGACTGCCATATGTTTTCCAAAGTACTTGTAGTTTGCATTTCTGCCAGCAATTTCTTCAGGTTCCAATTACTTTGCATACTCACCAGAAAAAAAAACTTGGTTTTGCCAATGTTCATTTTTTTTTCTCCCATTTAAAAAATATTACCCCTGGTAAAAAGTATGTACTATTATCTCATTTTATTTCCCTGATAACTATTGATATTGAGCATCTCATGCTTAGTTGCTTGGAATCTGTTTAAACCTTTTTCCCATTAAAAGGTAAACAACTAAGTTGTTTGGTTTTTTAAACATTAAGTTTTAAACATAATTTATATATTCTGGATATAAATTCATTATTATATATATCTTGAAATGCTGTTTCCAGTCATTTTCTTAATAGTAATAGTGTCTTTAAAAATGTAAATTTTTAATTTTGATGAAGACCAACTTACCATTGTTTTCTTTGGTATTTTATGTGCTTGGTATTATGTGTAAGAAATCATTGCCTAAGCTAAGAGGGAAAAATGTTTTCTCTGACATTTACTTCCAAAAGTTTATTGTTTCAGGATTTATATTTAGGTTTATCAACCATGTCAAGCTATTTTTTTTTATCATGGTATGAGGTAAAGGTAAAATTTTATTTTGTTTTTAGATATGGATTTCTGATTGTCCAGCACCATTTGTTAAAAAGATTTAATTACCTTAAAACTTTTCTTGAAAATTAATTAAATATGTGGGTGTATTTTTAGACTCTGCATTCTGTTTCATAACCTAAATATCCATTCTTATGCTATTATAACATTGTCTTAAAAGCTTTAGACATACAGTGAGTTTTAAAATCTGTGTATCCTCCAAATTTGTACTACATTTTTCAAAATTATTTCAGCCATTCTAGGTCCTTTGTATTTCCAGATGCAAACTATTAATAAGAGAAAATTTTAAATATCTAAATAAATGGAGAAATACAAAGTATATAGAAGAATAAATATTAGGAGGATTTTATATAGGAATTGACAAGCTTAACAAGTATTTTATTTCATATTCTTGTCTTATTGTGCTGGCTGTGACTTCCAGTGAATGTTAAATAGAAGTGGGAAGAATTGAATCCTTGCCTTTTTCCTAATTTGGGGAGAATGAAAGTAGTGTTTCAACATTAAGAATAACAGTAGCTACAGGTTTTCACAGATGCATTTTATCGGGCTAAGGGATTTCCCTTTATTTTCTAGTTTGAAAAGATTTTTTAAATGAATGCTGTGTCAAATTTTGTCATTTTTTTTCTAAATGTATGTGATATTAATATTAGATAGATGATAGATAAATGGATAGATACATAGAGTTTTTAATTTAGTTTGTTGATAATAAGAGTTATATTGCTTGATTTTAAAATCTTGAAATAACCTTGCATTTCTTGGATAAACCATACTTGGTCATAACATATTGTTAATTCAACATATTTCCAGGTGCTTACTAACATTTTGGTAACAAAGTTTGCATCTAAATCGATAAGAAATATATGTCTGTAGCTTGTTATTTCTCACTTTCTATCTTTTCCTCTTTTATCCTTCCTTTGTCCCTCCCTCCCTCCCTCCCTCCCTCCCTCCCTTCCTTCCTTCCTTTTTTCTTCTTTTTTCAGCACTTTTCCTGTAGCCCAGGGCACTTGTTTATTATTTTAAGAATTAAAGAAGACTTTGCCATTCTGACAATGGTGTTAGAGTAACCTCAAGCCCATTACCAGATTTCCTCTTCTTTCTTTCCAACAATAGGTTGGGAGTGAGACAGGAAAATATATCCTAAAGTGTAATGAGAAAATCCTGGTGGCATTTCCATAAAGACCAGTAACAAGACAGCGATACCTACTCTCTCTGCTACATGTCAGTATTATTTCGTAGGACCCCGAATGTCCCCTTGCCCTTGTTTTTCCCTTCATCACCTAATTGCCAATAGGCACTTCTCCCTTTCTTTTTGCCTTTTTTCTTCCCCAGAATGTATTCATTTTGACAACTACCCCTTCAAAGTACATGCAGTTTTAAATCCTTTTCTTGTAATTCACAGTCTGATCACAGGATACTTTCAGGGTAGACTTAGACATTTTGGCAGTGTTTTTAGAATACATGAAATTTAGTAATTTAAGCCAATTACTAGCTCTCCCCTTCTACCTTTTTTTCAGTATGATGGGGATGGGACAAGAGCATGACAAATTGTATACTGAACTTTTTTTTTTTTTTTAACTCACAGTTAATTTTATGCCTGGGCATTTTTTAGTTATACCAAGGGTGTGGTGTTTATGTCATTTTAGTTTTTCCTTCTATTATTTTGTGTTTGGAGGATAAATTGGGCGGTGGAACCTAGGCCATTGCCTTTGTCTTCACTTTCGCAGAAGTCACAATTGCCTCTTTATATATATATATATATATATACATATATATATATATATATATATATATTTATTTATTTATTTATTGGCTGTGTCGGGTCTTAGTTGCAGCATCTTTCATTGTGACACAGGCTTCTCTCTAGCTGTGGTGCACAGGTTTAGTTGCCCTGCGGCATGTGGGTTCTTAGTTCTCAGACCAGGGATCAAACCAGTGTCCCCTGCATTGGAAGGCAGATTCGTAACCACTGGACCACCAGGGAAGTCCCCACAATTACCTCTTGAAGATATGTTTTAAATGAGAATACAAAACTTTTTGCACTTTCTTTAATTAATTATTTTTTCTGAATAAATTTCTTTAACATTTCTTATATGGTGTGTCTGATAGTGATGAATTCTATCCGCTTTTGTTTGTCTAAAACAAGACTTTAATTTATCTATGCATAGAATTCTTTAATTTGTCTATGCATTTTGTTGCCAAAAATGTTGGCAACATTTTTCTTTCAGTCCTTTAAAGATTTCACTGCATTGTCTTCTAGCTTGCAGAACATCTGGCTAAAAGCCTACTCTCCTTCTTATTTTTGTGACACTGCATATACTTTGTATTGTGCTTTGGCTACTTTCAAGATCTTCCGTTTATTGCTGCTTTAAACAGTTTTATCTTAATATGCCTTAGAGTTGTTTTCTTTATGTCAGAAGTTTCAAATCACAAATTTTATCAATAATGTATCTAATTTATACAACTTTCTCCACAATAATGCCACAAGCTGTTGAAAGATAAAATTGAGTAAATTAGATTTTGTAGGCAAAAGTATATGATAGTGAAGTCTAATTAACTCAACACATATGTCTTCCTTTCTTAGCTTTGCAATCTACTAGTTATATAATTTTGGAAAACAATTTATTCTTCCTCAGTTAAATCTTCAGGAAACCTTTTCCTGACCTCCTAGACTGCCTAATATGTTAACATTTGTTGTAATTTTTAATCACTCATCTAATATATTCATTTCTTTAAACATTATTTATTGGATGCAAATTTTGTGTTGATCCTATTTTATTTTTATTTTTGTTTTTAATTTTTATTGGAGTATAGTTGCTTTACAATGTTGTATTCATTTCTGCTGTACAGCAAAGTGAATCAGTTATACATATACATCTGTCCACTCTTTTTTAGATTTCCTTCCCATTTAGGTCACCACAGAGCACTGAGTAGAGTTCCCTGTGCTATACAGTAGGTTCTCATTAGTTATCTGTTTTAAATATAGTAGTGTATATATGTCAATCCCAATCTCCCAATTCATCCCACACCCCTTCCCGCCGCGGTAATAAACTTGGTAAGTTTGTTTTCTACATCTGTGACTCTATTTCTGCTTTGCAAATAAGTTCATCTGTACCATTTTTCTAGATTCCATATATAAGTGATATTATACGATTTTTGTCTTTCTCTTTCTGACTTACTTCACTCAGATCCCATTTTAGATGCTAGTGACATCATAGTGGAAAAAAACAAAGACCCTATTTTTATATAATATATTTTGGTGGTAAGAGATTAAACAATAAAATGTAATATAATGAAAAGACATGAAGGAAACTTGACTGCATATTGCTAAGTAAAATAATCTAATGTGAAAATGCTGCATAATATATGCTATGTTTGAATGTTTGTGTCCCCCCATAATTCACATTGAAATCTTAACCCTAATACCAGGTATTAGGAAATGGAGGATTTAGGAGGTGTTTGAATCATGAGAGTGTAACCCTCATGGATGAAATTTAAATAGGCTCTAGAGAGAACCCTTGCCTTTTCCATCATGTGGAACACAGTAATAAAGTGCTGTATGGACCAAGAAGTGTGCTCTCACTAGACACCTCAATCAATTTGCCAGTGCCAGGAATTTGCAGCCTCCAGGCTGCCTTTGCAGCCTCCTGAATTGTGAAAAATAAATTTCTGTTGTTTATATAAACCACTCAGGCTGAAGTATTTTGTTACAGCAGCCCAAACAGACTAAGACACTGTATTCCAACTATATGACATTCTGGAAAAGGCAAAACTATGGAGACAGTAAAAAGATTAGTGGTTGTCTGGTGCTAGTGGGGAGAGAGGGATGTGTAGGCAGAAGACAGGTTTTTTAGTGTAGTGAAACTATACTGTATGATATTATAATGATGGATACATGTCATTCTACATTTGTCTGAACTCATAGAATGTACAATATCAATAGGGAATTATAATGTAACTATGAAATTTGTGTGATTATGATGTGTCGATGTAGGTTCATCAGTAGTAGGAAATACATCACTGGGGTGGGGGACGTTAGTAATGGGGGCAGCTATGCATGTGTAGGGGCAGGGGGTAAACTTTCTCTAAAAGGAAAATCTATTTAAAAATGTAATACATATCAGGTAAGTTCTATGAAGAAAAACATGGGTGAGTTTAAGAATAGTTATAGATACTATTAGAAAATGTAATCAGAAAAGACCTCTATGATGAGGTGACATTTGAGCAGAGATTGATTTTATCATGAGAGTGAACAAGTGAATATTTCAGGGAAGACTGATCAAGGCAAAGGGGAGAGAAGTTGCATTATTTTAATGGACCCTACCCTGCTCAGTAAATATTATTGATTGTATGAACTGCGGATTATTATATCCCTGCATCTACAAGCTGATAAATGAACTTATAACTCACAACACTTCCAAATAAAATTATGCCAAAGAATTGTTATATGCAGAGTTAGGTTATGATTTTTTAAAAAACTGTAGATATTCTCAATAAGAGGAGATTCTAGGCACAACTGTTAAAGTAAATTGTATTAATCATTTTTATAGAACATTTGCTTATTTTCTAAAATAAGCATAACAGCAAAATTGCTTTGAAATCACACTTACTAATTTTAAAAACATTTTCACATGAATTTTATTTTCCTGCCAATTCTTCCATGAATTAGGAAGAAAATAGTGCTTATTTTGCAATAAATGGTCATATTATTGTCAGTATTACAGACCTATATGAATTACCTATACCACAAGTTTCTACGTTAATAAAATGCTTTCAGTTCTTACCATGAACCAAGTATTTAATATTATTTTTTCTTTTGTATCCACAGTACTACTGTACAATAGGGGTTATCCCAGTTTTGTTGTTGAGAAAACTGAGGATCATAAGACATTTAAAACTAGGGCGACATAGTTGTATTTGTATAATATGACTTCAATTCCCTACTTTTACGACTATATCATAGACATATATTTACATTGATATATTCAATATATTTTTTGAAAATGAAATATATATTTATTCATTATCTTAATGAAAAC
The DNA here is from genome assembly GCF_964341445.2 of Mesoplodon mirus. NCBI lineage: Eukaryota > Metazoa > Chordata > Mammalia > Artiodactyla > Ziphiidae > Mesoplodon > Mesoplodon mirus. The sequence goes on along the minus strand of NC_138989.1, from coordinate 45,380,393 downwards.
TTAAGTATACATAATTATTGCTAATGGTGATAGCATAAATATAATTTGTGTAAACAATTGACAGTTTCAAATACATTAGTGTTATCTCACATTACACCTTATTTGAATAGTAAGGTAGATACAACAGGCATGGAAATGCCAGTTTTACAAACTAATGCTCAGACATGAGATTGAGAAAAGTCCCACAGTAATTAAATGGTACTCGGTAGTTTTCTGTCTTTAGGCTTGCAAGTCACATGGCCAAAGACATATGTATATCATGTAAGAGATGTGAATGATATCACTGAAGTTAAAATCTAATTTTCCTTTTTTAAAAGCAGATATTTTAAATAATTAGTGTCATATCCTTTGATAACAATTTTGGAACTTATTTTGGAAATCTAAACAGGTTAGAAAGTTAATAATGTGTCTAAAGGAATAAACTCTCCTAAATAGCCCAATTTATTCTCAGTGGAGGAGCCTTTTTGTGGTATTCATTATTTGCTGAAGCTGACATATAATCCAGCTGGATCTGTATTCTCATATTACTAGAGTTCTTTTTTAATTTTATAAAAATGATTTTGAATATGAAGTATAATTTATTACCTTACTGAAAATTAAAGATTTTGTTTTTTATTATAAGTGAATAAGCAAATCTGAAATGATATATTACTAAGCTCAGTTTTAGTATGAAAGCAATTTTTTGATTTTTTGACATCAGCAATTATTGAATGAAATACTCTTCAAAGACATGTCTAAAGTATAACTCACAGAGAGAAGACCAAACTCTCCTAAAAAAAATCAGTTGTTAAAGAAAGAAACATGGCTAAGTTATAAGTTCCCATCCCACTGGAATATTTGCTTGTAGACATATTTCAAACTCTTTCGATGTTTGTGAAAATGATTTTCCTGACCAAAATCAAAGAGGTAAAATCTATTTGCATAACAGTGCAAAATGAATAAAACGTTACATTAAACTGTTGCTTCATTTATTCCAGCAATATTAACTATAGGACTCTTAGGAACTACACAAAAACAAAAATAAGTGATACATTCTTTGCCATCTATGAACTCTATATTTCATTTTCTGGACAGTTTCTCAATTTTAGCACAAAATGATGTATTTTAGACCTGTGATAATCTTTTTATTTTATCTTCATATGTTTCCCTTTACAGAAAGAAATGTAAATCTTGGGATGTTAAGGAATTATTTATTAATTCCAAGGACTGAATAAACAATAAATTGCCTAATTTTATGTGGCAAGCAGATAGTTCAATAATTTTGAAGATCCAGTAATGTTCATCTGTTTAGGCTGGTGTTGAAGCAGGGAGTCAGCTGTCAGTTGATATAGGGGGATATACATAAATATGAAGAATTCTTTGCTTCTTTGCCTACTTTCTCTACACAATTCTGTTTTGAACACTGAATCAGTTATTCATTCCCCACTGCTTTTCTCTCATGTTTTCTCATCAGAGTCTTAACACCTGTCATGTCAAAATATATTTTAGAGATGGTGAAGAGGAACTATTTTAAAGAATGTGGTTAAGGGCTTCCCAGGTGGCGCAGTGGTTGGGAGTCCGCCTGCCGATGCAGGGGACGTGGGTTCGTGCCCCGGTCCGGGAGGATCCTGCATGCCGCGGGGCGGCTGGGCCCGTGGGCCATGGCCGCTTGGCCTGCGCGTCCGGAGCCTGTGCTCCGCGGCGGGGGAGGCCACAGCGGAGGGAAAAAAAAAAAAGAATGGGTTAAGATGCGACCCTTCTTCTTGTTCTCCTTTATCTGTTCTGTTGTGTGTCAAAGGTCAGAAGTAGAAGGAGACGCTTAGGCTATATCCTAAGTAATATGGACCCTCCATGAATTTTAGCATCATTCACCAGGGAACCACACTGGGATTTGGAAAAATACCTCAAGGCAGTAAAATGTAGCCATTTACCTGGACTTAATATCCTTATTGATATCCTTCTAAGGACACAGAAAGGACCCAAAAGCAAGCTTCTGTAAAGACTAATGCAAGTAGGTATTCCATTGAGACTCACTACATCTCAGTCACTGTGCTTGGGGATTTTATGGTTATTTCATTTAATTCTTTTAACAATTATTGAAGCAATTATTTTTAGTCACATTTTAAATATGAATAAAAACTGACTTCACGAAATTTTCCAAAGCTTGCAAAGCTAGCATATAACATAGTATATAGTTTGCAACATACTTTATTCTCATTCCATATTCACTGTTCTTTTCACACATCATCATTGCCAAATCTGTTTAGTTGAATTAACAAATATGTGAAGGATTTACGTCAAAGGATTCACATTTTCCTATGGCCTTGTAACAAAGGCTTTTTTAAATTTATTTAGAATTTTTAAGGAAATTGAAATCCACATCATAGTTTATCAAAATGTTACTTGGATCATTATGGGTCAATGAAGAGAAATGTCCAAATAGTCTTTTTATCCCTGTTTTCAGAAGCCTCAAGGAATCTCCAACTGGGAATAAAATAATGTATATACTAAATGTGACTCAAGAAACATTTGTCCTTTCAAAATAACAAGTGTCCTTTCAAAATAGTCATGATTTATATAATATACTAAAATTTGAATTTAAATTATGACTAATTTAATATTTGAATTATTTGTTCAGTGTTCACTAGAGAAATAATCATTGCCCAAGTTGCAAAATATAGAGAAAAAAAGTTCTATCAGAGTTAGAATCACCTCTCCTCTTTTTACCTCATGAGGTATCCAAATATCACTGACTGGGAGAGAAAAAATGAGCTAAAAATTACAGTATTTTTTTTATTAACATACGTGATAGTAATAGTAGGAAGGAAAGAATCATTTGTTTGAAACTATTAGGATTCCAGAGTTTTACATCTTCAAATAAATTGATCTTGAGTAAAAAAAAAGATATTGCTGGATGGAGAAAAAGAGATACGTCATAAATTGTGTTTTATTAAAGAGTTCTAAGCCAAAGGGTAGCTTCTGAAAGGAGTGGCCATTCCGATATTCAATGACATCATTTTAATTTAAGTGATAAACCATAGAAATACAAACTGTGAAAGTTTAAATGATAAAAGTAGAGATCAAATCGTTCATATGTACATAAAATTTTTACCTGAGAAATTAGAAAGTGCACATAAAAAACTCATATGTACACAGACACCAGAAACACACACTCATTGATTTAATGTAAATACAAACAAAAAAATAGAAAGCCTTCAGGATGGCAATCGTAAAATATCTTCCTAATAGCCAGAGAGTGCTAAACCTGTTTCCAGACTCCTCTATCAGTAAAATTTGCCCTAAGGTCAGTAAGCATTAATCTGGTCTGCTAGGGAGAAAAGTCTGTTAATCCTAAGAAACAAAGAGTGAATAAAAGCAACAGAGTCAGTTTTAGTTGCAGAAGGACCTAAGTAGGTTTAGTTCTTAAAAGTTTTGGGAAGATACTCCAGTTCACAAAAGTCGTGCCTAAACTAATCTGTGACATTTCAAGATCTCTTTTCCAGCAGAAGAGAGAATCAAATCTTACTGGTAATTCGGGGCATGCTTCTTGTTTTGCATTATGAAAGTTTTTATTCTTTTCCATTATGCATATGTCTACAGGAAGAGATTGCCACCTTGGAAAGAAGCAAACCCCTTAATCAAATATTGCAACATTATATTTTCAAACATTATTATGTTTTTTTTTAAATTTTCACTTTCTTTGACAGCACAAATCATTATATTTTGAGGGTGTATTTTATATTTATAGTATCATACTAGGATACAAAATTATTATGGAAATTTGCATTACAGCTATCAGAAGTGTAAATAAAATATCAAACTGAAAATCAGAAAAGGTTAGGAAATAGAAAGTGAACAAGTAATTAACTACAATTGCATTTTATGTTTTGAATTGGTTATGGTTTTTCCCTGTTATCTAAAAGCTAAATCAGACTTGGATTCATGGAAGCAATGGGCACTGGAACCAGCTTACCTTGGTTCTAATTGTGGTTCTCCCTCTTATTATCTATTAAATGTGTATACTTTAGCTGCAATGCTTCTACTTTCTCATCTCTAAAATGGGATGCTAATAAAACCTTAGGACTGTTATGTGAAGTAAACTTTTAAATCACTTAGAACAGTGTCTTCCATATAACAACCACTTAATAAATGTAACTATAATTTATCATTACCAGTAGTAGCAGCAGCAGCAGAGGCAGCAGCAGCAGCAGCAGCAGCAGCAGTAGTAGTAGTAGTAGTAGTAGTATTTAGTAGTAGGAAAAAAGAAAAAAGATAGAGAGTAAAGATTTATTCAAGAATGGGGAAGCACATTAACAGTAAAATCAGGAGGTCAACAAGATGAGTAGACAACTAAAAATGGCAAGTTATTTTACTAGTTTTCTGTGGCTAGGTGACAAATTACCACAAACTTTGTGGCATAAAACAACACACCTTTATTCTATTACAGTTCTAGAGGCCAGAAACCCGAAATCAGTTCCACTGGGTTCCAATCAAAGTGTTACCAGGGTTTAGTCCTTCTGGAGGCTCTAGGGAAGAATCTGTCCCTTGCCTCTTCCAGCTTCTGGAGATTACTGGCATTTTTCAGCTTATTGTCACATCTTTCCAATCTGTATTTCTGTCATCATATCACTGTCTCTGCTGAAGTCACCTCTCCCTCTGGGTCCCTCTTATAATGATACAGGTGATTAAATTTAAACCTAACCTGCCTGGACAACCCAGGAAGATCTTCCCACATCCAGACCTTTAATTTAATCACACATGCATCGTTCCTTTTGCCATATATAATATTTACAGGTAACATTTACAGGTTCCAGGATTAGGATGTGGGTATTTTTAGGGGTCATTATTCATCCTACAGCAACTTTATTTTCAAGTTCCTCTCAATATTTTTTATAACTTCAATAAACATGAATAGAATCAAGGTTTTTTGGTCATTTTTGGAGAACAACTACTTACTTTTAAATTAATGTTTACGTTTTTTGAAAACAGGCAACAGAAAGTTATGTTTAATAATAATATACAAAGTATTAGAATGCTTCGTAAGACATCTTTTACTTGTCAAACTTTCTACTTCTGTACTCATATAAGGGGTTACTGAATGTCATAATAACAAAATGTTATATGTGTATATCTACTCAAACGGGAGAAATAACTAACTTTTCATTGCCTGCTATAAGGTAGTATACTAGATTTATGAGACATTAATAAATAAATTAAATAAAGTCACATTTATTTCTAATGTGCTGAGTATAAGTTATAATATATGAAAAATTTTGCCAGATCCTCACCTGAAACCAAGCACTTCATCCATTTCTGTCTGGGCCAAGTAGGCATTTCTATTCAAATCTGGTTAAAAGCATGGAGTGGAGCACACACCCAGTGATTCATCCAGAAACAAGGACTGCAGCCTCAATTCCAAATACCAGAAACTGAAATCTTCAGCCCTCCCTAAGGGAACACTTCTGTCTTTGAACCTTTATTGTGTTGTTTTGTTCTCTGTACTAATTTGTTATGGTTATTTTAAAAAATAGCAAAACAGCTTACATTTGTATTTATTTTCTATTCTACACCTCTCTCCTTCATGTTTTTTCTCCTGAAATTGTTATTTCAAAAATAAATAAATAAATCTTTTGGAGAAATGAAACAAAGCAACAATGAACAAACAAAGGGACGGAGACAGCGTTTATTCCCAGGGCTGGATTTTTACATAGTTGGTCTCACTTGAGCCTTCCACACATTCATTAGGCACCAAAGCCCGGGTAGCAGCTGGAGACACTCTAGCTGAGGATAGTGAAGGCTCTTTTAAGTAGCAGAGGTGGGACTCAGCTCTGATTTCTGGTTACGAACGAAGGCAGAGAATCTCACAATGTTGTTCTTGTTTTCTAGCATCTAATCTCTGTGTTAATACCATCATTATTACAAATTCCATTTGTCCACAAATGTAAATTTTCTTCTAGAATCATTGTTGTCAGGATCCTTGTTTAGAATTTAAAACATGCCGATTTTCAGCTAATGAAAATTCAGATAAATGATTGAGTGTAAGCAGAAGACTTGCAAAAAAAGTCTTATTTTAGTCTGAGTTCATTCTCATCGAGGAATTTTCTTCTATAAGTGATTAAAACGTGTATTTTTTGTATAAATTCTTGAAATGGCCAAATAACATGGTTTTATAGTTTACATAATTAATAATAAGAAAGCTGAATATTTTGTGGCATTTTTCATCTTCTCTGCTTCTCTCGAATCTGTCTCATTACTTTTATCTATTTCTATCATTTTCTGCTCAAAATTATATTTTATTATCTAAATTGTCAGAAAGCTAGTAAAAATATTAGCTGTCTTTAAAATTGGAATATAATAGAAGATATTACCTGAAATTATAAAAGTTTTAAACACTTTAATTTTTTCTGAGATATATAGCTAAGATAATTTATTTATTTTCAAGGTGTTTCATGATGCCTTGGAGGCATTTAGAGCATATTAAAAATATGAATTGTATGGGAGAAATTTCAGTGACTTTCAGTCATATAAATCAAAAAGTTTAGTATACCATGGCTAATATTATTTACACCAGTAAGATCTTGGTTTGGCACTTCCTTGGGAAGCTTTAGTGTTTCTTTTATTGATCAAAAGAAATATTTAGTATTATATAAGAAATTGGGTTGCTTTTCTGTAACTAATTATAAAAGAGAGGTCAAGTTTCCTAGAATTTTGAGACCATTACTCTGACACTAAATCACATCTGTGTTTCACCAGCTATTGAAGTATCAAAGTTTGTAAAGTAGTAAATGATGATATTTCCATCATATTAAATAAATATATATTTTTTCTTAAACTTAGAAGAAAAACACATCAAATGCTATCTAGAAAATTGTAACATCAAGACTAACAGAGTCATATTAAGGAGAGGTTGTGGTAAGTGTATTTAATCTCTACCTGAAATTCAAAGACATTAACATTCTTTAAGTTCTTACTACCTTTATCTCTTTTCCCAAAACATTGTGTCAATATTTTCAAATTTCTCTTCTTAGTGGCATTTATTATTTTTATCTCATTAGCATTAATTATTGCTATATTTTATTTTTTAACAGCTTTTTTGAGGTGTAATTAATATACAAAACTGCATGTACTTAATGTATACAATTTGACTGGTTTGAATATATGTGCACACCTGTGAAACCATCACCACAAGCAAGGTAGCCAACATACCTATAACTTCTAAAAGTTTCCTCCTGCCACCCCCCACCGTTTTTTATGGCACGAACACTTAACTTGAGATCTACTCTCTTAAAAATTGTTTCTGTTTACAATGCAGTACTGTTGACTATAGGCACTGTGTTGTACAGCAGATCTCTAGAACTTATTCCTCTTGTATAACTGAAACTTTATACCTGTTGAACAACCCTCCTCCCACCAGCCCCTGGCTACTATCATTCTTCTACCTTCTGCTTCTGTGACTTTGACTATTTGAAATGAGGATATTGAAGTGATAGCTGCACTCTCATGTTCATTGCAGCATTATTCACAATAGCCAAGATATACAAATAACCTAGATGTCCATCAACAGGTGAATGGATAAAAAAATGTGGTATATACATACATTGGAGTATTATTCAGCCTAAGAAAAAAGGGAATCTTGCTATATGTGATAGCATGGATAAACCAGGAGGATGTTATGGTAAGTGAAATAAGGCAGTCAGAGAAAGACAAAAATTCTTGCTTTAGGGGACAAGTATAGGGACTAGCGCTATTCTGCTTTAAAATTAAAACCTGTGTTAAGTGTGCTGCTACCCTACATAAAAGAAAACAAAAAAGAAATCTCATCATTAACAGTTCCTTCATTTTATGCAGAATCCTATTCTCTCCCAGACCTTTAGATAGCTGGAGGACTGTTTCAGTGATGCTTCCCCTTATTTCCCATGACCATAGAAGCCCAAGTCAGATCAACTGTTAGAGGTGTTTCCTTTGCTCTATACCCTCCACTTTTCCTCAGCTACTATTTTATCCAAACATAGATAAGAACTTACCCTCTTGAAAATGCTGATTTGGATTATTGAGCATTCCCCTTCTCTTATAACCTAATTATTTATTCTTCCTCATGTAGGCCCAACCTACACAAATTGTATTAGGAATATTCATAAACTTAATCTCAGAAAGAAATAGAAGTCTGATACCTTCCTCTCTAGGAAAACAATAGAATCATTACTCTCCTTCTCTTCAGTTCCTTAGTTGGAAGAAGGTTGAGCCATATGGTCTCTACAGTGTACTTCACATCAAAAGTTTCATGAGAATTCTAAGCCAATGAGAAATTTTGGCAATAATCCATTTTTGAAGCATTTTTAAATTCTCCATACAGTATATAAATGAGAAACACATTTCCTTCCCCAGTAAACTCTTGTACACATACTAAAGACATATGTAAAACACATCAGCAAAATCTGGTGCAGTCAGGCTTAAAAAGCAATAATTTGAACAGTTTGTGATTGATTTTGTAAAAAAATAAATAAATAAATTTTATCCAGTGTTACTAATTATATATAGCACTCTTTAATTTTAGGATGTGAACCCAAGCCACTATTTACACACTTATGTTGTTTCTGAGTTATTAAATTATATTATTATTATATAAATTATATCCTCTGGGTTACTGGGGACCCAAGGGAAGCAATTATTTTGCTTGGAATTTGACTGGCAGAACTATGAAAATAATCAGTCTGCACATTCTTTAACTTTACAACCACTTTTGGGTTTTTTCCACTTGTAATGTAATTATTATTAATAACGCATATTGCATTAAAAAGAAAGAAAAGAAATAGAAGCTAACCTCAGTATAGTTATGTAATTTGAATGTTCAATTCAAGGGACAAATCATTTAGTCTCTACTTTGTGTAAGGCATGTGGCAGCCATAGTAGGGGATAAAAAGGAATATAAGCATTATTCCTGTTCTGAGTAAAACAATATTCAAGGAGGAATAATTATAAACAACATAGAATAAGAAAGTGAATATTACAGGCACAAATAAACACTATGGATTCATAGAAATTCTTACTTTTTGATTGTTGAAGCTATTGTGGAGAAATTAACTTTCAAGTCCAAATTAAGAATAGAATTTGGCAATGTACTATTATAGAACAACTACATATATATCAAGATATTCATCTATCTATCTATCTATCTATCTAGACATGAAGGTATTAATAGATAGTGTGTCTTCAGGGAATTATGAAGGTACAAGAACTGAATAAGACACATAACCTAAGAGGTAAGTTAAGACCAAATAGTAGAGCATCTGGCATGGAATGCTATGTATTTCAGTCTTACTATTCATGAATAGATGTAGAGCAGGTCTTTAGCATAAACAAATTGGACCTCAGAACATTAACTCTGTCAGGATTATGAAAATTATTTCATTGAAAGAATTTCACTTGGGAAAGAAAATGCAGACTCTGTGAGACCATCCACCCATTCAACATTTATGTCTCAATAGCTAAATGATGGTAGAAAATAATAAGAAAATATAGTGATAAGATTTTTTTCATTCCTGGAAACTAAGCTCAAATAAACATTCAGAATCACCTGATTATTCAATGATACTAGCCTAGTATATTTGACTTACTACTTGTGAGAAACAATAATAAAAACTGCTAACATTTGTTGAGTACTTTGTGCTTACTTTGGGTTCTACATCATGCCTTGACCTAGGTATATCTAATCTCCACAACAAACCCATGGCATATGTACTATTTTTAGAACCATTTTACAGATGGCAAAACTAAGTCATGTTAGCAGTACAGAAAGTGACATAGTTTCAGTCCATGCTCTGAACTGCTATGCCATACTCCCTCTATGCCACTGTTTTTTTCATAATATTAATGAAGTTTATCTGCTCTCATTAAAACTCAGTTTCTCCATTTATGCCCAGATTCCACTTTGGAAATCTTCTCAAGAGCTGTGTCAATTACATGGTCTTCTCTTCTGCTTTATTAACCAATCTCTGCTCTTCCCACCTTTACCCCTATTTCTTATGTGGAACTCATTCTTAAAATGCCATGTCCTCTGGCAATAGAAACTACCTTTATTCTTCACCCCACTCCTCACCCTGCTTGCTCCTTTACAATTCCCTCCTCCACTTTGGTAGTATATTAGTCCCCCAAAGATGTCTATATCCTAATTCCTTGAACCTGTGACTATGTTATGTTACAAGGCAAATGTAAATTAAGGGAACTATCACCTAGCCTTTTTTTTTTTTTTTTTTTGGAGAGTTATGTTTTATTAGGCTGGGTGGAAGTTTTAAGATTTCAAGCCCGGGAGGCAGCATCTCAGGTAACCCTGAGAGAACTGCTACAAAGAGATGAGGAGGGGAGCTGGGACATTTAGGAGTTTTGCAACAAAGGGCAGGTAGTCTGAAAGTCAAAAGATTATTGTGAATTAAAGAAAACCAGACATCTCAAGTTAAGGAATTTAGCGCTTTTCTATGTATGGGAAGATGCAAGAGTCTTCCTTTGATATCAAAGGAAATCATTCCTTTGATATGCACAACAGCTATCTGGGGCCAGTATCCTATGTTTTCACATCCTGGATTTTCTCAGAGTTCACCTTAGGGATTGGCTGCAGTCTGATGACTGCTAGATGGCAGGTGTTCTTTTTATCTTCCTTCCTGAGTTCCCTTAGGGCTCAACAGCTCACCATTGGTGGTGGCTGCAATTGCTGATAATTGTGACTTCCTTTGTTTACTTATATGGCAGGAAATATTCCATTTGTCAGATGGAATATATCACCTGACCTTAAAATAAAGAGATTATCATAGACTTTCAGGCAGGCCCAGTGTAATCACAGGGTCATTAAAAGTGAAAGAGAACGGGCTTTCCTGGTAGCGCAGTGGTTGAGAGTCCGCCTGCCGATGCAGGGGACACGGGTTCGTGCCCCGGTCCGGGAAGATCCCACATGCCGCGGAGCAGCTGGGCCCGTGAGCAATGGCCGCTGAGCCTGCGCGTCCGGAGCCTGTGCTTCGCAACAGGAGAGATCACAACAGTGAGAGGCCCGCGTACCGCAAAAAAAAAAAAAAAAGTGAAAGAGGACAGTCGACAGTCAGGGGGAAATGTGACTGTGGAAGAATACCAGAGAGATGTAATGTTGCTGGCTTTGAAAACAGAGAAAGGGGGCCAAGAGCCAAGGAATGTGGGCACTGAAATTGATTTTCCTTTAGAGCCTCCAGAAAGAAAGCATCAGTGCCAACACCTTGATTTTAAGCCAGTGAGACCTACGTTAGACTTTTATACTATAGAACTGTAGGAAAATGAAATTGTGGTATGTTAATACACTACATTTGTGGTAATTTGTTTAAGTAGCAATAGGAAATTAATACAGCCCCTCACATAGGCTTACCTTCTAACTGAGGAATTTGTCTTAAATTCCTGTGTTCTAAATAAGTTCTTTGTCATAATTTTATAAAAAGCATCAATTTATTAAATGCATGTTAGTAAGATTTACCTAATATCATGAATATGTCCGTTTCTCAATACCAGCCCTTCCAAGCCTACACACCAGTTCATGTCTTCTTCATAATTGAAGTATGCCTTTTTTTAAAATTTCATATTATTATGTCTACTTTCAGGACCTACTTTAACATCTTCTTTTCTAAATTTTAATTGCCAAGTAAGATTTTATACATTCCTAGACAATTTTCCAACATTTTAGTTTTTTTCACCTTATTTACTTTCTAATATACTTTTGTTCTGCCAGTTCAACTTAAATCTTCCAGTTAGAATTACATAGTTTATAGAACTAGGTCAGTGCCCTAATATTCTGTTTAATGCCTAATTAAGGCTTAGAGAAAAAGAAAAAGATTGTCAAAACAAATAACAGCACCAAAATCTTGAGGAAGAATGAATACATAATTTGCCATTTCTGTGAGGTTTTGACCAAGAGATTTAGCTTCAATAATTTTTAAAAGAAACCATGTTAATAAAACACTTTAATCTTACAAATGTAGTGGAGTTAAAGAAACATATAACAAAATCTTGGAGGTAGACTTTCATTTAGAATTAATTTAGGGAAATTAAAACCTTCCATAATACTGAACCTTTTTCTCAAATCATTTTTGGAATTTTCAAACACAAATGGAAATGAAAAAGTCAGGCTAGGGGCAAGATACAGCAATCAGGAACTTTTTTTTTTTTTTTTTGATTTTATCTGTTTCTAAAGCAATCCTTGGAATTGTATAATTTTCTCCTGTCATCTCTGAATTGGTTTCTTGTCTCGGAAATTTATCTATCTATATCCATATCTATCTCTATCAGTCTATATCTATGTGTATAAATCTAACTCTATCTATATATATTACTCATGTTTTCATTAGGCTGTGTAGGATGATAACTATATCAAAATAAATGTTTTTAAAATGAAATTCAGAGAAAAATAGTAGTTTTATGAGAAAAGGGTTTTAACTTAAAACACTATTCACTGGCTCTTATAAACTCTACAAAACAAAGCCCATTTAATTATTTATAATATTCTTAGTGTGGATGGTCTCAAACATTTACATGTGTTGTTCTGTCCCTTGAATCCATTTAAAAATTACTGTTTCAGTTTAGTCAAGTACACAGCTTTGCAAGCAATGCCTTATGGGACAAATCCAGCCCTTTACCTGTTTTTGTTTTGTTTAAAAAAAGTTTTATTGGAAAATGGTCAACTCGTTTTGTTACATATTGTCTCTGGCTGCTTTCATGTCACAATGGCAGAGGTAAGTAGTTGTGAGATACTCCATTGCCCACAAAGATTAAAGCACTTATGATGTGGCCCTTTACACAAAAAGTTAAATGTGGGTTCAAATTCGGGAATTACTTATGCATCATGCAAATGCTATTAGGTTACCTAAATTTTCTAATGCCAGACACAGTTTCTTGAATTTGGTAGGCATTCAGTAAGTATTTGTTGAATACATAATGGTTCTAAATCTTCTCACCAGTAAAATATGAGAACTATTTACTCATACCAGTAAAATATGAGAACTATTTACTGTTTCCCATGCAAATGAAATAATATGTAAACTATATAGAAATATGCCAGGGTTATAGTAGGTTTGTAATAAACAATGTTTTCCCTTAATTAACTTTCTCTGTTGAATTTTGGTATAGGCATAGCTCTTGTCCAAAGAGCAACATTAGTACTCAGAACCTAAAAAAAATTTAGGTACCTCAAGATCCTGACTCAGAAGCTAACATAATATCAATATCATCTTATACCTATCTGAAATTCTATTTTGTGAATGATTATGGACATAAGAAATGAGCAACTGAAGATGAACATCGATTCTATCTTTGAATGTTTGAATCTTCTCCATTTAATATATTTAATGCATCATGACAAATTCTTTGTCACTTTGGATTTTGTGAGCCTAGCATTTGACAAGAGAATCAAAAGTCTTTGAGCTGTGTCTTATCAAATGGAAACTGAGCATGATGTAATTATAAAACAACAACAAGACAAATAAATTAAAACAATTATCCCTTAAACCTAGTGTCTTTGTAGAGTAGAATGAACCAGCCATTAGTTCGGAGTTGTTTTTTCCTCTCTATCTCTCTCTCTTTATCTGTAAAATGAGAATAATGGAATGGACACTTGCTAACATTCTTCAGAGAAATCAGGGGAGATATTTAGGGTACTATATAAGCAGAGAAGTGTCCAGTGGGGCAAAATATCTGAGGTAGACAGGAGTGGAAAGAGCTGGTGAGCTTATTTTAAACAAAGTTTAAGGGTATTTAGATTATCAAGGCAGAAAAAAGAAAATTAGTCAATCATTCTAAAAGTAAGTACTAAAGTGACAAATTAGAGGTAAAGTCAAGGTTTGCATAAAAACAGTTATATTTGAATAATTATTGACAACAGAACTGATATGTCTGCAACTGGTCTTATCAAATTTGAGTATACATGTGATGAGCTGGTTTAACATTTATGATTGGACTTCCTCTTCCAGGCAAGCTAGAATAAAAAGGCTTAAATTTATCCACCCCCAAACACTTAAACAACCAAAACACACATACACAATATTTGAAACAATGGTCTTCAACACACTGGGCATCAGGCAATAAGGGACAATAATATGCGAGAAATGAGATGAGTCCTATGACTGCTCTAGTTGACTGCCTTGAGAGTATTTACAGGTTTTGGTATAGTGAGAGGGAATTCATGTAGAGCCAAGCAGATTCCTAAACTGATAAAACAGAGCTGAAAATCTGGGGAAGCAAAGCCATCTAGAGTTTGAAGGATAGAAAACAACAGAAGAGAGAGCTACACAGAGAATTCCAAATATGATAAAAGTTCTGACAGAAAAGAAGATGCGAACAGAGAATTCTATACTCAGCTAACATATATTTTAAATATAGGAACAAAATAAAGACTTTTATTTTTTAGTTACACAAACTTTGAAAGAATTCTTCACCAGAAGTCTCACATTATAAGACATATTAAAGGAACTTCTTTGAGCAGAATAAAAATGGCACATGATAGAAATTTGGATCTGCACAAAGGCATAAAGAATCCCCAAATGTTACTAATTGACAAATACATAATTTTTCTTATTATTCAAATCTTTTTTCAAAATGTTTGATTATTTAATCAAAAAATTGCAATATGTTGTAGGTTTTATAACATTTTTATCCCACCCAAACTTGGATGAATCTCATGATAATTATGCTGAGTGAAAGAGTGAAAATGATTTCATAAAGTATGATCGCATTCATATAAAACTCAAGAAAATGCAAACTTATCCGTAGTGCCAAAAGTCCAATAATCACTGAGTAAAATGGGGGAATGAAAGGCAGGAGGACAGGATTACTAACAGAGTATATTGAAGCTTTTGGAGGTAATAGAAATGTTCATTATTTTATTACAGTGATGACTTCATGGGTGTATACAATTGTCAACACTTACTGAATTGTACATTCTATATACTTGAAATATTTTGCTTGTGAATACATCAATAAAACTGATTTAAAGAAAAAAAAGGTTGAAGGTGAAAGATAATTGGTATGACCCTTTTCTCCTTATGGTATATTTTTATATGAGATGGAACTCTTTCTTCAGGGAGCAAAGTTCATGATTACAGAGCACTAGTTGCTTGGCGTGGAGTGTATGATAAGTAAATATAGTTGAAATAAATTAAATGCCAACAACGTGTCTACAATACAGTCCAGGGATCTGACCTCCCCTGATCTCATTGAGACAAACGAATGTTCCAGTGTTTAATTCAATTAAATTAATAATTATTAAACATGATTTATGCCTTATCTTAACACCTTAGAACAGCACTGCTATATGACAATCAAAGCTGTGCTTGTTATCTTTATGGTACACTACTTTATTTGTAATCAGTACTATGCCCTGTTGAATGCCCTCAACCTAAACGACCTGGTCAGGTTATGGTAATTTGACTGTGTTCCTCATACCTCTTAGACAACTGCAGCTAATAACACTTTCAGCTGAACTATCCCTCAGTCATGAAATTAGGGAGACATTAATTGGGAAATCATCATTCATTAATGAAATTTTTTTTTTCACCTTGAAAGTTAACATGCAAATTACGGCAAAAACCATTATCTCAGAGAAGCTGAATTCAAACTGGAGCCAGATTTATAAATAATTATGTGTGAAAAATGTTTCAGGTGCTTTGATAGTTCTGGGTCAAAATGGAGAGATATAAGGAAGTAGTGGTTACTATTTCTTGCATTATGATCAGAAAAATACTTAAAAAGGAGATGAGATTTGGGCTGAGATTTTAAGAATCACCTTTCTTTGCTAGGAAAAAAAAATCTCAGAAAATGGTCATTTTAGAAAGATAAATGACTATACACAAGCAGGATAGCAACTGAATTACTTGCATAGTGAATGGAGACTCAGCCAAAGATGAGGCTAGAGAGGTATCTAAGAGTCAGATTATAAAAGAGGCACATTGCATAGGGGTTTAAACCAGACACTTCAGATGATACTGAGCCTTATGGCCCTAATGGATTACTTGCTTTATCTAAATTGTTCTTTCATTGCTAAAATTACCCAAAGTTTATTCTGAAATGTAACAACTTCCCTACTATGCTTTGTATGGGCATATTATCTAAACCACTTAGAAAAAGCTCTTCACGTCTTAAATTCTGCTAAAACATCATATTAACACACAACATCAGTTTTGCAAATTCCCTAAACTTATTTAATTACTCCTGTGGTTTAGGTCACATGGAACAAGTTGTAGTATAATCCAGGAAGACACCTCTCCCACAGTTCCCTCTTCTGTCCTCCTCATCTCAGTATCAATAAGGTCCTTCAAATTTCAGGGGACCAGGGGTTACATGAATTTTAGAATTAACATATGATAATAACAGTAAATTATACCTAACAAAAATATTAATATTAATCACTATGCATTGAGGGCTAGTTCTGTGATAGACATAAAGTGAAGTGTTTATATATCTGTTGCTTTAATTCTCACACTAACCAATGAGATTGCCATTTCACTGATGAGCAAACCGAAGCTTCAAATGGTTGAGATCAAGCAGATAGAGACTGGAGTGCAGCTTTGTCAGATTCTAAATAATGTAACAAAACATAAGGTTAATGAAATAACTGATACCTTACTAAACCAATATAGCACATGGATTCTCAGGATATAATTTAGACCCTGAAAAGAATGTAATATGCCCAATTACTATTAACATTAGAATGAGAAAAGCAATTTCATTGTTAAATATTCTATTACTCAGTTAAAATTTTATCTACACGGATTTTTAAAACAAAGTCTATAAAGAACATAATTTGAATTCAAATGTTAAGTGCTTCTGATTCTAGTGGAAGCATTGGAAGTTGTTTGGAATTCTTGAATGACTATCTATAAATTGGACATTTACATAAAAAAGAAGTTTTATTTCTGAAGGCATATAATTTTGAATCTGCAGAGTGTATATGTGCTTGTTTTTGTATAATGAGTCAAATTGGAATGCTGTTAACCTGTAAGAATAGGATCTGTCATCTTCAAGGCTGAAATGTAACCCACGCACAAACTATTTAATTGAAAAAGAAAATAGTAACAGTGTGTTGCTTCTTTTATATGCTTCATATGGAGTAAACTGTCAAAGAGTAATGAAAGGCTTTAGCAATTCCACTTCTAATGACTTTAATAACAGATGCAAGTCTAAAACCCCATGCAGCATCATAAAAATTTATCCCGTGTGCTTTAATCATATGTGCTAACTTTACAGACAAAACCAGAGTGTTCTAGCTGTCACCATAACATATCAAATATAAATGTGACTGCATATGGCACACCGTGTGCTGATTTTTCTAACAGCGTTCAAACATACCACCAGTTTCCTTCTTGACTTTCTTTAACATTAACAATGAACCTTAAACCAAGATGATGATGGATAAAACACAAAATTAAATTGTAATCTTATCCTCACTTCAAGAAAAAAAAAGGAATCGTAGATTTTTCTGTATATAAGCTAATGAATAGAATTATTAAAACATCATTAGCATGTTTGTCTTCAATCAGAAAGTCACCAATGAACTGATGACATGCAAAACCTTTTAATAGGAAATAATTTAGTGGGTGTATTAAGAGTACCAGAACAAATACTGAGATAGTTGGATCTCCAAAGTATACTTATTCTAAATGAAAAATACAAGTTTGCTTTAAAATATCAAATTGAATGCTTAACCCTGAAATGCATTTCCTTTATACCTAGAGATCACTTATAATTATCACTTTCATCCTAAATCATTTCATTACTTTGAATTTATTCGTATAGTAAGCCTGCAGTTCAGGCAGGAAATTTATTATTTTAGTATTATTTCAGAGATTGACTCCTAGAAGTTGAAGCTACTCACTGTGCTTCGACAATCATGTTTGCAGAAGTTGAAAAGTATGCGTCTACCTATGGAAATATACTAAATGGATAAAGCAATTGTATCAAAGGCCTTAATTCTTTACCCTTTCCTACATCCATGTCACTTGTCATGTAACTTTGCCTTTCTCCTTGTTTTCGTGTTCCTCTGCCTTTACCATGAGAACATTCCAGTAATAGCCTGTTAAATGAGGTAAATGAGGGAGACAAATCTACCCAGTCATCCAACATGAGGCCAATCTGTAGCTGGTCATCAGACATATGAGTAAGTCTAGATTAGCCCAGACTAAATTGTCAAACTACAAACTTGTGAACTAAATGAATACATATTGATTTGAGGCACTGAGCTTGTGATGATTTACTGATCATAATTGTAGCAATAGATCATTGACTCACATCACTTTCTTTTGAGTTTAGTTTTGAACTTATACTTAAAACATATCACTAAATGGAGCTGTACCTAATTTAAAGATTTAAAATTTCAAGTTTTATATTTTTCCACATTCTTGTACTTGAAGAATATTTATTAACTTTAACGTGGTTTTATCACCAGATAGTTGCTGAATCACAGGAGACCTGGTCCGTTTAACTAGAATGCCATCTCAGCACACTGGCATGGGAAATAGCATACTGTTCCATCCATATCTTCTTACCCAATCCATAGAAAGATTAGATCATTTTCTGAGTAAACTCCTATTTCCAGACCAGTTCATGACTCTTCTAATTTAATCATTGTTTAATGGGTAAAATTCCAGTCACATTCAACTTAAATGTTTTGGAGCTTGATAAATTGCCACTGATATCTGTAAGAACTACTAAACCCTTGTAAAGTAGAAATATCTGGAGTAGCTTCTGTTCTCATTGTGCTTAATGAACATTGGTGTTCCAAAAATGCATGATCTTTTTACGTACAACAAATACAGTTCTGCAAACTATGGTCCGCAGGCCAAATCCTACTTGCCACTTTTTTTTTTTTATCAAGTTTCATAGAATACAGTTATACTGATTCATTTACATATTGTCTCTGGCTGTATTCATGCTACAATGACAGAGTTGACTAGCAAAGGCAGAGCATGCCCCTTAAAGGCTAAAATATTTACTATTTGACCTTTTATAGAAAAAGTTTGCTGTCTCCTGACCTATAGCATCAAGTATGTCTTCAATTTATCTTTTGTTTAATTTTGAATGTTAATCAGTCATGCATTTATCCTATTTTTCATTGATTTCACCAAGTCCATTCATTATTTCTATGTATTTTGGCAAAAAATTTTACATTAAATATTTATATATTTTTATGTAAATAAAGAACAGAATCAAATAATTAGATGACAGATAAATAAAGGTATTGTCTGCCCTTCAAAAAGTAGACTATGTCCAAGTGATTCATTTGATTATTCGAAGTTCTTTATAGCTTAGCTCTGTCACTCTACTGCAATTAATTCATCACTACAGGGCTTCCCTGGTGGCACAGTGGTTGGGGGTCCGCCTGCCGGTGCAGGGGACGCGGGTTCGTGCCCTGGTCTGGGAGGATCCCGCATGCCGCGGAGCGGCTGGGCCCGTGGGCCATGGCCGCTGAGCCTGCGCGTCCAGAGCCTGTGCTCCGCGGCGGGAGAGGCCACAGCAGTGAGAGGCCCGCATACCACAAAAAACAAATAAAATAAAATAATTCATCACTACATTATCCTTTTACCCTTTACTATTTTTAAAAAATATTTATTTATTTATTTGGCTGCGTCGGGTCTTTGTTGCGGCATGTGGGCTTCTCTCTAGTTGTGGGGTGCAGGTTTTTTTTTCTCTAGTTGTGGTGCGGGCTCCAGGCTCTGTAGTTTGCGGCATGTGGGCTCTCTGTTGAAGCGCACGAGCTCAGTTGTTGTGGCGCGTGGGCTTTGTTGCCCTGCCGCACGCGGGATCTTAGTTCCCCAACCAGGGATCGAACCCACGTCCCCTGCATTGGAAGGTGGATTCTTTACCACTGAATCACCAGGGAAGTCCCTACCCTACTATTCTTTAAAATCATGCCCCACAGAGGAAAATTTTCTGTTCATCTTCCACTATTCTCATTGTCTTTTACTTTCCATTTTGAAATGTATTATTTCCTTAGAAAAAAAAAGAACAAACATTTACAGGCATCATTGTTCTTGCTAATTTTATTAACATAATTTTTTCAAACCTTCATATGCCATTTGTATGCTGATCCTTAAGATAATTATACAGTTATGTCTACTTCTGATGTCATATTTCAAATCAGAAATTTTCAAGCAAAAACTGATTTTATAAGCAAGATATAAGTACTTAAGCCAATTGTAATCTTTTCATATATTTTACATTTTCTAAGAAATGAGCAAATTGGTGGTTTCAGAGTGTTTAATGAGTGTTTTTTGAATAAATAAATGGTCAAAGAGTTCAAATTAAAGAGTTCAAGATGCTCAATGAGTCTGGTTTCAAATAAACACTAGC
Organism: Mesoplodon mirus; assembly: GCF_964341445.2. NCBI lineage: Eukaryota > Metazoa > Chordata > Mammalia > Artiodactyla > Ziphiidae > Mesoplodon > Mesoplodon mirus. The sequence goes on along the minus strand of NC_138989.1, from coordinate 45,360,068 downwards.
ATTGAATAGTAGAAAATAAGGAGTACAAGGCCAAGTATGATTGTTTGAAACTGAAAATTGTGGAACTAGAAGAACATATTCATAGAACTAGCTATAAAACAATATAAAAATAGTTGATCTTAGAAAAAGGAATTGATATGTTTAATAAACATATATCAAGTGTTCAAAATGAAAAAATCTGATTTATACAATAATTGTGTGTATGTCTCAGTAAATGTGGAAATATAACTATAGGCTCTATGTCTGACATCATCACAACAATCTATACAATATGGAGAGTAGCTATGCCTAATTTTTTCAATTACTTGATCAGTAAATAGAATATCTACAAACAGTAAAAGGAGTTTTCTGAAGTCATTGAAAGAATTATGAAAAAAATAAGAGATGTAATTTTGAATACAGGTGAAGATTTAGTTTATAATTTATAAATTTAACCATCATTTCCTAACCATTTTATAAAAAACTATCAGCTTTCTGCCACTCAGATATTAATATTTTCATCTACTCTTGATTAACAGGGACAAAAACACTGTGACCCAATCTCCATATGTTATACTAAGTGACCTGAGACTGGAAAGAATTTATACAGAGATTAAATTTAAAACACTTAAACCATTTTGGGGTTTTTAAAGGTGAAAAAGATTGAATTTTTATTGCTAATCATGTCACAAGGTTTAGTAGAACACTCCTTTAAAAAACTGACATTCTGAATGTTTATTTATTCCTTATCAGAACCTTTTGAATATAAAAACATGATATTTAAATACGCTGGGGAAAAATGTAGTTTTCTGATCTTTTCAAGGTGAAGCTAAAATTACTCTAAGAACAGTCTCTCTTGGGACATCTATCTCCTTAAATAACCCTTTGACAGTGTGCTACTTAAAATCAGTATTAATTTCATATTTTCCAGTTAGATATCAAATAAAAATTGCTAAAGCACTAAAATTGCATTATTTGGTTTTAGATTTTGGTGAAATATTTCAACTGAAATTTCTCATATCATATTCTTATTTATATATCTTCTAAAATCAGAAAAACTTTGACTAATTATTAAAAAGGGAGTGTTGTAAAATACCAGTCTGAAATAGAAGATCATTTGAAAAAGGCAAAGCTTAATTACTTTCTAGAATGAGAAATATTTAATAAAGAATAAGAAAAGAATAAAATGTGAAATGAAAGAGGTATTCATTTTTGTGCATTTGTTAGCATTTATAAATGCTATAAAAAATGAATTTCTGATATTACAATCACTTAGGACAGTGCTAGCAAATAATAGTTACTAGAACAAAGTTTATTAAATGATTGATTTAATTTACTAAGCCTTTGTGTGCACCCTCACAATGAAAAAAAAAAAAGGAGTGAAGGCAAAAAGGAAGCTATTACTGAGAGATCTGGCTTTTTGGAGAGGCTTAAGCTTGTCAACTGGAAGATTTCAGCATCATGAAGAGGATGGAAGACGAAATACTGTGAAATTTGATCTTGTTGGGTGTAGGGAATGCAGGCAGAGATAAACTTGGGGTAAAGTTTTAGCTCAGCATGACATAAGGCTGAGCAGTAAGTGTCTGAAGACACTTGGAGGTGCTGAAAGAAAAGCACATGAAAAGAAAGAAAAGAACTAGATAAAGGTGGTGAGTAAAAATGAAGATATAATACTTGGCTTTCTCAAAAGTGAGCTTCATGTATGGCAGGTGAATTTATAAGTTAAATTCTGAAAAATTTAAAACCTAATGTTTAAGAGAGGGAAATTGATTTCTACCTTCCCACTTCCAACCTACAAAACTATGTTTTATTTTCTTTGGGGGGTTAGTGCTTCTGGAAATAAGGTAAACATATCAGTCATTGGTAAATTCAACATCTTTAAATGTCCTGTGAAATCAAAGAGTAACCAAATAAATCAACTTATTCTGTTTTTAACTTAAAAATGAATTTTTATACAGACGTATCATCTGTTGTCTGGGTTGATTTGCTGAATGCCCACCACCTCCCAGAAGAGGTGGTGGGCATTCTGCAAATGACCTATGTTTAATTCAAATTGGAGAGGTACTTATAGATCTCATTTCCTAAAGATTTTATTTTGGTAGTGAAATAACAAATAGAAAAACTTTATATATATTGAGGGAAAACCACATGATTAGGTCAAAATATGTTATAGAGTTGGAATCATAGTTGACTTATTTTTACTATCTTTGTTATACTGTGTTTCTGTAGAACAATCTTTATTTTTAAGTCATTCTTGATACAGAGATCTATAAAATGATAAAATAGAGGGTATTTAGAAAGCACCTACTGCACTTCACACAGGAAGGAATTTAAACCAAGACAAGAAGAAAAGTGGGAACAGAAAGGTACTAGAATCTAGGTATATCTTTTTTTTTAGGACTAATCAAGTTTTATTTATTTATTTATTTGTTTTCTAGGTATATCTTAAGTTGAATCGTTTTTGTTTACTATAACAACGTTATTGGTTGAAATGTGTCCCACACACACACACACAAAAAAAAAAAGACAAGTTGAAGTCCTAACTCCCAGTACCTATAAATTATTTTATTTGGAAAGAGGGTCTTTGCAGATGTATTCAAGTAAACATGAGTTAATTAGCATAGGCTCTAATCCAGTACGACCAGTGTCCTTATAAGAAGAGGGAAATTGGAACACAGGGAGATGGCAATAGGTTTCTGTGTTTCATAGGTACACAAATGGAGAGAAATTTTGCCTCAGGATTAAGTATACTTAGAGTCTCACCCACACTTGAATTACGTGACTTATTATATGATATTTGGGATATTTTGCTTTTGAGTTAATTATTCTTAGATAAGATTTTCAAAGTGGTTGATGCTGGAATGGGTTAATAAGACTTTGGGGATGTTGGGATGGAATGTATTTTACATGTGAGAAGTACATGATTTAATTATTGCCCATTTGTTTTCACTTTATTTTTTAATTTTCTAAATGTACTTATTACTAATTGATCTGACTTAAATGTGTTCAATGATATAAGATACCTGATTCCTTTTTACTGAAATTATTTCTTCTACAGTCTTTCGTTCTTATATTCAAATCTGTACTACTTGCTATCTGGATTTTCTGGAGAGCTGTTGTTCTGGGATTTCACCTTATCCACATTTTGGGCTTCCTTATCATTGGGTCCTCATTTTAGGGATTCCATGTCTTCCTCACATTTACTCTCTTGTTCTGGTAGGGTGTATCTTCTTCTAGTAGCTTCCAGAGAAAGGGAGGATGGCACGTGAATCAGCCAAACTGATCAGAGAAGCCAAACTACTATTGATTGTTATCAAAGATTTTTTGTAGGGCTCAAACCTTCCACAACTGTAGGAAGTGGCAGAGCACTCACTGCAAGCTGGTGTTTTTGCATCTAGTATTGAGCCTGAAGTCATTATAGGTCAGCTGGATTGGGAACTGGGAAGGAAAGCTGAATGTGCAGAACAGAGATAAACTGGAACCTGAGATGACAACTGGAACGTGCAAGGACATACTAAAATTGTCTTCCATCACCTCCTACCTTGATGCTGTGAATGGTTGGCAGAAGAAAAATTGTTTTCCATCACCATAGTGCATTACACATGCACTTGGCCTTCCAAATCTAATGCAGAATTTCTCTTCTGGCTAATACTAACCTGAAGCCATAAGGAAGAGGAAATTCTGGAAATACTTAGTTGGATTTTTAGTGTAAGTGGAGGCAATTATGTATGCTCACATCTACAATGTAATCCTTAACCTTCAGGATGCTCTTTGTATGGATTTATTATTTGTTAGAGCTTTTATCAGCTGATCCCAGTTTACTAGAATATGGACAGGACACACTTCTGTAGTAAGGGAGCATTAACAAAGGATTTAGTGGTAACATGTGAAGGATTTTGCTTCCATCTAAAGGTCTTCTGCTTTCACATGAGGGCAAATTGTACCCTCTAGGTCTGATTGTCCTTCACAGATGCCAATTTAAGTTATTCTTATATTTTTATCATTTAAGTCATTTTGTGAGGGCTCTTTGGCTTAAAAAAATAATAGTTATTAATTCTGAATAAATGTTTCATGGAGTATGAATTTGAAGTTAATAGAGTAAGGCAGTACTTGAAATTTCAGAACTATAACAAACCAGTGCTTATCAGAATCTATTGCTCTATCTAAAGTTTCATTTTAATGAGCATACTAACATTTCAGCATCCATTACACATTGAAAAAAGTTTTCAATAATTAAGGATAATTGGCAATAGAAATAAAATGAGCAGATGAAAATGACTCTGCATTAGACTTTGGCAGCCTGCTCTTTCAGCATGTGCTGGAAAAAGAGAAGGGAGGATGAGGATTGTAAGTAGCAATCCAAACTGGTCAACTATGTCCTTATTATTCTGCACATTTTTTTTCCCACATCATATACTTCAGCTTCCCTTTTAAAATTAATTTATAAGGCTTCCTCAGATTGCCCACAAAACAGTATTCTGGGGTTAAATACCAATCAAATTATGACTATATTTAATGATTATACAGTGTCATTTTCTAAGTGTCAATTAGCTTCAATTTGTAATGTCATTTAAACAGCCAAGTCATTTTGAACAACCTATCCAATACAGAATACCTTTTTTTTATATATATTTTCCAATCTTTAAACCTAACATGATTTCATTGGGGATATTTTTGTTAAAATCAATTTTTGAAAATAACATATTTGGGGCTTTATTTTATATTGGTGCCTATAGGAAAGAGGAATATCTTTTATGTCATTAAGAAAATGCTAAAAAGCTAAACTATAGTCTACCCAGCTTCATTTAAAACCAGATTAGATGCTTGTGTATATTAGATTTATTTCTGGATGTACTATATCATTTTCATTAAAAATATTTGGGCACTGAAATTAAAATAGCATCTTTAGCATTATTTTCCAAATGTTCATGAAAATACTTCTAAATACAAAGCACACACAGACTCATATACACACGTAGACAGGCAAACAAACGTATATATGCTTGCACATGCATATACAAAACTGTACTCATGTATGTGGAAGTTCTCACATACAAATAAGCACACATGTAATAAAATGAACATCAATAACACTACCACTGCCAAAAGCTAAGCCTGAAGGAAATTATTATTTGAATTTGGGAGGAATTATATCAACCGTAAACCCAAAGGATTAAAAGAAAATGACCAATAATGCATTTAGAGGGTAGGAAATTGTCCCTTATACTTTTGAAACTTGCTGTTAAATCTCCTCTTACTATAATTATATACCAGTAAATCTCTTAATATCAAAATTACTTGGAAGTATTTGTTACAATTCAGGTTCACGAACATTATAGAGACCTTCTGAATCTTATGTGTTGTGTGGCTTCAAGACATACATCTTTAATAGAGACACAGGCTGCTTCAGTTGCACGCTAAGGTTTACAGATCATTGCAGGACAATATTGGGTCTGTGTTTTTATGACAGGCATAGTAGCACTGTCCACCATCTCCAGTTTAAAAAAATATTCGTAGACTATGACTCTGAAGAAACAATAGTGAAGGAAGAAGAGGGAATGGCAGGGAACACATTTCATTCTGTGATATACAGTTCTTTAATGAAGTGTTCTGTAGATGGTTTAAGTGTATTGGAGAAATAGAGGGAAAACAAAATGAGCACTGTGTGGTTGAGCTTTCAGTTTTATATACTTTCTAGTCATGGAATATCTGAGAGACAGGCCGAGGAGCTAAGAGACTTCTAGATCATTGCAGTAGTGCTGTATTAAGGGAGATAATGGGACTTGGACCTATACATATAAAATCATTCATCATATTTAGAGATGAGGGGAACTTAGATGAACAGAGAACAGAGTCAAACCAAACCAAACCAAACAAAGCAAAACTCAGCATCTCCTAGTCCATGCATTCATATAACAAATATTCCCTGAGTTTTTGTTTGTTTGGGGGTGTGGTTTTTTTTGGTTATTTTGTTTTGTTTTTGTTTGTTTGTTTTGTTTTGTTTTGTTTTGTTTTTACTATACCAGGCAGTGAAGATACTACAAGCAAAAATTCACACTTCCATGAATCTTACACTTTAGTGAAGAGAAACATAGGAAACATGAAATATGTAAACACAGAAAGTGATATGATAAAAGAATAAAGCAGGAAAAGGTAGGCAGGAGTGTAGGGGGAGAGATATTATTTTAAATAGAGAAGTCATGGAAGATATCAATGAGAAAGTGACATTGAGCATGGACCTAAAATGGTGAGGGTACAAACCATGGGCATTTCTGAAGGAGGAGCATATGCAATTGAGAAAAGAGCAAACTCAAAGTTTTGAAGTGGGAGCTTACTTAACTTGACTATAAAAGCAAGGAGGCCAACGTGGCTGATGTGAGAAAAAAAGGGGTTAAGAACATTCATTCAGTGAGGTGGGGGGGGTTGAGGAGCAGGGATTTGGAGTACATTTTTGACTATGGTAATATCTACATATATTACTATGAGTCAGATGGCAAACTCTAAGGGGAATTTGAGTGGAAGGATGACATGATCTGGCTAATCCTTTAAAAAGGAGACTTTTGTTGCTATTTTGTTAATACTTGTAAATGGAAAAAGATGGAAACGGGGATAGGAGGATTAGGAGGATATTAAAGTGATTCAAGAGAAAGATTGTAGTAGCCCAGACAAAGTCCTGATAGTTACAGAAATGAGATGAAGAGATTTGATTCAAGATACATTTAAAAAGTATTGCATCCCACTCCATCCCAATATGATCTAATGAAAAGGGCACCTCACTTCTGTGGTTTTCTTCCCCAGAACCTATTACTCCAGTCTAACTATGAGAAAACTAACCCAATCATAAACCCAAATTGAGGGATATTTTGTAAAATAACTGACTAGTCGACCTCAGAGTTTGTGGGAAAAAAACAAAAAGCAAAGAAAGACTGAGAACATTTCACAGACCTGAGAAAATTAAGGGAAAGTGATGACTAAATGCAATGTGAGATCTTGAATTGCATTCTGGGAGAAAAAAATGGGATTAGTGCAAGATCTGGTATAATCCATTTAAAGTCTGTGGCTTAGTTAATAGTATTGTTCCAATGTTGATTTTTAGTTTTGTTAAATATACCATGATAATTCGGGAAAATAAGTGAAGGGGTATACAAGAACTCTCTCAACTATCTTTGCAACTTTTATGTAAACCTAAAATTATTCTAAGTTTTAAAAAGTGTTTAAGTAATGCCAACAGGATTCATCAAAGAATATGCTGTATGATATTGTATATAAAGAAACAAAAAAATGATATTAAGGATTACTCCAATAATTTTAGCCTGACTAGTTGTAGTACACATCTCCTTTCACTTTTTTAAAAGGATTTTTCTTTTCCAGATAGTGTCCTAGATTTTTCAAAGCATAAAACTGGAGTCAGAGAAAAGAAGACAGGAACATAAAAGTTGGGAGAACAAAGAAGAAATATGTAGGTAGATAGAGAGAGAAAGAGAAAAAGACATTTGGGGGATTAAAAATGAGAGACACAGAATCAGAGAAAGGACAGTTAAGGAAAATAGAAAAGGAAAGATTAATAGAAATATTATTGAAATTTATGGATTATATCAGTTTTAATGTTTATCAGGAAAAAAGTATATCTTGGAATTTTATTTATTTATTTATTTTTGGCCTGGACTATATTTCTTCGAAAGGACTTCACTACTGAGATTGGACAATTTGGTTCCAATATCCATAAAGGTTACATCTGGTTTTTGTTTGTTTGTTTTTTAATGTTTATATTTTCAAGGAAAATAAGAGAAAAACTATGGTGCACTGAATCTAATAGTACAGAATTAGATAACTGCAGAATCATCCTGAAAAACCAGAATAAGAGCATGCTTTTTACAGTTAATCACTGCAGAAAAGAAATTTAGAAAACTAACATCATAAATCTAAAAACAAATGGATAGGGAAATGTATGCAGAAAATTCAAATAAGGTGATGTGATAGCAGGTGATTGTTTAGCTATAGAGATTGCTCTTGTTTGATTACATAGAGTTTGGGCAGAAAAATATATTCTCTGTGTGATGTGTCAAAAAACAACAAGCCATGTAATAATCAAGGGATGAACATATCAAATAAAGAGAAAAACTAGTGTAAACCCTTAGGGCTGTAGCTAGCTGGGAGTATGTAAGAAGGGAATAAAGGTCAACATGACTACAGCACTGAAGACAATGTGCAGAAGAATATGAGATGGAGTCACATAGGAAAGGAGGTTCCACTCTTGGTTGTTGACCCTTAAAAAAAAGAATGTTGAGTTTTTAAAGTGAGAGGAAGGAGACAACTAAAAAAAAGAATGGCAAGAGGCTAACATTTCATATACATATATATATATATATATATATATATATATATATATGTATGCTTTGAAAGGAGGTAAGAGTAGGATTACTATTGTCAAAAATTGAATGTCATGTACTAGCAGAAACTGTGTTCATCAGATGTTTAATGTGCTTCTATTTATGAGCTTCTTGTGTAATGAAGTTGGGGTGATGTAAGCGGTTTCAGAAAAATTCCTCTGAGCAGAAGTGAAATGTGGCAGTTTGTTTGGCCTGAAGCACATAAAACATGGTATGTCCCTTGATTGCTTTCATCCCCACTGCGATATCCTCTGAGGCCAGGTTTCCCATATGGTGCAGCCACCAAGCAGGTGGGCCACCTGAACACCATCAGACTGTACCTAACTGACAAATAGGTAAATCTTTATTGTGTTAAGCCACAAAGGTTTAATCCTGAAGAGCAGGATGGTAGGAAAAGTTGGGGTATTTTTTTTCCCTTCTTACCTTTGGAAGCACCAACAACAGAAGTGATATATCTTTTCTGCCTTCATCTTCCAGTGAACAGCCTGCTATAATTTCATCTTCAGTGTGATTCTGGTCCCCAAACTCTGCTTCTTCCTTTTATTCTTCAGACTAGAAACATTAGTGATTTCTAGTTATCACCTGCTAGTTGTTACCTGCTTGATTATCTCCTAGTCCTATATTTGGTTTCATAGCTTTTCAATCATTTGTATGGCCAAAGTTTTCAAATCATAAGATGGTTTATGTTTTCCTGGTTGGACCCTAACTGGTACAACTGATGGTACCTAAAGTGGTCCCTGAAGGCAGACCTTCAAAATGAGATTATGAAGCTGGGTTTCTCACTTGTTTCTCAAGTTACAATGATGATATATTTTCAGATAAAGAACTCAATATAGTGGACACTGTGGTGTGCATCCCAGAGTCCCTTCAATGAAGGGCATTCCCAAATGCTAGGAATACTACTTGAAAATAGCTTTTAGTTCTCAGCTCCTTCATGAATTGTTTTGGAGTTACTTTGTAAACTGTTACACCATTTCCATGGGCAGCTGACACCCAGGGACGGATCAAAATGGGTAGATAAAGACTTTACCATCTTAGCCCACTTTAGAATGACTCTGCAGGGCCATTCTAGTTCCAGAGTTCCCCATGTAGTTGATGAAGGTTGCATTAGGCTTGCTTCACAGTTCAAAATCTCTCTGTCCTTTCCTTTCAACCTTTCCACAGGTGTGTTAATTACAGTTACTCCATAATAAATATCCTGCAGACTAAACTCTGCTCAGAGTCTTTATCCAGGGAACTCAATCTAAATAAGATTACTTAAATTATTAGATTGCTTTATATGAAAGCAGCAATTTGTTATATCAAGTAGAGAATGTAATAATCATATGGTCTTATCAAAATGATGACAATACAGATACTGTGGAATGGGATGGTTGCCTCTGGATGAGCTAGAAATCTACAAATAAAAGTATGATAACCTCAAGATTTTGGAATATAGACTCAAGGAATGGATAGAGATCAAGAAAGCTTCTATGGGAACCATTTAAAAAAAATCTGTTATATCTGGTATCACAGGGCAACATGGCAATGAATTGGAGCCCAAATCTAATTGTAGGTAGCAGAATTATAAAGGAACCTAAATTCACACCCTCATATGTATTTTATATTAACCTTGGAAATGAATGTGGATTTGAGATTTCAGATGAAATTATTTGAATAGACTCAGAGAGGAACTGCTTTGGACTGAATATTTGTGTCCCCCTAAACTTCATATGTGATGGTATTTGGAAGTAGGGCCTTTGGGAGGTAACTGTGTCATGGGGGTGAATCCTCCATGATGAGATTAGTGTTCTTTTAAGAAGAGAAAAAGAGCTAGTCCTTTTTTTCTCTCTCTTCCACATGTGGATATAAGGAGATGAGGGCTATATGTAAATAAGGAAATGGGCCTTTGCCAAGAATCCAGCTGTGCCTGGTACCCTGACCTTGGACTTCTAGCCTCTAGAATTGTGATAAATAAATCTCTGGGGTTTTTTTAAAGCCACTCAGTCTATGGTATTCTCTTATAGAACCCCGAACTGACTCAAACAGAAACATTAAACACCCTAATATCCCAGGTCCTTCCTAGTGGAAGCAGGTTCCTCTCCACTGTCTACAAAAAAAATATCTTTCCACCAATTAACTACTCAGTAATGACTTTATCTTATGATTGCTGTCTTACAAAAGGATACTTACTCTTTTGCAGAATCCTTAACAACTCCTCATTACCTCCAGGTCTGTAACTAGAGTTGGATCCCAGCATGTTCCAGGGCAAGACCTGTTATGTCTTCTCCAAGAAGAGAAAACATATTAAAACAAACAAACAAAAACCTGAAAGATAATTTAAATCATTAGGAATCAGGGAAATATGCATGAGAATATATACTAAGAGCTTTAGACTAAGATGGAATGAATACAGTATTGGATTGAGCATAATTTATGTATATGAGTGCACTTCCCCAAGTCTCCAGACTTAAGATTCTAGCTCGTGGAGCTGGAAGTGGCTTTAACACTTTATTTTCTGTTTTGTTTTGTTTTTTAATGAAAATTTGTTTCAATAATGGCTTACTTTCAATAAAGTTGAGATGTTTGATTTTTTCCTTACACAATATGAAGGAAGAAATTCAGTGAGAGGGAATGTATTTCCATTAGAACACTCCCCACACTAAGACACTGAGAAATGCATTCACTCGTGAATGCATGCTAGTACTCAACGCATGCTTGAGTAGTTCTACAAGTAACTATTCTCTGAAGGATAGAGTTGATGTAGGAAATACGGCTATTAAAATGGCATCCTGATTTTAAAGAAAAATTATGGAAGTCTGAAACAATGGAAGTCAGTTACAGCATTTAACATTTAGAGATGAAGAAGTTGCAATTACCACATGGGCAACAAGTATTTATGGAGGTGCCTAGTTGATAATGGGCTTACTAGCTATGAAACAGATACTAAAGTGTAACTTGATCTATGTAACTGGGACAATTCAGTTCTGGTGACCAGAAACCTAACTTGACTTTTTGCAATAATTCTCAGACATGAATTGTTCCTAATCATAAACCAGTCCCTACAGCCCCATAATTGAAGGGAAGGCTGAGGAAGAGGAAGAATGCTTCCTTCTTTGAAGAAGAACCCCTAAATAATTCCATGAGTATATATAGAATTTTTCTCTCAAGTCTTGCCCAAGGGACTTTGAGCTACCTGTAGCCCTGGTGGGTATGATTTGGCACAGAAAAATATCCAAATTTTACAGAGATTAAGAAACACTTACCCGGATTGATTCTAGCCCATAGAAACACAAAAAGAAAAGTCACCATGTTCCACTGATTATAATGGAGACTCATTTAGATCAGTTGGTAAATGGACTTTTGGTGTGAATCTGTTTATAGTGTATCCAGTCTGTACGTGGTCCTATCTATTGGCTATTCCCCCAGTTCCTTAATCCATAGCTAGAATGGTCATATCAGTGTTTCACCCAGGGTTCAACTAGGAAAACAAACAAACAAAGAGCTTGTTATTTAAAGCAGAGGTGTTTTTTCTTCCATAGCCAAGGAGTCAAACTGAAATGGACTCTCATTTTTATTTCTCATTCATGAAACTAGGCTTTACTGGTTTAAAGTTCTTCGTTCTCAAGGCCAAAATATTCCCACCAGAGGATTAAAAAAAAAAAGTGGACCCATAAAACTGAAAAATGAATGACTACCTGGCTGTATTGGGTTCCTTATGCTTCTGAACCAATAGGCAGAGGAAAAAAAATAGAAGTAATTCTTCTGACTCTAGAGATCAATTTCCATAATTTCCTCAGGTGGAAAATTAGGTTTCTGTTAAACATTAGGGTCAGGGGAACTATATGTAAATCCTTTATGTCCTCTATGCTTCAATATTCAATAATAAAGGACAACAGAAGACTATAGGAACCCAATAATGGCAGAGAAAAATAAAGGAATCAGACACTTTAGGCCTGAAGTGTTGGGTTATCCTACACCTAAAGAACCCTGACCAAATCAGGAGGTAACACATTGAAACCTGATGGGCATGAGTTCTTATTCTCAGGGAATCCAGGATCTGAGATGAGTACAGGGACAAACAGAACTTTGTGTATCAACTTTTTCTGAGGAAAGACTAAAATTATTTTTATGAAGGCAGACACATGAATGTATTAAACAAAGATTACGTATGAGTAGAAGAGGAAAATAAATGTCTAGTTTTGTTAACAATTTGTAGCCTTTAATTATCTCTGTTTTAAGTGCTTGAGACCGTTTCTGTTTTCCTATTTGGACCCTGCCTGATACAACACCCCATATAATAAAAGCACCCAAAATATTGAATACTTTATGAACTTTTAATCTCAAAGTTGCTTTTCTAATTTAAGATACAAACTGTATTCTAGGCAGTGAGATATCTGTTTCCCCAAGGAGAACATATTCGAGACATACTGAATGTCAGAAGAGAAAATATACTCGTAGAGAACTTATCATGTTCTATAAAGGCCCAGAGAAGGAACAAATAATGCCAACTTCACTTTCTTTGTTTTCACATCAATAAAGACATTGATTATAATGTCACACTAGAACTGTATTCTCTCCCATATTTTAAATTTGAATCAAGTTGGGATTAATTGATAGTTTCAAGTGATATTGGTCCAAGACTTCCATTGTGAAGACTCTTGGAAGTGCAAGGATTTAAGTGGACAGCTTTCTTTGTGTCTCCCCAAGAGCAAATGCTCCGTGTAATATAAGTTCTTTCATTAATTTTTTAAAGGGGTGAGAATTTTTAGAGTTGATAATACTAGTTAATTATAATACATATAGCACAAATATTTGTTATTTTTAATGTGTTTTCCATGTTATATGAGCATCTGGGACACAGATTTTCAAAGGCACAGACACATACAAAGAAACTTAATCAGTTTCACTTAGAAGCTTTAGCAAAGTATTGATTCCTCCTCTTCTTCTCATTAGTTTCATGCCTAAAAGCATTCCAAATCCCCATTCACTCATGCTTTCCCAGACCATCTTCTTGTAAGGCTCTGTTTGTTTTTTCCCCTAACTTCCACCACATCTGAAAAAAGAAGGGGCACCCTCATCTGCTGAAGTTCAGAGAAAGAAGGGACTTGAAGTTTAGATAAGATTTTATGGAAGAGAATAAAGACAGTAAAAATAGTGTCAATTTTATTGAAAAAGATAGAAATTAATGTTATTCACTAAAAGTGAGACAGAGATTAGACAGGAAACATGAGGGAATAGTGAAGATTAGGAAGAGTCAAGGCTAAAGGCACATAAAGTATAAGCAAAAGGATGGGTGGCCCTGAGGTCATCAGCTAAAGCTGGAGACAATTTTAGTGTCACAAATCTGTAGCGTTGATGGATTTTTTTTCTAGTACATTTTAGCTGATTGGGTAAAGTAATAGAGAAAAAAAGATTTCTAAAGTAATATTTTGCTATTTGAATGAAGGAAAAAGACAAGATTTCAAGAGAATCAAATTTGATAATAAAATCTTAGATGAACAATCATAGGGTACAATAGCCTATATTTATGACACCCTTTTCTTTTAATATTTAGCTATGTTATCTCTTGAACTCTATAAACCTTATTAAATGATTAAACACACATCCAGTTGTCTCCTTGATATCTGAAGACTTAATAGACCAATATTGAAATCTTTATCAACTTCTAAAACAAAACCTCTTAGTTGAATCTCATCAACATTAATTATGACAATGCAAGCTCCAATTTTGCTTTTTATTATTACTATTTATATTAAATTCACCATTAATTGCTATCAATATTTTCTATTTTGCTATAATTTTTTTTTTGTTACTTGCTGTAAAAACTCTTCCACTTGTAGTAAAAGAGGACACATTTTAGAGTCAGGGAAGTCTTGGCTCCAATGATCTTTCCTTGTCTATAAGATGTGATGATGTATTCTTTGTAGATTTATTTTGAAGATTAAATGAAATTTTGCACGTCCATTAACACCCATATACATATATGTGTATACATTTGTGTGTATATATTTATTCATAGCTTTAGCATTTTTCTTCTTGTTACTATTATTCTGTTATCCACATCTCCATGGTTGTTGTCCTGGTTCAGGAACAAAGAACTAATTACTGACTGTCCATCTGCTCTGTTGGGGGAGGTAATCTGCTGTAGACCCTGAGAATCCCTTTATGTTCTTCTGGTTGTGCCAGGAATGCAAGGCCCTGACAACTCTTCACCCAGGCCATCTCTAAGGATTGTGTTTGAGAGATGAAGTGCCTTGCTTCCATTTACTAGAAACATGGTAAATCTCTCCAGCTCACTATTTCTCTCCTGTAATGCAACTCAGTGTGTGCAGGCATTCATAATATGCACTTTGTGTCTCACCTGTTGGGTATGAGGGAGGGGAGCAGGGGGTGTGGTTAACAATTGCAAATGGTTGGAAGTTCTGCATATTGATTTTGTCATGAATAGTAAAGTTCTTTGCCTCTGATCCAGATCTCTCATCTTCTGCTTTGAGCCACGAGACAGTAACAACTAAATAAGTAGTTTATTTTAAGCTGTAAATAAGGTGAAATCCTAGAGTCTGCATGCTTTTTTATCACCTCCATTGTTGTATCCCTCTTATCTATAGCTCACACTACTGGCAGGGAGGTATTTCCAAAACAAATTGTACCTTATACTCCGTTACTCAAAATCCCTCCTTTATTCTGCAATGCTTACAGGATCTGCTTCTGTAGCTTGTTTTTTATGCTGTTAACTTGCGTCTCACTAGGAAACAAAAATTATGTATTTATAAGTCTCTATACATACCTTATGTCAGGTATTAGTTTATGGTGTCACATAATACACATTCTTAATGGTAAATAACCTGAGTTGTTAATTTAATGAGTACAGTTAATGAATATATTGGTATTAAAATAAAGAAGAGGAAGATAAGTACAAAATGGTCTATATATTGTCCGGTTAATGGAAAAGCAATCAAAGTAAAATCAACTTAATGCTCTTATTTCTTACCTACAAAGATATTGTGTTAAATTTAAACATTATATTGTATATAGTGTATGTCCCAATAACTCTTATTTTTATCTAGTGTTTTACCAATCTGACAAATAATTATACAAAGGATTATTTTGAGTACTATTTCCAAATGATTTTCTTACAAAGAATATTCTTAAGTAACATCTAGTGCTGTTTATAGCTGTCATTTGATCAAACTGTCCTGCAATTGCATTTAATTCAACTAATTTAATTTTATCCAGATATAATTTAAACATGATACATAAAAATATTTTCTTCAAAAAATCAAATGTGGTATCTTTTTTCATTCAATTACTACTGTTAGCATATGATTAAGTGGGATTTATAGGTTATTTCCTTAACAAATTATCTCTTATTACAATAACAATATGGAATGCCAATATAGTTTTTGTTTTGATTATCAAACATCAGCTTTATAACACAGCAAATGTAATAAACATCCTTTTATTAGACTTTTCTGCTTTACAGGACATCTTCCACTTTGCAAATATTTTCTCATTTGATAGAATACTTAGAACTGCTTAAATGGAAAAATATATAGATATGTTCTAATTATTTGCCAGTTAGGATTCTTTTAGATGTAGGTAAAAGTCTCACAGATTTCCTTAGGCACAATTTTGTATTTATTGAAAGATCATGAGATTTTACATTAAATACATGACAGTATTAACTTTGGCAAGGGGAAGGAACAAAAAAGAAAGAAGCTCTGGGGAAGGGGACGTGATGAGTTAAACAATAACCTCAACAACAGCAGTAGTTGATCTTTTCTTTTCAGCACAGCCACAGCACTAAATCAACTTCAGCAATTCCCAGTTTCTGGGTTTCTTTGTGCAAATTCCAAGTTCTAAGATGGCGAATTTGTGTGTCAGATTTGGAGTCTGATTTCCTTACATGGATCAATCAGCAGTAACCAGGAGCCAGCGTAGAAAGTTTCTTCTTAGTGACGCAAACTTCCAGACCCAAAGAGCCCAGAATGAAAGGGGCAAGAGGCAATACATTTTAGTGCATCGTTAGGTGATAAGAAGTACTCACTTTACAATTTGATCCCCCAACAGTTATGTGGCTCATGAGAAAGAAAGCTCTATATGTAGGTACCTGGCTAGAAATATATATTTCATTTTTCAAATAATTAGTCTTTAAATATATTATCTCTCTACTAGCACCATATAGAAAGTATTAATAATTCATTCTATCATTGTAGCTGTGTTGAGATTGAACCAGTGACTCTCATGAACATCAATCCATTGATTCCCTTCTTTGGCTGGTAACAACTTCTTTAGCTGGAATTAATATAGAGTGAAACGTATTGATCAGATGGTGATCCTGGAAGAATTATGGAGATCAGAGAAACAAAATACAAATCTTTATTAAGTAATTATTATAGAAGAATAAATTGCTAGCCAAAACATGATGTAATGGCACTAATCTGTCCCCAGAGAGCAGGTTTCGTTTCTACATGGTGCCATAGCTAGGCATGGGGTTGGTTGCTACTATAAGGGAATTGAAAACTCAACATGGAGGACTCGGTTAGGGGATGTCTGTGCTGCCCAGACTATGCCCGGGCTGCAGTCTTACACCATGCCTGCTTTATACATGAACACAGTAGACAACACACTCACACTGTGTTGTAGACAGAAGGTGGAGGGCTGACATCCACAGAGTGGTCATCCTGCCTAACTGATTATACAGAGCATCTTTTTTCAGTAAAGAGCTTCTGATGAGCACTTATATGGATTTGGATATTTTCATGTGTTGGGGTTTATAATGAAACGTGCAACATTAGCCTCCTGCTGATATACTTATACCAATCCTTAATCTTGTTTATCCTTTGCATCTAGCCAGCCCATTAGCCACTGACAAAGAACAAATAATGATTAGGTATTAGATAGATTACTGGATATCATCCATCAGAACCACTCTTCTTTGGTTAAGACTATAATGCAGAGACAGTTATAAATCAGTTTTGATATGTACATTTTTCCAACTTTAATGGGATATAATTAGCATATAACATTGTTTAGTCAAATAAAAAGAGGATGTACCCTAGAATAACAAAGGTGAAAAGAAAATTTTCTGTATGTCACTTTTGAATGATGAACAATTATTAGTGTCTTACTGTGTCTTTTTTGTTTGCTTCCCCCAGTAATGTCCTCTGCTTTTCTCTGCCTTATTCTACTATGCTGGAGGTGACAGCTATGGGCTCCATCTCCTGGATTAAACGCATTAATTTCTTGTTGGGTGATGGCCAGTGGAAGACATTAGTGGGAAATCAGAGGGCAGTGAAAAAGCTCAGGACATCTTTATAAAGTGAGGAATGAAACTGACTGGTTTGTTGCCTACTTTGATAATCTTAAATTGATACTTTTTTCTTTCTAATAATGAATTTAAGCTTATGTACTTAATTGCATTTTGGTCAGAAATGTGGTCTATATGACACAAAGTTTAAGAAATGTAATTGGAATTTAATTATACATTTTGGACAAATGGATCCCACTATCCTATCCTGATAGAGAACATTTCCATCTCTCCAGAAAATCCCCCACCCCCAGAGGCAAGCACTGTTCTAAATTTTTGTACCTTAGATTGTCCCTTTTAGAACTTTGTATAAATGAAATCATACAGTAAGTATTTTTTGTATCCAGCTTTTTTTCACTCCATAATGCTTTTGACATCCAGCCATGTTGTTGCATGTGTCAGTATTTTGTACCTTTTTATTGCTGAGTGATCTTCCACAGTGTGGATAGACCACAGTTTGTTAATGGACCATCTATTTTGAATAAAGCTACTATGAACATTTTCATACAAAAAATATATATAATTGGATAACTTATATTGCCTAGTACGATGAGAATTTTCATAGATATTCTGTTTGTTCTTGAAAAATATGTTCTCCAATTCTTGAATATTATATTCCAATATCATCCCAAAATTTTCCCAATAAATTTAGAATGTGAATTGTTCAATTCAAATTTTCTATGTTTGTAATGTCATTTTTATTTATTTCACCCATTACTTTTGAGAATTTAACTCAAATATTCCAGCATGTTCTTGGATGACCCAATTCCTACTAAAATTGGATAAGTCCTTTTTTTATGTAAACCATGTATTATGAAGTTATTTGGTGTTAAAAGTTTGGAATTATTATACCTCGCAAGTGAGTTGAACATTTTCTCATTTTCTGGAGACTCTTTGGTACGTATTTTATTCTAAAGTTTGCTTCTGACTGATTACTATATTTCACCAGCTTATTTTTTTAAATTCTTGAACTTTCAACCTTCCTATATTCTTATGTTTTAAAACTTTTCTTGTAAATAACAGATATTTAAATAGTGTTTGTTTAGTTTTCTAAGCCAGTTTTGTAAGTTTAATCCATTTCAATTTTTTAATGATATTGACCTACATCTTACTATTCTTTTACCATGTGCTTTCTATTTCTCTTTCCTTTTTTTTTTTAATTTGCTTTTTATTTTCCCCTGCCATTTCTTGACTTCGTTTCGAAGGATCAAGTTTATTTTCACTTTTTAAATTTTTTTTCAAATATATATTCTTAGAAGTTTTATATCTATGATCAGTCTTGTCTGATTATTAAACAATTTTAAATTGTAGACTTAAGAGAGACTAATCTGTCTTGTAATCAATAACTCTATGTACTTTTGAACTGATTAGCTACCTTCCACACTATTGGCTACATTGAGTTACTATTATCTATCTTATTTTTCCTATATATTAGACATTTTTTGTTACTTTGTTTTATATAATCAACCATTGTTTTGATATATCCAGTATTTATCAAAGATTTTTACCAGTATTTTGGATCACCATTTCTTCATATATTTTACAACTTCTACTAGGCTCCATGTTCTTCTGCAGACTAAGCATTCTTTATCATTTCCCTTAGGTAAGATTTCTTAATTAAAAGTTGTCAGAGTTTTTGTAAATAGTGTTGCAATGAACACTGGGGTGCGTGTATCTTTTCGAATTAAGGTTTTCTCCAGATATATGCTCAGGAGTAGGATTACAGGATCATATGGTAGCTCTATTTTTAGTATTTTAAGGAACCTCCATACTATTCTCCATAATGGCTGTACCAGTTTACATTCCCACCAACAGTCTAGGAGGGTTCCTTTTTCTCCACACCCTCTCTAGCATTTATTATTTGTAGACTTTTGCTGACTGATGGCCTTTCTGACTGGTGTGAGGTGATACCTCATTGTAGTTTTGATTCGCATTTCTCTAATAATTAGCAATGTTAATTGCTAATTAACATCTTTTCATTTGCCTTTTGGCCATCTGTATGTTTTCTTTGGAGAAATGTCTATTTAGGTCTTCTGTCCATTTTTGGAATGGGTTGTTTGGTTTTTTTTTTTTGATATTGAGCTGCATGTGCTGTTTGTATATTTTGGAGATTAATCCTTTGTTGGTTGGTTTGCTTGCAAATATTTTCTCCCATTCTGAGGGGGGAAAAAGGCTAAAAAAGAAAACCTATAATATTTGTTAGAAATAGATTAAAATAAATTTATCATAAATAACTTTTTAAAAGTAGAGATTATCTAATTGGATATCCAAAATACACTGTACACTGCTTGTAAAACTTACATATAAACACAACATCATAAGTAGATAGTTTCATGGTATATAATAGACACCAAAGGAGTCCCAGCATCATCAACCTGTGGCCTAATTCTTAACATCTACAAACCTTGATTTTTCTCAACTATAAATTAGTGATAATGGTACTCACCTTGAAGACTACTTGTAAGGATCAATTATGATATACTTAAAGCATAGTGCCTAGTACATAATAGGAGATTCAATAAGTAATTGTAGAAATAATATTTTGTTTATTAGAAAATGTTAACACAATGCAGAATTAACTTACTAACTCAAAAACCCCAGCTTATTTTCTGTTTATGTGGTTTAACAAAGACCTAATTTAATTTGGTTGGATATTTAAAATATCTAATTTTGTTCAGAATAAAACAAATGATTAACTTAGATAGAAATGTTAAACCTCAGGGTTGGGCAGTTTACCACATAGAAAAATATTTATGGCCTTGCTAAAAAATTCCTGCTATTTATGTATTCAGTAGTCTTTGGTCACAGAATAGCCCATGTTTGGGACTTAGCAATGCTCTGTCAGAGAAGGAATTAATGGAAGTGAAAGTATTAACAAGATTAAGTGGCTTGTTCACTTAAATGTATTGGATTGCACAATTTAAGGAATAAAATTTTCATTTTTAGTGTTTACAATAAATGTATTTTCTTCCTGTTAAAAAAAACCCTGTTTACATACTCTACATACTTTCTCCATACTAAATGGTTATCCTGAGACTTTATTTTTTCTTCTCATGGATATTCAGCTTAACCATTGATATTTCCTCTTAAAATTTTTTGAGGTTAACGTAGAGGGGTGTGGTGTGATGGAGCTTCAAAAAGAAGTTTCCTAAGAAAGTATATCATAAACAATTTTAATTGCTTTATTCTATTACAGGGGCTGCATAAATGTTATTTATGGCTATGTTAAAAAAGAGAAAAAGGAAAAGAACATATAACTGAGTAGCACTGGCTCCCTAATCTGACTTTTTACTTTCTATTTTTTTTATTGTTGTTTCAAATATATTTTCTATTTCCTACATAAAGAATGGAATTACATTAAAAATTAAACATAAGGGCTTCCCTGGTGGTGCAGTGGTTGAGAATCTGCCTGCCGATGCAGGGGACACGGGTTCGTGCCCCGGTCCAGGAAGATCCCACGTGCTGTGGAGCGGCTGGGCCCGTGAGCCATGGCCGCTGAGCCTGCGCGTCCAGAGCCTATGCTCCGCAACGGGAGAGGCCACAACAGTGAGAGGCCTGCGTACCGCAAAAAAAAAAAAAAAAAAAAAAAAAAAAAAATTAAACATAAATGACTTGAATAAGTGAATGGGTATTTAAAATGTTTTAATGGTGATATGTCTTATTTGTAAATGTGTGGTATAATTATAGAGTTTTTAAATTAGTATAATTTGGAACAGTAGAATGCCTTAACTGTCATCAGCATTGGAATTTTCTGCTTATTTCTCACAGGTCTAAAATGTATATATAGCTAAATTAAAGTATACATATGTCACTGGCTTCAGTATAACTCACATATAGCTGGGGTACAGTATAATTCACATTACAGTCACTGATGTATGTGCAGAAAATAACATTGTTTTATTTCTCTAAACTTATTGTATACCCTTTTTCTACCTGTCAAATTCTGTGCTATAAGCAAAATAGAACAAAAATAATTTTATCAGATAAATATTGGTCTAATCTCATACATTATAAAATATCTTTTCAGATTATTTTCCTCTCCCTCTTCTCTAAGATGGCTTGTGTTTGTGCATGTTCTCTTGGCATTGAAGGAAAAGACAGGCAATTGGAAAAGGGAAAATGCATGGCGAGGTAGACCCTTATCCCAAGGGTCTCGTTCCCTAACTACCTGCCTGACTGAGATTTCACCTTGCTTTTCTCGTCTGAATACACCCTGTGTCACAACCTTCTCCTTTGTGAGATGACATATTGTCACTACCACCCTCCTTTCCTGGAACCATAATAGTGGACTGGGTGTGAGGAGAGGGAAACTAGCTCACCTCGAAAGATCCATAATAAGAGATACTTCAGAATCACCAAACCAGCTATACCTACATATATATATAGAGGTGTTCAGGGGAGAGAAAATATTCTGTGAACCAAAACTATGCCTAATTCTGTGTTATTATAACAGAGGGAGCATGTTTAAAATCAGTGTGGAAATCAACTTCTATTCATTTAAATGTGGAGAAAACAATTTGAGAGTAAGAAACAGATAGAGAAGTTTAAAAATCTCTGCCACTTCTTTATTGCAGTTACATAGGTAGGTGACCTACTGGTTAGCAGAACATATCCAAAAGAGGCAGTTCACAAAGATTGGAACCCAGGAAGTTTTGGGGAGCTAAACCTCTCAGCAAAATAATATTAAGAGATTTGTATTTCTGACAAAAACCAGTGAGGTAGAGACTTGAAAAATCAAAAGTCAGAGATTATTTAGAGGAAGCCATGGTACCAAACAAGATAGCAATGTCAAATCTACATCATCCTAAACATTCTGCAAAGATTACGGCAGGCAGGCATTCTGTAAGACTTTTGGATGAGACCCTAACATAGCTGCAGTGGGTATAAGGAGAGCTGCAAATTGGAAGGTTAGATGATTCATTCAAGGACATGATTCCTTGCCTACGTTGACTAAAAAAATATGTAAGCCATTCCCAAGTTTTTTAATCCTTAAGGAAAAGGGTAAAAACACAGAATATCCTCTATAGAGAGCATAGGCTTTGAATCACAAGGAGTGAAAACCATGAGAAACATCTGGGGAAAATGCTTATTAAAACATGTGTCCTCATTTTGGTAACAAGTAACATATCCTTATTGTGACTGAATTTCACATTTGGGAAGAAGTAACTGGATATAAAGCTATTGTCATTTCTCCATGTCAAATAAGAGGAAAAAGAAAGGGGGATACTGGTATACAGGGTGATAATACATGTGTATTGAATCAATGAAAATTTCATGGAAGATTAGTCTGTCCCTTTTTAAACATCCAATTCTATTAAATTAAGGAAAAATAGCAAAGTTTATAGGGCACAATATTTATATGCTTATATTTAAATGGAATTTTAAGCACTGTAATTATAGAGCACTATTATAATGACACTGTCTCAAATTTAGCTTAGTGGGATAGGCTCGGTTACGTAAGAGCACTGGTACCGTGCTATTGATAATTAACAAGTTTTAGAAAAAAATAAATTGTAAGGAAATTAAAAAAAAATCTTTTATGTAAGGCTGAAATGTAATGATTTAAATGAAAATTCTTAAGTCATAATACTTATTTCTAGTTAGATTGAGCACAGTTTTTGGAAAAAGAAGAATGAATCAACTTGGTAGATCTCTTAAAAACCACATCACTTTTAATCACTGAAAAAATGATAGGTATAAGTAACTTATAACAAGTTAAACTTGCATCTTATTTCCAAGACTTTAATGTTAGAAGTTTTGAGTATTATTAAGACAGATGTATGTAGTCCTGCAAAATCTGCATGATGAAAACATGTCTGAATGAAGAAAATATCAGTCCTGATATGCTGGAAAACCTTGCCTTGTTAATATACCATGAGGCTGATGTTAGGGCTGAAGTTTTGTTGTACTCATCTAAAGCTTCCGATCTCCAAGCTAATGAAGAGATCCCAACAGTTTTTCTGCAATGTCAATAGAGAGCTTTAATGACTAGAGATTAATCAGTTTCCAAGGCAGCAATCTGTGGGGACATCTACCCCATTAAGGCAAGAAAAAGAAGTGGCAAATATTTATGTCACCAAACAGGAACAAAAAAACAGGCAAAGAGCACTTTTGCTCCTTAAAGAAATTGCAAGGGAAAGGGTCTTGGATTTAGTGGTGCATTCACTTAATTAAAATAGCCAGGATTTTCATTTTCTTCTCAATGTAAATCACTATTGAGAAAAGCATCTGCCACCTCTGACATTTTCTGGGCAATAAATTTAAATGAATTAATCATTCTGCCTATTCAGAAATTCTGAAGAATGATAGGCACTTGCCAGTGGGCTGTAGAATCCCTGGCTCATTGATTTTTAGATGCCAGAGGATATTGAAGAGGCTGTGAAATGATTTAAATAGAAATAAAAGAAATAAATCATTCTAGATTAGGTTTACCTACTTAACTTTTTACCCTTTAGTCAAATGTGGGTTATAATATTAATGTACCTAATAGTATAATAACACTTGTGTAATCTAAATTTATGCTTAATCAAAGTTTGTAAACACACCATGATTTTGAACTAAACCTGAATCTGAGTTTAATTTTCAATAGAAACCTTTTAGAATTCTGATATATCATTGATCAAGGCACGTCCCTTAAAACTAGAATGTCTATATAGTTTATCATTTAAACAAAGCCAGTTTTAAGGTTGAAAGAAGGCACAAATAATAATTATGGGAAGTTACAGGTATAAAACAGAAATCATGAATCAATGAAGATGAGGAAAGCAGTGAAGAGAACAGTGGTTAGTAGGTTTTTAATCTGACCACTCAGTAGATATTTACTGATGAATATTTGATGGAGTAAAAAAGTCTATATAAATTTATAAAGTTAGAAGTAGGGTGGTTAGTGTATTAATCAAGTCAGGTATCTTCAATACTACTCAGAGATCATTGTAACCTTGTGGTCTTTATAACCATTTAAATACATAGTATCCTAACTTGACAGTTTATTTAATGAGGACAGTAATTCTTTCCACCTGCCTTACAGGGATGTGAGAATTAATAAGATAAAATTCCTAAAGTCATTTTGAGCCCTTCATGGGAAAGTCACTGTATGACACTCCTAGAGAGGGGATTCACTAGAGCATGAATTACAGTTTTGCCACAGGAAAAACAGATTTTCAGTAAGAGTGAGAATAAAAGAATATGCTTCAAAAGATTTATTTCTCCTATATTATTACCTGATGATGCAATATGTATTAATTTGAAGGTCCCTAATTCTTAGATATTCTTGAGAAATTAGTATATTTCCCTTTTGGGAATATGTCTTTTTGTCCTTTTAGGATTTATTTATGTATCATCTCTTCTTTAAACCTTTCCTACAACAGCACACACTATCAACTCCCTTCTTTAAATGCCCTCATTTGAACCTCCCAGTAATAATTTTCTCTGGCAGAGAACTATGATGCTCCCACCTCTCAAATAACTAGCAAGACGGGCAGATTTAATTATCATCATTAAACCCAGGAGGTCAAGATTGGATCTCAAAGGAGAGGGATGAGGCAATTGAGGATGAGATGGAAAGCTGTCTCAAGTTCAAGGATTAACTTGTGGCTTTCTCTCTGTTATTCCCTTCTTACCTCTATACTAATTCCAGTGAAACTCCCTTTAGCTAATTTTTTTCATGGTCATTGGATGAAAAATGACATTATGAAAATGACATTTATTTTGTAGTTAAACATCTAAGATTTTCTCTCTTGTGTACTATATACCATTACTAGTTGTATGAGCTTAGGGAAATAATTTACCATTTCTAGCCTCAAATATTGGTGAGAAGTTGTAATGAGATCCAGCACTGAAGGAACTTAGCACATAGCTGTATTTTAATGGCTTTCTGTTTTTCCTTTGCCTGCCTCCTCTGCTATGAAAGCCATCTGTTTCTGCCTGCTCTGTTTGTTCTGATTATGGATATTTGAGTACATTTTAGATACTCTGTACTGCTCTGATCTCTAATATTATTATTTATGTACTCAGATTTTTATGAGGCACTTGGATTTTTTTTTTTTGTCTGTGTTGGGTCTTCGTTTCTGTGCGAGGGCTTTCTCTAGTTGCAGCAAGCGGGGGCCACTCTTCATCGCGGTGCGCGGGCCTCTCACTATCGTGGCCTCTCTTGTTGTGGAGCACAGGTTCCAGACGCGCAGGCTCAGTAGTTGTGGCTCACGGGCCTAGTTGCTCCGCGGCATGTGGGATCTTCCGAGACCAGGGCTCGAACCCGTGTCCCCTGCATTGGCAGGCAGATTCTCAACCACTGCACCACCAGGGAAGCCCAGCACTTGGATTTTGATGAATCACTGTTCACAGCCTCTGGTTCTTATGGTTATGCTCCTTATGCCCTAGAAACAGGTTCAAGTATGTGCACTTCCCAAATCCAGTACGTGTATCTTGAATATAGCATTTACTGACTTTTATTATTAGTTACTTTTGTTCAGTTTGCCTTCTCAATGGGATTGTAAAATTCTTACAGGAATTAAGCATCATAGCACCTAGTGGACACTAATAAATATTTAGTAAATGATTGGTATGTGGATACTTATCGCTGAATGCTGCACAACACAGTCAGTTTGAGCAACAAAAAACTTCAATTTGTTGTTTGGCAATAAGTAAGCTAAAATTTAGTGAAAAAGATCCCAGTGTTTTAATAATATTTATTGAAAATTCATTAAATCAATAATCTCTAATTTATAAGTGAAGTTTAAATTAAAGAGTAAATTCTTCAATTTGTTAAATAATATCACACTGCTTTAAATTTTGTGAAATGTCAAACCAGCGTAGATACATTTATTATGCGGAGCCCTGTATTATTTTACATTTTTATAAGTATATATCCTATGTCACTAACAATATTGTGAGTCACAGTTTTATTTTTAAAACGCCTGGGCTTCCCTGGTGGTGCAGTGGTTGAGAGTCCGCCTGCCGATGCAGGGGACACGGGTTCATGCCCCGGTCCGGGAAGATCCCACATGCCACGGAGCGGCTGGGCCCGTGAGCCATGGCCGCTGAGCCTGCGCATCCGGAGCCTGTACTCCACAATGGGAGGGGCCACAACAGTGAGAGGCCCGCGTACCGCCAAAAAAAAAAAATCCTTATATATTATCTGTATTCAGTGCACACTTGATAAAGTCTAGTTCTTATACCCACAGGAGGGGGAAACCAACAATAACTCACAGATGGTTTGCCTAGGGTAGGAAATTAGAAAAAAATGCATTTAGAAAATATAATTCAAACTATTTAAGGTGGTAATTATTCAAACTATTTAAGGTATAACTATCAGTTACAGCCTAGAGCACAATATAAGACTCATTGTATATTGCAATTTTCTGCATCTGAAATCTAACATCACTGGACACCATAGGAAGAGTATATCCAAACCCTAAGTGTGCCAAAGCTCAACACAAGATGTATACCTCTAGTTGCATCAACATCTCCTTTCTCTGAATGACACTTTTGGCAGTACTGTACTATTAAAATAATATATTTCTAGCTCCAGGATAAACAAAATTTTCTGTACATTACTTTAAAATGAAGAGCAGCAAAATTCTCTGGAAGAAGTTTGAAAGGGAGTTATATGGATGTCAAAGAAATTGTGAATTAAGACAGTAATTAGGTGAAGATTAAGTGAAAGACCTTGACCTAAATTACTGCTTTTTTTTTTTTTTTTTTTTTTGCGGTTCGCGGGCCTCTCACTGTTGTGGTCTCTCCCGTTGCGGAGCACAGGCTCCGGACGCGCAGGCTCAGCGGCCATGGCTCACAGGCCCAGCTGCTCCGCGGCATGTGGGATCTTCCCGGACCGGGGCACGAACCCGTGTCCCCTGCATCGGCAGGTGGACTCTCAGCCACTGTGCCACCAGGGAAACCCCCAAGAATCAATATCTTTATATTAGTTAGTTTTCCTATACAAGAACAATGTGCATTTTTCCACTGATTCAAGTCTTGGCAAGATTTTGGAATATACTTTACAAATCTACAATTTACTTCCCACTAAGACAATGCCAAGAGATTATACCTGGGTCACTTGCCTTCTTTCTTTCCTGGGAATAAACTGCTGGGAAATAGATTTCAAGCCAGCTGCTCAATCCCTTTCTTTTTATAGATGAAGCCATGATGATCATTATTTGGCACTTTAAAAAATTTATTTAGATTATTCCTCAGGTTACATTTCTAAAAATGAAACTCTTCTTCATGTAGTTCTTGAAAGGCTTTGCAAAATTGCTTTACATGAAAATTTTCTGAATTTTTATTGCAACCAACTACATAGTATAGTAGCATTACCTCTGCAACATTGATAGAATTGATTACTATTGATTTAAATGACTTTTTAAACTAATAGGTTTAGAACTTTTAATCTGGCTTATTATATGATTTGAACTCAATAAGTCAAAACCGTAATTTGGCAGTGTTCTTTTTTTCCACAGAGCCTCTAATCTGTTTTGTGAGCTGTTTAACTTTCTTTGGCAAAAGCTAGAGCAGGATTCGTAACTTTCCCCATAATTTAAAAAATATTTTCTTTTATTTTTTTCCTTAAATTTGTCTTCAGTATAATCATCAGAACTCCAAACTTCACTTAACTAAAACATAGTGCTATTCTCCAGGTCGGATATCTTCAAGTCTTGGACACTGTCATGAAGGATAGGGGTGACTTCTTCAATTTCCCTCACTCACCTCCTACCCCATTACCTAGCTCCTGCTTCTAACTGCTTTAGTGTCATGCTCATGAGGAGGTAACATTAAAGAAAAAAAAAGCAGAACAGTCTTTCTGATAGCGATTTTTGTGATCTAGTATTGATACATAAAGCTAACACTCGCTGATGGACAATGGATGTTTTTCCTTGAAATATTTTTGTATCTTCCAACTATGATTTTCCAGACCCAAATATGTCTCCTCTAGATGCTGCCTTTACTCCCTGAGAATCTGCTTTGTTCCCTGGGAATTAGTGATTTTCCCAATTGTGTTTCTTTGCCCTCAGACGATGCTCTTAGAAATGTTCTTTCTCAGGATCGCTCCAGACCTGTCTTCCACCACACATTCCTCATAATCCCCTTAATTAGGCACCTTTGTCCCTAAGTAGGTGGAAATAGAGCTTTTTCCCAATACAGTACCGACCCCCACTCTCTGCTTTTCATCTCAGTCCAATTTAGCCACGGTCTCTCATGCCTAACCTTACTACTCCACAAACGAAAACACTCTGAGTAGTCGGCTCCTTGAAGGCCCTTTCCCTGGCTTATGGTTAAGGGAAACACTCTCCTCTTGCCTCCTCCATGGAGATAAAGGTAGAATGTGTCACATACTGACAAATCCTTGCAAAAGAGCCTTTTCTCTTGATTCTTCTCTGTTCCTTAAAACCGGAAGGTAGGAGATCACTTATGTTGCAGGATCCCTTTGATTGTCTCTTAAAAATATGCATAGGTAGCCTAACACCTTACTTACAATGTGGGGGCACCTGGCACCTACTGCATTTCTCTTAGATTTAGTCTCTTGAGAAACTTTGAGAAAATGAATGATGATGAAAATCCTGTTACCCTTGTTTACATTTTTCTTTAGTAAATCTTTTTTTTTCCCCCATGAGTGAATTGTCTCTATTTGTATCTGGAATTTTTTTCTTTCCTGTAAGTTCTTAATTATTTGTGTTTTATAGTTTTTTTATGACATTGTTATTTCCTTTCATCAGGATTTATAAGTGAGTACAGTCACCTTTAGAAGTTATCACTAATTTTTTTAGCTCACTTTGTAGGATACACTGAGAGGGTAATTCACTACTGTTTCTTTTTTTTTTTTAATTTATTCTAGAATATAGCTGTATAATCCACTGAAAAAGAAATGTTGAATTTGTGTAAGTGGTTGGCTTATGTATTTTTGAAAGCTAGTAATCTCATTCTATACTTAAATATGTTTAGAAATCTAGAACTAAAACAACGATTACAGATGATTCTTGGCAATAATTTCCTTATTTCTGTATATTTAAATTATATAGAGTGGGTATTATTGTAATAGAAAAAAATTTGGTGTACAAATATTACCTACTGTTTTCTCTAGAACTACATACTTCTTAAGTCTTGAATCTCATTTTTGTTATAAAGGAAAACCAAATGTTGCCAGTTCAAAGTGAAATCAGTAAGTCCCAAATTTTCCTAAGTATTTCTTGGCATAAGGAGTATATATCATCACCCTCACTACTCTTCCTTCTAAAGAAGGTCTATGTTTGAGTAGATGATGGGAAGATTTGAAAGTCAGGGGAGACTTGAGAAAGGCCATGTTTGTATGACACGTGTGAAAATGCAATGCTCAGATCTCTTTTCAGAAAGGATTTGCTGCCCAGCTGCCAAGATGGTGGTTAGCTGAGAGCCTCAGTCTTTCTCTCAGCTTTTGAGCCAAGATCACACTAATTTCAGGTTGCAACCTGTAAGCAAGACAGTGGTATCCAAGGATATGCTCTTCTCTGCACGCCCACCAGCCAGTAACTGAGCATACAAAGGCTTAGTCATTTCTACTCAGCATGGGTCTAATTGTATCTATTTATTCTGGAGCTTCCTATTGGGCTGGTAGAGACTGTTAAATCAGCTTCACTATGTAAAGCCTTCCCCTGCTCAATCTTGCTTCCTCTCTTTTCCTTTCAGTAGCGTTATTTCCCAGTAAATATTTGCATTCCTAACTATATGTCAGTGTCTGCTTCTTTGAGTACCTGAAACTGACACACCTGGTATATGTAAGGAGTTCTGTTGTTTCTCCTCAGGTATTATTGTTCCTATTCTTGAGTTTGCTAAGCATGTGATTCAGTGATTCATCCAGTCAGTTCTTGGTTCTTTGTTCTGTTTCCTTACTTCATTCTTGCTGAAGATGCCTTCATACTTCTGTTCTGGGGCCATGATCTTTATGGAGGTATAGCTGCCAACTTCTGGATCCAACCTAGAGGCCTCACGGAGTCCACAGCTAATTCTTTCTTTTTCCTTACTCCTCATGGGAAGCATGGGAGACTTTTGAACATGGAAAATTAAACTTGACTTGATAACTCTTTCTAAATAAGATATGGCATAATATCTCATATAGAGTTACTGCTATTCTTTACTTTTAATATTATTAATGGTTCATCTTTGCAAAAACAATTGCTTTGTCTGGCTTCAACAAGAAAAGGATGCAAAGATTTCCTCAGCTCTGGTTCATTCTACTTGGTATTTCTATTATCTACTACTTAGGACATGAGCAAGAAAAATTTCTCAGGTACTTAACTAGTCATAGTCCTTTGCTTGTCATCTTCGATGCTATGTTTTAATGTGAAGTGTCAGTACACAATTTCCTGTTCTATGACTTACAGTATAATACAGGGTCCTTCATCCTTAATACTAAAAACTAATCCTTAGTTAAAAGAAAGAAATAAAGGGAGGAAAGCAAAGAATATAGCTTTTTAAAAGTCAAGATTATGTTTAATTTAAAAATCTAAATTAAAATTTACTATTTCAGGTGTATCAGCCTTTAACCTTACTCAGGGAAGTGGATACTGAAAATTGTCACTTCTGCTAAAATGTTGGATAAAGGATACAATGGTGAAAGTAGGACAGAGAAAACCTGTCTCAGCTATTTCATAATATCCTCCTACTTTTCTCTCCCTAGAGAGTTTCTGTGCCTTGTAGGGGAATTTGCATACACATTGGTTTACGCCGTGTTTTATTTTGTAGACTGTATTTGCGTACACTCTATGTACTCCCAGTTCTCTCAGCAGGCTTTCCTGTTTCCTTAACATCCAAGAAGCTCCGATGAGAATATAAACTGAATATTGCATGAGTGAGGGTAGTAAGTCTTGTCGATTTATAAAAAAAAAGAATAGGAAAAATTCTCTTCTTAAACCAATAAGAAATTTGGCCTGGGGATGGGGCTAAGAGGTAATTTTACAAACATAAATTTGAGAGTATAAAAAGAAAACTTGACTTTTCAGTACCTATAATTATAACTCAATAGTTATTTCCCAATAATTTCACAACTCTTAAGCCCACATTTCCACAGATGGTTTTAAATCAAATATTGCCAATTATCAACTTAGTCATGCCAGGCCTTTTTCTCAGTCTTGGTTTTGGGAAAAACACTAATACAATTAAAGATTTTTCCTTTTTTGTTTGTTTGTTTGTTGGTTTTGTTTTCTTCCAAAGGGAACATCTAAATTTCTGAGTGTTTACATATGAGCTGGGCATCACACTGAAGAGTCATCAGTTTCTTCAGTTGCGTCTCATTTCCATTCTGACTTCAACTAATGATGTAGTATTTTATCTTTATCATTTTATCTTTCCTTATCGCATCTTTACTGATCTCTGGACATTAGTTAACTTCATATAGAGCTGAACGTCATATGCAGTGTTAATAACTAGAAGACACAATGAAATTGTTCTTTTCTACAGCACCAATAATCTGCTATTTTCTGAAGCCCCTGTTTATCTGCTAACTTTTGCAGAAGACTTTCTTTATCAACCACAGCAAGAAATATTCTATTTCTTAAACTCATGGCTTTAATTTTACTTTTATTAGTAGTCTGGCATATTACTTTATATTTTGATTATTTATATGCATAAAATTTTCATGTAGATTTTTAAGATTTGGTCTATGGGATCATTTATTAAACAAATTTGTTTATCTTTAACACTTGAGTTGGTATTATTTAAAATCAGTATATTTAATACATGCCTATATATTATTACTCACTAAATGTGATTTAATGAAATTATGGTTCAATTGACAAATGACTAAGTTGACCATTAATTGGCAATATTTGATTAAAAACCACCAGTGGAAATGTGGGTTTAAGAGTTAAGGGAAAGCATTGAGAAATAATTATTGAATTACTGAATTATATTTATTGAGTTATAATTATAGATAATAAGAAATAAAGTTTTCCTTTTATACTCTTGAGTTCATGCCTGTAAAATTACCTCTCAGCCCCATCACCAGCCCAAATTTCTTACTGGTTTTAAGCAAAGACAATTTCCTATTCTGTTCATAGGACATTAACATATGTCTGATGTACAAATTAATCTCAGTGGAGGGATTTGAAGAACCTAAATTTAAAATAATTTTGTCATAATATTGAGTTGAAAGATATGTTAACTAGAATTTAGATCTGTTTTAACTATGTGTACCAAAAATAGGGCTAATATCTATGGTTGACAAACTGCTCAATAAAAGTAGCTACTTATTAAGAAATTAGTGTATTAATCTTTATTAAATAATTACTAACCAATTTTACTAAAAAGTATACAAAATCTGTAAGTAAAGTGATAAATAACTGTCTGTTCCTACAGTGTCACACTAGAACATTTCTTAATAAGTGCATCTAAGAATAACCTGAATAAAAAAATGTAACTATATAGTATTTATTAAGGCTTAGCTTTTATAAAGTCAGATGTCAACTTATGCAAACTAGTAAGATTCAAAAGATTTTTCTTCAACTATTAGACAAAATAACCCCAAAGTTTTTGTTTTATTTTCCTAAGGTAGATTAATCTCTTTCAGATTTAATTTGTTAATCTTACTGCAGGTTTCATATCTATCTATATCTTTATTCATATCTATCTATCTATATATCAAAAGATCAGTTTCTCAAACTCTTTTTGCCTCCGGTATTTCATCTTCCTGTTCTCTTATTAATGAGCTAAAATTTTGACATGTTCTCACTCTGTATATATGGGAAACTTAAGTGTTCAGCATTTTTTAAATTATGGTAGTAGTCATCAATAAAAATAACTGAACTAATTTGTGTTTATAGCATATTCATTTTGCAAGATTGTATCATTACATTTAAATGAAGAAAAGATGCTTTAGGTTTATTAAAAAAACAAAGAGAGATAAAATTTTATGCTTTCTCCATATATAATATCCCAAAAGCATCACATTAACTTACTTTTTACAGTCAATATGTATGGCATTACGCATCTAACTTTCCAATATATATTGATAATATTGGTCTTGAGCCCCTTATTGGAGACCAAACTTTCAACATAATCCTCGTTAGAAAAAAAAAGTTCTCTCTGAATCTGACTTCATTTTTACTTATGTTTCAAAATATTCTGGAT
Organism: Mesoplodon mirus; assembly: GCF_964341445.2. Classification (NCBI taxonomy): domain Eukaryota; kingdom Metazoa; phylum Chordata; class Mammalia; order Artiodactyla; family Ziphiidae; genus Mesoplodon; species Mesoplodon mirus. The sequence goes on along the minus strand of NC_138989.1, from coordinate 45,326,318 downwards.
TCTTCAAATAAAGTATCTAAGAACAAATTAATGTTGAAAACGAATTCATAATTAATTTAAATGCATTAAGTGATTCCCTTGCATGGAATCTAAAGTTAGTATAAATGCATTGTATATTTATCTTGAACCTACTAAACATTATCATTCCTTCACTAGTAAAGAGAAAGGGAACATGAAATTTATTTATCAATGTTCTGTGCTGTTTGTGGGTGCCACACAAATTGCAATCTGTTTGGAAACATTACTCTCAGAGCTACATAGCCCAGAATGCATTCTATAAGATTGCTTTTAACAGAAAGGGCTCACTGGCACAAATATATCATTTTATATTCTATCTTTATATTCTGTTCTATTTAACATTTATGCTTAAATCAAAGGATTACAGGTGCATATTTGTGTATATTTTAATATCTTACTAAATTAGCAAAGCTGCTGCACATTTTGAAAAACAATATGTTTCCTGAAAGAAGTGCACACGTACACTTCTTTTTTGTATTCTGGCAATTTTGTGAAGTCAGTGCTTTCACATTAGCACTACTGGGTGACCAAAGAGAGAGAGGAAAGAGTAGAAGAAACAGTGGATTTAGTAACCTTCAACAATGGGTAACTACAGAGCTAGATGATAACTCTACATCATAATCTTCCTGAACGTGATGTGTGGTTTATGTGTGTTTGTGTCATTTTGTTTATGAAAAATTTTGTACTACCACTTCATCAGTTTTCCTCAACCATTAAGGTTAAAGCATTTATGGATTATATGAGGTACTATCACTCTACTATAAACACCAACCAGACTGCCAGGGATTTGGATTATGACTAGAAAATAGTCAATTTACTAAATTTCTTTTTGGTAATATTTTTCATACTAAGAGAAAAAAATAGTTATTAACAAATTAATTCACTCATATATTTGATCTTTTATGTACTTATTATGATTTATTTCAATTTGTATATTTAAAAATAAAAAGCTAAGAATTTAAATTTATACAATTAGGCAAATATTGGTAAAAGGGTTGGTATGCATCCCAGAATCTACTTTTTCAAATAACATTAACAACAGCATACCATTAAGCTTGTAATGCATGCCAGAAACTAAAAACTTTAGTGAGGTGGTTCTCATTACCTCAATTTTTTTAAATGACAAAACTAGGACTTCAGGAGACTCTAAAAAAGTTGTTCAAATTCATGTAGCTACTGAGTGACAGACGTATAATTTTAACTGCAGTCTTTATAACTATAGGCTTTTTCTATAGTATAAATCTGAAATGTTTATATATTTTATATTTAAATAGTATGAAATTAAAATTGTATTAAATATCATTTAAATTAAAATATGGATTTAAAGTTATATTAGACATTATTTAAATATTTATATACAATTTATGTGATATATACTATCAGGAAGTAAAATTTAAAAATGAGTCACCTGTGTAAGTATGATGGTTGAAGTTGTAACTGAGAAAAACGTGAGACCTAAACTCGAGTTTCAGTATGTCACATGCACAAATGAGGAAGATGAAATAGGGCCAGCAATGGAGGAGGTTTATAGGACTGAATACATGAAAGTGTTACAAGGACATGAAAGACATTTTTTTGAGAATTGGTGGTGGTAATGAATGCAAAATGTTCCAGGTGGGTTAGAAAATTGAAAACTGAAAGAATCCTCATTTAAAATTTCCCATTTAGTTTCAAAGACATAACTCTAGCTTGAAGAGGTGACTTAGACACTGTCAAAATATTCACATATATTCCTATAGTATCATGAGATCAATTTTGTGTTGATATAAGCAAGTTGAAAGTAAGGCAGCAGAATGGATAGGGATATTTTGTTGATCTAGTCAACTGCTACATATCTTTAACAGTATTTAGTCCATTTGGTCACAAATTAGTTACAGGTTATGTATAAATTAGTTTAACAAATATTTATTGAGTGCCCACTATGTCTCATTACTAAAATGATATATTGGAGAACAAGACAAAAAGATCCCTGATCTCATGGGAGCTGAAATTGTAGTGGTGCAAAATTCAATACAAAAATAAATATATAAACCAGACAATTTTGTATTTTGAAAAGTGCTGTTTAGAAAAACAAAAAAGATAATGGGACATAGAGTAATCAGTGAAGTTATACATTAGGTAGGTTTTGTCTGAAGAGAAGATAAGACATGAAGAAGAGAATGACTATATTCAGATTCTCTCAGAAGCAAATGCCCAGATGATATTAAATTTTCCAAAATTTTCTTAGGGAAAATGCCTGTGAGAGAAATTGGGGCGAGTCTGGGCAAGTCTAGAAGAGCCATCAGACTGCATTACAAGTATGACCTCAAATCAAGGTCAGAGGAAGGGAAGGTTGAAAGTGAAAATATCCTGATCTCCCTGCAGTCTAAGAAAAGTTTGTCAAGGCTATGTGGAGTCCTGGAACCAAAGTCAGCCGTCAGGAGGTCAATGTGCCTCTTGGGGAGCAGCCTGCCCAAGTATCCTTGTTATGTCCATCCCTTGACCAGGAACAGCCCATGGAAAGCGGGGACCTTGGTGCAAACCCAGAGATGAATTTCAGAGAACAGTGGCTGAGTCTTTGTCAGCTACCTTGCCTCTGGTTGGATATCTGAGATATCAGTTCTCATGGCTGCCCCAAAAAGCCAGCAGAGATGGAATATTCTGGGTAGAGAGGATACATGGACTTAAAGTGGAAAAGGGGGTGACAATTAGGAACATAAAGAAGGCTGGCAGGACCAAATAGTAGTGAGCGAGAGGAAGACTGTAAAATGACACGATGAGATTGGAAAGGTAGGCTGGAGTCAGATCTCACTGGACTTTCTAGACCATGATAAAAAGTTTTTATTTTTAAAGAAGCAATTATAGAGTTTTAATCAAGAGAGTGTCATTATTCTATCAATATTATCAGGTGGCTCTGGATTCTGTATAGAGAAAAGATAAAAATGTGAACAAACTCAAAACAGGGAAACTAAGGTGAACCCTGCCTTGACAGAAATGTGTATTGGATTACAAAATGGCAGTGGAGGTGAAGATAGTAGTTTTGTTAGAGGCACAGTTTTAAAATAGAGACTGTAGTGTTTACTACTGGGTTATGTATGAGGTTTTAAGAAAAGAAGAATAAAGAATTATTCCTGGCTTTGAGCCTGGGTGCCATAATTTAATGTGGGTAAGAATGGTGTAGGGTTTGTTGTAGTTGCTGTTACATTTTTCTTTTTTCTTTTATATTATAAAACTTTCTTTATTGTAGTAAACTTAGAGAATCAATAAGTGTAAGAAGAAATTGAATATTGCTCATATTCTATATACAGTAGCAGCTTTTGATTTTGTTTTACTATTTTTCATTTATTCCCTGATATTTTGTGGATGTATTGTATGGTTAAGATTATGAGGTAAGACTAGTATTGTTCCTACCATTTTCTAGATAATATGAAGAACTTTTGATTGATGCATAATATTAAATCATATATTCAAATATTTGGCATAACCTTTCCCTCACATGTAGACATTTAGGTAATTTTCTTTTTTTTCTTTATTAATATTGTATCAACATCTTAAGGAATTAACCATTTTTGAATTTCAAATTAATTTTGAAATAGAGAGATACAATTTAGGTAATGAGTATTTATAAAGTTTCTAATATTTCTAAATTAATATTTCACTTCTGTCAGAGATGAATGAAAACACTTATGTCATAACACTTATCAGCATTGCATAGTGCTGTTTCACAATCTTTTGTCATCACAGCATTAGAATCAATGTGGTGAAACTGCCTTAAAAAAGTGTACTTAATTATATCCCTTTTATTAATTACTTATTTTTATTTCCTTAATTGCATACAAGTATTTTCCCTTTAATGCATGATGAAAAATTGTCTAAACATGAAAAATACATATTTTAAGATACCTATTCTCTTCTGCTGATAGATATTACTCCTTATCTTGATATTCATCTTGTGAAAAAGTGTCCTAAATGAGGTAGTATGTCCATGGTCTTTTTGATATCACTTCCTTTTATAACTCTAATGATCCCACTGTTTAGAACAGTTTGAATTTTTTGGTGATGTGTCCTGTGACTGTAATTGCATAGCCTTGATATTCCCCCAAAGCACACTAAACATTGACACTTCCAATGAAGAACAACCACACTAGGTCTGTGACTTTCTACTGTATAATCTCAGGATGGCATTCTGCTGACTCACTGAGCTATCATTCTTGCTGAACAAACATGCACAAAATACATTAAAAACTCTCCCTAAGAAGACAAAATCACATACTCTATGTCTAGACTCAAATTCTGAAGTATATCTATGCAATATTATCAAACACTGTCTTCCACTGTCAAAGGGTTTAACAAATTTGAATGCAAACTTGTCAATCTGAGCTTGATCGGCCCAGCAAATCCAGAAAAATCTGTTTGTTTGACAAACACTTGTCACTAAATTGTCTAATTATGCTATCTTCCTTTGAAATATTCATTTAAATAAAAGAATGAGCTCTTATTAAAGCATAAGAAAACACCCACCACATGTATCCATAAGAAGTAAAAATATGTTTGTCCATATTATTGCCTCCCAAAATGGTTTATTCAGTGATCATCAGTTTGTACTTGGCATATTTCACTAGATTCTTTTCAAGAGTTCAGTAGGGAAGAATATAATCCAATTTAAAATGTGAAGACCTTGAAGATAAAAGACATTTCATACCATAACAAATAAGGGACAGAAAAGTATATTTGACTCCAGACATAGAACCAATTTTTCTAAAATAAATTATATTTTAACAAAAAATAATTTCCAAAAATTTATTTCTTTTTAATAAAAACTTGTATGTACTGATATGATACTATGTGAAAATAGACATGCCCTGACCTAATTAGGAGTCCTAAAATACAAAAGACAAAAATGTATCAGATAAATAAGAATAAACACAAGGCTAGAAGAAATTGTATACAGGTTTTAAAAAGATAAAAAGCAATGGATAAAAAAAAAAGCAATGGATAATGAAAATATATGTAAAGAGAGAATAGATTGCATACATTTAGGCAATCTATGAAAGTTTTGTAGCATATATTTATATGTTGTATGAATATATATTTATAGATGTTTTATTTTATTTATTTGTCCCAGATTTATAGAGGTATAATTGACATATAACACTATGTAAGTTTAAGGTTGACAACATGATAATTTGATACACGTATATATTATGAAGTGACTGCCACTGTAGCATTAGCTAACACTTCCACCACCTCACATGATTACACTTTTTTTTTGTGATGAGAATATTTGTCTACTCTCTTAGCAAATGTCAGCTATATAATTCAGTTAACTATAGCCACCATGCTGTGCATTAGATTTCCAGAACTTATTTGTCTTATAACTGGAAGTTTATACCCTTTGACCAACATCTCCTTCATTTCCCCCCTTCCCCAACCCCTGGTTGTGACTTTATTAAATTAACACTTGTTAAGTAAAGCCCAGGGATGTCTAGTGGTGAACTTAAGTTCAACAAAAGATCACAAGGGAACTGAGGGTTTTGATAAACTCCATGGGAGTCTCATCTCAAGGGCACATAAGAGGAAGGCCCTGAGAGTGAGGAAGACTGTTTATTACAAGGACTCTTTGGAAAATCAATCAGGAGCTTATATTTACTTGTGATTATGTGGGCTGTTATGTAGGGCGTGTGCTTGCATGAGGGGTGAATGTCAGTTTAAGGCCCTTGCAGTCCTCTTGGCCAAGGAAAATTGATGTCAATGAAGCACACAGGGACTAGCTTAACTAAACTCTCGATACCCTGGTAACCACCATTTTACTCTTTGTTTTTATGAGTTTGGCTGGTTTAGAATTCATACAATATTTATCTTTCTCTGACTGTCTGACTTATTTCACTTAGCATAATGTGAATAATGAACATCAAGATTTATCCATGTTGTTGCAAATGGCAGGATTTCCTTCTTTCTCATGGCTGAATAATATTCCGTTTTATATGTATATAAATGTTCAAGTCTTTTATGTTCATCTTTAATTCAAGTTAATTTTTGTGAGTGCTATAAGATAGCAGACTAATTTCATTTCTCTGCATGTAGTTATCTAGTTTTCTCAACACCATTTATTGAAGAGACTATCCTCTTCCTATTGAGTGTCCTTGGCTCCTTTGTCAAATATTAGTTGACTATATATGTGAGGGGTTTCTTCTGCACTTTTCTTTTTTTTATCAAGGAATGAATGGATGACAAACAGATTTTGAGCTGAACATCCTAAATATATTATTATTGGTATTAATTTAAAATCATGCCCTTTTTAGACTGTTAGTATTTATTTAAAAAACTGTATGTGATCATAGCTAAGTAGTTCAAACATAAGAGGTATTATTTGCATAGAAGACGGTAGGATTCTCCGATGTTTGTGAAACTTCCCAGATTGAAATCATGAAAATATATCTCACTGAAAATCCAGAGAAATAACAATATTAATATTAGTGGAAAATACTAATCAGTTATCATCAGAGATGTCTAAAATATGAAAATGAAGCAATTTGGGCATGACTTAAATATTTTGTTTGTATTATAAAACAATGTAGGAACAACAACAATGCAAGATACCCATCTACCAACAAGCCAGCCTAGAAATATAACATGACAATTGACTTTGCAAAAATCTTCTCCTTCTCTGTGACTTGTATTTTACTCTTACCAGTGCCTTTTGATACATTTTTGCCTCATTTTTAATCAAATTCAATTCATCAACATTTTCTTAAATGCATTTTCTTAATGTATTTAAAGAAACTTGTACCTATCTTAAAATAATAGGTTCTTCTTAAATCTTTCCTAAATTGCTAAAAACCTGTATTTCACTTTTTCTATGATCCATTAGAAATTTATTTTAAAATATAAAAAAAATTAAGGTTAATTTTACCTAACACTTTTCCCGATCATATTAATTAAATAAGATGTACTTTTCCAAAAGAACTCCGATGTCATCATTTTCCATATATAACTCTGTTTTCTAGTCTCCAGTGTCATTAATGACTTTGTGCAAGTGCTATGCTGTCTTGATTAATAGTGCACTGTAATCACTTGTAAAATTAACTTTTGTTGGAGTATAGCTGCTTTACAATGTTGTGTTAGTCTCGACTCTATAGCGAAGTGAATCAGCTATATGTATACATATATCCCCTCTTTTTTGGATTTTCTTCCCATTTAGGTCACCACAGAGCACTGAGTAGAGTTCCCTGAGTTATATAGTAGGTTCTCATTAGTTACCTATTTTATACATAGTAGCAGTGGTGTATATATGTCAATCCCAATCTCCCAGTTCATTCCACCACAGCTTTCCTCCCTTGGTGTCCATACATTTGTTCTCTATATCTGTGTCTCTATTTCTGTCTTGCAAACCAGTTCATCTCTAACATTTTTCTAGATTCCACATATATGCCTTAATATACGACATATGTATTTCTCTTTCTGACTTACTTCACTCTGTATGACAGACTCTAGGTCTATCCACCTCATTACAAATAGCTCAATTTTGTTTCTTTTTATGGCTGAGTAATATTCCATTGTATATATGTGCCACATCTTCTTTATCCATTCATCTGTCGATGGACACTTAGGTTGTTTCCATCTCCGGGCTATTGTAAATAGAGCTGCAATGAACACTGTGGTACATGACTCTTTTTGAATTATGGTTTTCTCAGGGTATATGCCCAGTAGAGGGATTGCTGGGTCATATGGTAGTTCTATTTGTAGTTTTTTAAGGAACCTCCATACTGTTCTCCATAGTGGCTGTACAAATTCACATTCCCACCAACAGTGCGAGAGTGTTCCCTTTTCTCCACACCCTCTCCAGCATTTATTGTTTCTAGATTTTTTGATGATAGCCATTCTGACTGATGTGAGATGATATCTCATTGTAGTTTTGACTTGCATTTCTCTAATGATTAATGATTTGAGCATTCTTTCATGTGTTTGTTGGCAATCTGTATATCTTCTTTGGAGAAATGTCTATGTCTTCTGCCCATTTTTGGATTGGGTTGTTTGTTTTTTTGTTATTGAGCTGCATGAGCTGTTTGTATATTTTGGAGACTAATCCTTTGTCAGTTGCTTCATTTTCAAATATTTTCTCCCATTCTGAGGGTTGTCTTTTGGTCTAGTTTATGGTTTCCTTTGCTGTGCAAAAGCTTTGGAGTTTCATTAGGTCCCATTTGTTTATTTTTGTTTTTATTTCCATTTCTCTAGGAGATGGGTCAGAAAGGATCTTGCTGTGATTTATGTCATAGAGTGTTCTGCCTATGTTTTCCTCTAAGAGTTTGATAGTATCTGCCCTTACATTTAGGTCTTTAATCCATTTTGAGCTTATTTTTGTGTATGGTGTTAGGGAATGATCTAATCTCATACTTTTACATGTACCTGTTTTCCCAGCACCACTTATTGAAGAGGCTGTCCTTTCTCCACTGTACATTCCTGCCTCCTTTATCAAAGATAAAGTGACCATATGTGCGTGGGTTTATCTCTGGGATTTCTATCCTGTTCCATTGATCTATCTTCCTGTTTCTGTGCCAGTACCATACTTTCTTGATTACTGTAGCTTTGTAGTATAGTCTGAAGTCAGGGTGCCTTATTCCTCCAGCTCCATTTTTCTTTCTCAAGATTTCTTTGGCTCTTTGGGTTTTTTTGTTTTTCCATACAAATTGTAACATTTTCTGTTCTAGTTTTGTGAAAAATGCCATTGGTAATTTGATAGGGATTAAATTGAATCTGTAGATTGCTTTGGGTAGTATAGTCAGTTTCACAGTATTGATTCTTCCAGTCCAAGAACGTGGTATATCTCTCCATCTGTTTCTGTTTGATTTCGTTCATCAGCCTCTTATATCAATAGTTTTCTTTGTACAGGACTTTTGCCTCCTTAGGTAGGTTTACTCCTAGGTATTCTATTCTTTTTGTTCTAATGGTAAATTTATTTTACTAGAGAAAATCTTTTCTCATCATTATTCTCCTTTTAGTGCCTTGACTATTCTTTTATTTTTTTTAATTTTTTTTTCCTTTGACTATTCTTGGCCTTCTGTTCTGCCATATGTTTTAAGAAAATTAACTCTGAAATTCATAAAACATCATGAAAAACTTAAGTGAGCCCAAGAAGGCAAAGTAAATTTAATATTAGAAAATCATTACCCAGTTGTCTGTAATAACCTACATGGGGAAAGAATCTGAAAAATAATAGATATATGTGTATATATAACTGAATCACTTTACTGTGCACCTGAAACTAACACAACATTGTAAATCAACTATACTCCAATATAAATTAACAATTAAAAAAACATTAAGGGCTGATAATCCTTCTTAGGTTATATTGTATAGGTAAGTGTTATCAATGTAAATGTTATAGAAATTATATGAAATTCTTTAAAAAAAGAAGAAAATCATTAATATGATTCATCATATTAACAGTTTGAGGTGAAAATAGCATTTTATAAAATTAAATATCCTATTCTTTGATGGGTTCAAAGTTTAAATAATCTTTTCTTCAAAAGTTTGGTAAAATTATCCTGAATAACACTGTTACCTCATATTTTCAATCCATCACCCCGAGAGTTTTCTTCTCTTCCCTGTATCTCTTTCTCCTTTAATTTCTTCCTATAGTAACTTCATAGTTATCCTTTGGAGAAAGAATTTTGTTCTTGCAAATTCAGCCTTTTAGTGGGAACTAGGACCAGAATTACTTTCAGACTTCTTTTTTTTTTCTTGTAAAAGACCACCACTGTTTATTTTGTCTCTGATTTTTTTCTAATTTCGGGTATTTTCAGAGAATCAGCTATTAATTTTATTTTTCTTCATGTTTTCTATTGATTTCTGCTCTATTCATTACTACTTTCTTGTTTCTAATTACTCTTGATTTTGAAGACATAAGCACAAAGCAAGACTTATAAGTACAGAGCTTAGGTCATTGACTTTCATCAATTCTTCTTTTTTATTAGTTATTAGTTTCTAATTATATTGCACTATGAGCAAGGACTGCATCTTGTCAAATTACAATTATTGGAAAATGTTTGACTTACTTTACGGCCTACTGCTTGGTTACTTGTTATAAAGGCATCATATGTGTATTCTCCAATTACTAGTAGTGTAAGATTCTGAATATGTCCCAGTAAAACAAATGTATTATTTATGTTTTTTTATAATTGTATGTCCTCTATAATTTCTTGTCTAATATCAGAAAAAAAATGTTGTTTGTAGATTTGTAAATTTTCCCTAGTAATTTTGGTAATCTCTACCTTATGTAGATTGAGACTATTTTAAACAGGACTATGAATTTTAAATTTTTATTCAATCCTGGTTAACTAAACATTTTTTTCATCATATATCTATCATCTGTCTGTTTATCTATCTATGTAATCTCTCTATTAATCTTAGAATCTACTTTTCTTGTATTAATGTAGCTATGTCAGTATTTTTTAAAAGAGTCTCAGAAACTTTGCCAAAACACCCTTACTTTAATTATGTAAACTTTAAATGTATTGTATTAAGAACTTACCCAGAGTCACTTGTTTTTATTATAAGAAGGTACACCAGGAGGGAAATTATTGCCTAATTTTATTCTATATGTTCCCTCTCGTTCCTTTGTATTATTTTAGCTTTTTTTTTTTTTTTTGGCTACAGCATGTCTAACATTTTGCATAGCTTATAAATATTTCATATTTATGATGATAATTCTCACCAGTTTATTTTTAAAAAATCTCTATGTCTTAATTTGTCTGGAAAAATTTCTATCTTTTCTTGTTTTCCTGGAGTTCACTTGTCTTAAATCATATTACTTTTCTGCTTTGAATATTTAGAAATTGTATTCTAGTCTTCTGAGATAATTAAAACTAGCTAGTTTCATTCCAAGGTCATTGATAAAATTTTTAGATCAATCTAGTCAACAAGTTTTAAAGCCACATTATTTTAATAAAAATTCCTTTTCTAGATCTGCCACTTGCACCCTGTATTTGAGCAATTTAAATTCTCAGAGACTTCACATTCTGTGCAAAATGGAGCTAATAGTATCACCAATAATAATAACAATAATAGTAATAATAGTGAAAAATGAATATCTTACCTGTTACAGAATGGGTATGAGAAAATTATTGTTTAAATAAAAACACTGCAATAATTGTGACCAGCATTATAATAGCTTATATTTACAAAGATCCTTTCAGTGTTCCAAGCACTGTTTCATGAATTAATTTACTTTATCTCTATAGAACCTTATGTTATAGAACAAAAACGGCATAATGTTATACTTAAGCACTTGAGACTTGAAGCCAGACTTTCTGGATTTGAATTCTGGCTCTAAAACTTAATGGCTGTATAACCTTGGAAAGTTAATTGTCTGTGCATCAGTTTCCTTATATGTAATGTGGTGCTGATAGAGTTGATAGGAGGATTAAGGTAAAGCACTCTACAATATAATAAATGTTATATTGGTTCTTAAAAGATATAAGTATTATTATCTCCATTTTACAGATGAGAAAACTAAGGCATAGAGAGACTAATTAAATCATTCATAATTATTACAACTAATATTATGTGGAATATATTGGATTTTTCCATCAGTGTTTAAGACTATCCACCTATACTCATGCCAACAAAGGGAGGAGTCTAAATCTTCAAGATTTTTTTTTTCTATAGTTTACAAAATGCATGGCTGGTAAATCTGAAAACCTGACATCAGGATTAACAGATCATAGGAACATTACAGAAATATAGTTCTGCCCATGAGCAAAATAATTTTGTGTCATTGAACTAAATAGACAGAAGAAAATAACAGAAAGGTAAAACAATTTATTTTCAATTACTGTTAAATAGTTACAAATCTAGTCAAAAGAAGTACCTTGAACCTTTTAAACATTTTCAACCATACCGTATATATATGGACCTGCTCCAGCACCATGTCCCCTGATGACTCACTGAAAGAGGAAATTGAAAATAAAGATTTCTTAGTGGGGATAGAGGTATAACTTAGAAAAAATAAAATAAAACCTGTAATTTGAAGACAAAATCTGTGTTTAACATACACAAGCTACAAAAAAAGAAAAAAAAAAAAAAGATGATCTGAGGCATTCACAAATGAGAATTGACCCCTTTGTGAGAGCCAGGTATATATAACAGAGAGAGAACACACCACTTTCTGTTGTATGTAGGAGAGATGGCTTTAGAACAGCAAGCAGGAGGTTTTTGAATGAAAGGGAGGAAAAGGAAAATAAGAGAGTTTACTTGTACTTTTTTGCTTATAAACATATTTGTTTAGTCATCAGTTATAGCAACAGGTCTATGAACAAGTTTAAGACAAATGCTTCAGAAACCCATTGTAATTGTCTTAGAATATTAGACTACTCAACTTTATTTAGCTATGATTTTTGTAGAGTCTCTGTTAAAAAAAATGAATACTATTAATAATAGAATAATATTCTGACTCACTTCACATGGAAAACTATTTAATACTTCTCTTTAGTTTTCTCAATGCGCTTGATTTAACAGAGTAAACAAGGTATAATTACAAACCTGAAGGACAGCTTCATCTTACAGTCATTTCCTCTCATGCTGCAGGCTTCCATTTTAGCTTTATTCATTACAGCCCTAAAGCTCCTGCTTTCTAAATGTGTAGGTTAGAGGAAGTACCTTGGAGCTCACCTGCTCAAGATTAATAATATCACTCCAGGAAGATTAGAGCTATTACTCTTCCTGACCTGATCCAAATGGTGCACATGGGATTCTAAGGATGATGTCTGTTCAGAGATCCAACAGAGTGATGAGGTGCAGGGAACAGCTACCCCAAGGAATCAGGAAAAACAGACTGTTGAGGTTGTACAAATGATAACCATTAGCTTTAGCTATTATCCAAAGAAAAGATTATGGCTGTAAATAAACTCATCCAGGCCTTTAATACAATAGACAGGCGGCCCAGTGGATGGACAGGCCAGGAGCATAAGTATTATTTAAAAAGAATGCCTTAGGCTAAGTTCTTATTTCAGTAGCAGGATTGCAGGTAATACCAGATGGAAGAAAATATGCTGTGTGTGTGTGTGTGTGTGTGTGTGTGTGCGTGCGTGCATGCTCACATGTGATTTAATTTAAAACCTTAGAAATATCAATTTAGAATTTAAAAAAACATTTCTTAGAAAGTATCTGCTCTTGCCCTATTTTTAGGCTATTGTGATTCTGACTGTGAAGACTAGGGTTTTCCACTTTTCCAATTAAGCTTTTTGTGATTGACTCAAAGAAGCATTCAAAAATGTATAAATCTATTGACCTTGGAGAAGAACAACTACTGAAATTACACACACACACATTTTTTTTTATGATACCGTGCATAGTGGCTTTCATATACTCTATGTTTAATAATAATAATATTGATAAAATTAATAGTATCTAATGCTTACACATGCCACACTTTTTTTTTCATGTACTCAATATGCATTAATTCATTTTGCCCTCACAAGTATACAGTTATTGTTATATGCCCATTTTAAAGATGAGGAAATTGAGTGATAAATAGGGTATGTTAAATATGTTGATTGACCTCAGTTTTTATAGATTTAAATACAGGAGATAATTGAGTACAACTCCATAGAGTTGAACTTAGAAGAATGTATAACTGTCAGTCATTGATTTTCATTTTAGAGTTCAAGAAACCAGGGCAGGTAGCATATTGGTAATAGAAATAGAACCCTGGCTTCCAGTACTCTGGAGGGATGGCCTGGATGACTGGGGAAATATTTATGTTCTTTATCACTACTACCAACATCTATCAAGAGAGAACTTTTTTTATCTGACTCCAGTAGAACTAATTATTCCATATCTCACTTCATATATAGGAACTTCTGTTGAGTACTCAGTGTGCTTGAGACACTGTATTTATGACATTGGTAGGCATTATATTACTTGATCCTTACTACAGACTTGTAAAGGGACCACTACTACAGTTTATAAATAAGGAAGTAGAGCATAAGTAGGAAAAGGTCATACAGCTTATAGGAAAGAATTTCAACTTAGGTCTTCTGCTACTCTGCCCTGAGATCTTTATGCTGTTTTGTCATTGTATGTTTGTTGGTTGGTTTGTATTGTTGACTGGTAGAGAAGGCCTATCCTGGAAGTCCTAACAGAGTGGAGAGATGGGATAGCAAGGCATATTTCATTGAGTTTTTTTTTTTTTTCTGTTTTCTGGTCACTTTAATTACCTAATATATTAACGAGTATGCTAATATGGTAAATATTTTATTGTGCCTTTTCTTTATGTTTGTATGTTGTGTTTGTTTGCATTTGTTTATTTCACCTACTTGATTGTGGACATAATAGAGGTCCCAACTGATATTATTAATGGAGAGTTGCCATTCATTGACTTATTCATTCATTCACTTGACTTTTATAGAACAATAAATATATGTCAAGTTTGTGATAGAGCTAAAACAGTGATAAAAAGAGACGGTGTTCTGGCTTTGATAGTGTCTACTGAAGAGAGAAAGAAACCAAATCATCACAGAATTACATGTAAAATCACAACCATGGTAAGTTCTATAAAAGACATAAACTGGTGAATGCAAATAATAAGAATCTGTACACTTTTTAGGGATCAGTAATGTTTCCCTGAAGACGTGATGAAGGAGACCATAATGATGAGAAGAATTTAAGAAACTTTTGATGAGTAAATTTAAATAAATTAAGGAGGTAGAGGAGGAAGGAGCATTCCAAGGTGATATCGGCTTATGAAAGAACTTGGGTCTTGGGTAGATGGTGGGGAGCATTCTGTATACCAAGAACTGAAAAGCACCCCTATGATGGATGGATGGAGGGTGAGGAGAGTTATACTGTAAGATGATCATCAATAGGCAGGTAGAGGTAGGGGCTGAGTGATATACTTTAGGATCATGGTTTTCCTAAATGAAAAATATTAAATAGCATGTTGAAATTTTAGTCTTTTTTCTTTATTTTTATAAGTTTACTCTATCTGTTATGAGGAAAAGAGATTTAAGGGGGAGTCAGAATGTATGTGGTTAGTGTAATTAGAAATATATCAACTTTGTTAATGATAGTAGTCTGGGTTACATTGCCATTAAGTCAGAAACTGTGAAAGGTATAAGGTGTTACTCTTCTTTCCTTCCAACAAGTTAGCCTGCAGAGTTTCATATATGTTTTCTGACCGAAGACAGGAGGCTTCCTAGATCATAAAGGCAGGCAGTTTATTACTCATAGAAAAATGCAGTAGCCAGAACAGTACCTTTGTATCAATTCCCCAAGCCACAAACCCCATGGGGCAGCATGATGAGAGCCAGGTACTGCTCTGCATGTGTAGTAGGTTGCACCACAGGAAAGGAACTCTGAGGTTAGAAGACTCTGAGTTTATAAAAGGCAACTGGCACTTCTGCCCACCCTCCTCTCTAGAGAAATTGCATATTAAGCAAATTTCCTCCAGAGCAGAAGAGAAATCTGTCTACATTTATTACCCTGGAAGGTAAGCAAATGTTTCTAGGGAGAGGAGGGTAGAGCCTTCCTGGCTCAAAGTATTCCCAATGTCACCGTCTTTAGGGAGATACTATCTCTAATTTCTAAAACTGCCTGTTATACAATCATTCTTTTAGTACCATTTGTCAGAAGATTTGCAAAAATGCCAGAATTATGAAGCATTAGTTTCTCACAGGTATTAAAGAGATTTTATATAAGTGGAAGCTAACTTTAGTAACTTCAGATAATGTAGACCTCTGAGAAAAAGTAACAGGTAGGCACCAATGGATAATGTTATGTAAAACTATAGTACAGACCATGAGCGGAGCCTCAGATAACTGTTAGTTGTCTGAGAAAATAGAGTATGTTCTGGTTATCTATTACTGCATAACAAACTATTCCCAAAGTTAGTGCCTTAAACAACCTATTATTTTGCTTGGAATTTTCTAAATCAGGAATTCAGGAAGGCTCAGCTATGAGGTACATCACAGATCTACCTGGTATCAGCTGGAATAACTGAGGATGAAGCCTCACTTCCAAGTTGGCTCCTTCTTTCACATTTCTGACTCCTCGAGGCTCCTTGGCCTGTCTTTTCACACACTGGCTCATCCTCCAGGGTCTCTCTATATGGTTTTGGTATTTTACAGTGTGGTCACTTCAATGTAGACTTCTAACACGGAGGCTATTTCCCTCAGAATGAGCATTCCATTAAAAGTTTCTCAGTGGAAAGAATAGCACAGAATTTATGGCCATCTTTAATGCATTGTTTATTTAGAAAAATTCTGTGAAGAAAAGTGTATTAGTTTTACATTGCTACTGTAAAAAATTATCACAAATTTAGCAGTATAAAGCATAGGCATTTACTAATCTCACTGTCCTATAAGTCAGACTTCCATGCAGGCTTGATCAGTACTATTAAGGTCTTACAAGGCCAAAATCAACATGTCAGATGGCTTGAGCTCTTATTTGGAGGCTTCAAGACACAATTCTCTTTCAAGCTTATTCCAGGTATTTGGAAGAATAAATTTCCTTCTCATACCTTCCATGTGTCCCTATACTAGCAGAGTCACTTGGAATCTCTAACTTTCCCTTCTGCTAAATCCCTCTAACTCTCTTTTGCTCTCAACTGGGAGAAAGCTCTACTTTTTATGAGTTTATGTGATTATATTGGGCTCACCCAGATAATCTAGGGGAAGCTCCTTATTTTAAAATCAACTGATTAGTAACTGTACTGTTTTGAATGATATCCCTCCCAGAATTTCAGAATGTGACCTTATTTGGAAATATGACCTATGAAGACATAATTAGGAGAGGTAAGATGAGGTAATTCTGAATTGTGGGGGGGGGGGCTCTAATTCCAGTATGACTGGGGTCCTTGTAAGCTGAGTAGAAGTACTTATAAGATGTAGACGGACACAGAAAGAAAGCCATGTGACAGCCAGAGATTGCATGGACGCAGCTGCAAGGCAAAGAACACCAAGGATCACCAACAACCACCAGAACCTAGGAAGGAGGCAAGAAAGGATTCTTCCCTAGAGCCTTCATGGGAGCTTAGTAATGCCAAAACCTTGATTTCAGACTTCTAGTCTCCAGAATTGTGACAGAATAAATTTATATTGTTTTAAGTCACTAAATTTATTATAATTTGTTATGTCAGCCTTAGAAAACTAATACAGTAATCTTAATTACATCTACAAAGTCCTTTTTGCTGTGTAATATAACATATTCACAAGCATGACACCAGGGTCTTAAGGTCATGGGGCCAAAATTCTGCCTAGCACACTCTGTCCCCGAGTCCCTGAGAGCCACATTATTAGCAAATGCAAGACATATTTATTTAATCCTTCCCAAGGTTCCAAAATGACACATTACAGCATTAACTAAAAGTCCAAAATTTCATCCTAATTTCTTCAACTCAAAAACTTCCAAATCTCATCTAAATCTCATCAGCTCACAAGTCCCAAAGCTCATCATCTAAGTCATATAAATCAGGTGCACATGAGGGGCCCAGGCACAATGCTTCACCATCTGCAGGCCTCTGAAGCTAATGGAACAAGTTATCTGTTCAAAACACTAAATATTCAAGGCAAGACAATCATAAAATAACAATTATAGACATTTAAATTCAAAACTGGGAGAAAAGCAGAGAAAAAGGCGTTGCTGATCCAAAGCCATTTTTAAATCCAGCCAGGCAAGCTTCATTATGGCTCCAGGCTTGGAAAAATTCCTCCCTGGCTCTCATTTTTACGCTCCTACCTCTAAATTCAATATTCTGGGCTCTTGGTTTCACCCTCTGAGGCATGCTTCCATTTGCATGAAAGTTGGCACATGTTTGCAGCTGAGTTTTATCACACTGCTCTCTGTCAGTAGAAGTTTGGGGGTCAGGCAGTCTTCTTTTTTTTATTATTCTTCCTGTCCTCTTCATTTCAATCTAAACTGGCAGAGTTTCTGCTAATACACAGTTCTCAAGAAACTTGTGGGTTTTGCATGGATTTAACAGGGAATCACTCCATTAGCAAAAGGCTGCTCCACAGATCTTTCTGAAATAATCCCTTTACTACTTTTGGCTTCTGCTGAAATGGACGATGGACAAGAAAGAACCTTAAAATGTCTAGAGAGCCTCTAATCTGATTGAGGTGATCTGTGAGTCTCTGAAGAGCCTTCTGTGAGACTGAGTACTTTGATCTATTGATCTTTCTGATATGTTAATGAAACTTTATACCACCACACCCTCAGCTTTTTCTCTGTGTTACACTTTCTGAAGCAATCTCTTAATTTTAGTATGTTTTGCTATCTGGATAGGCTGAGAATTTCCCAAATCATAATGTTCTGGTTCATTTTTTTTTAACATCTTTATTGGAGTATAATTGCTTTACAATGGTGTGTTAGTTTCTGCTTTATAACAAAGTGAATCAGTTATACATATACATATGTTCCCATATCTCGTCCCTCTTGCATCTCCCTCCCTCCCATCCTCCCTATCCCATCCTTCTACGTGGTCACAAACCACCAAGCTGATCTCCGTGTGCTATGCGGCTGCTTCCCACTAGCTATCTATTTTACATTCGGTAGTGTATATATGTCCATGCCACTCTCTCACTTTGTCACAGTTTACCCTTCCCCCTTCCTATATCCTCAAGTCCATTCTCTAGTAGGTCTGTGTCTTTATTCCCGTCTTACCCCTAGGTTCTTCATGACTGTTTTGTTTTGTTTTGTTTCTTAGATTCCATATATATGTGTTAGCATACGGTATTTGTTTTTCTCTCTCTGACTTACTTCACTCTGTATGACAGACTCTAGGTCCATCCACCTCACTACAAATAACTCAATTTCATTTCTTTTTATGGCTGAGTAACATTCCATTGTGTATATGTGCCAAATCTTCTTTATCTATTCATCTGTTGATGGACACTTAGGTTGCTTCCATGTCCGGGCTATTGTAAATAGAGCTGCAATGAATATTGTGGTACATGACTCTTTTTGAATTATGGTTTTCTCAGGGTATATGCCCAGTAATGGGATTGCAGGGTCATATGGTAGTTCTATTTTTAGTTTTTTAAGGAACCTCCATACCATTCTCCATAGTGGCTGTATCAATCTACATTCCCACCAACAGTGCAAGAGTGTTCCCTGTTCTCCACACCCTCCCCAGCATTTATTGTTTCTAGATTTTTGTTGTTGTTGTTGTTGTACGTGGGCCTCTCACTGTTGTGGCCTCTCCCATTGTGGAGCACAGGCTCTGGACACACAGGCTCATGGGCCCAGCCGCTCCACAGAATGTGGGATCTTCCCAGACCAGGGCACGAACCTGTGTCCCCTGCATCGGCAGGCTGACTCTCAACCACTGCGCCACTAGGGAAGCCCTCTAGATTTTTTGATGATGGCCATTCTGAACAGTGTGACATGATATCTTATTGTAGTTTTGATTTGCATTTCTCTAATGATTAATGATGTTGAGCATTCTTTCATGTGCTTGTGGGCAATCTGTATATCTTCTTTGGAGAAATGTCTGTTTAGGTCTTCTGCCCATTTTTGGATTGGGTTGTTTGTTTTTTTGTTATTGAGCTGCATGAACTGCTTGTAAATTTTGGAGATTAATCCTTTGTCAGTTGCTTCATTTGCAAATATTTCCTCCCATTCTGAGGGTTGTCTTTTGGTCTTGTTTATGGCTTCCTTTGCTGTGCAAAAGGTTTTAAGTTTCATTGGGTCCCATTTGTTTATTTTTGTTTTTATTTCCATTTCTCTAGGAGGTGGGTCAAAAAGGATCTTGCTGTGATTTAAGTCATAGAGTGTTCTGCCTATGTTTTCCTCTAAGAGTTTATAGTGTCTGGCCTTACATTTAGGTCTTTAATCCATTTTGAGTTTATTTTTGTGTATGGTGTTAGGGAGTATTCTAATTTCATACTTTTACATGTACCTGACCAGTTTTCCCAGCACCACTTTTTGAAGAGGCTGTCTTTTCTCCACTGTATATTCTTGCCTCCTTTATCAAAGATAAGGTGTCCATCCATATGTGCGTGGGTTTATCTCTGGGCTTTCTATTCTGTTCCATTGATTTTTATTTCTGTTTTTGTGCCAGTACCATACTGTCTTGATTACTGTAGCTCTCTAGTATAGTCTGAAGTCAGGAAGCCTGATTCCTCCAGCTCCATTTTTCATTCTCAAGATTGCTTTGGCTATTTGGGGTTTTTGTGTGTGTGTTTCCATACAAATTGTGAAATTTTTTCTTCTAGTTCTGTGAAAAATGCCAGTGGTAGTTTGATAGGGATTGCATTGAATCTGTAGATTGCTTTGGGTAGTAGAGTCATTTTCACAATGTTGTTTCTTCCTATCCAAGAACATGGTATATCTCTCCATCTATTTGTATCATCTTTAATTTCTTTCATCAGTGTCTTGTAATTTTCTGCATACAGGTCTTTTGTCTCCTTAGGTAGGTTTATTCCTAGATATTTTATTCTTTTTGTTGCAATGGTAAATGGGAGTGTTTTCTTGATTTCATTTTCAGATTTTTCATCATTATTGTATAGGAATGCCAGAGATTTCTGTGCATTAATTTTGTATCCTGCTACTTTATGAAATTCATTGATTAGCTCTAGTAGTTTTCTGGTAGCATCTTTAGGATTCTCTAAGTATAGTATCATGTCATCTGAAAACAGTGACAGCTTTACTTCTTCTTTTCCAATTTGGATTCCTTTAGTTTCTTTTTCTTCTCTGATTGCTGTGGCTAAAACTTCCAAAACTATGTTGAATAAGAGTGGTGAGAGTGGGCAACCTTGTCTTGTTCCTGATCTTAGTGGAAATGGTTTCAGTTTTTCACCATTGAGGACGATGTTGGCTGTGGGTTTGTCATATATTGTCTTTATTATGTTGAGGAAAGTTCCCTGTGTGCCTACTTTCTGGAGGGTTTTTATCATAAATGGGTGTTGAATTTTGTCAGAAGCTTTCTCTGCATCTATTGAGATGATCATATGCTTTTCCTCCTTCAGTTTGTTAATATGGTGTATCACGTTGATTGATTTGCATATGTTGAAGAATCCTTGCATTCCTGGAATAAACCCCCCGTGATCATGGTGTATGATCCTTTTAATGTGCCGTTGAATTCTGTTTGCTAGTATTTTGTTGAGGATTTTTGCATCTATGTTCATCAGTGATATTGGCCTGTAGTTTTCTTTCTTTGTGACATCCTTTTCTGTTTTTGGTATCAAGGTGATGGTGGCCTCGTAGAATGAGTTTGGGAGTATTCCTCCCTCTTCTATATTTTGGAAGAGTTTGAGAAGGATGGGTGTTAGCTCTTCTCTAAATGTTTGATAGAATTCGCCTGTGAAGCCATCTGGTCCTGGGCTTTTGTTTGTTGGAAGATTTTTAATCACAGTTTCAATTTCAGTGCTTGTGATTGGTCTGTTCATATTTTCTATTTCTTCCTGATTCAGTCTTGGCAGGTTGTGCATTTCTAAGAATTTGTCCATTTCTTCCAGGTTGTCCATTTTATTGGCATAGAGTTGCTTGTAGTAATCTCTCATGATCCTTTGTATTTCTGCAGTGTCAGTTGTTACTTCTCCTTTTTCATTTCTAATTCTATTGATTTGAGTCTTCTCCCTTTTTTTCTTGATGAGTCTGGCTAATGGCTTATCAATTTTGTTTATCTTCTCAAAAAACCAGCTTTTAGTTTTATTGATCTTTGCTATCGTTTCCTTCATTTCTTTTTCATTTATTTCTGATCTGATCTTTATGATTTCTTTCCTTCTGCTAACTGGGGTTTTTTTGTTCTTCTTTCTCTAATTGCTTTAGGTGCAAGGTTAGGTTGTTTATTGGAGATGTTTCCTGTTTCTTAAGGTAGGATAGTATTGCTCTAAACTTCCCTCTTAGAACTGCTTTTGCTGCATCCCATAGGTTTTGGGTCATTGTGTTTTCATTTTCATTTGTTTCTAGGTATTTTTTGATTTCCTCTTTGATTTCTTCAGTGATCTCTTGGTTATTAAGTAATGTATTGTTTAGCCTCCATGTGTTTGTATTTTTTACAGGTCTTTTCTTGTAATTGATATCTAGTCTCACAGCGTTGTGGTCGGAAAAGATACCTGATACAATTTCAATTTTCTTAAATTTACCAAGGCTTGATTTGTGACCCAAGATATGATCTATCCTGGAGAATGTTCCATGGGCACTTGAGAAAAATGTGTATTCTGTTGTTTTTGGATGGAATGTCCTATAAATATCAGTTAAGTCCATCTTGTTTAATGTATCATTCAAAGCTTGTGTTTCCTTATTTATTTTCATTTTGGATGATCTGTCCATTGGTGAAAGTGGGGTGTTAAAGTCCCCTACTATGACTGTGTTACTGTCGATTTCCCCTTTTATGGCTGTTAGTATTTGCCTTATGTATTGAGGTGCTCCTGTGTTGGGTGTATAAATATTTACAATTGTTATATCTTCTTCTTGGACTGATCCCTTGATCATTATGTAGTGTCCTTCTTTGTCTCTTGTAATAGTCTTTATTTTAAAGTCTATTTTGTCTGATATGAGAATTTCTACTCCAGCTTTCTTTTGAATTGCATTTGCATGGAATATCTTTTTCCATCCCCTCACTTTCAGTCTGTATGTGTCCCTAGGTCTGAAGTGGGTCTCTTGTAGACAGCATATATACAGGTCTTATTTTTGTATCCATTCAGCCAGTCTGTGTCTTTTGGTGGGAGCATTTAATCCATTTATATTTAAGGTAATTATCAATATGTATGTTCCTATTCCCATTTTCTTAATTGTTTTGGGTTTGTTATTGTAGGTCTTTTCCTTCTCTTGTGTTTCTTGCCTAGAGAAGTTCCTTTACCTTTTGTTGTAAAGCTGGTTTGTTGGTGCTGAACTCTCTCAGGTTTTGCTTGTCTGTAATGGTTTTAATTTCTCCATCAAATCTGAATGAGATCCTTGCTGGGTAGAGTAATCTTGGTTGTAGGTCTTCTCCTTCCTCACTTTAAATATGTCCTGCCAGTCCCTTCTGGCTTGCAGAATTTCACCTGAAAGATCAGCTGTTAAACTTAAGGGGATTCCCTTGTGTGTTATTTGTTTTTTTTCCTTGCTGCTTTTAATATGTTTTCTTTGTATTTAATTTTTGATAGTTTGATTAATATGTGTCTTGACGTGTTTCTCCTTGGATTTATCCTGTATGGGACCCTCTATGCTTCCTGGACTTGATTAACTATTTCCTTTCCCATATTAGGGAAGTTTTCAACTATAATCTCTTCAAATATTTTCTCAGTCCCTTTCTTTTTCTCTTCTTCTTCTGGAACCCCTATAATTCGAATGTTGGTGAGTTTAATATTGTCCCAGAGGTCTCTTAGACTGTCCTCAGTTCTTTTCATTCTTTTTTCTTCATTCTGCTCTGCAGTAGTTATTTCCACTATTTTATCTTCCATGTCATTTAGCCGTTCTGCTGCCTCAGTTATTCTGCTATTGATCCCTTCTGTAGTATTTTTAATTTCATTCATTGTGTTGTTCGTCATTGCTTGTTTCCTCTTTAGTTCTTCTAGGTCCTTGTTAAATGTTTTTTGCATTCTCTCTATTCTATTTCCAAGATTTTGGATCATCTTTACTTCCATTACTCTGAATTATTTTTCAGGTAGACTGCCTATTTCCTCTTCATTTGTTAGGTCTGGTGGGTTTTTACCTTGCTCCATCTGCTGTGTGTTTTTCTGTCTTCTCATTTTGTTTATCTTACTGTGTTTGGGGTCTCCTTTTTGCAGCCTGCAGGTTCATAGTTCCCGTTGTTTTTGGTGTGTGTCCCAGTGGCTAAGGTTGGTTCAGTAGGTTGTGTAGGCTTCCTGATGGAGGGGACTAGTGCCTGTGTTCTGGCGGATGAGGCTGGATCTTGTCTTTCTGGTGGGCAGGTCCACGTCTGGTGGTGTGTTTTGGGGTGTCTGTGGCCTTATTATGATTTTAGGCAGCCTCTCTGCTAATGGATGGGGCTGTGTTCCTGTCTTGCTAGTTGTTTGGCATAGGGTGTCCATCACCATAGCTTGCTGGTCGTTGAGTGAAGCTGGGTGTTGGTGTTCAGATTGAGATCTGTGGGAGATTTTCACTGTTTGATATTACATGGAGCTGGGAGGTCTCTTGTGGACCATTGTCTTGAAGTTGGCTCTCCCACCTCAGAGTCACAGCCCCGATGCTTGGCTGGAGCACCAAGAGCCTTTCATCCACACGGCTCAGAATAAAAGGGAGAGAAAATAGAAAGAAAGAAAGAGGATAAAATAAAATAAAATCCAATAAAGTAGGATAAAATAGAACAAAGTTATTAAAATAAAAAAATAAAAAATAATTATTATGAAAAAAATTTTTTAAGTAAAAAAAGAAAAAAATAATGGACTGACAGAACTAGGACCTATGGTGGAAGCAAAGCTATACAGACAAAATCTCACACAGAAGCATACACATACACACTCACAAAAAGAGGAAAAGGGGAAAAAATAATATATCTTGCTCCCAAAGTCCACCTCCTCAATTTGGGATGATTCGTTGTCTATTCAGGTGTCCACAGATGCAGGGTACATCAAGTTGATTGTGGAGATTTAATCCGCTGCTCCTGAGGCTGCTGGGAGAGATTTCCCTTTCTCTTCTTTGTTCGCACAACTCCCGGGGTTCAGCTTTGGATTTGGCCCCGCCTCTGTGTGTAGGTCACCTGAGAGCATCTGTTCTTTGCTCAGACAGGACGGGGTTAAAGGAGCAGCTGATTCAGGGGCTCTGGCTCACTCAGGCCAGGGGTAGGGTGGGGCACGGAGTGCAAGGCGAGCCTGCGGCGGCAGAGGCCGGCGTGACATTGCACCAGCCTGATGCACACCGTGTGTTCTCCCGGGGTAGTTGTCCCTGGATCTTGGGACCCTGGCAATGGCGGGCTGCACAGGCTCCCAGAAGGGGAGTGTGGTTAGTGACCTGCGCTTGCACACAGGTTTCTCGGTGGCGGCAGCAACAGCCTTAGCGTCTCATGCCTGTCTGTGGGGTCCGCACTGATAGCTGTGGCTTGCGCTCATCTCTGGAGCTCCTTTAAGCAGTGCTCTTAATCTCCTCTCCTCGCGCACCAGGAAACAAAGAGGGAAGAAAAAGTCTCTTGCCTCTTCAACAGCTCCAGACTTTTTCCCGGACTCCCTCCCACCTAGCCGTAGTGCACCAACTCCTTCAGGCTGCGTTCACGCCGCCAACCCCAGTCCTCTCCCTGCGATCTGACTGAAGCCCGAGCCTCATCTCCCAGCCCTGCCTGTCCAGGCGGGTGAGTAGACAAGCCTCTCGGGCTGGTGAGTGCTGGCCGGCACCAGTCCTCCATGAGGGAATCTCTCTGATTTGCCCTCCACACCCCTGTTGCTGCACTCTCCTCTGTTGCCCCGAAGCTCCCCCCTCTGCCACCCACAGTCTCTGCCCACGAAGGGGCCTTCTAGTGTGTGGAGACTTTTCCTCCTTCACAGCTCCCTCCCACTGGTGCAGGTCCCATCACTATTCTTTTGTCTCTGTTTTTTCTTTTTTCTTTTGCCCTACCCAGGTACATGGGGAGTTTCTTGCCTTTTGGGAGGTCTGAAATCTTCTGCCAGCGTTCAGTAGGTGTGCTGTAGGAGTTGTTCCACGTGTAGATGTATTTCTGATATATTTGTGGGGAGGAAGGTGATCTTCCTGTCTTACTCTTCCGCCATCTTCTCCTCAAGCTGGTTCATTTTTGTCTAACAAGTCTTCCCTCAATTTAATCTTCCCTCTCTTCCATTTTACTGTAAGTATTTTTTGAAAATCTTCTGAGTTAAATAACCATATTCATTGCTTACAAGTTCTGCTTTCCACATAACTCCAGTACACCATTTTGCTAAGCATTCTGAAACTACATAAGAAGAATCCTATTTCCTACCATTTCCAGTAACATTTTTCTCACTTCCTTCAGAGCCCTTACTAGTAGTACTTTAGCATATTTCTTCTTACAGTCTATTCAAGGCAATGCAGGTTTTTACTGCTGTGCTTCTCAAAATTCTCTCAGTGTACTCCCACTGCCCCATTCCAAAGTCACCTCCATATTTTTAGGTATTTGTTACAGCAGCAGTCTTATCATTTCAATGTAGGTGGATTCCTCACATGTAGGCTTACTTCTTGTAGAGCAAGCATTCCGTTGAGAATTCCTTAATGGAAAGAGTAAGAGTGATTTGCTGCCTAAGAAAACAAACTAATTTCAAATAATTGTTAAAATCATTTCTCAATCTCCTTTAATTTGAATTAAGATTAACATTTTAAAATTTATTTGAGCAGGCTGAATGCTATCTTGACAATTAGTTGATAAACCATTTGTTACTAATTACAGTTAATATAAATTAAACCATGTATTTTAAAAGAAGTGCTATGACTTAGACTTGTGTGTAACTACTTCAGATTAGAATTTCTCAATTATTTAAAATTAGTACATGTCACTTTTTTCACATGTAGATTTACTCTTTCTCATCTTATTGAAATTTAGCATAAGATCTCAGAAAATAATTTTTAAAAATCAAGCATTTACTTAGAATTTGTATTCAAAATAAGAGAACTAGAAATAAGCAATAATAATTTAAGGATTTCACAGACATGACTGAAGAAAGTGGAATAAATGATATCCAAAGAAAAACATGAAGAAATCTGGTATTACTTAACCTCTTCTGCTTTCACTAAGAACCAACTAAAAGATCAGATTTTTGTTCAAATGACAGTTCAATAGCATTTCATTTCTCAGGAAAAAAAATGAGTTCAGAAAATGAGGCCTGAAATCAAGCATTTATGAAAGTTCAATGGGAGCCTAATTCAAAAATTCAAAAGGTAAATTCCCAGATATTCTCTAGTAGTGCTTCTTGAGAAAGTTACTTTTATTCTTGGAGATTTAAAACCTTTGAAGCGGTATTTCTGAAAGTGGCATCAGCTGAAAATCAGGTATGTCTTATATGTGTAGATTTGTAATATTAAGCATTAAAAACAGAATCAAATGCACCAATATAGTTGAAAATATTAGATTTAAAGAGTTTTAGGGGGCTTAAATATTTTTTTTCTTTCTTGTCAAATTAAAACTTAATATAAGATGTCATAAAATTACTTTAAATCGCTATCTTAAAAATCAAATCTTTTTTTAAACTTCAGAATGGAAATAAGAGAACTAGAGAAAAGCAGTAATGTGTATGATTTTCAAAGAGATGCTCAAAGAGACTAGAATAAATCATATTTAATAAAAATGGGAAAATATGTTAAATATGTGTAATACATTCTCAAGCTACCATATAAGTTCTCTATAAATGTATATATTAATTTATATAACAAAAATTTATATTACACATATGTTATATATTATAAAGTATAGTAAAATATAACTTGTGTAATATAAATTTATATATAATTGAAATATAACAAATTTATATAATAATGTATCATAGTAGTGTATATATGTTTATTCACATATGTTTTATTTATGCTTTATGGGCATATGAATATATTGTATAAAATACGATGCACTGAATTATAAATATATAATTACATATATTTATATGATTGTTTTCCTTAGCTTATATGTTTCTGCATAAACATAAGCAAATCTTAATATACCTTTCAGTGCTGATTAAAATGACTTTGGCATATAAATGCAATTTATTTTGTTTATTACCACTGGTATACTGCAAACCCTATATAGCTATTCTAAATCACTTAAAGTTTCATCATCCTGTATCTAATTACTAGGATCCTGGCTAAAATGTATGACATTTAAGTATGTGTCAGCAACTGTCTACAGAAAAATAAATTATAAAATTTGTTTTAGTAAAATCACTGTCGTTTGTTTAAGAAATATTAATAAAGTACCTATTATGAGCCAAGACTATGCTATTTACTAACATTAAGCCAATGAAAATGAAATATATAATCCCTGCTCTCTTGGAAAGGAATTACAATAGGATACAGATATTACATAACTGTATACATAATCAGTTTTTTAAAACAATTGTGGTGAATACTAACAGGGTGCTCTGTTGGCATATGAGAAGAGGGCTACATCAAGACTAAATGTTCAATGGAACTTTTTATGAGAAAGAGTTGTTTTAGGTAAGCTGGGAATAATTTAGACTGAATTAACTGAAAAAGAGGAAGAATATTCTAAAAGAGAGAATGGCTTCTAGTAAGTATCCAAAACAGAAAATAGTTTAGTCATTAAAGGAGCAAGACAAGGGTAATTTAATCAGAAAGAAGAAAACAAAGGAGAAAATGGTACAATATAAGTACTATAAAGTTGGCAATATCTGGATTCTGCAGGCTCTTCATGTTCAGTTACAAGGTTTGGATTTTGATGAAGAACAATGAGCAACTATTAAAGATTCTTTAGACAAGATATTATGGAAACTTGGTATAGTAGGGATGGAATGAAGTAAAGATTACTTAAAAGTCAAGTCTATAAAACACAGTGGCTGGTCAAATATGGAGATATAGGGGAAAGGACCCAAGAAAAACCCACAAATTTCTGCCTTTTGCAGTTGGGCAAATAATGTTACTATCCATTGAAACGAAGAACGTTAGCATATTTGTTTCCTTTATGTGTGTGTGTGTTGTTTTTACTTGGCTTTGTATTTTTTCCCCTTAGTTGGGATGCAATCACGTTTTAACATTTTGAGTTAAGAATACTGCTACAGCCACTATGGAGAACAGTATGGAGGTTCCTAAAAAACTGCAAATAGAACTACCATATGATCCAGCAATCCCACTACTGGGCATATACCCTGAGAAAACCATAATTCAAAAAAGTCATGTACCAAAATGTTCATTGCAGCTCTATTTACAATAGCCCGGAGATGGAAACAACCTAAGTGTCCATCTTCTGATGAATGGATAAAGAAGATGTGGCACATATATACAATGGAATATTACTCAGCCATAAAAAGAAACGAAATTGAGCTATTTGTAATGAGGTGGATAGACCTAGAGTCTGTCATACAGACTCTGTCATACAGAGTGAAGTAAGTCAGAAAGAGAAAGACAAATACCATATGCTAACACATATATATGGAATTTAAGAAAAAAACAAATGTCATGAAGAATCTAGGGGTAAAACAGGAATAAACACACAGACCTACTTGAGAATGGACTTGAGGATATGGGGAGGGGGAAGGGTAAGCTGTGACAAAGCGAGAGAGAGGCATGGACATATATACACTGCCAAACGTAAGGTAGATAGCTAGTGGGAAGCAGCTGCATAGCACAGGGAGATCAGCTCGGTGCTTTGTGACCTCCTGGAGGGGTGGGATAGGGAGGGTGGGAGGGAGGGAGACGCAAGAGGGAAGGGATATGGGAACAGATGTATATGTGTAACTGATTCACTTTGTTATAGAGCAGAAACTAATACACCATTGTGAAACAATTATACTCCAATAAAGTTGTAAAAAAAATAAAAAAATAAAAATAAAAATACTTAGATAGTATCCATGTAGGTGTGTCAAGTAGGCAGTTAATTAAAATGTGTGGTACTCAGATTATATCATGAACTGCATTCTTGGTTTGTGCTCTTGGGATAATTCCAAATGGCACTTAAAGTTATGAATAATAATGGCAATTAAAGTTATATCATGTCAGGAGAAAGTAGTAAGTAAGAAGTAGATAATTCCAAAGAGTGAAACATGAAAAAATGCAGCATTTAGCAATAGTTATATATGTATGTGTGTGTGTGTTATTAACACTCCAGGAAATTTTTAAAAATCCTCATTTACATGTATTTTTTTGCACAAGAGTTTTAAAGTTATCTTTACCAACTTTCTATTTTGTTTTAGTCACCACATCTTTCCTCATGCCTACTTTCCTTTCTATATTTGCTGTTATTATATAATATTAAAGAATAATGTAAGCTTGATCCTATCATTCCATAAGTACATACTGGGAGACAGAGGCATAGGGGAGCCAAATAACTGAATTTGTAACTAATGAAGGAAAACAACTCTCTGAATGAGAGAGATTAGAGGAAAGTAAAAGAATAAAAACTGAGACAAGTTGGCTTTGATCACTTAAGGGGTTAATTTCCACTATACCCATGACATTGGTAAGGTCACAGTATTCAGTGTGTTTATGCTGGAGAGTAGATTAAACAGGCACTAATTACAGCCAGCTAGTTGCTTCATGAAAAGTAAGAAGGAAAAACTTTATATCCTTTTGTAGAGAAATACAGCTTGAGCTAGGATCTCCAAGGTAAGACCAGATAACTGAAAAAAAGTGGACCTCAAAATATATTCCCAGTGGGTTTTCCAAGAACCAGGCTCTTGGCATAAAGTACCCAGAAAGTCCAAGTTCAGGAGGCAGATCACAAAGTGAATGCACCTCAAGATCTTGCATTACCACATAAGAATAATAATAACTATATATTTGTGTATCATATACCATATATCCGATATATATATATATACACACACACACCATTTGTATATATATATATATATATATATATATATATATGCATACATGCTTATATCAAAAGTATTGATACATTTGCAAGATGAGATTCCCTAGAATTTATGTTCTGTATTGGTTGTATACCACATGGCAAAATACATGATGTATAATATTTTCTGTTAACTCTACCTCCCAGTCTAAGTTTATGACAAAAGTCCTGGACACGAACTTTAGATATTACTGGGAGCAGCAAGCACAGGAGATTAAGTCTAAACCATGAAGAAATAATTTATGGTATGAATTACCTAAGGAAAATTAATTGCCTATTACAGGACTGTGGTGCTACAGGAGATTGTTTATTAGAAATATGTAATTACAATGCATATTCTTTACAGTGTTAAAAGTCATTAAAAATATTAGCAGGGGCTATTAGTTTCAGCTCTAGCATGTAAACAGACAGGTGGTGGTCACTCCTGTTCTGACTATAAGAAAAATCTGGACAAACTGAAAAATTTACAGTTTTTCTTGGGCCTATCAGGGAACTAAAGAAACAGAGAAAACTATCACCCAAAATTGGAAGAGACGGGGGCATTCAGAGAGATAAAACCAAGATGTTCTTACATGGAACAAAAGCTTCTAGAGACATAAGCTGGTAGGAGTATTTAATTAGCATTTTAGTAAATTGGCAGAGTCTGCTGGTTGTGGACTAGCATAAGAGTGAAAAAATCCTGGAGGGTACAGATTTAAGGAAACCCCATAACTTTTGTGAGACTTACCTCCAAGAACCTAACAAGGTACTCATGTAACAAAGTCCTACATTCCATGGGAAATAATTTTGACAGTCTTATCTCAGCTAGTGGAAGGTAATTCCTGCTTACTCCAGATTCTTCCAGCTTTCATGTCTCACCTAAGGAGAAAAATTTCAGTTAAAAGGTGTGAGGACTTCAAGGACATAGATTGGGGATAATATAGCTAGGGAAGCAAGTAAATGGCAGTGGGGAGAAAGCTATATACAGGAGAAATACTTCTGAAGGTTAAAGGGTCTAATGAAATAAAACAGTAGACAACATGTAAGAACAGATGGGTAATATAAGTAAAGATATTCAAAGTCTAAAAAAAAAATGCTAGAAATAAAAACACTGTAATGAAAATGAAGGATACTTTTGATAGGCTCATCAGTAGAATGGACATAGCTGAGAAAAGGGAGCTTGAAGATATGTCAGTGGAAATGCCCACAACTGAAACGTAACAAGAAAAAAAAAAGAGCCCTGAATATCCAACAACTGTGGGACAATTTCAAAGGTGTAACATGCATAATTGGAATACCAGAAGGAAAAGAATAAGACTAGAACAGAAGAAATATTTGAAGTAATATTTGCAAAGAATATTTCAAAATTAATGATAAACACAAAGCCACAAATGCAGGAAGTTCAGGCAGAATAAACACCAAAATTTCTGTACCTAGGCATATCATATTGAAGAAGAAGAATATTGAAAACAAAGATAAAATTTTGAAAATAGCCTGAAGGGGGCCAGGAGGGAATGAGATGACATACAAGTATAAGAATTACATTGGACTTCTCTATAAGGCACACAGTGAGAGAATTGAGTGGAATATATAAAGATCAGAAAACAAAACCATCATCCTGGAATTCTTATATCCAGCAAAATTATACTGAACACTGAGGGAATGCATTTCTAGCAGATCTGCCCTGCAAGAAATGTTAATAGAAGATCTTCAGGCAGAAGGAAATGATATAGCTCAGAAACTTGGATCTACATCAAGAAAGGAAGAGTGTCATAGAAGGAACCAGTGAAGGCAAAGTAAAATCATTTATTCATAGTATTCATTATTGATCTAAAATATTACTGTTTAGATCATAATAGTAACAATATATTGGGTCAAAACAAAACTTATTAATATATTAAGGCTTTAATAGATTGGTTATTAATAGTAACTTCAGTGCCTTATACTGCTTGGAATTGTTTGTACACTTAAAAGACAGCTGAACTTTTAGAATGTGCCCAATTCATATGTTGTAATTGGGTTTTCATTCATATAATGTAGCAGTGTTTTTTTTTAAACTATTTTTTAGAGTAATTTTAGGTTTATAACAAAATTGAGAGGAAGGTATACAGATTTCTCACAAACCTCCTCCCCCCATACATGCCTACCCTCCTCTGTTACCAATATCACTCATCAAAATGGTGCATTTTTTTACCCAGGATGAACCTAAATTGACACATCATAATCACTCAAAGTCCATAGTTTACATTAGGATTCACTTTTGGTGTTGTATACTCTATGGGTTTTGACAGATATATAACGGCATGTATCCATCATTATATCATACAGAGTATTTTCACTGCCCTAAAAATCTCTGTGCTCTGCCTATTCCTTTCTACCCCCAAAGTACCCTGGTAACCACGGATCTTTTTATTGTCTCCATAGTTTTGCCTTTCGCAGAATGTCATATAGTTGGAATTCTACAGTATGGAGCCTTTTCAGATTGGCTACTTTCACTTAGTAAAATGCATTTAAGCTTCCTCCATGCCTTTCTGTGGCTTGGCAGCTCATTTCTTTTTAATGCTGAATAACATTCCATTGCCTGGATCAACCACAGTTTATTTATTCATTCACCTACTGAAGGGCACCTTGGTTGCTTCCAGGTTTTGAAAATAATGAATAAAGCTGCTGTAAACACCCAGGTGCAGGTTTTTGTGCAGATACAGGTTTTCAACTCCTTTGGGTCAGTATCAAAGGAGTGTGAATGCTGGATTGTACGGTAAGAGTATGTAAAAAGCTGCCAAACTCTCTTCCAAAGTGGCTGTACCATTTTGCATTCTTAACAGTGTTAGTAGAGTTCTGAGAAGGAAGAAATAATAATAATTCAAGTTGGTGTATATGTAGTATAATAATTTTCAATGCAATCTTATATTTAGAACATTGCAGTTTCCTCATGATAACTTGGTATATTTAATAGTTACCATATTCCCATTTGATGACATAGCAGAGAAAAGTGATTGCATATGATCATTCAGCAAATTATAGGCACAGTATCTCCTGATACTCTTAACTAAAAACCAGGTTGATTAATTTTTACTGTTCTCAAAGCTGTATAACCCATTCAGAGACCAGTGACAAATACTAATATTAGAATCCCTTCTCAAAAAAAATTTACCTTTCCTTGTGAAATACAGAGACAGCTACTTTACCAGTGTTTCAGTTCTAGGCAGCCATCTTATGTGACTGCATCAGGGTGGAGGCTGGGCTGTGTGAGGCAGGTTGCCTACATTTGTGAAGGCCACACAGCACTGTTTATGACTTGTCACTCTT
The DNA here is from genome assembly GCF_964341445.2 of Mesoplodon mirus. Lineage (NCBI taxonomy): Eukaryota > Metazoa > Chordata > Mammalia > Artiodactyla > Ziphiidae > Mesoplodon > Mesoplodon mirus. The sequence continues at coordinate 45,292,615 of NC_138989.1, read as the reverse complement.
CATTCACCGATGAAGTAAGCCCTACCAGCCATGCCCACTGACTCTTCTTTCCAGATAGAGCTGATAAAATTATATAGTGTTGCACATTACATTGTATTATAATCTGGTCAAATATCAGATAGTAGTTCTGGCTGTGTTCTTCAGGATGGAGGGCAGAAGTGCACAGGACACTAGTCTGTACATGTGCAGTAAAGCAAATGCTGAGGTCACTGCCTATAATTAAGTGTCCTGCCCTTGTTAGTGGGCCCTGGGATTAATTTATGATAACTTTCCACTGTTGCTAACCTTTCTTTATTTGACTTATCTACAGTATGTATACTATACTCCACATCAGTTGAAATATACAATTGACCCTCAAACAACACGGTTTGAACTGTGTGGTTCCACTTATATGCAGTTTTTTTTTTTTTCAGTAGTAAATACTACAGTACCTCAAGCTCCACAGTTAGTTGGATCCTCAGACACAGGAACTGCAGATACAGGGGCTGACAATAAATTATACAAGGATTTTCCACTCTGTGGAGGGTCAGTGCCCTTGCCCCTGCTTTGTTCAAGGGTCAACAGTATTTGTTTTGAAACAAACATCCTTGACTAGGAGCTTGGCCAAGTTAAGCAAGTGGCAAGTGGTAGAATAAAAAGATAACGATAACTGCGCAGAGTAAGATCATTTAAGAATTTTACAGGTCGGATTGGAACCCAGGATGGCGGAGTAGAAGGCCATCCTCTCACTCCCTCTTGCAAGAACACCAGAATCACAAAAGGCTACTGGACAGTCATTGACAGGAAGACACTGGAACTCACCAAAAAATATACCCCACATCCAAAGACAAAGGAGAAACCACAATGAGACGGTAGGAGGGGTGCAGTCACAGTAAAATCAAATCCCGTAACTGCTGGGTGGGTGACTCACAGACTGGAGAACACTTATACCACAGAAGTCCACCCACTGGAATGAAGGTTCTGAGCCCCATGTCAGGCCTCCCAACCTGGGGGTCTGGCATTCGGAGGAGGGCTTCCTAGAGAATCAGACTTTGAAGGCTACTGGGATTTGATTGCAGGACTTCGACAGAACTGGGGGAAAAAGAGACTCCACTCTTGGAGGGCACACACAAAGTAGTGTGCACATTGGGACCCAGAGGAAGGAGCAGTGACCCCATAGGAGACTAAACCAGACCTACCTGCTAGTGTTGGAGGGTCTCCTGCAGAGGTGGGGGTGGCTGTGGCTCACCGTAGGAACAAGGACGTTGGCAGCAGAAGTTCTTTGAAGTACTCCTTGGCATGAGCCCTCCCAGAGTCTGCCATTAGCCCCACCAAAGAGCCTAGGTAGGCTCCAGTGTTGGGTTGCCTCAGGCCAAACAACCAATAGGGGGAAGGAACCCAGCCCCAACCATCAGCAGTCAAGTGGATTAAAGTTCTACTGAGCTCTGCCCACCAGAACAACAGTCAGCTCTACCCACCACCGGTCCCTCCTATCAGGAAACTTGCATAAGCCTCTTACATAGCCTCATCCACCAGAGGGCAGACAGCAGAAGCAAGAACTACAATCCCTCAGCCTGTGGAACAAAAACCACATTCATAGAAAGAGAGACAAGATGGATTGATCCCTTGATCAAGAACTTTCATTTTCTTCCTCATTTGCAGTCCCCAAATTTCCAGCTCCTCAGCTGAAATGTGTCAGCATATTCTTTTGGGGAAGAAGGATCAGTAAGTTTTCTGACATCAGCACAGAGAATTCCTTTAGTACTTCTTTTTTTTTTTTTTTTTTTTTTTTTTTTTGCTGTACGCGGGCCTCTCACTGCTGTGGCCTCTCCCGTTGCGGAGCACAGGCTCCGGACACACAGGCTCCGCGGCCATGGCTCGCGGACCCAGCCGCTCCACGGCATGTGGGATCTTCCGGGATCGGGGCACGAACCCGTGTCCCCTGCATCGGCAGGCGGACTCTCAACCACTGCGCCACCAGGGAAGCCCTCCTTTAGTACTTCTTAACTTTTATTTTGACCTAGTCGTCTACACTTAATAAAATCCCCCCAAAGACTAGACACTCATTTGAAGGAAAAATTCTATGATCAAATCGCATCACATCATTTTGAATTTTCAAAATAAGTTAAGAGCTAGCTATATGTTCACAGCCTTTATATATATATATATATATATATATATATATATATATATATATATATATACATATATATTTTAGTATATGCTAGAAATTACTTATATTCAGCAGGATTTCTGTAAATTGAGTGTATCTAAATTGGAAAAATAAATACGTATTCCTGGTCCTATATTTATAATGGTTTCTATTTTCAGAAACCTTATTTTGATGTTCATATAATGCATTCATTTTCTGTATTCTAATATTCTTTTTTTTTATAATACAACCTTCTTATTAGACTAAAATATATTAGGAAATGTGCCTTCTTCAGCTTTATTTTTCCATCACCAAACAGAATGTCTGCAACATAATCAGTACATTAAAAAGACATCTTGAGTTAAACTGCTGACAGTTGAAATAATCTCATCTGAGAAGAGCAATCCAACATTTACATATGCAGTCTCAGTCTCCTACCTGAACCCTAATTCCTTTATTCCGATTACCTGATAAATGGTGTCTACTGAATATAGTATTGTATCACTGATACCAACATGTCTATAACTTTCCACAAGATTTAGTTCTTATTCCAAATAAACTCCTTCAAGTAATCAATTGTATTATCTCAGACACTATGGCTTAAAATGTGGGATTATATTCTCTCTATTTTATTACATTATGAACTGTACTAATTTTTCATTCATTCTTGTAATCACTCATTCATTAGTTTGTTCATTTTTTCATCCACTGAATATTTGAGTGCCTGCTGTATGCCAGAGTGAGCAGTGTATGCAAAGGCTATGTCCAGGGGTATGCATGGTACTTTTTAAAAAAAAATTTTATTGGGGTATAGTTAATTTACAATGTTATATTAGTTTCAGATGTACAGCAAAGTGAATCTGTTATACATATACATTTATACACTCTTTTTTAGATTCTTTTACCATATAGGCAATTACAGAGTATTGAGTAGAGTTCCCTGTGCTATACAGTAGGTCCTTATTAGTTATCTATTTTATATATAGTAGTGTGTATGTCAATCCCAATCTTCCAATTTATCCCTTACCCCCCTGGTAACCATAGTTTATTTTCTACATCTGTAACTCTCTGTTTTGTAGATAAGTTCATTTGGACCCATTTTTATATTCCACATATAAGCGATATCATATGATATTTGTCTTTTTCTGACTTACTTCACTCAGTATGACAGTCTCTAGGTCCATGCATGTTGTTGCAAATGGCATTATTTCGTTCTTTTTTATGGCTGAGTAATAAGCTGAAATACGGCAAGGATTTCCAGAACTCAGAATAGAAGGAGGAAACCTGGTGTGAATGCAGGCTGAGTGGTAGGTCAGAGCCATACCTCTAGGGAATTATAGGCTATATTAAAGATAAGGTAGGGTATATTAATTACTTGCTCCCTGTTCTGAAAGCAACCCAGAGCCCCTAGAGTATTTTATGGCAAGGTTGTATGTTGAATTTAATTTTGTAAAGATCTGTCTTACTCCCTGTTGAGAGGACATTGGTCAAGGAGTTTGTTGCACAATACACGCAAAGGAAAATCTAGGAGATTATTGCTTCTCATTAAATGATGGCAATGGAATAGGTTGGTGGTGGTAGTAAATCTCTATAGTAATGATTAATTACAGAGTGGATTAGAATAAAAGGATGCATCAAAAAGTATTTCATTATTTCTTTGTTCTTAGGTATTCTGATTTTTTTCAGGTTTCCCCTATTATTATCTTAGCACTGCAGCGGTTCTTTCTGTACATAAATCTTTGACAACCTCTCTCATTACTTTGTAGGATAAACTTCTATAAGTGAGATTACTGGTAACAGAGTATTGATATTGTAAATATATGTTGGCATCTACTGACTACTTGTTCTCAAGAGAAGGTGTGGTAATGTGCATTTGCCTTCAACTAAATAAGAAAAAATGTCACAGTATTGAACGAACATTTTGTCAAGCTTTAAACCTTTGCCAAGTTTATAGATTAAAATAATCATTGTTTTAATATACATGTGTAAAACTTTTATGAACACTTTTGTCTACTTAAATTATATAATTATATGATGTTAACCACGTATCTGATTTATTTGTGACAATTTTTTCCAGAGTCTCATCTCTCTTTTGATTTTATGCATGTTATTTTTAATATACATTTTGTCAATTCTTACTCAAATCTCAGTGTATCAATGAAGTCTATCTTTACTATTCTGTATTGTTAACTGTCCCTGTCCATCTGTACCAAAATGTAGGTTCCATAAAGGCAAGATCATTGTATCCTTTATTCACTGATGAATCCCAAACATTCACAACAGTACATAATTATTGATCAATAAATATTTGTTCAATGAATGTTAAATTTTTGTTTGTTTCAATCCTTTTTTATGTGACTTCTTCTGTTGATATATCAATAGAATATCTCTCTCCATCTATAAAACTGACAAATATTCAACTATACTTTCTTTATTTTGAGTATAATTCTTTCAATTCTGTTAAGGTAATATAATCTTCTTGCTTAATTTTGCAAGATTTTATTATTTGTTCATCTAGCTAACCCTTAAAAATGCTTTCTCTATATTATTACAAAAATCCCTTGAGGTTTTGATTGGAGTTCATGGTATATTTCTGAATTTATTCAATTGGTAAAGCTTTTAACATTAGAATTTGCAGAGGACAATGGCACAAAGCATTTGAGTTAGACCATAATCACATATCCAGATTTTCACAGTTTCACAAGACGGCAAATGGAAATATAAATATTTAGAGCATTCAAAATAAAATGATTAAAACTTTAAAAAGAGAATTTCAAAATGTACAGACATATTGAGAAATTATCGCAAGTAGAATCCTAGAAAGAGTATGGACAGTGAAATTCTGTGGTCCACAATGGTACTTAGATTGGGCACAGATCAATAGAAGTTCAAAACTATTTTGCCCACAGTGGAGAGCCTTTCCAGAACCAAAACAGACATATTTCCACAGCCTTTTCTAACTAAGAGTTTCACTATTACCCAAATAAATTAGAGAATAATGCTAGGGCCCCACTGTTACTTTACATATGTATTATTTATATATATTGTCAATTTAGTTATAGAAATGAAGTTATGTAAATATGAAAAATACTTTAAGCATATAAATAGCAGCTAGACATGCTTTTGCTACATTTTTTTTCCCTAAAATCTTTCCGTGACTTCTCATTTTTCTTAAAATAAAATAAAAATCTATTAGCATGGCCTAAATAGGATCAGTATTATCTTGCCTCTGCCTACCTATTCAACCTTCTTTGATACTCTGGGCCCCTTGATAACCACTCTCCAGAAACATTGCTCTCTTTTATTTTTCCTCATGTATCCCAAGCCCTTTCAAATCCCAGGCCCTTTAGACTTGTTCCTACCTCCTCCTGCATATATCTCAGTGCTTCTCATCCACCAATACAATCTCAAATATCAAGTCTTCAGAAAAGCTTCCCTGGCCATCATATCAAAAGGAGTCCAAAACCCAACTCTCCAGTTATTAACTCTCCATCATTTTACCCTTGATATTTCCTTCATCTCACTGAACATAACCTGACATTATTATATCTATTTATAAGAAGAGACATCATGAAGTCTAGTAAATCTTTTGGCCAAACCAAATGCTCTGGTAGCCTAACAGTAATTGATGATTTAACTAAAATTCTAGTAGTAGAACTTCCAGGTTTATCTCTTTCTTCCAACTGTAGTATTTGACCATTAATGTTACTCAATTGTCAATTCCATCTTTACTTGTTTCTAAGTGCCTTTCTGTTTCTCTTCCTGATGGCATGTAGTTTATCTCTTATTCAAACACACCAAGATAGAGAATCAGAGTTGTGTGGCAAAGCTGTCATATAGCGCTTCTCTTTGGTTTCTTAATGAAGTCTATGATTGTGAGCCTTTGGGTCAAATTTCCTTTCTTCTGATGTAAACGACCATGACCAGGTTAGGGAATAATGTATAAAACCTTCCCAGGGCTGCCTCTCAGCTAAGAGCTATGAAAGATAGCTAAGAGCTATGAAAGATAGCTAAGAGCTACCTATAGGAGAGAAAGGTGGTAGGCAGCCAAGTAGAACACAAGAAAACTGTCCCTACTATAGTAGACAAGATAAGTTATATTCCATTCTCAAATATGACCAGGAAAAGTATAATCCAGTTTAAACAACCTACCCTGACAACACTTTCAAAAAAGACTGAGTCTTTACTAAAATGAAAGAATAAGTAAGTGAATTAGAGGAATTTCTATCATCATAGTCGTTGGAACTTTCAGATGACTGGAACATAAGATTTGTCGTAAACTATATGCTATCTAGCTAGATGTCTCTTTCCTAGATTTAATCAAAAGTGATTTTAAAGAAAGAAGAAAAAGACAACAAACACCATTCCTGTTGATGTTCTTCTTTCACATGGAAGAGGCTCATTGTGAATTAAGTTGCATTTTTCTCCATTGCAGGTTTTAAATTCTGCAGAGCATCTTCATAAACCACAAGGGAGGCTGTGAGATTTTTGAGCTAATACTCTTTTCTTTTGTCTTATTGAGGACTGAGAGTGATTTACCCAAGTGGCAATTCAACCCTTAAAATAGAAGATGCTGAAACGGAAATAGAGACTCACAAATATCTGTTGGCTTTGAGTATACAAGTGAAGTATTGTCAAGTCACCACTAGGGGAAAAAAAAAACCTCAAACTGCTCTAGTGTAGCTTTACAGGTATAAATTGTCCCTTTGGATATTCAGGAGGGAGAAAAATGTAAATACCTATTCAAGTAGAATCTCCTTGTGGAAGGAGAAGAACTTGAGCGCACATTTGGGACCTTGGAGATTGCTGTGAATTTCTATTTTATATTACAAAATATTCATCAAATTAAAGGATGAAAGTGCCTCAAGTAGATATGGATATATCAAAAAATTACTATGGAAAGTGATAACAAAGGTGGAATAGACAATAAAAAGCCTTTGAAAGTAGACTTAGATTCAAATCTCAGTCCTGCCATTTTGTGTATGTAAATCACAGATTTTTCCCTATGAGTCTTTGTTGCCTTAGGTCTTTTAGAAGATTACAAATTCTCTCGTAAAATTTTAAGTTAGGGAAATAGTGAACATAAAACAGCAAGAATAGCGTCTGACTCTCAACATATGAAAGCTATCAGACATTAGGATGTATAGGATTCACTAGGTTTATTCACTCAATCTGATTTGCTTACTATAATGATCTGAAATCGATGCACTCAGCTAACGTTCAGGCATTTCCAGCAATATTGATAATATTTATCCTTAATGTAAACAGTTGCCTTTTTGATTCACTTATTTAAAAAAAATATTTTCATTTGTTTTAAATTGTCCTCCTGTAACCCTGAACTGTCATTAGGACTTTGACTCTCTTTGACTCTCTAGACTTTGTTGTGTTTTTGACGGGTAATTTACTCATACACAAACAGACACAAACACACACACATATAGAAGCCTTACTACAGTTAATATTTGTACGTGATTACATTTATAGATTCAAATTCATTCATTAAGGCACTCTAAATGGTCAAATGGTTTACAGTCATTAGTTTAGTCATTAGTTTAGAAAAGAACAATGAACCCAGAATGTGTTCTCAAAACATGTACATACACAGACAGACACACACACACGTCTTAATTTTGATCGAATGCCTTATGTTTGTTAACATTAGAACTCAAGGTGTTATTTTAAATGTAGGTATATAAAAGAGATTAATGATTTGTCATCTATGTGTACACACAGCTGTTATTGGTTTTCCAACTGTAGAGTCTACTTAGAGAAAACATTTAGTTTGAAAGGCAATTTGTATTTATTCAATATGATTTTTTTATTATTGTGAAATGCTATACATACAGTTAAGAATTATAAAAATGTACAGCTCAGTGATTTATCAGAAAATGAATATCCATATGACCATAACCCAAAACAATATTAAAACATTATCACCTCCCCAGATGCCACCCTCATTTTCCCCTGGTCACTACTCATTCCTCCCCACAAAGATAACCACTGTCATCACTTGTATTTCTTTATAAATATGGATCCTTGAAATAAAAGTTTTACTTTTTAAAAAATATATACTTGGAATCATAATATATATTCTTCTGTGTCTGACTTTTTTCAATCAACATTTTTATAAATTTTACTGATGTCATTGTATATATCATTGTGTATATCAATGTCATTGTGTATATCAATGTCATTGTGTATACCAATGTCCAATTGTTGAGCTGAGTTTTCTATCTTCTTTTCCTAGTCGGTCTAGGGAAAGAATTGCAAATTTTGTTTTATTTTTTCAAAGAATCAACTTTTGGCTTAATTGATTTTATCTAATGTTTTCTGTTTTTGATGTCATGGCTTTTCATTCTAATCATTTATAGCCTTCCTTCTGCTTGCCTTGGATTTAGTTTGCTTTTCATTTTTTAGATTCCTATGGTGAAAGCTTAGGTTATTGATTTCAGATCTTCCTTCTTTTCTAATATATACATATAAAACTATAAATTTCCATCTCAGAACAACATTTGCTATATCCTACATTTTAAGTAATTTTAAAAATTACAATTCAACTTAAATTATTTTATAATTCCTATTAATATTTATTCTTTTAGCTGTTCATAATTCCTATTAGTATTTATTCTTTTAGCTGTTTATTTAAATTTGTGTTATTTAATTTCAAATATTTGTAGTTTTCTGGACTGTTATTGTTTTCTATTTTAATACCTTTGTAGTTGGAGCTGTGCTTTGTAAGAATTTAATTATTTGATGTTTACTTCTACTAGTTTTATGGCCTAGCATCTGGACTATCTTGGGGAAAGTTCCATGTACACTTGAAAATAATTGGCTTTTATATTTATTGGGTAAAATATTCTAAAAAATACAATTATCAATAAAAAGTTGTTTGACAGTTATGTTCAAATATTTAACATCTTGGCTGATGCCTTTATTCACTTGTTTATAAATTTCTGGAAGAGAAATATTAAATCTGTTTTCATTGAGGGATTGCCTATTCTTCCCTTTAGTTCAGTCAATTTTTTGTGTGTATTAAATGCTGTTTTTAGGTGCTTATACATATAATATTATTATTTTTTTAAATAGTGACAATCATAAAATGCTTCCCTTTATCTCCTTAAAAATCTTTATGTAGAAATCTACTTTTTTTATGTTAAGATAGCCATAGCCACTTTAGCTATTTTATATTTGATGTTTGCAGTTATATCCTCTTCTACATTTTTATTTTCATACTAATTTGTATTTAAGGTTTGTTTCTTATAAAGAGCATAAAATAGATTCTTGCTTTTCTATGCAACTGGAATTATCTAGCTTTTAAATGGAGTTTTCATTCAATTTATTTTTGTTATATTTATTGTTATGTTTAAAGTTGCCATAGGATATTAACTATTTTGTCACTTTCTACCTAATTTCATTTTTGTTAATTGTATAGCATTAGTAATATATTTTATCTCCCGCTTTTTTTTTTTTTTTTTTTTTTTGGCTATACCTCTTATTTTCATTTTAGTGCTTGGTTTTTCTAAGGATTGAAATGTTAACCTTTAGGTTACCCTATTCTACCTTCAAGTAATATACTGTGGTGAACAGTGTAAGTATCTCACAACAGTGTATTTTTCCTTCTCTCATATCTTGTTCTCTTGTTATCTTACATTTCACTGTTCGTATAACTCCCTACTAATCTGTTTTAATTTTTACTTTGAACAATTAATATTTTTATTCTTAAAACCATCAATTTTGTTTTATATTTACTTTTATGCATACTATAACCCCCTATAACACTGTCATAACTTTTGCTTTCAACCACTAATATTTTTGTAAGGAAATTCTTTCAACTTAAATGTTTTCTTTAAGCAATTTTTGCAGTGCAGGTCTGCTGGAAATGAATTCTCTCACCATTATGCTGAGAATGCCTTTATTGAGACTAGATTTTTGAAAAATATTTTTATGTAATATTTTCAATGTTTTTTCTTTATATTTAATGTAAATGTTAGTCCCAATAATAGATTTATAGTTTTCTTTCAATTTTTTTCAGCTCTTAAGCTTAAAATTCCATTGTATTTTTTCTCTGTTGTTTCTAGTTAAAGTTAGCCATCATTCACAGATCTGTTTCCATGTGTGTAATGTCTTTTTTTCTCTGATTCCTTACAAGATTTTCTCTATATTTTTCTTTTCATCAGTTTTTCTCTGATGTGCTAAAATGTTGTTTTTTAAAATATTTGAGATGTTTGATATTCTTGCTATAAGTAAATATTTTTCACTAAAATTTCAAATTTTACATTTATTTCTTCAAAAATATTTTGTAATGTCTTGCCTTTCTTTATCTGAGATATATCTCATTCCATCTGGACACGTTTTAACATTTCTTTTATGATCTGCTTGTCAACAAGTTTCCCACTTTTTTTTTTTTTTTTTTTTTTTTTTTTCATTATACAGGCCTCTCACCATTGCGGCCTCTCCCGTCGCAGACAACAGGCTCCGGACGTGCAGGCTCAGCAGCCATGGCTCACGGGCCCAGCTGCTCCACGGCATGTGGGATCCTCCTGGACCGGGGCACGCACCCACATCCCCTGCATCAGCAGGCAGACTCCCAACCACTGCACCACCAGGGAAGCCCCTCCCACTATTTTTTATGTCATTATTTTTCTTTATTCCTTTGTTCTTGTAGGTTAATTGAAATGCTTATTTTCATCTATTATTTATTTTTTATTGTATATATTTTTAAACATACACAACTTCACTAATTCATATTCAAATTACCAATTCTTATTCACTAATTCTCTCTTCTTCTGTGTTTAATCTGTTCTTAAACCAATCAGTTTGTCTTTATTCAGTTATAAAATTTTTCACTTCTATAACTTAATTTTTTTTCCTTAAATATTGTTTCAGAATCGTTTCAAAGAATTTTTTCTTTAGGTTTATATAAAGGACTCACTATAATGCTAGCAAGAAGTTAACTATTTATAACTATTATTCAGTGGACACTGAGCAATCATTATGGCTTTTTAAGCAAATTAATAATTCATAAGGGAATGAAAAGAATTGTTTCAAACAATTCAAACAAAAAGTGATAATTGCAAAGCTCATTATAACACAAAGAGAAATCTAAATATCAAGAAAAGTGGGGCAAAGAACTGTGATTTTACAGCATCCACCATTAAGCAAATTATAAAATATTAAAGGGAGATTATGCAAAGCAGCTAAGATTAATTGCTGCTAATTGATGAAAATCACAAAACCAAGTGTTGGTTTCATTTGTGATGCTAATGTCATTTACAAGGTTAATTACTATGTCACCTCACAGTCCCCAGTTGTTTTTCATATTGTGGCAGACAATGTGTGAACAGATGGACCAGAATAACATCTGGCTTAGGTGAGCAGTAAGAGTACAGCTGACATCCTTGAATGATTTCCTTCACTTGCACAGTCTCAGAAATAGAAAGTAATAAGAGAGAAACATGGGTGCCAAAAATAAACAACTTGATACATACTTGTTAGCATACTGGCCCTTGCCAAATCCCAGAGTGAATGTCATAATCAACATCTAACAGGACTGCAGTAAAGTCCTTATCAATATAATCTTTTAAAGAACACTTATATTTGATTTAGTCAATTTGTCATTAAATCTTACTTTCCCAGCCTTGCTCTCAAATATGCTTTCACATGCAAAACAAAATAATACCTTCTATTTTATGGGAAAGCCACAGTATTTAAAACCTGCAATATCCTTTCTGATCCTCGGGATAACCTTATAAATTAGATATTACTAACATGATATCCATATTAATAATCAAAGCCCAGAAGTACAGTATCCTACATTAAAAAGATAACAAATGGGAAAACAAGGACTCAAACCCAGAATTATTTCCTTTAACCTATTGCACTCACATTTAGAGCTATATTATGTCAGCACCAGGAAGAAGAAAGCCTTTTATAATAATAATTAGACTATTAGAAACTTTAAAGCTACAATTTACAAATTACATTTCTTACTGTGTATTAAGTAATATTATAATAAGTTTCCTATTCATAATGGCACAGATCTAAGGAATTTGATTCCACATATTCTGGTCTAACATGATTTCAGTTTTATTTCATCTATTAAGCACATTAATCTTTCAATGGCCCGGGAGTGTGCGACAATGTAATTTCTAGTTTACAGAATCATCTCACACAATTCAAGGTGAAAATACACACCCAAATAACACACTGCAGTGTCACTAGAAAAGAGATCATTGTCAGAAATATGAAACTGTGGCTATTTTTTAAATGTATTTGAATTTATCCTTTAATTTGTTGGTGTGCTATGTTTGTTTTTGCTGAAGGCCTGCCCTGTTCTGGTTTTGCTCATTACAGAGAGCACAGGCTGTACATGACACATCAGAGAGATAGTTCAAGGGTAAGCTCTCTTGCCTTAATTTCTCTGCACAAGATATAATAGTGTTGCTGCTGTCTTGTCAGTAAGGAACACACTGAACACTGCACATGGAATTAATTATCACTGTTGTTGTTATCACTGAGATCCAACTAGGCATACTCCACCTAGCTTTGTTGTTCTCTTTTAGTCAGGGATATCTCATAATGTATCCCCTTTCTCTCTTATAGAGCTCCAGAGACAGTTTTTGTCCTTAGAGCCAGTATTGTTCTTATACCTTTGAACATAAGAAATCTATGGAGAAGGATGGTTATTCAAGCTGTGTTTTTTTTTCCTAAGATGATTTTTCAGTCATAATCTTCTTTCTTTTTGAGTTCATCAGTATACATGGATCTCAAGGAAAAATATTTTATTTTTCAATAAAAAGGATAATTTCAGTATAAAGAATAGTTCAGCAGACTTATATCTGTATAAGTCTGTATCTGTGTAAGACTATAATAAGTAATGCTTTCTAAAGAAAAATGGAGAATTACCTACACCACTGAAATCTAGTTTGTTCAAATTTATTAGGAATACAGTAGTATATAGGCTACTACAGATTATTTTTATCAGCTTGATTGAGATATAATTCACATACTGTACAATTCACCCATTTAAAGTGTACAATTCAATGAATATTTTAGTATATTTGCAGTTGTACAACCATCACTGTAATCAATTTTAGAACTATTCCAACACTCCAAAAAAAAAAAAAAATCCTATGACCACTAGCAGTCACTCTCCATTTCCTCCCAACCCAGTCCTAAAAAATTATGAATCTATTTTCTGTCCTTGTAGGTATGCCTATTTTGGACACTTCATATAAATGGAATTATAAAATATATGTTCTTTTGCGCTTACCTGGTGGTGCAGTGGTTAAATATCCACCTGCCAATGCAGGGGACACGGGTTTGATCCTGGTCCGGGAAGATCCCACATGCCGCGGAGCAACTAAGCCCATGTGCCACAACTACTGAGCCCATGTGCCTAGAGCCCGTGCTCCAAAACAAGAGAAGCCACCATAATAAGAAGCCCGCACTGTGCAACAAAGAGTAGCCCCCGCTTGCTGCAACTAGAGAAAGCCCACGCACAGCAATGAAGACCCAACGCAGCCAAAAAATAAAAATAAAAACAAATTAATTAATTAATTAAAGACTAAAAAAGAAAGGAGAAAAAAATATATATTCTTTTGTAACTGGTTTCATCCACTGTGCATGATCATTTCAAAGTTCATTTTTTTGTAGCGAATATAAGTACTTTATTACTTTTTATTGCTTAATAATAGCCTGTTGTTTGGACAAACTGCATTTTATGTATCCATTCATTAGTTGATGGGCATTTAGGCTGTTTCCACTTTTGGCTGCTATGACTAATGCTGCTATGATCATTTGTACTAAAGATTCAGTGTAGACAAATATTTTAATTACTCCTAGACATAGGCAAAGGGGTATATTTACTGAGTCATAAAGGCACTTCTGTGTTTAACCTTTGAGGAGCTATCAGATTGTTTCCAAAGTGGCTGTACCATTTTACATTCTCACCAGAAATGTATTAGGGTTCCAGATCTTCACACCATTGTCAACATTTGTTCTTATCTGCCATTTTGATTATACCCATCCTAATAGCTATGAAATGGTATCTCATTTGTTATGTTGAGTTGTATTTCCCTAATGGCTAATGAAATTGAGCATCTTTTCTTGTATTTATTAGCCATGTCTTTATCTTCTCTGGAAAAATGTCTATTCAGTTCCTTAGCTCATTGGCCTTTTTATTTTTTATTATTATTATTATTTTTGCAGTACGTGGGCCTCTCACCACTGCGGCCTCTCCCACCGCGGAGCACAGGCTCCGGACGTGCAGGCCCAGCGGCCACAGGCCCAGCCGCTCTGCGGCAGGCGGGATCCTCCCGGACCGGGGCACAAACCCGCGCCCCCCACATTGGCAGGCGGACCCCCAACCACTGCGCCACCAGGGATGCCCTGCCTTTTTATTTTTGAGTTGTAAAGGTTCTTATATACTCTAGAAACAACTGCTTTTCTGATATATGATTTACAAATATTTACTCCCAGTTTGTGGGTTGTGCTTTCACTTCATGATGATGTCCTTTTAGGTACAATGGTCTTAATTTGGTTGAAGCCATTTTTTTTCTCTTGTTGCTGTGTTTTTGGTATAATATTTAAGAAAGTTTTGTTTAACCCAGATCATGAAGATTAAATCATATGTTTTCCTTAAAGGGTTTTATAATTTTAGTTCTTATGTTAGGTTTAAAATACATTAGTAGCTAATTTTTGTATACAGTGTAATTCTTTTCCACGTGGTTACCCAGTGTCTTAGAACCATTACTTGAAGAGACTATTTTTCCCCCACTGAATTATTTTTGCACATTTGTTGAAAATAAATTAAACCTTAAATATCAGGTTTACTTCTAATTCTCTATTATATTCCCGTAATCTTTATGAATATCTTTATGTCAGTTCCTTTTTCACCCATTCACTTCAATAAGTGTGTTTCATACATTTGTGAGGGAGATTACTTTGTAACATTTTGCATTATATCCTGGTATCCCTGAATTCCTAATTGATCATTTCTTTAAATTAGCACACATTTGTCATGTAAAATTATATGAATTTTGACAAATGCATGGTGGTATATGTCCACCATTATATTCAATCTCCTTCCATCCAGAAACAGACAACCACTGATTTGTTTACTGATGCTATAGTCTTCCCTTTTCAGGAAATTTTCATAAATGGTATCATACAGTATGAAACCTTTTCAGATTAACTTCTTTCATTTAGCAATATACAGTAAGATTCATCCATGTTTTTATATGGCGTGATAGCTCTTTCCATTTTCTCGCTGAATGGTAGTCTGTTTTAAGGATGTACCACAATTTGCCTATCTATTCACCTACTTAAGGGCATCTTATTACTTATACTTTTTGGTTATTATGAATAAAGCTGGTATAAATATTCATATACTGCTTTTTCTGTCGGAATAAGTTTTCACATCTTTTGGTTTCCTCGATCATATTGTAAGGTTTTCCTTCCTTCGAAAGAAACTGCTGAACTATCTTCCAAATGCCTCTACTGTTTTTGTGTTCCCACCAGCAACACATGAGAGTTCTTGTTCTACATTGCCTCCAGCAATTAGCACGGGCAATTTTTTGGATTTATGCCATTCTAATCAGATTATAATTTATTTCATTTTTGACTTATTTTGCAAACTCATAATGACAAAGAATGTTGATCATCTTTTCCTATGTATAATATCCATCTATATTTCTTCTTTGGTGAGGTGTCTGCTAAGATTTTGAGTTGTTACTTTCATGGTTGAATTTTAAGAGTTCTTTGTATATTTCAGATACAACTCTTATATCAGATATGTTTTTTGCAAAGATTTATTCCAGTTGTGGCTTTTCTTTTTTTTTTAATAAAGTATAGTTTATTTACAATAGTGTATTAGTTTCAGGTGTACAACATAGTGATTTGATATTTTGATACATTACACACAATCCAAAGTTATTACAATATTATTGACTACATTCCCTGTGCTGTACAATACATCCCTGTGACTTATTTATTTTATAACTGGTAGTTGGTGCTCCTTAATCCTCTTTACCTATTTCACCCATTCCCCTGCCCCTCTCCCATTGACAACCCCTAGTTTGTTCTCTGAATGAGTGAGTCTGTTATTGTTTTGTTATATTTGTGCATTTGCTTTGTGTTTAGATTCCATAAATAACTGGAAACTGTGGTTTTTCTTTTTATTCTCTTAATAGTGTATTTTGCAAAGCAAAAGTTTGTAATTTTAAAAAAACATTTATTTATTTATTTGATTGCACCGGGTCTTAGTTGTGGCAGGTGGGCTCCTTAGCTGCAGCTCGCAGGCTCCTTAGTTGCAGCTTGCTGGCTCCTTAATTGCTGCACACAGGCTCCTTAGTTGTGGCATGCTAACTCCTAGTTGCGGCATGCATGTGGGATCTAGGTCCCTGACCAGGGATCGAACTCCAGCCCCCTGCACTGGGAGCACAGAGTCTTAACCACTGCCCCACCAGGGAAGTCCCAAAAGTTTTCAATTTTAATAAAGTCTAACATATTTTTTCTTTCATGGATTATTTTCTTGATGTTGTATCTAAAAACTCTTCAGCGAACTCTATTTCATACAGATTTTTCTCCTATATTTTCTTCTAGTTTTGTAATTTTGCATTTTCCATTTAAGATTATATCTAATTTTGTATACAGTGTGACATCTGTGTCTACTTTCATTTTATTTCCCAATCCAGGGCAAGAGCTTGCACATTTTGAACTTCATTCTGCAGAAGCTACAGGATGGCCTGCATAGGCTTTCTTATCCACTTAACCAGATGTAGGGGAAGAGGGGAAGAGGGAGGATGAGGCTTGAAAATTGTCCACAGTTAAACATCAAAAATAAAATCAGACTCCTGAGTACCTCTTTTCTTTCTTTCTTTTTTTTTTTTGATGATATAGATTCACTCTTATTTCTTCTTGAAGTCATAATTTTATTTCATTTCCCCCACAGAATTTTATCCCAATGTAGTATACTTTTTTTATTGATCTTGAAGACATCTTAGTTCTGGAAAAGGGGTGAGGAAAAGGGATTGGTGTAAGAATAAAAGAATCTGATGATTGGTCCAATATAAGTATTATTTAAAGCAACTAAAATATGTATAATTTTAATTTTTTACTTAATACAATTAATTCAAGTACAACATTGAGAAAAATACAACCTGGGAGTATCTTTATTTATTCTGATATTCTCCAAGGATCTCAGCTATTACCACATGCCTCCAGATTTCGGAATATTTGGACCATTTCTGATATACCTGTTGCCTAAGTCAGAACCAGACACATAGGCATGCAATAAATTTTGTTATGTAGCATATGAATATACTAATTGAATCAAATGTGTTGCTACCACAAATATGATTTATGCCTTGGGTCTTATAAGTGGTTAATGGCCTTATTTTAGTGCCTAAGCTTGCACACTGGACCACATGTCTGATAATGTGTTCCTATCTTATACCATTTTGACTAAATCCCCTTTTGGTTTCCTGCACAAATCCACGTTGCTCTTTAGCTGGAGCTCCATATTTGCTATCACCCAGCATACTAAGGACAGATGTTTTGCCCTAAACCCTAATCTATCTAGTGTTTGAAGCGACCTCCCTACTCCATCCTAACCTGCTGCCCAAAGCCCTAGTCCTTAACAAATTGCGTCCTGGTAAATCCAGCTTCTTCTTATTTTTAAATCTAGCCTACTTTTAAAATTCCTTTCAAACTTAATTTTTTACTCAGATTGCTGATACAGTCCCTTCCCTGATGTGCTCCATCCTCTGGCCTATCTTCTTCCATGCTTCTGCCAGACCAATCATTCTATCCCATCTAATCATTTATCAGTTTAAAATACTGTACTGAATTCCCATTAACTAAGTTGAGACATAAACCCTTTAGCATCAGTTATCTTTTAAAAATTCCATCTCCACCTATCTTTAAAGGATTTCTATTACCATAGCCACAGTAACCTACCTTAAGCCTGAACACTGCAAAGAAGATAGTCATGGATTGGTACTCCAGGAATTAAATGTTGGGATGCTAAACTCATGGGTGATACTCCGGTGATACTTTTATGTTGCCAAGACATCCACTATTAAGTATAGGAATACTGTATGTTTTCACCTTCACTAGGTTTCTTCTCATAGTCTGCAGCTGCAGCTGCCTTCAGGAACCTACTAGTAATAGTAGCTAGTACATTCCTTCAGGTCTAATTTCTCTAAGTAATATCCATCCTACAGGCTTCTCCGTTTTTCATCCTACACTCTGACTAGAGCTTTTATGACAAATAATGATGATACCAATACAAAAACAGTACCAAACACTTCTTGAATATTTATTTATATTACAGAGAGTGCATTTAGCAAAACTAATTTAATCCTCATGAAGATCATATTGATAAGTATCATTATCCCCTTTTTACCAGATGTAGAAACTCAAATTCAGAAATGTTACTTGTCTAAGGACATACAGCTATTAAGGAACATATCTGTTATTAAAATCTGATTGTACCAGATCCCATAAGTTGTGCTCTGAATGTTCTATTAGGATACTACATTCTCTCTATCTCTTTCTCTCTGACTCTCTCTCTGTCTCTGTCTCTGTCTCTGTCTCTCTGTCTCTCTCTGTCTCTCTGTCTCTCTCTCTCTCTCTCTCTCTCTCTCTCTCTATATATATATATATATATATATATATATATATATATATATATTCTTTACAACAGGACAGCAGCAGCAACAGTATCTTTTGATGATTGAGAGAAGAGCAATAGATTGGTTAAAACTGCAAGAAATGGGGCACACAAAAACCAAAGCATGAGTAGGTGGAAGGGAGTGGAGAGAAGAGGAGGGAAAGTTCACTAGTGTAAGGGGATTTGCGATTTCTGAATGCATGCATCTCTTAAAGGGATTTACTCAGCATTAAAAAAAAAATCAAGATGCTCTGCAAATGTGTTGTCTGTACCATGTGTCATACTATGCTAGAGAAGTGAGGCATGGTAATGATAATTAGAACTTTTTACAAAGTACTTTCCAATGCATTATCTCATTAAATTTCAATTAAATTAGGTAGTACATGCAGAAGTTTTTCCTCATTTCACATAATGCTGATGAGCCATGTGTCATATGTTAATAATCTGGATGATATTCAAGGCATTGTAGCATACATAATATCACTCCATCTAAGAGTGAATATCCCAAAAGCTATCTGAGTTGGAATGTTTCACCTTAAAATCAATTACATATATCATGGATGAATAATAAGTAGATTGAGTACCTCTCCAACTCTTCCATAAATATTTAATGTTCAAAATAATCAGGGGAAGAAACTTGTTCAGAAACGCTAATATGTCTTTTGGGCCTTATACTGTACCCTGTGCTTCTCGCACGTGGTTGGCTCTGTGAATACTAACACTAAACAGCCTTGTTCATAAAGACAACTAATAAAATAAGAAAAGCAATATTAATTTTGGGAAAAGAAGGCACTTGACACTCATTTGAAATTATTTTAAGCAGGTCATTCTGTGTGATACTTTAATTCCTAGAGGTATCACTTCTGTATGGTACAAAGTCACTTCATTCCACGTCTCTGTGTGTGCATGTGTGTATGTGTGTGCGCGTGCACACATGAGAGAGAGAGGGAGGAGAATGGAGAGAGGGAGAGAGAGAGAGAGAAAGATTGTGTGTATATGGGACTGGGATAAATGTCGGGTAGTTTAGATTTATTTGGTATGTATGGAGGTGTTACTACTAGATTGCATAATATAAATTAGAGATAATAAGTAGAAAATTGTGCAATAGAATTGAAAGTAAAATTAAAGTCCATAGGTTCAAACACATAGAATAATCTTTTTTCAAATAAACTCATAAGAAATTTATTCATATCTGCTAGCAGCTGATGTAATCTTGCTATTCTTATTTGAAACATTCATATTTTTATACTAAGGATCATCAGTTTTCATGTCATAGCAAAATCCTCTGTTAAATTGATCCTCCAGACCTTCCATCACAAATTCTCAAGTGTGTTGATAAATCACCGCTTGGTATTTTGTCATGGTTTTTGTATTTCAATAAGTTATGCAGCATCTGGCCCAAGTTACAGGCATGTAGTTATTGTACCTAAACAAGTTTTTCAATAGCATTTTATAATATCTTCCTGCATTAGTGGATATGAATTTCGTAAATCCTTCGACCTCTTTTTTTTTTATAATTTCACTTTCCTTTGACCTAAGGAAAAAAAGTTTCATTTGTACACAAAGGGAAGGATAACGTAAGTCACCAAAAGAGGATAATTTACATTTTTATTGCTGTTCTGTGCTAATTTCACATGTGTTGAGTAATCCTAAGGGATGTTATGAATGCTATTAATATGCACTGAATATACAATGGACAAACTGTTGTGTGACATTGTTTAATTTTTTTAACATAAATTCAATTTCTCCTTGTGGTGGCCTCTATCCTTTGCTGAGAAAACTATAAACATTGACATGGAATTTTAGACAAAGATAAACTACATGGAGAATTGTGGGCAAAGAAATACCTTCTTGGAAGTTTTAAACATGTGTTACATATTTAGAGTCTTAAGGATGCATTAATTCCTGTTAAATCATGGCTCATTACATTTGTTATTTTTTAAAATTAATTTTTTGTATTTATTTTTTGGCTGCGTTGGGTCTTCATTATTGCACACGGGCTTTCTCTAGTTGCGGCGAGCGGGGGCTATTCTTCATTGTGGTGTGTGGGCTTCTCATTTCAGTGGCTTCTCATTGCAGAGCACAGGCTCTAGGAGCAGGGGCTTCAGTAGTTGTGGCATGCAACCTCAGTAGCTGTGGCTCGGGGGCTCTAGAGCACAGCCTCAGTAATTATGGCGCACAGGCTTAGTTGCTCCGCAACAGGCATGTGGGATCTTCCCAGACCAGGGCTCGAACCTGTGTCCCCTGCATTGGCAGGCAGATTCTTAACCACTCCGCCACCAGGGAAGTCCCATTACATTTGTTATTTAAGCACAGAAACAAGGTTGTTAGAGTATAGCCTACAGCCCAAATCTGATCCACTAACTGTTTTTGCAAATAAAGTTTTATTCAAACATAACCATGCACGTTCATTTGTTTTATGTGTGGATGCTTTCCTGCTACAAAGGCAGAGGTAAGTTGTTGCTACAGAGAGATCATATGGTCCCCATATTTGCTCTGGCCCTCTAAGAAAAATTTTGCCAACAATAATATAAACAAATATAAATATAGATCTGTTTTTAAGTATAAAAAACCCTTAATTATAAAAATTAATCTTTAACATCTGTTACTTACATGGTATACCAGGTGGTTTTGAACAAGTTACAGTAATTAACCTCATTTAATCCTCATCTTATGAGATAGACACTATTAGTATCCCTACTTTACAAAAGATGAAAAAAACTGAGTCCTAGAGAATTTGGATAGATACCAAAGGTCACACAGCTAGTAAAGGACAGATGCTAAGATGTGAACTGAAGCAATCTAATTCTAAATAGAATCATGTATTTGTGCATCTTATATTCAACCCAAGTATCAGGAAATAAATTAGATTTTGGAATAACAAGTTAAATATAGAATAATCCAATAATTTTATGTTGACTTTTATAAGCAATCTATCATTAAAAAAGGATTCGTTTCAGAAAGAATTCACCATATTTGTAGATAATTGATTCTGAATTCCTAAATTAAGAATCTTTGAAATATTTTCTTTCATTCTATAGTTTTCATTTTGTTCATTGTTTCCTTTGTTGTACAGAAGCTTTTTAGTCTTATGTAGTCCCACTTACTTATTTGTGCTTTTGTTGCTTGTGATTTTGGTGTAATATCAAAAAATTGGATCTCTTTCAAGATCAATGTCAAAGAGTTTTTTTCCTATGTTTTCTTCTAGGAGTCTTATGGTTTCCGGGCTTAAATTTAAGTCTTTAATTCATTTCGAGGTAATTTTTGTGAGAGGTAAAAATTGGGGACCAATTTAATCTTTCTGCATGCAATTATCCAGATTTTTCCAGCACTATTTATTGAAGAGACTATCCTTTACCCATTGAGTATTCTTGTCTCCCTTGTCAAATATTAGTTAACTGTATATGGGAGGACTTATTTCTGAGTTGAGAAAATATTTGCAAACCATCTAACAGATAAGGGGTTAATGATCAAAATATATAAGGAAGTCATACGACTCAATAGCAAAAAAAAGAAAGAAAGATAAAAAGAACCTAATTAAAAAATGGAGAGAAGACCTAAATAGACATTTTTTTTTCCAAAGAAGACTTGCATAAGGTCAACAGGTACATAAAATGGTGCTCAACATCACTAAACATCAGGTAAATGCAAATCAGAACCACAATGAGGTATCACCTTATACATGTTAGAATATTCGGCCATCATCAAAAAGACAAGCGATAAAAAGTGTTGGCAAGGATGTGGAATAAAATGAACTCTTGTGCACTGATGGTAGGAATATAAATTGATACAGCCACTTGGAAAAACGGTTTGGAGGTTTCTCAAAAAATTAAAAATAGGGCTTCCATGGTGGCGCAGTGGTTGAGAGTCCGCCTGCCAATGCAGGGGACATGGGTTCATGCCCCGGTCTGGGAGGATCCCACATGCCGCCGAGCGGTTGGGCCCGTGAGCCATGGCCGCTGAGCCTGCGCGTCCGGAGCCTGTGCTCCGCAACGGGAGAGGCCACAACAGTGAGAGGCCCGCGTACTGCAAAAATAAATAAATAAAAATAGAACTACCGTATGATCCAGCAATCCAACTTCTGGTATACCTCCAAAGGAGATGAAAACAGTACCTCAAAGACATTTCTGTACTCCCATATTCATTGGATGAATGGATAAAGATGTGAATTATATATATATATATATATATATATATATATATATATATATATATATATATATATATATATATATATAATTCAGCCATGAGAAAGAAATCTTGCTATTTATGACAACATGGGTGGATCTTGAGGGTACTGTGCAAATTGAAATAAGTCGGACAGAGAAAGACCAATACTGTATGATCTCATTTATATATGGAATCTAGAATAGCCAAACTCACAGAAACAGTAGAATATTGTGGTTACCCAGGGCTGAGGGGTATGGTAAATGGGGAGAAGTTTGTGAAAGGGTACAAACTCCCACCTATACATAAGATCGAGGATCTAATGTACAGCATGATAACTATAGTTAACATTACTGTGTTACATACTTGAAAGTTGCTAAGTGAGTAGATTTTAAATGTTCTCACCAAAAAAAAAAAAAAAAAAAGTATGTGAGGTGATGGAGTCATTAACTACCCCTACTGTGGTAATCATTTCACAATATATATGTGTGTCAAATCTTCACATTATATACCTTTAACTTACACGGTGCTCTATGTCAATTATATCTCAATAAAGCTGGAAAAATATTTGAAATAATGCCTTAAATTATAATACATGACCGATTACTAAGAACTAGTTAACGCCATGAGCAAACAGTAGAAATGTAAGGCCAGTATCTAAAGTTGGTAATAAACCTGAAATGCACAGAATTCATTCAAAATACAGATTTTTGTATTATAAATTCACACCGTAACCCAATTCAATAACCTCATGACCATGAGTTAAATTTGTCTCTAACTGAACTATTTATGAACTTATTTATTCCTGACAGAAATGAAGTCCTTTGGAACATGCCTTCTCAATAAAGCAGCACATAAGTGCTATACCAGTAATTAATTATTTTTTTAAAACTTTATTATACTTTCTTACCTGGATTAATAATGTCTTCCAGTGAACATGCCTCCAGACCTTTCCTTTCTTGAATAGAATGGTCCATCACTCCAGCCAAAACTGTCCCTCCAGAGTTTCTGGAGACGAGTTTCCTGTCTCCAGGAATGTATAAATTAGTATAAATAATGGAATGGACTCTAAAATAAGTTCTTAGAAGACTAATATCCTATTTAGTTATGTTGCTGTTGCTATTTCCTTTGATTTTTGTTTTCTGAAAAAAAGTGTCCTTCTGTTTATAACTTTAAAAGAAGTATTCTTTGTTATCCACACTTTCATGATAAACATGACTTTTATTCAGACAGTAGTAAAAAGGAGACACTAAAGGAATTTCTGTAAGGAACAGAAATAAAAAGGAAAGACAGGTGAAGGAAAGGCAGGCTAACATTACTGAATAGAGATGCAGGTCAATTAGGATTGAATATAAAGTAAGGAATAAAGTTTAGAAACTGTAGTAGAATTTTCTTAAGTTGCTTTCAGATGCAGGGAAGATTTGAAGCACTACATTTCATCTGCATTGGGTGCTGAATCTCTAATATTCAAGTTTTTATCTGGGTAAAGGGGGTGACATCTTTTAACATGTCTGAATCACTGCTTTCTCACTTGAAAAGTGAGCAATCATTACATCTGTTCTGTGAAAATCCCAAAGCTGTATAAGGATCAATGATAAAATGATAAAATAAATCACAGAAAAATTTGAAAATGTAGAGGATTTAGTTTTCTGTATTGTTATTTAGAAGATGGAAAGTGACCAAGGGACTTTTGTACAAATAAATTTGATAATGAAATCAGAAGAAAGAAACAGTGATTTCCAGTAATGGTTTTGCGGACACATGGAGAACCTTAGGTGAGGGTCTTGAACGGACCAGGCTGAAACACAGAAGCATGTTGAGGAGGGAACTGGAACAATTCTGATAATAAATGGGTTAACAGAAGGTCAAATAATCTTAATCTGTGATGAAGCAGGCCGAAATTCACTCACAACTGGATGGAAGGAGTAAACCTTAGATGTGGCAAAGATTCACACATTTTAGTGGAGGAAGGACTTCTAATGAATAATAGATAAAAAGCACCAACGGTCAGTGTGCTCTCATGTTAAATTTGTTAAGGATTAGAAGGTGATAAACACTTTTTAACCTAAAGTAGACGATTTTTATTAAATACCTTTTCTATATAAATTGGA
Organism: Mesoplodon mirus; assembly: GCF_964341445.2. NCBI lineage: Eukaryota > Metazoa > Chordata > Mammalia > Artiodactyla > Ziphiidae > Mesoplodon > Mesoplodon mirus. The sequence continues at coordinate 45,267,531 of NC_138989.1, read as the reverse complement.
TGGTTCTTCAAAATTTTGACTAATTAGAAATAGAAAGTGGGGATTCAAATAGTCATTTGTCAGATGCATGCAGTCTCTGTAGAGCAGTACTGCTTCATCTGTGTACCAGCTGTCTTTCTCTCTGTCTCAATGTCTCTTTCTCACCTACACACACACACACACACACACACACGCACGCGCACACACACACACACACCCATAATAAGCAACCATGACAGTTGTTTTATTCAACATAGATTGGGAAGGAAATCTATTAGGGACAAAGTCCACAGTGTAATTAAAACTAACAAATTTTCTTTTGCTTTATTTCCAGGCCTCTGGCTTCTAGGGGAAAGGACTCTTACTACCCTAATATTTTTTCATTTTTAATTTCTTCACTGAATTTAATTACCTTCTCTCAGGCCTATAAATGTATTACTTCTTTCTAAAAGAAAAACAAGAGAAATAAACTTGTTTGCTGAAAGCCTTTACCAAGCTTTCACAGCTGGAGCTATTTCAAATAACAATATTGCTAGTAATTAAACTAAACATGGAACTCCCATTTCTACTTTCCACAAATTTTAGCCCCGACTCTGTTCCTCAACTCTAAAATTAACCCTTGTTTAATATTTTGATGAGTATCTCATATTTCTTCTCACATCTTGGTTTACTCTAAGGTTTTTAAATTGCATTCAAGTATGTTCTATGCCTGGGTATATCTGCATCAAGATGCCTGTCTTTTTCTAGAGGAAAGATTTCTCATCATCCTGTTTATAAATCATTAAGCACGTTCATTGCATAATTAAGATGTTATTTCTTTTAAAAGCAAAAACCATTTGAAATCTCATTTATTCAATATATTTTATATAACAACTAAAAGATGATAATGACAATACTACAGTGGATTTGCTAATATAGTATTTTTATTATTCAAATTTAATTATATTACTAAAATGAATTACATGGGTGATTCCTAATGATTTTAAACATGGGAATGTTGTCTCTGCACTTGAAATAAAACAATAATTAAAAACAAATATAAGTATTAGGAAGCCTGAATAACTTTTCAAAAGCACTTCCTGGAGAGATGGATAGCTATTATCAAATATGTAATTGTGCCTGTTGATAAAAATATAAATTGGGAGTATTATGACATACCGAGATGTTCGCATTTTGATAGGATACTCTAGAAAATACACTAATTACAATAATAACAAAGCTTTTGCTGAGATACAGTGAAAGTTCCTAGCACAGTGCCTGGCACAATTAACTTTCTCACAATTAAATAAGGATATAAAATGTTAAGTTTCTGTTGCCTCTTGATGAATCGGAAGGTCAGGCAAAAATAGGCCTACATTCTTGATGGACAGCAAACTACTAAAGCCAGACAGAATAGGGTTGCCTTTTATGTGGGGCAAATTATCTCTAGTTCATGATACCCCCTGTGCAGCATGTTTAAAAACCAAACAATATTCTCATTTCCCTGAACTACACATTGCAATTCCATATACTCTCTCCCCCAACACATGTTCTAACCTACACTCATTCCAAACTCGCAATTCTCCAAATACCTTTTTCTTTCCAACATAAACATGTCTTTTGCTCACGCTGTCATTTCACCTGATAGAACCCCTCTTCTTTACCTGTAATTTTTTTTTTTACTGATTCTTGAAAGAACAGCTCAAGTATCCTTGCCTTCATGAAAATTATCTGACTCATTCAAAGCAAGGTGTTGATTGCTTTTAATTTACCAAGAACATAGTTTTGTTTTATATTATTGCATTGTTACACGACTTTAACACCTGTCCTTTCATACTAGTTACACGAGTGCATGGACCATATATTATTTATCTTTGAATACTCAACACTCAGTAAAGTGCCTGACATACATTAATACTCAAATCAATGCACTTTTGTCAAAATTAGTTTCACACTGAACAGTGATAAAGATTTGTTTTCTTTTCTTTTTGCATACTACCAGGTGATGTTGTTTAATTCCATTTATTTCTTATTCCATTTGAATTCCTATATTTAGGTGTATTGAGGTCCTATATCTAACTGCTTAAAAGTGAAACAAGGAAGTAATGGCTTAGCTTTGTAACTTTTGTGTTAATAGAGGAATATAATTTTCTTGTCTCATTTTATATTATTACTTGAACATCATAGTAACTGAAGGGTCAATAGTTAGAAAAAGTCAGATTGTGGACAGAACCAGGACTAGAACACAGGCTGCTTCTCATTTATTTCCCTGCCCCTTGTTTCATACAATGCCACCTCTACCTCTAAATGGACCTATGCATATCTACAGTGATTCATGTTACAGATGCCAGGGCTCATGAAATATCAGGGAAAATGGCCTACTTCACTGAAAATTGGCTACAAATGCATATTACCAAACAGTTATTTAAAACTAATAACCATATAAAAGCAAGTTATTTTAATCCAAACTATATCTATATCTATCTATCTATCTATATATATATATATATAAATCCTCCTAATAATTTAAATTATGTTTTGAAGCCCTGTTCACAAAAGGATAACTTGAAAAGTAAACAAATCTTTTTCTCATTCATAGCAAGTGTTCTAACTTTCTGGTATGTTTAAATCATAGAGATGTTTTCACTATATACATTTTTCACCTGAATATGAAGATAATGATGTTTACAATGTAAGTAAGATCTGAAATTTTCCACTATTTTTCCAGTGTTGTTGAAATAGTTGGTGCTGAGTAATGCATACTCCCAAGTGGTTTTCAGCTGAGGCCAGTGGCAAATTTCCCATGTCACTGTCTATGAGAAAGTAGTTTTCTAAATTAGTGATACTAAAAAGGGGGTTTCTCTGTTCAAGATGTGTAGGGTTTTAAGGTGATAATATCCACATCCTTGGTTTAATTATCCATATATTCAACTAGATAAATAATAAGATAGAAAGAGAGTGAAAGGGAAAGAAGGGAAATAGGAATTTGTATTTTGAAGATTTTCGTGTCTCCAATTTTAATGTGGGAAGGATGTAGATAACTAAAATGCAGCTATTGAAAAACATTTTATTTCGTTTTACTTTTTAATTTAATTTTATTTTACTATTTTGTTTTAATTTAATTTAATTTAATTTTATTTTATGTTTACATAGCTCTTAGAAAGTATCCCTCTTCCAGCATTTTAGCTAGCTAATTTTATTACACGGCTCAGAGATTATTAGTAACTGGTTTACATTTGTTATTTATCTCTGCATAATAGATTATCTCCAAATTCAATTGCAGCTTCAAACAATAAATATTTATTATCTCAGTTTCTGTGGCTCAGGACTTTGGGAGCAGCTCTTCTGGGTAGGGCGATTCTGTCTCAGGGTCTCTCTGAAGTTTTTTCAGCTGAATCTTCAGTCATCTGAAGACTAGGCTGGGGCTGGTGGATACACACTTCCAAGATGGCACCCGCACCTGGCTGGAGGAGGGCTTAGTTCCCCACCATGGGGACCTCTCCATAGGTGTACTTGAGTGTCCTCAAGTAAAGCAACATACTAGTTGGCTTCCCCCAGAGCAAGTGAGAAATAGAAAGAGAGAGAGCGCAAAGAAGTCTGCAGCCTCTTTGTGATCTATCCTCAGAAGTCACGTTTTCACTTCTGCTTAATTCTATTCATTGAAAATGAGTTACTAAGTTCAGTCCATGCTCTGAGGAAGGAAAACTAACCTCTACTTTTTGAGGGGAGAATGTTAAAGAATTTTTTGACATATTTTAAAAACTACCACACAGATCAAAATCACAGAGGGTCTATAAGGTAAAACAGAACAAAACTTGTTGTTGTACTTCACATGAAGTGCTTTTTTTAACTGAATCATGCTATTGTCTTATTGGGTGGGACATTTTTTCAGTACATCCTTGATATTCTTATAATATTAAGAGTACCACCTTCCTTATAGATGAGTGGAAATTCCAGAAAATTAATGGTAGAAATTTGGGAAAGGAAAGGAAGGCTTTGGTAAAGGGACATGGATGGTTGGAGAGATGTTAGGTTTATAGTTTGAAGACAACACTAGATATATGAAATATTGCTAGGATATTTTGGACATCCAGAAAGACTGTGTCAGTTTAGAGTAACAGTTCAGATTTGGGAAGACCAGATACCAGTGAGGTACATCTATTTTCATTATTTGCTTTTTCAGTGATAATAGTTAAGGACCAATTTACCTCTCTCTATGAATATTAACAATAACCCAGCCAGAAGCCTTATCTGAGTAGTTATTCAATTAGCTGTCCAAACAGATGGTTCTCCTTGCCTCTATTCCTTACCTTCGACTCTAGTTTGATAGCACTGCTATTTTCTTGATGCCAGGCTCCATAATGCAGGAGGCAGTATAGACGAGAGGTCCAAAGCATGAAATTTTAAATAAGATGGCTTAGGGTTAGATCCTAGATTTGGCTACTTACTAATTGTGTGCATGCAGGTTGTGAAGTAACTTATCCCCTCTGTTATAATTTGCTCATCTATAAAATGGAAATGATGATGTCAATAATAAAGCCTACCCCATGTAACTGTTGTGAGAGTTAAATAACACAGAAAAGGTGATTAGAAGCTTGATACATAGTAAGAATCATGCAGTTATGAAATATTATTTTCACTGACCAAATATCCTGTGACCTGAAGATTTATACACTATTCATTGAAGAAATGTTTAAACTTAAAATAATAATAACTTCAGCTAAAATTATTCATCAGTTATTATTCATCAGTATTATGAATGATAATAAACATTTTACAAGTTATATTTTATCCTCTCAACAACTCTATTACCTTTATTTATTTAAATGCAGAATTAATATTAGATGACTTTTCCAAGGTCACACAGATTCAAATGGTCAAAGCAGGGTATCTGTGTAAGGAATTGTGATATTATTTAGGGGACCTGCAGATATATCCAGAATATTCTATGAACATAAGAAAAATGACTTTTAGTAAGGCACTCATATCCAAGTGCCTAGCTCTGTGTCTAATTTTTATCTAACTGCCATGTTGACTAACTAGTGCATTTAGAACAAATGGGAAGCCTTTTTTTGGTTTCCCAGTGTGGTCCCAGTCATATTTTTCCCATTTTTAATTTTTATTACTTTTACCCACCACATTGCCAAAAATGATTTTAAATGGCTGCTCTGTTTCTTTAGTAGTCATATTGACAAATGAAATGAGAATGAGAGTGCAACAGAAAATGTTCTACTGCTAAATATAACCCTATCTATTTCAAAAGGGGAATTAGCTTGAAAATTATTTTTAATAACACTATGAAGCATACATTGCCAAAATTTATGACCAATGGAAACATTTTTAAAAAGCATATTTTGATATCCAGTATGTTTTCTTGCCATTGGCTTACATAGTTTATTAGTGTTAAAATAACTGACCTTAATTGTTTTAAAAAGTACCATCTCAAAGCAAATAAAATCAATTTTTTCAAAGTCCACTCAGAAACCACACTCTGAGTTGAAGATTTGCTTGCAGGAAATTCTTTTTGGGAAATAGCCATGGTCTCAACACCAAAGGGAGTAGAGGAAGCAGAATTGGGCAGTTGAAGGATGATTCAGTCACAATAAAAGCCTTGGCTAATCCAATGGGGAGCTCTGGAGCTGGGAAGGTCCTCAGGGTTGTTTCAAAATGAGATAAAGTGACTAGAAGACATTTGTACCCCCAATTGAACCATCACTGGATATGGACTGCCCCCAGGGAGGGAGGACAACTTTGGATATGGCAGTTCCCTTCATCTGAGAGCAAGTCTCATGAAATAATATCATCTACCTTGCAGAAGAATGAGGGCATCTTGTCAGTTTACCACAGCACATACAAAGAGACCACCATGCTGCACCACTTAGAGCCACTTGCTACACATTATAGATTCATCTCATCTTGAAACAGCTCTTCTAGAATTCTGGTTGATTTTTTTTTTTTTTTTTTTTTTTTTGCAAGGAAAGCTGTAAGAGGAATGTTACTGGATGATCCATAGACTTAACTTCTGCAGCTGGTCTCCTAAAGGCAGGTGATGCTCATCATGCTTCTTCTGTGCTATCCATTCTAGATTTGGTTCACCATCTACTGCTCTAAATGATCGCCTGGTGCTGTGACCCAGACCCTTATTCCTCAAGGGTCTGAGTCAGTGACATACTCAGACCATGGCTGCTTCACTTATACACATACTATCAAATATTGGACAAGGAAGTAGAAGAATACACCTCCAGGGATAAACCTAGGTACCAAATATAATCTTTCTTAACCTACTGTATAGCAGCAGCTCTACTGCCTCCTCATCGTTAGGGCCAGTTACCCCTTCCAGGATGGTGGCTCCTTTTCCTTGTTCTTTGCACAGGAGTCTGGAGTAACCAATAAAGAGTAGTTTAAAACGTTTTGGGAATCTTACTGTGTCCTCTGGTGACAGTGTTTTCTTTCTGGAAAACAACACCTCTAAATCCACAGAGACCAGCATTGGAAAAACAGGAAACAAAAAGTGGGTCACTGGGAGTGATGGTAAGCCAGGTTTCATAGATAGGATTTCATGCCCCATGAGCTTCAGCCTCTGGTGTTACACCTATGAATAAGTTACATTAGATGATAAAAGGAAATTAAGGTTGCAGATGGGATGGAATTAAGATTGCTAATCAGCTGACATTAAAATAGGGAGATTAGCCTTAATTATCCAGGTGGGCTCAAAGTAGTCACATGGCTTTTAAAACTGGAGAAGGAAAGTAGAATGGTATGTTAAAGAGATGTGATCATGGAGAATGGGGCACAAAAGATTAGAAGCCTGAGAACAACTTGATGCACCATGGTTGCTTTTGAATATGGAAGAAGAAAGCCACAGGCCAAAGAATGTGGGCGGCCCTTAGAAGTCAAGAACAGACCTAAGCTAACAGCCACAAAGGAAACAGGTTTTTACAACCATAAGAAATTGAATTCTGCGAATTTCCTAAGTAAGCAAGGAAATGGAGTATCCCCTGTGACTGGAAAGGAGCACAGTCTGTCAATACCTTAATTTTAGTTCTGCTAGATCCATTCCAGACTGTTGAGCCACAGAATTGTAAGAGCAAATATTTGTGTTGTTTTAAGCTGCTACATTTGTGGTATTTTGTCATGGCAGTAATAGCATTACTAATATGCAGGGCTGCTCCAACTTTCACCCCTAAAGTTATTATATTTGAAATTTTGGGGATACAGACCATGTAATGATCATTGAATTGAATGGCAACCCATGCTGGTGTTGCATGCTAGTAATGTATATTCTTTATCACTGCTCCCAAAGCCACTCTGTTCATGCTCCCATCATATCAGCACTAGGGAAGCTGAAGACTGGGGCTGGCTGATAACAAATGGCCAAATCATTATGAGTACTTGATTTTTAGTGCCTCCACCACTGTGGATGCTCAAAAGAAGGCATTAACAGGTGATACAAAGCTCTTAATTTACTGTCTGCAATCATAAGTGTATCCACACACCTCTTCCCTAGACCGTCCAGTCTTTCTCCAACAGAGACCAGCCATTTACCCCTGTCCATGAATCTATATTATAAACTTGGACTGTTTCTTTCCACACCTTTCATGAAGTCATTAAAAATGCAAAAATATTTACTTCAGATAGTTTTAAATGCTTTCATCATTATTAAAACAATGGGGTTTAATTGACTCAAAATTGAAGCAGTCAATGTATACAGAACAAAATATGTCACACACATCTGTAGTGTAAAGTACCATCATATGTATGGACTTTGCTTCATACAGTGGAATCTGAAATTAGTAATCCAACTAGATCAACCTTCTTTTTTATCTTTAACAGCAAATTCTTAAATAAGGACATCTAAAATCAGAGTGGTTCTCTTTTTTTGTTGTTGTGATAGTTAAGTATAGTCATCAAGGGCCAAGAATAACAGTTGATTATAGAGTTCCCCTGACCTCGAAATCTAGTCAGTTTCCTTTAAATGAAGGGTTTAAACTAAATAGGCTATAACTTATGTGGTGTTGTAAACTCTCCATCACTTACACCTCTTGCATTCAAGGTTAATATCATTGGAGAAAATTGTTTGAGAGGCAGCACTTTTGGCACCATAGCTCCTGGCTGTTTACAATCTCAAATGTAATAAGCTGGGGAACTGAAATTTATGAGTGCATATTTGTGGTGTGAGGAAAATGTGGGCAAAAGGTGAGGGTTAACAAATACAAGGTTAGAGGCAGCAAATTAGCCTGAGGAACAAGCATCTAGTATGTCTTTCTCTTCGCTTCTTTTCTCCTAACAGCTGCAACATCCTTTTCAATCAAATATCAGCCACAGTAACTTTCTCTACTGGTTAAAAAAAAAAAAAAGTGTCAATATACAGGGCCAATAACAACATTTTTAGTAGTGGAACCAGATCAGATTTAGTTGAGGAAACCATAGAGTTGTTTTTCTTGTCCTTCTTTCCTTTAAACTGGTTATATTTCTAGCAAGAAAGCTTTATTGATACTTGAAAGCCCACAAATATCTTACTTGGAAGCATAAACTTATCGCTCTCATAAACCCATTAAGAAATGCTTAATCCATAAATTCAAATATAATTAAAATCAGCTTTGGAAATTACTAAAACATAAAACTGGAGAATTTTTATTCCATCAACCAAAAATATGCATGTTTATGAAGTTTTGAATCTACCGACCCACGCAGAATAGAGGATCAATAAATAAATGTTGATTCATTTATGTAAAGTCCTGTTTCTTTGTGGAATGAAATATTCCACAAAAGGAAATTTCCTGTAAACTGATGTTTATATCTTTGGATGCCAATTTTAAACTTATTTGATATTTCCAAAACAAACCCCTATTTGATTAAGTAAATTAAATAGAATTTAATGTTTTCACTGAAGTGCTTTCTCTTTAAAGCAAGCACATTATACTTTTTGAGAAACTGTGTATCTTTTATCCAATAAGGACTTTTTCAGTGGTATTTTGCCTCCCTTCACCTCTATTCTCCCTTCCCTTGTGAATAGTTTGCCCGAGGTTATATAATTTGCAAACAGTAGAGTTCCGGAGTGGCATTTGATTCCAAACCCATGTTTTTAAACAATCTGCATCCCAGAGGCCAAGGAAAATTAAGTTTTCTATTTGTAGTCCTAGAGAGTTATCTACACTGTTACAACTAAAGTTTTTATTAACTTTAAATAAATAAAACAATTATATTTCCCTTTACTATAAATCCAGATGTACCAGAAACTTGTCTAAATCATTTTAGTTATAATCAACTTTTTTATTGGATTCTATGAGTCTAAACTTTCATTCTGTATTCCACAGTGCAGCTAGAGTAGTAAATCAGTTGCTTATAACTAAAAACCATTTAGTTGCTTCCCATTGCTCTGGCAAGGCAGTTCAAGATCTTCAACATGTCTACAATTCTGCATGGTGGGGTCCAGATTTTCTCTGAAGTTCCACCAAAATCATGACATTCCTTCTTGTCTCAGGATTTCATACATGCTATTCTTTCTGCCTGGAAGAGTTTCCAACCTCCTTTCCACCCACTACCTTCCTCCTGCTTTCCCATTTCACCAAACTACCTTTACTCTTTGTAATGCCTTAAGTCTTTTTTTAGGATTGCTTCTTTGATCACTCCTCTTTTTAAACTATCTTAATTACCTTTCATATGCCCTCTTAACTCTCTCTACATCCCTTTTGAATTAGATATCAAAATTGTTCAACATTTACAAACTTTTAGCATCCCTTTCTCCTCTACACTTAAACTTCAAAAAAATAGTCAACTTAATTACTCCCATTTTTGTTTCAGTGTCTAGTAAAATACTTGGCACATTGTTCATACTCCATATTATTAACCAGATGAAAAATAGAAATGATTTGGGAAGTTCTATAGCAATATTGCTTCAAATGCAATCCTCCAGTCTGCATTGTGGTTGTCTTCTGATACACGAAGTCATATCACCTGAGTTTTAATCCCCCCTCAATGGCTCACTAGCTATGTTTGGATGAAACATTGGACAGGTTGCTTAATTTCTCTGCTTTAGTTTTCTCATGGGTAAAATTGAAATAATAGTAGTTCTTATAAGGTTACTGTAAGAATCAATAGTTAATACATCTAAAACTATTATAATAGATAGTTAAAGCTATTAGAATAGTTAATACATCTAAAGCTACTAGAACAGTGCCAGGCACAGGTTAAGCACACAAAATATTAATTGTTAGTATCAGAGTCCTTCTATGTATGTGGAGAATCTGTTAATATACTATCATATCCTGCTAATGTTTTATATATCTTAATTTTAATTATATTACACTGAATGCACCCATTCTTGACAGTTATAAAAAGTAGAATCTTTACTAATTAAGAATTAAAATATGATTTCTGATAGGACTACTCGCCAAAGTAAAATTATAAGCTGTCAAGGAAATAATATAAGATTTTAGTCATTATTTCCCTAGAACCTAGCTGGTCCTTCTGGTTTGAAGTTGTGAGTTAATGGCTGATGCCGGTTTTTCTGACTGCAAAGTGATGGAATTGTATAGCCAAAGTGGGCCACAGATAGATATTTAAGAGAGGCATTTAAGAAGTTCATATTTAAGAAGTTCAAGCAGTTAGTAAAAATAAGAAAGACTTGTGGTAGACATGGGAGCCAAAAAATGTCAAGGAATTAAGGAACCACGAGGTATGAGAAAGAACAAAAATTCAGACCAAATGGGGAATTTAAAGGGTGAATGTTAGAGACTAGGTGCTGGTGTTTATCTGGAAAGGTTTGTTTTCTGCTGTACATTGACTAGATTTTTATAAAGTCCCATTTGAATCCTGAATACAGGGGGAAAGTAAAGCAGTCTTTACAAATAAACGAACATCAATTAAAATTTAAGACAAATAATAATCCATCTGTGTGATTCCAAGATAATTAGATGATGGATGTTGCATTAGGAAATAAAATTCAAATCTATTCTTTCTCAAAAATGACCTGTCCAAGCAGCTGAAATAATGACCTATGGAGACTCACTAAATAATTTGCTGCAACCAAAGTTCCCTCTGATCTAAACTTTTAGAAAGCATGCTCATCTGGTTTATTAATTGCAATTTCAGGACAATAAAGACAAACGGTTTACAGTCCCTCTCTCTAACAGGACTTCAAGTGATTACTTCAATATGGCGTTTTGTTAGGACAAAAATGTCTGAACTGAGAAGGTCTAAAGACACATCATGGAAATAACTACACATCTTGCTTGAAGGTTGTCCATGCAGCAAGCAGGACCTAGGTAAAATCAATATATACCATAGTGGACGGGCATTGTGTTCACTCTAGGAAATAAGACACCAGAGAGATAAGTGCCATGAGGAGGAAGTTTGAAACAGTAAGGGTACAGTGGAGAACAAGAAATAAGACTTTGAAACTAGAAGATTTAGCCAAGGAAGTGACAGCAATGAAGTAAATAGTCATTATTATCATTCAAATAATTGACTTCATTATTCAGGGATATTTTTATTGATTTAAGAAAATGTGTTCCTGCTTTAATGACCAGCACTGGATATAAGTTTAATAACAATTGTTATGGTATATAAAAATATAATCAGTGAATTATAAACAATGCACATATTTACTACATTTAACCCGTATCCAGTCTATGTGTCTATAATTAGCTTGTTAATAGACTAACAAAGCGCCTAATAAGAAAATACTATTTCCCTTTTGCTCCCCAAGGAGCTTCGCCTCTTCTTCTAGTGTATGTTTTCAATTCATGTTATTTCTCTTGTGACTCTGGATTCCTTCCTGAAGTTAAAGCTCAATCACTGTTTGCGGGAATCCTCCTACTTTGACTATAATGGCTCCAAATCAGCCCAGAAAGCATTGTGCTTCTAGTAACCTAGAATGATGAAGCTAACTGTTTTTATCTAAATCTGTGTATTTTATAAGCTTCAGAATATAGAACGATTGTGAATGATCTCACTAGTTTAGATAAGGGGAAAAATAGAAAAGAAAATCTTCAAGATTGACTGAAGCTTCAATAATTCAATTGAACAAATGTTTATGGGATGCCTTTAATAATTCTTGCCTTTCACTGATGCTGTTGAGCTTTTTGAGCTGAATACTGGTAAAAATCATTCAGTTAACTTTTTCAAACTTCATACGTAGGTTATAAGATAATTTTAGCTTATGCACACATGAAATGGGTGAAGAAGGCAGACATATTATTTATACACAATTTCTATTTGAACAATGGCTGTCCTACTTAGAAACTGTTAGGAGTTCAATTTTAGGGCAAGTAATAATGGCAAAGTTATAGGGTATTGAGAAATTTTCACAATATACAGTATAAGTTGTAGGCATAGTCTCGCATGTACTTATTCTGACCTTAGGAGAAACTCAGACTGCTTCAAATTGCTGAGAATAAATTATGCTCTTTGTATACAACTGGCCAGGCAGAAGGCAGGAGAGGGTATTCATCCTTACTCCAGCATAGCAACATTATTTAAAAAACAACAACAAAAAAAACCCTTAATGCTGAGGTTTCAAAGATTTCTTAAGATTGAAGGGTTGGAATCTTAGTACTGAAGAGTACACAGAGACTAAAAAGAACTCTGCACCCTGCGTTCTGGCAGATAATGAACTTGTATAGATACTTGTCATTTAAGAATAAGAATAAAACAGCATAAGATCTATTTAAATAGCTCAGATTTAAAAGAAGAAAATCTCTAAGAATAGAAAAAAATTCTTAAGAAAAATAAGAGTAAATTATTTTAAACTGTTCAGACATGCTAGTTGAAATAAAGTTATAATCAAACTGGGTAGGCTTTCCCATAAACAAGTCCATGGAAGAAAACCTCTCATATTTTGAAGGATGAGTATTTGGGTTGGTCTTAACCGATCTTGGCTTCAAATTCTTTTCCTGTAAAATGATGAAATTGAACTAGATGGCCTCTAAGATTTATGTCTAAAATTCTAGAGATTTCATGGCCGTCAGTAAGAGAGACTTTGCAAAAGGGATGTTGAGTAAATTATTTCAAGGGAAATAAAGAAGCAGATCAAAGAGACCACACCTAAAGTAAAACTGTCCAAAATTTAGGTAAAGGATTGTAAATAGAACATCCAAACCCTGATCCTAATCCTTAGCTTGGGGCAAAAGCCACTGTAAACAATTTAGATTCCAGATAAACCCTTTAGCTTTTCTTGATTCACTATGAAAATGTCATCTTTCCATTTGTAATTACATTTATTTGTTTGGCTACTTTCCATTAACTGTTTACTTGAGGATTTCCTTTCGATTTGTCATTTGATTAATGCTTATTGTTGTGGCCTGTTATTGCTTTCCAATATGAGCAGACATATTGAAATGAGATAACTTTTGAGATAGGTGACCTTAGTTAGTCTGAGTGGGAATGATGAGTTGAAGAGGGCTCATGGTAAAAAAATAAATCCTGAAAATCTACTTCCTCAACATTTCTTTGATATATGCAATTAAACTCTACTTCAAACAATGATTCTCCTGGAATACATATAAGACAGCTATAAGAATAACATAGGTGTGAATAAATGTTTCTTATTCATTTACTCTTGAATAAAAAGAATAAACTATAGGTTAGTTGGCAAGAGTATTTGCTTTACAATTAATTGATCTGGGTTCCTGTCTTGATGATGCCACTTATGAACTGTTTAGACACATTAGTGAGGTTAAAATTTCATTCAAGGTCTTGTCTATAAAATAAAGAGAATACATTTCAAAATATTCTGAAAATCGAAAGAGAAGAAGCAAGCAAAATACTAAGCATACTGCCTAGAAATTACGAGATAGTCAATGCTGGCTAACATACATGAATATCAATATTATTTTGAGGGAGTATTTTTATACACAGATGCTTAATCATTACCATTGGAAACATATGCACTAATTGTTTCTTTTTACTTGCAGTAAATATTTTCATTCAATCTTAAATTCATTTATTTCAATTTCTTAAAATTAAGACATTCACACCCCCCTGGGCGGTGGGAAGATGGGGGTGGTGGGAATTGACAAGGAGCTCTGTATGATTTCATGTTACATCTTTATTAAAATATAATTCATAAACCATAAAATTCACACTAGGAAATTGCATGATTAAATGTCTTTACTGTGCAATCATCACTGCTGTCTTATTATGGAAGATTTTTTACCACTCCAGGGAGAAACCCCATACCAATTTCCCATCCCCCTCTCTCCTTACCCCTAGGTAACCACTAATCTACTATCTATAGTCTCTATGTATTTGTCTATTCTGAACATTTCATATGAATTAAATCATACAATGTGTCTTTTTATGACTAGTTTCTTTCACTTAGCCTAATATTTGCAAATTTTATACATGTTGCAACATGTATTAGTATTTCATTCCTTTTTATGGCTACATAATATTTAATTGTATGGATATACCACATTTTTTTGTTCATTCGTCAGTTGGTGGCCATGTGGGTTTTTCTACCTTTGTGGCTATAATGAATAATGCTCCTATAAATATTCCTATACAGATTTTAAACTGATGTTGTTAATTCTCTTGGATAGACACCTAAGAGTGGATTTGCTGGCTCATATGGTAACTTTGTTTAGCCATTTGAGGAACTGCCACACTGTTTTTCAAAGTGTCTGCACCCTTTAAAAATCCCACCAGCAATGTATGATGGCTCTAATTTATCCACATCCTTGCCAAACACTCACCATCACTTATATTTTCTTTTATTTTTTATTGAAGTATAGTGGATGTTATATATATATATATATATATATATATATATATATATATATATATATATATTTTTTTTTTTTTTTTTTTTTTTTTTTTTAGTTTTTCTAGTGGGTGTGAAGTGATATCTTGAGTTTTTTATTTGAATTTCCCTAATGATTATCTTTTTATGTGCTTTGTTTTTTCAGTATATCTTATGAGAAATGTGTATTAATATCCTTAGCACACATTTAAATTGGGTGATTTGTCTTTTTATTGTATATATTAATATATTCTGCATATAAGTACATATTTTATATATTTATATATTATGCATATAAGTCCCTTAGATATATAACTTGCAAAACTTTTTTTGCAGTTTTGTGGGTTGAACTTTACTTTCTTATTTATGTTCATTAAAGCACAAAAGGTTGTAATTTTAATGAAGCCAGATTTCTTTTTTCTTTTGCTGCTTTTGGCTATTTTGGTGTTATATCTAAGAATCTGTTAACAAATCTGAGTCATGAAGATTTACCCCTATGTTTTTTTCTAATGGTGTTATAATTTTAGCTCTACAATATGGGCAATAATCCATTTTAATTTAACTTTTGCATATGGTGTGAGGAGGGGCTCAAGTGTATTCTTTGGCATCTAGACATCCAGTTGTCCTACCACCATTTATTGAAAAGACTGTTATTTCCTATTGAAATTCTTGCCTCACTGTTAAATCAGTTTACCATAAATGTAAAGGTATACGGTTGACCCTTGAACAATATAGGTTTGAACTGCATGGGGTGACTTATATACAGATTATTTTCAACAAATACCTACTACAATACTATATGATATGTTATTGGTTGAATCTGTGGAGACAGAACCACAGATATGAAGGGCCAATGATAGTTATCTGGGGATTTTTGACTGCACAGAGGGTTGGCACCCCTAATGCTTGCATTGTTCAAGGGTCAACTGTATAGGGCTTTAAATTATTTTCCCAAAGACCAGGAAATATCGGGTTTTTTTTAATTTCCTTGTTCCTTCTTTTACTCTAGTTTTAAAATATGTTCTTAAAAATTGCCTTTGGCATTAAAATTAACGTATTTTTTCTTCCACTGGTTCAAATCTGCTATTAAACCACTCTAATAAATGTTTTATTTTGGTTGTTGTAATTTTAACTCCATAATTCCTAATTTTTAAAACACAGCTTTCATCACTTTATTGATGTTCTCTATAACGGCAAGATATCTTTCTCATTTTTCTTTAATCCTTAGACATGGTTTCCTTTAGTCCTTTGAACATACTTAGAATTGCTGATTTAAAGCCTTTGCCCGGTATCTGGGCTTTCTTAGAAACAGTTTCTATTGACTATATTTTTTTTCTGTGTATGGGCAATATTTTCTTGTTTCATTGCATTTTCATATGTTTTTGTTGAAAATTGGATTTTAAATAATATGTGGCCACTCTGAAAATCAGGTTCTTTTTCCTACTCAGGATATTTTTGTTGCAGGTGGCTGTAATTGTTATTTGTTTAATTAATGACTTTCCTGGTCTAATTCTCTGAAGTCTGCATTCATGTATGGCTACTGAAATCTGTGTTCAATTAGTCTAGTAGTCAGCTATCATTGGACAGATACTTTGCATTAATTGTCTTGACCTAGTAAGTCTCTCAGGCTTTGCTGAGAAGTCTGTGTCCTGGCGGTAGGTCCTCAATGCTCTAGCAGTTTACATCTCTGCCTTAAGCTTAATGACCTGCTTGTGCAAAGCCTCAAGGCAGTCAGAGGTGAAACATTAGGGCCCTCTCATATCTCTTCTAGAAATGTCTACAGCTGTGCATTTTCTGTAGCCTTCTAGATTCCCACAAATACGTTGGAGCTTTTCCAAGACCCCTCATTCCCAGTTTTTCCTTTTAAGCATTTTGGTCACCCTCCTGTTAGCCCTAACTCTTGTTGCCACTTCAGTCAGCTATGATGTTAAACAATTTCTGCAGATTATTTTTGACGAATACCTTAGGGATAGAGCTGTTTGCACAGAGAGAGCTCTAAGTCAAATAAAATAAAGACAAACCCTGAAGTGCAATTATCAGGCTGCTACCAGCTGAGTCCAGATGGATCAACTAGTGATAATTCTCTGGGAACAGCACTTTGGGGAGGATCCCAACTCATTCTGACCCCTAACAGTGGCTGCTAGGATGCTGACTGTAGTTGTGAGGTTTTTGGTTGCAGTGTTATCATGGAGCTGAGGAAAAGAGCTTGGGAAGAGGGTACATCAAAACACCCAAAAGCTCAGTGTTCTTAGAGAGATTCAACTATTTTTACTGAATAAATGCTTATTTTTTTAAAAAAAAAAAACAAGTCTTTTGTTAACATCCAGAGACCTGAAAATGTTGATTTGGACAAAGTTTGTCAGTGTTCTCTTTACATTTATAGAAAGACAGTTTTTTGTTTTGTTTTGGTTTGGTTTGGTTTGGTTTTTGTTTTTGCAGTTCTTGATCCAGAGGTGACTCTCCATTATTGTTTCATTTTTAAAAACACTTTCATATATTACATAATCATAAAAAGCATGTGAAATAAGACAAGAATTAAGTTCACTATTTTACAAAAAAAAGAATATTAGGATGAAAGAATCTACTTGACACATATTTATCAAATAGGCAATGCCAAAAACTAAATCACATATCCTAGCTCTCCTCATGTTTATCCAAAATTGCATAAAAGCGTTACATACATTTTTCATTTTCTAATTTTAAAATTCCCAATACTCTAATAACTTCCTTGAATAGGCTACTTCATAAATAGGTGATCAAAATCTACCAACTATTTAGACATGAAAAATTTCAATCACTGTTCTTGTGATTAGACATTTACTTTATACTCATGTAACTCACAATTTTCCTTAGAGATTAGAGGCACGGTGTACTTTACTGACAGGATAAATTTTGCTCTTTAACATATGTTTATATTGGATTTTGGTTTTGACTTAAACTAAGATATATGTAGGATCTGTTGGTTTTCCAATATACTAAATTCCAAGTATCTATTCTTTCAAAAGACTACACAAGATCACTTAAACAGCCACTTCTGTGTCTAAATAGTTCAGACATTTTTCTCTTTGTTTCATTGACACTCCCATGTAGAGAATAAATGGGGAACAACCACTCAATGCCAATGTAGAATTTAAAGACAAGGATAATTCAGGCAGACACGTTTACTGCGTACATTCTGACTGACCTTGATGAAGTGCAAGTCATCACAAGTACAGAAAGGCAGATATTATGTATGTATCATCATAGGCGTAGGTATTTCTTTTTCTTATTGAATTCAACTGAAAAAAGCATAACAATTACATACAATGTAATTATATTAAAATTAGTTTTTCAAAGCACTTTTTGAAAGAAAGCAAAAGAAACCAACTCTGCCAAACTTCAGCAAAAGGAAATTATTAGCCCATATGATCAAAGGAAAAACAGAATTATCAAGCTTAGAAAAGGATAAGAACCTAAGATGTTGGTATGTTTTCCTGGCATGTGGTCTCACAGTATTTCCTGGCACAACAGCAATTTCTAAGCTCTATTGTCTTCCCATTCCTGTGGTCTCAACTCAATTTCAGATTTACATGTCGGCCTAGTTTGATATGTGTTATCACCCCTGTGGTCAGAGGATCAGGGTCCTATAAACTGATCATGCAGAGTTTCTCTCAGTGTCAATGAGATCAGGAGATGAAACTTTCTCTTCAAAATTTCTAGTCTAAAGAGAACAATTATTCTCTGGCCAGGGTCACAAAATCCTTTGATTCTTGTAAAGGATATAGTGAATGATAGGATGTGCTGAACACGCATTTTATCCAATGATGCAATCCAGACTGCTCCCTTTCCTTTCGTTCATGAATATTATGCCAAGAAACATCAGGGTTTTATGTACCATTCAGTGTAAATTAGCATTAATTAATGAAATGAAATGTTAAAATGGCTGGACCATTCAATGAGAGAATTGAATGCATGTTTTGTGGATATAGAATTCTTGATTGGTTCAGCTTGAACCACTGTATATTCAAAAACTATTCTAAAAATTGGGTTGTTCTGATTCTACAACTTCTCCACATCCCGCCCCTCTCTGCACTCCCATAAAAGTTGAGTTTGAATAATGGTTACCACAGACTCACAGCTTCCTCAGGCTAGAAAGATGCAGTGGGCATCATGAGTATCTGATGATTTCATGTCCTGGGGGTCTCCAAATATCAGAGATTATTGTTCAAGCTTTTTTGGATTCTTCTCAAACTAGTGCCCTTTTTTGGTATTTTTGTTTTGCATATTATATTTATTGTTAAAAACTCAACAACATTGTTATAATTATTACTTCCTAATCTGTCATCATTTTCCATTACAGCTTTGCTCCTACACAGCTGCTTTGGGTCATTATTGACAAATGTATTACACACATTACATATATTTGTTCCAGGCCCAATGATAACTTATATTTTATACCATTGCTTTTCAAATCGGTTAAGACAAAAAGGGAGTAAATATGTAATAATAGCATCCATTATAACTACATAATTAACTTTAGAATATTTTTCTCTTGATTACTTAACATTGTATTGCCTTCAAGAAACTTTCCTATAGTTTATACCTTATTTATCTTCTATTAAAAAAGAATAAGGCAAAATTTCCCCAACCACCTGAGTTTTCCCATCAGTGGGAACATTGTCCCAGGTGATATGGCATCTAGATTCATTGTTTCCTCACTATACATGGCTCCACTTAATTGAAATGTAAATTACTCTGCCTTTAACCACATATTAACCGAATACCCATTTTCTAATACCCCATGTCTCTGAGAGAACACAGTCCCACCAAAATAATTTATAGAACTTGTGTCGGAATCACTTAGATTTCATAATTAGAAACCACCAAAAAATTGAATATCAAACAAAGGAATCTCAATAGGAAGAGTGTGTGGATGTCTCTGTAGTTGATTGCCATTAGATGAGCCGGTACTAGCTCTCCTTAGTTTCTGTTTATATGTACATAATTTCTGAATTCTCAAGAAAGTCTGATTGGCCTATTTAATTTTGAATAGTTTTTATTTATTTTATTTGAGAGTCTTTATAAAAAATAGATGCAAGTACTTTGTCAGATACATATACCAGAACTAGTTTTTCCTAATCAGTATCTTGTCTATTCATTTTAATTGTTATTTTTGATGAATAGAAAATTTTAGTTTTAAAGAGACAAATTTACGGTTTTCCTTTATGGGTAATGTTTTTTTGTATCCTGTCCAATACATCTAAACCTATCCCAAGACTGCAAATGTACTAATCCTACATTTTCTTCTAGAGACTTTATGTCCTGGGCTTTTGTTTTTAGTCCTATGATACATCTTGCATTGATTTTTATAGTATGGAGTAAAATGGCTTCAAAATGGATCTTAAAAAGATGCTTGCACTATTCTTGTATCCTTTCTTTAGACTGATTTTTTTTTCAAAATCAAAATATTGACCATAAGATAAAAAATTGGCATTTTTAAACCCCATTTGTACTAGATCCCCTTCTCTTGATGCTCCTCCAGGGGTAAGGAGACTCTCCTTTCTTCCCTTGTCACTTTCTGAACTTTAGTTCACTTAAGTAGTATATTTTCAGCTCTCTAGTGTTTTGTTTGTTTAGAATTTTCTGTTGTGTTGTTGTTTCTATTAAGGAGAGACCTTATTTAAAAGAATTATTGCAAAGTTGATAAAAGAGATTACTGCAATAGGGAGAGGGACCTATTGCAATCAGGAGACTACTCTGACCAGAAGATCTGAAGCATCTCTTTAAAAATTATTTTTTACTGCTTTTACTGCTTCTCTTGTGTGTTCTAACAGTTTGAGAGATTACCTCTTGTGAAATCTAGATGCTTTCTAGAGATTTTAAGTGAAAGTGCATTTCCATATATATTGTTTTTCCTTACAGTGTCTTCCTGTATACTTTTATTTTTCTTATTTGGAGCCTGGAAAGATACACACACACACACACACACACACACATACACACACACACACACATATATATCTTTTAGTTTCTCTAGTATTATTTTACAGATTTAATTATTATAACCAAGTTTATATTTTCATTTACTACTTTAAGAAATAAAGTGCCATTGCATTTCATTTCACATACCTTCCTCAAATCATTTCAAACTCCCAAATGTTTTATTAAGCTTCAGAAATAGTTGCACTAAGACATTATATGTAATAATATTAAATGTCACAAAATTTATTTAAAACATTGTAATACTTTTGTTATTTAAATAATATCTCAAATTTTTTTAGCCTTTGTTCTATATTTTACTAAATCCAATACTCACTGCCACATTTTTTTATGTCATGGCTCCTCATTCCTGATAGATTGATTTTTAAGTTCTCTCTTAGATAGATGGAACAATGTTTAGCTGGATGTAATATTAAAAATTATTTTTTTAGGGTATATAGGTGACATATCTCTGATCCATTATGTTCAAGAATACTTTCTTTTTCAATATATTGCAGAAATAAGTCTACTCTTTTCTGGCATTGAATACTATGTGGGAAAAAAAAAAAAGTAAAAACAACTACCCACCATAAAAAGTCAGCTTTTTTTCCATCTTAGATACTTGCTCTTTCTCTCTGATGTCCAATAAAATCCATGATTTAATTACTAATTTTAAGTAACTTAATATATATTCTCAAATTGTTTGCAAGTTTTTACCTTTCTCTTTAATTTTTGTGTATATAGGAGTAAAGGATGAGCAAAGAGTTCGCAATAAAATCTATCTGTGCACATTTTGCAAAGTTTATATTACAGGCATACCTTGTTTTATTGAACTTTGCTTAATGTGATTTGCAGATACTGCATCCTTTACGAACTGAAAGTTTTTGGAAGCCCCCATTCAGCAAGTCTTTTGGCATTTTTCCAACAGCATTTGCTCACTTCATGTATCTGTGTCACATTTTGTTATTCTCACAACATTTCAAACTTTTTCATTGTTATATTTTATGGTGATCTGTGACCAGTTATCTTTGTTACTTTTGCAAAAAGATTTGGACTCGCTGAAGGCTCAGAGATAGGTAGCCGTTTTTAGCAATAAAGTATTTTTAATTAAGGTATATACATTGCATTTTAAGACACAATGCTATTGTAGACTTAATCAACTACAATGTAGTGTAAACATAACTTTTATATGTACTGCAAACCCCCAAAATTCCTGTGACTCATTTTATTGTGATACTTGCTTTATTGTGGTGGTCTGAAACCATTATCTCCAAGGTATGCCTGCATTAGGTTGCACCCTCTTACCTTGAGCAGTGATAGTAAATGCTTTGTTCCTTCTACTTATTTATGTAACATTTTTTTCCGATATTGACAGGTGTAAGTTTTATTTTTAATTCTATTCTCCCAGAAAACCTCAGTATCTGTTTCTTAGTTGATAAGTAAACTGCCACGTTAGTAAAAACTAAAACTAGAAAACACATATCAAAAATCTGTATATTTAATTTCATTTAAGAAATATGTGAAGTTTAGTATTTTGGCTATGATGGTTAGTATTTTTCAAACATTTGAAGTACATTTATATTCAAATTTTGAAGATCAAATGGGATTCCTTACAGGCTTATTACATTTTGCAAATAACAGCCTACACTGCATTTTGTTAAATGTCTCTCTTTTTTTCTTCAGATGCTCTAATTCTATCAAGTCAGCATTTTATTTCCAAAATCCAAATCAATTAGCATGGCACACAAAGCCCCTCAGCGCTTCCATGTAGTCTACCTATTTCTCTATATATCCAACAAAATTGATCTTTCCAAACAATCTGTACAAAACTAGGTTCAATTGTTCAAGAAACATATAAGATTCTATATTCTACCTTACTGCCTCCGTAAACATGACTCTTGCTACCTGGGTTTCTCATCTTTCTTCTCTCATCACAGAGACTCAAACTTGTCTTCAATGTCCAAGTCATATGCCATGTTCTACATCTGCATCATAGGGGAAATTGTCAGACCTATATATACCTAATGTATAAGTTGCAATTTTTATAAAGTATTTTAATTATTTGTTTGTACTTCCTGTTAGACTATCTGTTCCTGGAAATTAAGGGCTATGTCTTATTTGTCTTTGTTTTCTTAGTGCCTAGCCTAATATATTGCCTATACAGTTTTAGTATTTTTGAGTGTGTGAACCACAATAGTTTTATGGTTATACAGCTTATTTTCATTAATTATTGAACCACATTTTCACACTAATATTTTTTCACTAAGGATAATGAAACAAAGCAAAGACTTGCAATTTTTGAGACCTCAGTCAACTCAGTAATAACCTCTCAATACTTTCTATTTACCACAAATGCCTTCTCACTCTCCATTCTTGTTGAAAGATTTTTATATTTGTAGACACAAAATATGTCAAAAATATAGCTTAAATAAAAGGTACATGTTTGGAGATTTAGATAGAGGGGGATAACTATGGAAACTGTGTTGTATGAGTACAAATACTTTCATAACTGTAATAAGGCAATAACTTAGACCTTGACTATTCTGTCAAGTAAGTCAGGGCTAGTGGCCCAAGTTTTCGTTATGTGAAAAAGGCACATTACCCATGATAGAAGCTATGGGAGGCAAGAAGGTTACTAGCAATTAAGAAAGGGGCAAAAAAGTGTAAAAACTACAAGCTGAGCAATAAAATTTCAGTATGAAAAGAACAAGAACAAAATATTTATTGGCAACATTGGTATTTTAGCATATTTCTGACTCAAAGTTTTATATCTTATTACTCAGTAAAAGTTTCAATTTAAAAGGAACTCTAGTTGATCCAAAGAAAAGAGAAAATATTGATATTGTGCTACTGACATTGATAATTTTTTTAAATAAACAATTATAAAGTTTTCTTGACACTGGATCAAAAAGCCTGATGCTGAATTCTTCAAATTCTTAGCAGATATCCATCTCATGTCTTTAGTCAAATAGCTTATGTCTACTACCTGAGAAAAGGTAATTTGAAATGATTACTCTCCCAGAATTATAAATATTCACTTACATGGATGCAGAGTAAGACACATTGTTCTTCACAAAGAGAAAATTAGTGAAAATATTGATAATAAAATTATTAAAGTCACTCTACTCTCAAGTAAGTGGTGATTTCAGATGAGAAAAAAGAAAATGTATGGCCCATGAAACTCATCTTTTCATTATTTTTCTTGGCCATTTCCAGTAATGATCAAAGTATTTCTGTTACCAGATAACCGTCTCTCCTAACAACCTGTTTTATGATGCTAATTGTTTTTGAAATTAAATAATCATTCAAAATAATAGCGTTTTTCAATATTTTACCCATAATATTTTGCTCCTCTGGTAAAAGGCATTTTACCCTTCATTTCAGTTAAGATACTATTATTTCTTTCTTTATAATATCTAATTGTGTGATTTAATTTCCCATATATCTATTATTTTCCCTTATGACTTACAGAATAAACCTGTGGTCCTCATTCTGGTTCTAAAAGTTCTTAGAGACTGCTTACCAATCCTTAATTATAAAATGGATAGAAAATGTCATGGGATTAGTTATCTTTTCTGTCTTCTTTGTCACTATGTCCCCAGGTTCTAGAATATTGGATAGCACATGGTAAATATCTCTGGGATAACTAAATGAATGAAAACAGAGTGGAATGAATTATTTTCATTATAAATGTAGGAACAATTTAAGCTAGAGCCTCTTGTAAAAGGATCCTCATTTATTTTAAAATATTTAATAATCAGGAGCTTCAATGTGAATCACCTTCAAAGCCAGCAATTCAGCTTTTCTACACATACCCCTGCCAAAGATGTATAATAGCCATGCACCCTCAAAAGTAGTCTCTTCACTGCAACATCTTGCTCCTTTTAGTTGTTTTGCATTCATATAAAACTCCTTGGCAGCTGCTTCCCACTAGCTATCTATTTGACATTTGGCAGTGTATATATGTCAATGCTACTCTCTCACTTCGTCCCAGCTTACCCTAGCACAGGGAGATCAGCTCGGTGCTTTGTGACCACCTAGAGGGGTGGCATAGGGAGGGTGGGAGGGAGACACAAGAGGGAGGGGATATTGGGATATATGTATACATATAGCTGATTCACTTTATTGTACAGCAGAAACTAACACAACATTGTAAAGCAATTATACTCCAATAAAGATGTGAAAAAAAGCAAAAAAAAAAAAACTTCCTTGGCAGCAGCTTAGAGCCATCTGAGGACTTGAAATGTACACCTAAGTATCAAACAAGCTCTAGAAGCAACTTAGTGACATTTTCTTCTCACATCCTAGATGTTTTGATAATGCAGCCACCTTTTTCAGAGTTATGCCTTACGTTTCAAATGAGATTGACTTCACTGCTATTACTGAATTTCAAAATGCTTTCAGCAAAGCTATAAAATCTATTGTAATGCCAAACAATTAAAACATGTAGAGCTTTCTTCAAGTGTAAGAGTTATAATGTACTAGGCAAAAAAAAGTTCACTCCAAAACAAATTAATTTTCATTCTCTAGACCCCGTATGTAACTGAAATTGCTAAAGAACAGCATTTATAGTCTAAAGATCACTTTGCACAAAAGGTGATAAAATTAGTAATATTAAATGTCATTCAGTTTACATATGGATTTGGCATAAGAAATTGAACATTGACAAAAATTAAATGGCTGCTTTTTTTTTCTTAGCTCCTACTGGTCACAGAATGACCTGAAAATATTTCAAACTCTAAAAATTCAGTTGAATAGAGGTAATGGAGATAGGAAAACATAGGTTATAAATTCACAGAAAATTTTTATAGCTATCAATGAAGCTAATTAGACTTTTTGCTTCTACTGCTTTTTCTACTGATTTCAATTATCTTCAGGCAGATCCAATAACACACAAAGAGCCCTGTGGAAAAATAAACATCCCAAAATAGAAAGTGCATGAATGTACAACAAGACCTGTACAAAGATCACAGGGGACTATGCACCTGCCAAAGGGCTAGATACATCTGTAAAGTGGTGTTCATGTAATAACAAAGGCATGGGTAGCGGTGATGAATTCTCCCTAGGACAACTGACGTGAAGTTAATGGTAGGTGAGGAAAGACATTCATTCTTGGGGAGATTGGGAGAGCAGCAAGAGGGAGAAAGGCATCAGGTTGATTAATCAGTGGGATTAAAATTATATTGTTGAAAGCATTAAAGAAGTAGTTACATTGAAACAATTCTTGTCTTTATTATTTGTTAGTTCTGTGAGTTTAAGGAAATCATTTTTACCTAACAAGGTGATATTACTAAGTTAACATTTTCTTATAATGATTGGATCATTTAATAGATATAAAGTTCTTAGAATTACCTGGTCTATAGTTAATGCTTAATAAACATTTAATGATAATCGCTATTTAAGAATAAATGCTTTTCTTTTTGCTTGGAGCCATTCCTTTTCAATCAGGTAACTGTCCGAGGCTTACTGCCTCCCTGAAACATAATACCCATGACTTCTTGAAGTTTAAAATTTCTCTATCTCTCTCCTCAAAGTTATTTAGGACTCTGTCTTGATAAATGAGAGGAACTGTCGTAGGTATACTTGGGAGAGCATATTTTCTAAGTGGAAGCATGACTATGAAAAAAAAATTATATATATATATAATTATACATATAATATTTATACAATTATTTATATCTATATATTTGAAATCAAAATTTCTCATACTACAGGAGGCATATGGATAAATAGTGGGAGAATATAGTGGAAAAATATAATGGTGACAGATAGCACACAGGTGGACAAAATGAGAAACTAATCAGGAGATTAGTTCATTATATCAAGATGAAGCCATAGATTAGTGTATAGCAGGGATTAAAAAGAGAAGAAAATTACAAGAGAACCTGGAGATGTAAATTTGGAAATATTTAACTACAAGCAAACATATATGCCAAGTCAAATAGGAATCTTTGATGACGTTAAAGAATAACTGAAAGGAACCTTATTTAATTCTCTGATGATTAACTTTCTAATGGTACCTGTCACAGAAACCTCTGAATACATGTGGTAGATATCCAAATACCCGGATGAAAACCTGAATCCTACTTTCTTCAATCTATTTGCATTTCAGTATACCTTAAAGGCCAGGATATATCAAGTTTCCTTTTCTCTGGGCTAAATATTAAAACCTGTAGCTTAACTTTCCTACAGCAAGATAAGTAAAGAAAAGAAAAGGCTATTAGAAAACCATCAATATATTATACAGCCAATATATTGCTATTTTAATTGAAATGTATACATTTATTTTACATTGTGTTTAATTGATCCACAGAACTTGTGCATATCATTATGGCATGACATATTTTTCCATTTTGCATTACTGACAATACTAAAATTCACATCTAATTAACATATGCCATTTGAATCCTGAATTAAGATGATATCTGAAATATCACAGTTATACAGAGAAACGATGGTCATAGTTATGGTCCATGACAAATATAGTACTATGACAGCTTTGCCTTTAATTTAGAGAATCATTTAAAAATTCAAGAAATGCAAAATTATTTGAGTAATCATAGAAAAACTCCATTCCATACATTAACTTTTAAAAAATCCCTCCTATTCCTCATAGAGAAATTGACTTCACTGCACATGACAAAAGTAAAAATTATCAAACTCTTCAGATCATACCTTTCAGTTTTACCATTCTAGAATCCCTAGAGAACAGCCTAAGTTAGAAATAAGAGCATATTATCTTGTACAGCCGGAAGATATTTATACTTCCTCTCTGTGTCACATATCCACTATACCCAGGTGTCATATCAGGGCTTCAAGAGAGGGCAATGTTACTTGATGATTACCTGAGAATTCCCTTTATGTCTGAAGAGCTTGCAGAAAGAGTATTAGATTACCTGTTTTCACAAGCTTGAGGATACTTATACACTCTGTAAATATGAGAAACATTTGAGTCAGCATC
The DNA here is from genome assembly GCF_964341445.2 of Mesoplodon mirus. Taxonomy (NCBI): domain Eukaryota; kingdom Metazoa; phylum Chordata; class Mammalia; order Artiodactyla; family Ziphiidae; genus Mesoplodon; species Mesoplodon mirus. Next base: position 45,239,911 of record NC_138989.1, on the reverse strand, counting down.
AATCTCAGAATAAGAAATACCATTCTGAAAATATACTAAGTCCTCAGAAACCCAGTAAATTATACCAATCTCTGGTACAGTTTGTCTGTATTTGAGACTATTAAACCTTATATTTGATTTTGTCTAATCTAACAACTTGCTTTTATGCAATTAATTTATTAATATGCAACTTTTGTTCATGTTACATAAATATTTAAAATACTAATTTTGCATGATGTGGAAATAAGTACATATTTATGCATCCAAGTTATTTGTAAACCTACCTTTAAAGTTTGGATTACCATAAAGTCTGTTAACTATTTGCATTCATAGTTTTTTTCCTACTACTTTTATGCCTATCTATTTTCTTTTAATACATTAACATTTTAGATTTAATATTTATAAAATATTAATTACTTTAAATGAGTATTAAGAAGTGGTAAAATAATAGGGGGTTATGTGTATAAAGTTCTTATCTCAAATGGAGAAAACTGGTGTTCTATATTATGAAAGTTTACTGTACACAGACCCAGACCCTTACTGATACTTTAAAGCAGGTACTATAAGTTGGTCCTTAATTCAAATATATGTGGACCAAGGTTTAAATGCCTACATTTGTAATTAAAAGGTCTATAGGCCATGCTATGCCTTCATGAAGATGATAAAGCCTGTCCTTTATATGACCAAGGGTATCTCTTTAATTGCCTTACTATGAGGCTTCCAGATTAAATTATTTTTTTTTTAATGTTGGTTAATTAGACCCTATAGTGAAATACATATTCGCTTATGGAGACATCTTCTGAGCAGTCCATCCTGTGGATTAAGAATTAGGCAGTTGGGCTTCCCTGGTGGCGCAGTGGTTGAGAGTCCGCCTGCCGATGCAAAGGACACGGGTTCGTGCCCGAGTCCGGGAAGATCCCACATGCTGCGGAGTGGCTGGGCCCGTGATCCATGGCCGCTGAGCCTGCGCGGCCAGAGCCTGTGCTCCACAACAGGAGAGGCCACAACAGTGAGAGGCCCACGTACCGCAAAACAAAACAAAACAAAACAAAAAACATTATTCAGTAATAAGGCCATATGAGACTATAAAGTGTAGGTTTATTGATTGAAAACTAATTTTTAATTTTATTATGTTATCTTTGTAGGTTTTCCTCTCCTTCTCTTCAGTTTAAAATTGAAATAAAATGAAAACAATAAATAAATAGCAGTTTTACTGCCATTCAAATAGGATAAAGTATTAGCTGTACAGTTTATGTAATTTGGTGTTACATTGTTTCATAATGTATCACACAACCAGTTGTCTTTGTTGTAACTCTAAGAAACATTCCAAGGTGCTGGACCTCCACAGATAATTCTTTGTGATGGGTTTTACGTTTATCTGACTCCCAATGACAATGTTTATAACTCATGTCTCACTAATAAGGTGGATTTTTCAATAAAGTAGATCAAGTGAATGTCATTATTCATAATAAATCCATTACCATATGTGCCATTCCGAAAATTCTATATTTAGCCCTTATAATATGCAAGCAATATTTTAGTTTTCAAAAACTTTGTTAGTGTCTACGTGGCTGTCAGTGGGAAGATATTTGCCAGATATGTGAGCTATTGGATTTCCAATAGGATAAGTTTAAATATGCAGATCCATAATTTGGGATCTATAAATAAAATTAATATAAAATAAGTATATCAATAGCATCCTAAATTGAGAAATTGAAAAGTAGCCATAGATTTATAAAGCAAAATGGGTTGCTCTTGTTGGGAAAACATCATTTTGTGCCTGTAAATTATTCATATTAACTACCTAGATTGATCAAATATACCAAATGGTTTATGTACCACTATATGTACCACATATACCACTCTGGTTTATGTATGTTTAACAAAGCCAGAGAGTCTGTGAGAAATCTAGCCAGAAAATAAAATTCTGGTCATCATGAAATTGCTGTGTTAATGAACAAAAAGGCGGATAAGCTAGAGGCCACAATAAAAGCAAGGGCTAATATTTATTTAACAATTCCCTAAATTTCAGCACTCATAAATATACATTTGCTTAACTTTTGGGCTGCAAGTACTTACTGTTACATATTCATGCCAATTTTCATTGCGTAATGTAGTTAAAACACAAAGAATTTCCAGCATATCATCAGTGTCATGTATATGTCCCAAGCAGGAATTACAGGACCCCAAATACTACTATAATAAGCATATGCCATAATAAAGATATTCTGAATGACAAACCATTTCACTAAAAGGCAATGCTCTACCCCTCATAGTCCTTTGTACCTTTGGGTTATGTAGGATTCTAGCAGAGAGGGGTCATTGCCCCATCTTGTATCTCTTGCCCCAACTTCTACCCCAATGGAGTCAGCTTGCTTGCAGAGCCTTAAGTGTACTGTCGTATTTATATGAATACTTCCTTCTTCCACATATGTTGTTCTCTCTGCCTGAACCACTCTTATAAAACTTTTTCATCCAGTTCAGTCTTATTGTGCCTTCAGTACTCAGCAGAATCTGTGGCACATATGGAATTTGTTGTTTCCCTGATAACAATTTTTGTTTTTATCATTCTGCATACACCTCTCTCATGTAATTAATAGTAATGCATTTTAAATGATCGTTTATAATATATATTGTTCTGGATAAGCTCTCCAAAAGGAAGATTGCATGTCTGTATCTTCAATTCATTACTTTATTGAATAAGTGAATGAGTTTGTTATATACAATATAATCTTCTAGTGCTTTTCTTGATATCTTTGTTTAATATGAATCTATAGATACAGTTGTTCTTAATATTTTAATGCATATTTTTAAAAAATAATGCTCTATAATGATTAAAATTTTTAATTTTGGAGGCATTTACACTATTCTTATCACCATGCTAATAACTTTACCTGCTTTATGCAACGTATCCTGGAAACAATCCTTTAAGGTAGCTTCTGTTAATTATCTCCATGTTAGTGGTGATAAAAATGAAACAGTTTAAAACATTTTTTTAAATGTTTCAAAACTCAGAAGTAAGAGTTGAACTCAAATCCAGCTCTCTGTGAAAACAAAGGTGGTCTCTTAGCAACTATAAATTTAAGATTCCTTTCCCCATAAAATCTCACCTAGCTCTTCTAGGAAGTCTTTTGGAGGCCTGGTACTTATTCCACCATTTTTGATAGCCTGTGTTGTCACCCTTAATGGAGCTGGTGTTTGTGTCAAGACCTTTGACTCCAAAAGCTACAGACTTCGAGTTTCTAAGGTATCATTGCATTTTATAGAAAATTCAAAGCCCCAAAGCCAAGGTTCCTTCTATACAAAAGGAAATAAAATGTAGCCAGCATCCCTGACTCCATGTCACACTTCGCCATCTGGGACTAAAATGAGCTCTGCACAAATTCCAAGGTGAAGGCAGTTCCTCTAGATTCTAATTAGAGCTCTGTCTTCCGTAAGTCTCAGGCATGCTTCCAAGAAGCTGGATCAAGTGACAAATGTCTAAAAAAGAAAACAAACAACCTTTCCCTTATCTTATTATCCCAAACATATCCCTTCTCACTGTTTCCAAAACCCTTCTTGGAGATTGTCTCATATTAATTGACTTGATCAAATCTATCTTCTCTGTGAAATCTCACCAATTTACCAGTTATATCTGGCACTTCTACTTTTCACCAATGATTTACCAGCTCCTAAACTACTGTGGGTCACATTTTAGGTGCTCACTGAATATTTGTTGAACAAATAGATGAGTATATTTCTCAAACCGTATCTTAGTAATGACACAGCTTTTTTTCTAATTTTGTTCCAACCTGCCTGGACGCAACAAATACATTCTCAGAAAGTGATATATAGAAAGGGAAACACTGTATTTAGCTTCATTTAAATAAACTCACTTAAACAAAGGTCTCACTGAATTTTCCTAACTTCTGTACTTTATTTCCCATTGTTCATTCTGTTTAGAACACATTTCTAACTCTCTCTACCATATTATCTACTTCTGTAAAAATTTGACACATTTCATATGCCAGCTTTATTCTGGTGCATTCTCTGCCTTCCCAGAGGGGAACAAAAAATTCTTGAAAATCAATGTTGGCAATAATCAGCTTTGATTAGAGATAACTCAATCATTAGAACATTAGGGAGCATAGTAAATACTGTGAGTTGAATTGAACCAGAGCTACCAAGTGTTAAAACAAAAATCAGTGCATTTTTGATGATGATGGTGGGTAAGGTATGAGGAAATGGGGAGGATAAATTGAGAAATATGTTGTGGAAGTTTGGTAAGAAACCAAACTTCAGAAGTGACATTAAAGGCAATGGATGTCTGAAGGAGCCACTGGATTAGAGAGAGAGTGAGCTGGGGTCTAGGTAAAGCTAAGATCCCAGTGATAACTAACTAGAGTTCAGTGGTGGAAGCTTTGAAAGCTCTGAGCACAGCAGGGCAGTCAGACAAAAAGCTGAGTGTCACTTTAATATTAGTCTTAAAATCAACAATATGTTCTTTTCTTTGGGGATTGCTAGAATTTCAAAACTACCACCTGCTGCTAAAGTAAATTCAACAGTTTGTGGTCAAAATTCTCAGGATTAAGAAAAACTAATACTAGTCATTTAAGTTATATTAGGCCCTCTAGTTTTTTCAGGCATCTTTTTGGTTCCCAAAAGGATAAAACAACAACAATAAAAAATGCATATTTTGGAAGTTATTCAGTAACACCTGAACAAGTTGATCTAGTATTTTTTTTTTTACTTTTGCTTCTTAAATCCTAGAAATTAAGCTTTGTTTAGGTTTTAGCAACACATATTACTATATAAGAATATTAGTGCTTATACAATTATTTTTGTTGTACTTCTTTAATATTATAATTAGTGAAAATCAATATAAGGACACAGTGGATGGACTGTGCACTGAAACAATGGAGGCTAGATGTCTTCTTCCTTCACCCCTTGCAGGCTATTTCAATACCCCAATTTCTTTTTGTCTAAAAAATTCTGTCCTACCTCTAGATTCTTTTCTTCTTGAGAAGGTTGACAGACCCATATTTTAAAATGTCCTAAGAATCAGGTAAATCATCTTTTTAAAATTCTCCCTTAATTGAATAATAAGCCCACCACCAAAGATAGCTCAGGAGCTATTGAATGGCTCAATTCTTCATATTCATAAATTTGGAAACTATAAGGAAAACCTGTGAGGATATGCAACAATGATGCTAAATTTGAATATTTACTTAGCATAATCATCTCCCACATTTTTACAAATTAATGTTTGAAAGGTAGTAGGGAGTAGAATGTCACAGATTTGGAAGCACCTTACAATGTGATTTAGTCTAATTTTAAATATAAAGGGAGGTTTAAATCAAAACTTCTCCTTTCCCCTTTACTCTGATTTGTTTTAAGTCAATATATTCAATTCATTTTGAAATGTCACACAGAACTATATGTGTTTAGTTTATGTATATCAAGAGCCAAGAAGGCATAATATTAAAAAAGATTGAGATATTCCATGTTAGATCATTACTGAAGATTTCAGAAACCCTGTTACTGTTTCCTTAGGGAATAAGTAACAAATCATCCATATCCATTAATTAAGGCTCAAAAGCACATAACCTCTTACTGTGTTGTGAGTTAGTTTCCTACTGCTACTGTTACAGATTAGCATACAATTTAGTGGCTTAAAAGAATGCAAATGTATTATCTTGGAGTTCTGTAGGTTAAAATTGCAACACGGATATCACCAGGATAAAAACCAGTTGTCAGCAGAGGTGCTTTCCTCTCTGGAGATTCTAGGGGATAATCTGTTTCTTTACATTTTCCAGTTTCTAGAGGCATTCCTTGGCTATGACTCCCTTCCTCCATCTTCAAAGCCAGCAATATTGCATCTCTCTAACCAACCTTCTGTAGAAGGTTAGAAGCATCTCCTTCTAATTTTCTTCTGCTTCCCTCTTCCGTTTTTAATAATGTTTGTGATTATACTGTGCCCACCCAGATAATTCAGTATAATCTTATTTTAGTGTCAGCAACCTTAATTCCAGCGGCAATCTAAATTCCCGTTTGCCATGTAACATAACGTAGTCACACCTTCCAGGGATTAGGAACATCTTTGAGGGTGAGCATTATTCTGCCTGCCACGTTTTGTATATACTATTTTCCTCATTTTACCTGGAAATTAAACTGGAAGTTGGCGTCCAGATCATTATACATGTTAACCCCTTTAGGTTTCAACTGAGCATCTACTCTCTTCTCTTGAAATTAGATAGAACAAATCTTACCTTGAAAGTTATTTCCTCCTATCTTACCTCCCAATACTGCCTATGTTTCAATTGTGGACAAAAAGAACACCATGGTTCCTTTAAGTAAGAAATTAATGAAAGCAAAGCTTACAGGTATGTTATGAAAAGAGGCAGGGAATTCCTGATGGGCTTACTAAAATTTTCTGTGATGTAAGTCAGGTAATCTAGAAGGAAACTTTTCTGAGATTGTTTATGTCTTGTTGCAAGAATGTTATGGTTGTGATGTAAAAAAATATCTATATATCAAGGAAGCTTCCAAAGTAGAGTAGCATCATCTTTCTGGATGTAATTTGTGGAAAGTTCTTAAAAAGTGAGTTCCTTCTTTACATAAATTATGAACATAAATGTAATGTCTCTCAGAGCAGAAATAGAGTTGAAGGGTATTAGGTGGTCAGAAATACATGTACCTGAAACATATGATGCCTCCATTACCTCTTCCTGTTAGGATAAATTGTGCTGATTTATCCGTGTGAGTATGATATCTGATGATTAGTTTCAGGATTGGAAAGAATATAATAAATGCACTGAATTTTAAAAATAACAAAAATATCAAAAACTTACAATTATTATTGCTAGATGATGAATTTACAATTTCTAAAAATCCCTTCTAAGAATTCAAAATCTTGTTCAGTTGTTTTTTTTTTTTTTAAATCAGAATTACTCTAAAAACATTTTAAACACCTCATTCTTCCACCATCCTAACCCTGTCACTATTAATATGTACCCTGGTGCATGGGAGATGAGAGTGTGGGGTGTGGACATACTTTTAAAGAAGAATGTTTCAAACTGTTTTGACATAACAACAGTTAAGAACCATAGGTCTATTCATTTATACATAAATGTTTAATATATAGTGAAAAGTGTTGGGGGAGGAGCCAAAAAGAGGAGATTTAAGCAAGACTGTCTTAGCACCAATCAGATCTAACCTGACTCTTGGAGGATATAAATTGGAGGGGAAGAGCAAATTCAGTGCAGAGGAAATCACATGAACAAAGGCATAGAAAGAAAAACACAGTTGTGTGTTCTAGGAACTCAAGCAGTTCTGTACTGCACAGCAGGAACTGTGAGAATAGGGTTGAAAACGGTTGAGATAGGAAGCTATGAGCGATTAGACTACAGATGGTTTTATACACTAAATGCTACAAAACATGCTTTATTCAATTAACAATGGGAATCATTGATGAGTTTTAATACATGGAATTTGTATTGGTTATTATGTTGGCATCACTCTAAATAAATAATTTAAAAATGACCACACGCTGTCCCCACCATCTGAATCTCGGTAGTATCCAGTGTTTTTTTTTTTGTTGGACTGGGAATGGAAGTGTAGGATTTGAATATGTTTTTTAAATGATTTCAAGGAAATTCTTATATTAGACATAGTTGGAATCCCAGATATATTCATGTATAGTAATTATAGTAATCATAACAAATAACTGAAGATTTATCTGTGTGAGTATGATATCTGATGATAATTCATTCATTTAACTTTCATTCATTCAAACAACATATTTATTGGCATACATGTTTTCATATATATCCAAATATATATGTGCATATATATGTTCATTTGTTTTATACATATATATGTATGTATATGTGTGAGTGTGTTTGTATGTGTGTTGTTTCTGGAGATTCAGTGGTCAACAAAACAAATCTGTCCTGAACCTTTTGTGAGTGAGGAGAGGGAATTTTTTAAATCAGATGGTGAAAAAGTTCTTTGAAGCATAAAAAGTACAGGGATAAATTAGGATAGAACAGGGTAGGATAGGATAACATAGAATAGAATAAGATACAATAGGATAGGATATTTTAATGTTGTGTAAAGGATAAAATATAGAAGGGCAAGATCTGAAGCAAGAAACCATTTAAAAGTTTATTTTAATAATCAGGGTAAGAGATGTTGATACCTTGGACCAGAATATAGTGGTAGGAATGGTAAGAAATGATTTAATTAGATTCTATATGTTGAAGCCAAAGCTTACAGAATTTCCTGATGTTTAGATGCAGTGTTGGAGAGAAAGAGCTGTACAAGGTTGACTCCAAGGTATTCAACCTGAACAGTCAGAAATATGGAGTTGTAATTACTGAGGTGGAGAAGATTGTATGAAAATGAAATTTGTGGTGGGGTTTGTGTATCAAGAGTTCAGTTTTGAGCATATCAAGTTAGAATGTTTTTTACACATCCAAACGGTTTTGGATATAGAAGTTTGGAATTCAGAGGAAATAATGGGGCAAGACATAGGCATTTGGAAATTATTAGCATATAGAACAGGTATTGGTTTCCTTGTTGTTTTTATGATTAGATGAGATCAACTAAAGTGAAGGGGAAAAGGAGGTCAGAAAAATGGTCCCCTGGGGTGTTGAAGCCATTTTGAGACTAGGGAGAGGAGAAGAGGAAGCAAAGGAAACTGAGATGGATTAATTAGTGAAGGAGGAGGAAAATTGATGGAGTAGTGTCCCAAGAAGCAAAAAAAGGAAAAAACCTTTCAAATTATTGATTGGCTTTGTCAACTGCTGCTGATAAACCAAGTAAGATGAAAAATGACACTTGACGATTGGCTTTGGCAGCATGGAGCTCACTGATGATCCCCACAAGAGCTGTTTCAGTATCCTGTTGGATTCCAAGAAGCATGAGAAAACATTATCATTAAATTTGAACAATTATATTGAACACTTTGCTCTAATTGGTAGCAGAGAAAAAGACAGAATGGAAAGGGATGATAAGCAAAGAAAAACTAATTTTTAATGATGAGAAATATACCAGATGGAACTGATCTAGTATAGAGCGGAAACTGTCCATATACAGAAGGCTTTCTGGAGCAAGATTCTTAGGTGGAAAAGAGATCATGGAATCCAGTGAATGTGTGAAGGAATTGGATTTGGATAGAACTAAAAAATGTAATCCATTGTAGGGAAGGCAGAAATAAAAATGCAAATGGTTTAAAGTCATTGGGAGACAGCATTTGTCATTGTTATAATTACTTTTATATTTTAGTGAAATACCAACCCTGGTCATTGGTTGAATATTGGAGGGAAGGAGAAGTATTAGAGATTTGAGGTGAAGTTATAGAATAGTAACCTAGATAGTAAATAGATGAAGAAAATATGATAATAATAAACATAAAAGAAAGCTTAAAACAGAAACAAATTGAGTGCAAATTAGAGAATAAATTGTTATTCAGTTTTTTCTTTTCATTTCAAGTTTAACAGGTGTCTTTTTAATAAAAGTATTTTGACTTCTCATTTTTATTTGTTTAAGGGGTGAAACAGAAACCACATATACATGAATCCAGTATACTCAGAGGAAGAATGACAGGAAAGCAGCAAAATGGGATTTTAGGAAAATATAGAGAAAAATAACAAAACAGTGGATCAATGGCTGTGGTAAGAACAAAAAGAGGGAATACTGATAAATAAACTAGAGATGAACAAAAATGAAAAATAAGTAAGACAGTAGAAGATGTCTCATGCTATCTTCAAAGTTTAATATGAGGCATTAAAGAACTAAATAAGGCGTATAGAAGCAGAGAAAGCAAATCAAAAGCAGATGTGTTTGCCAAATAGTGTTAGAAACAGAAATTTAGAAATGTAACCATATAAAGAAACTAGAAATATTTTAGAGTAGAAAATTCTAGTGTATTAAAAGACAGTGTCTATTGGGACTGCACTTTCATTAAATTTTAATTTGTAAACTAATTTGCAGAAGAAAAGCATCTTAAAAATTTCATCTAAAACTCTCCAGGCCAGAATTTTTCAAATTTTGAAATGTTAATATGGGAACTATACTAAAAGACTGTAATGAGATTTACATTCATTCCTCCTTTGTCTAGAGCTTCAAAGACAGTGTTTTTGTTTTAAGAGGGAGAAAAGAGCTACAAAATGGTTCATGCCACTTTAGATAAGGATTTGTCATAAAGCAGCATTTCAAAAAGATTAGTATTTGAGAGCTTTTTGTATGGCAGATGTGGTATTTTGGACCAAAACCAAAATGGTTTTCTCATTCAGAATCATATAACATCTTTCCATTTATTCTAAGGGGGAAAAGCCAACTTAAAAAAATTAATAAACATTATAACATTACTACAGTACTCATGAGTGTCTTACACTATTTGTTTACCAATTTAGTGGCATCTGTAAATGTGAAACTTCTGAAAATATATAAACAAATTGGTTATGATTACTACATATTATTTTTCATAATTATTCTGCATTCAGCCACATTACTTGAATTCTTATTATTCTAATTGTATTTCAGTTGGTTCTTTATTATTAATTTAGGTAAACAACATTTTCTTCTCTTTTTGAATATTCATGATCATATTTCCACTCCAATATTTATTGCAATGATATGAACATTTTAAGAAATAGTAAATACAGTGGTTTACATTTTCTTTACCTTAATTTAAATAAAAATATTTGTGTGTATATATGGATGCATATATATGTATTCATATATGTATTCATTGAATATATTCATATGTATTCAATTTACATGTATTATATGCATACATATAATATATATAAATTATGTAAACCTAAATGAATATGTGTGTGTGTACAGCTTCAAGCTAATGAAGCTAAGCAATGCAAAGGAGGCATTTTGAAAAAGTTCTTATTTATTAATAATTGTTATTTTTTAAACTGGATTGACATTTTGATGTATTGAAATGCTCAAATATCTAATTTCTTTCACTTCATGCATTGATGAAATACATTGTTTTATTTTATAATATTAACATCTCATATTCTTTTAAAAAGCACAAAATATCACTAGAAAGTAGGTATTTTCATCATTTATTTATCATATTTTTGTTTCTGGTTCATAAGAGATCTATATAATAAAGTCTGAAGATGTGATTTTTTTCTTATCACTTGGGAATTTTATACAATAAAGAAATTTCCCCTATGTGTAAAATAACAGTGCTATCGTGTGACTTGAAGCTCTTTGGAGGATAATTCCTTAATCAGTTTACTGACTTCTTTCCTGATTTTTGTGTATCCACGTTTTTCCCTTTTTTGAATTCATCTGTGGTATCTATATTTTCCCAAGGTATATCAGTTGTGAGATTTTTAATGAATTAGCATAAAGTTCTACATAGAGCATAATTACAATTTTTAACTTTGTATCTGTGTTTTTTAAAATTTTAATACTTCTGATAAACTTTGAATAAGGTATATGTGTTGAAATATAAATTATTTACAAGATGTTTATGCATAAGAACTTATATATTTATATGAATATGTAAGTATATGATTATATATTTAGTTATGTAATTCAACACTTGAATATAAACATATTATATATACCCATATTTAAATTAAACAATGAAGCAAAATAGCTCTGAAATAGAATTATATGTGATATCATACACTCAGATCTCACTTAACAGGTTGACTTTGTCTATAAAACAAGGATCATTTATTGAGCACTGATGTAGACTTTCCTTAAAGAATATTGATACCAAAGATATCTTAAGGCAAAATAAGAGTTTTCTGAATTTTATATCATCTAAAAATATTTCCAAGTGATGATTATATAAATTCTTAGGAATACTTGAACTATCTCTTGGACAATGGGTTTATACAAGGCTAAATGCATTAACTAAAAATTGTCCCCTCAGAGAAAATTACTTCAACCAAAAGGGCAATATTTTGTTAATCTCATTTATCTTCACAATTCTAAAATTTTAAATGGCAGTACCTGGAATAAATGTAGGAATATTCACAAATCAATCTCTAAGCAAGAAGCCATGATAGTGGCTTCATAGTAACCCCCTGTTAATAACTACTAAGAATTAATTAGGAATGTCTGTAAAGCAAGGAATCTGTTAATTCAGAACAGACTTTTAAAAAATTACACTCTACTACATTCTGACAGAATAACTATATAACTAACAATCTAGGGTTAATTTTACTTGAATTTCAGTTTCCTCAATGGAAAATTAAAATGTGAGTTTTTAGTCTTAGCATCTCTATGTTGACTTTATGCTATTGCTCATATTTCCAAATAATTACCAACCTGAGTTTTTATGTAATGCCATCTGGACCTAATGACTAGATAGTAAACATAACAAACTAGATGACAGGGGAGATGTTATTTTTAAGAAGAGACTAGTGAAATTCAAAATTTGGCCTGATAATCTGTTGGCATAGGGTTCCTACATGTCTTATATCTATGGAATTTTCAGTAGTTGGAAGTCATATCTTCTTCAATAGAAGGTTGATACAATACAAAGATAAATTGAATTTTGGAATATAGTCATGAACACCTACTAGTATGCACCAGACAGAGGCATTACTTTTATTTTGTATAACTTTATTTCCATCAGTTGCATACTTATGAAAGTCATCATAAATGTCATTGTTAAACATTTGATTTAGCCCCAAAATTCACAGTAAGACAATAGTATAGGGCTATTCTGGGAAATAAGAAACTCAATAAACAACTGTATAATTAGTTTGTAGGTCCTTGTTCAAGGTAAAGTTTTTTTGTTCTCAGTATCTTTATTACTAAATGGGTATGTATAATGAAGAATCATTAAGAATTTTTACTTCCAAGTTCTAAATGTTGAACAGTCTTTGAACCATAGCCTATTTGATATGTTAATAAATGAAATGACTCCCATTAATTTTCATAACTCTTGCTACTTAAAATGAGGTGTGTGGATGCAAATAAGTAAAAAAGTTTCTATGATCATAAGCCAATGGTGAATTAGTGGATTGTGTACTAAAATTAATTGAAACAATTGATTATATTTCTGGAAATTATAAAACAGTTTAGAGCCTCACTCTCAACTTACATTAAAATAAATTTAAAATGGAATAAAAAACTTCAATGAAAAAATATAGCTATAAAATTATTAGACAATACAAAACAACTATAAGAGGAAACAGTTATTTAGAGCTTACTCTGTGATAGGTGAGAGCTGAGTGAAAGAATTACAGAATTCTGTGAGCTGGTGAACATCATGTTGGTTGCCTGACGTGGGTTTCTCATGAGCAGTAAGTAGATTTTATAGATCTTTACACTATAAAAATTGACAACTGCACAAATCAAGGGTTTCTTTATTTTTTCTGCAAAGAGCTGGTTATTAAACATTTACTGGCATACCACTCTGTGTAACTCTTTACAATAAGCTTGATAACTAATTTGTTAGGGATTACAGATGAGGAAACTTAAGAACATAAACTGGAAGTGAATTGATATCTGACTAGACATCTATTTTTGAAAATTAAAACCACAAATGAAAGTACAAAGGTGGTATTGGTATATTGTACTACATAAAAGAGATGACAGATAAAAATTATTATTTTGTATGGTAAAGAGCTCAAGCAGATTATGAGATTAGCACTCTAATAAAAATCCAAGTACAGGGAATATAAAAGCAAGACAAAGAGAAGGAATATGCAAGATCAAAATATAGGAATCAAAACATTTACTGAATGGCCGCTGAGCCTGCGCGTCCGGAGCCTGTGCTCCGCAATGGGAGAGGCCATAACAGTGAGAGGCCCGCGTACCGAAAAAAAAAAAAAAAAACACATTTACTGAATGTATAAGATTCTAGTTTTTCTCTTAAATTGGCAACAGAATATAAAATCTAAATATTCTACAAGACATCAAGTGTATAGAGAACACTCACACGCACAGATACCCCATTGGTGAAGCCCAGCGTTGCTGGTAAACAAATATTGGTAAGCAAATATTTGTGCAAAACAAGAAGGGAGCTAATATATATCCATCCACTTTTACAAACATACAAGTTTTGGAAGGATGTACAGGAAACTAGTAGCAGTGATAACCTACTCTCTGGGGATATCATGGGAATCACCGAAGATAGGAAGCAGTGCGAATAGAGAATCCTCACTTTATACAATTTTGATTTTACTTTAAAACCATATGAATGTATTTTCTAATCAAATATTAATTAAATTTATAAAGTTAAAAAGAAATATAAATTATACAACATGTGATGTAGATTGTTTTGTAAATTTTATGCAAATATGCATGCATAGAATGAAGAGTCAAAAAAAATTTTTAGCATTTATCTTTGGTTGGTTTTAGTTTCATATTGACTTTGCTGTATTTTCCAAATATTCTGAAAGATAAAATTTGATAATCAGAACAAAATACATACTGTGGATGTAGGATAGTTATAGGTTTGGGAGGTTCATAAACTCCTTTGACAGAGGTAGGAGAATATGGCATTTTGAATATTTCACAAAACCTCACAGGGTAAAACACAAACACACACACACACACACACATACATAGCATATGGGAATGTTTTTATTACTTAAGGAAATTGAATGCATAAGATTTCCTTGATTTGCAAATGTCGGGAACAGCTGCTTCAGTACTGAAAATATGCATGGTTCACAAACGATTTTGTGTGTATGAAAAATTATCTGAGTTGCTCATTGACATGCAGATCCCAGAACTCCATTCCCTACAGATACTTCTTCAATTACACAGGGTTTTAGATGGCATGGTCAGAGGTACCCAGATCACATTTTCACGCTGGCTTGGAACTGTATTTTCCCTGAATCTAACGTGTTAAGAATGTATTCAAGTACTGTCAAGGTTGAAATGGGTAGCACGAAGGTGTTCATCTTTATATAGGAAATGGCTCACATTCCTCATTTTACAAATTGTAACAACAAATAAGAAAGCAACTGTTTTATAAATCCTCAAATGTAAAGTATTTTCTGTATCCTGGAAGGTTGTGAATGTCAGAATGAAATAAAAGATACATGTTACACTATTGATCCATAAATTGTTACATTACTTATCAATAAATCGTGAAATTAACTATGACCCTTCTGTGATTTCTCCTTAATTATACAGATCACAGAAGAAAATGATAGATATTAATACAAATATTCATGTCAAAACTGAGCAATAAATATATGTGTAGAAGTACAGTTTAAACTAGATATTTGATGAAACAAATGAAAAGCGATCATGAATTCGTAATGGCCATGAGACTGACCTTCTGCTTAAAAAAAAAAATCACAGTTTGGATAAGCATTCTACTCAGGATAAAAACATTATGATGACTAGAGAGATAGCTCTCTTTCATAACTTTATTTCATAAGACAGTAAACAGAAAGGGTAAAAAAAGTAAGAGCCTGGTAAAGCCAGAGAAAGAAGCTAAGAAATCCATGACACTTTGGAAAATACTCTGGAGTAAAACTCTGTGGTTGGGGAGCCAATTATAAACTAGAACAAAGGAATTGCTCCACAAAGGAGCTACTAACAGAACTGTCACCCAGAAACTGAGATCCAGGAGATAGATTATCCATGAGGAAAACTTCATAACTGTATGGAATATTTCTGAGAGATAGAGAAAAGAAAATCAAGGAGAGGCAGCAGGAGACTGACCATGAATGCTGATACATAAATATATTTTGAAATATTGAAACAAGTAGCAGACATTGTATCATCTCACCTCTGTGCTATGTGTATAAATAGATTTGCATATATGTGTAAGACTTAGGTTATTTTATTTCATTTTGCTTTAGTTTTTTAGACCTTGTTTTTTTTAATTTATAATTTTGTTTTACATTATGTAAAATATTTTATATTTCCCAAGTTAAATCTACACAATAGTCTATATTCAGAGAAATTTACCCTTTCTTTCTCCCTAGGAATATGCTGCTTACAATTCAGTTCCTGGTTCCTGGGTTGGGGAGTGACAGGTATGTGACCTTTTAATTTCTGTGATGTCTGATGCAAAAAGTTGGAAATGATGACAAACTGTATCTCAAATATACTTTTCTCTAACTACTAAATTTATAGTAAATGATAGCAAATTTCTTTCAGGTGCTTATTGTATTCCATTACATGTGCAACATTATTATCCGTTTCAATCCTCATTACAGCCTGGTAATAAAATAATTATGTTTTTGCAAACAAGAAACTAAGGGATCTTAATTTTCTAAGATACTAACAATATTAGAATTTGAACTTGAATTTAGTGCTATCTAACAAGGAAACTGAAGAATACTGTGACTGGCTGCATTGAGAAACAGGTAGCACAAAGAAAAAGATACATTAATAAGCAAAGTATTTAATTAGTGAAGAAAAAGAATAAGGAAATTCCTATTGTCAAATTATTATGACAGAATTGAGTCATATTTTAAGGTAAAGTCAATGAGGTGGTGTATTTATGTATATAACAGCAACCAAAAATGTGAAGAAAAAATTACTATGAGGCAATGTACAAGAAATGGTACAGGTGAAGAGCAAACATGAAAGGTTTCAGAAACTGCATCTTTGTTATTTTTTGTCACATAATTATGAAAAGAGAACTCTGTTTTACAATGGTGCATTTGCACAGGTTGATCTAGTCTCCTCTTACCACACATGCAATGGTAACAGGACAAAATTTAATTATTAATATTTTGTCATATTTCCTCTTCTTTGGTAACCTCTGTCACTTAGATGTTTCGTCACCTTAGTTGTCTATATCTATTAGTTTCCAATTAATTATTCAGAATTCTTTGTCTTTTTCCATTGTCTTGTATGTTTTCTTTCTTACGTATGTTTTCTATATACACGATTGTGTTTTTAACAGTATTTATTATTCTCCTTTCTGCTACTTAAAATATATTTTACTTTTAATTCCATTCTTGAGGTTATCAGATACTTCTCAGTCTCTTGTTTTACACTTTGCTCTTTGTTTTTCCACTCAGGGTACTGGTTTGTTTTCAAAGCAGGAGTGAGGGAGCGTGCGCATGCCTGTGTGTGTGTGTGTGTGCGTGTGTGCTTATGTAAAATGGCCCTTTCGTATTAAAAAAAATATTGAGTAGGTATGCATTGGCACCACATTAATCCATTTCTAATAAAAATTGCTCTCTTTCTAGGTTCATTATTCATGCCAACTCTTTAATAAGAATTATAGGGTAGGAGTAGCTAAGGAGTCTATGAGGGATATAACAGTTTGAAATTCAGTATAATATCCTACAATACTTTTTCTTAACATATATTTTGTCACTGTGCTCTCAGCAGTCTGGATTTCTCACTCTTGAGTGATCAGAAGACTTTTATAACTTTGCATGAAGCTATGTAGACTATAAATTGTTCATATTATGATAGTGTCCATATATTTTCTCCTGGCTGGATCAGTAGCCCTTTATGTAATTGCTGCCCTCCAGCTCTCAATCTCTCCACCAACTCCCCACAAATTGCTCTTTTAAAAACTGGTAATGCACTTGTAGGGTCACATTCACCACCATCTTTTCTAACTCTCCACCATTTTTAAATTAAAAGTTGCTTACTTACTTACTTTATTTATTTATTTTGCTTAACTAATGTGGTTACATATGTACAGTATTCATATTTTTCAGTGATATTTATATTTCCTCTTTTCTAAAATGATCATTAGTTTTCTTGGTACGTTACTGATATCTGTAAATTTCTTAGCATATTTGCTATATAAATCTGTCATAAATATTATGGATCATCCCCATTTCATCATTTGCCTTTTACTTTTTGTGGTTTTCTTTTTATTTTATATATATATATATGTAAAGTGTTAGAAGTTTATGAAATCAAATATAGCAATATATTAGTTTCCTCTGTTGTCATTATGCTTAGGAAAGAACTTTTCATCCTGAAATGCAAAAATTATTTATTCTATTTACTTTTACTTTTTAAAAATTTACTTTTTTTCTTTTTCTTTTTTTTACAGCAGAATGAGTTTATTTATTTTTTTATTTATTTTTTACATCTTTATTGGAGTATAATTGCTTTACAATGGTGTGTTAGTTTCTGCTTTATACCAAAGTGAATCAGTTATACATATGTTCCCATATCTCTTCCCGCTTGCATCTCCCTCCCTCCCACCCTCCCTATCCCACCCCTCTAGGTGGTCACAAAGCTCTGAGCTGATCTCCCTGTGCTATGTGGCTGCTGCACACTAGCTATCTATTTTACGTTTGGTAGTGTATATATGTCCATGCACTCTCTCACTTTGTCACAGCTTACCCTTCCCCCTCCCCATATCCTCAAGTCCATTCTCTAGTAGGTCTGTGTCTTTATTCCTGTCTTACCCCTAGGTTCTTCATGACATTTTTTTTTCTTAAATTCCATATATATGTGTTAGCATATGGTATTTGTCTTTCCCTTTCTGACTTACTTCACTCTGTATGACAGACTCTAGGTCTATCCACGTCATTACAAATAGCTCAATTTCATTTCTTTTTATGGCTGAGTAATATTCCATTGTATATATGTGCCACATCTTCTTTATCCATTCATCCAATGATGGACACTTAGGTTGTTTCCATCTCCTGGCTATTGTAAATAGAGCTGCAATGAACATTTTGGTACATGACTCTTTTTGAATTATGGTTTCTTCAGGGTATATGCCCAGGAGTCGGATTGCTGGGTCGTATGGTAGTTCTATTTGTAGTTTTTAAAGGAACCTCCATACTGTTCTCCATAGTGGCTGTACCAATTCACATTCCCACCAGCAGTGCAAGAGTGTTCCCTTTTCTCCACACCCTCTCCAGCATTTATTGTTTCTAGATTTTTTGATGATGACCATTCTGACTGGTGTGAGATGATATCTCATTGTAGTTTTGATTTGCATTTCTCTAATGATTAATGATGTTGAGCATTCTTTCATGTGTTTGTTGGCAATCTGTATATCTTCTTTGGAGAAATGTCTATTTAGGTCTTCTGCCCATTTTTGGATTGGGTTGTTTGTTTTTTGCTATTGAGCTGCATGAGCTGCTTGTAAATTTTGGAGATTAATCCTTTGTCAGTTGCTTCATTTGCAAATATTTTCTCCCATTCTGAGGGTTGTCTTTTGGTCTTGTTTATGGTTTCCTTTGCTGTGCAAAAGCTTTGAAGTTTCATTAGGTCCCATTTGTTTATTTTTGTTTTTATTTCCATTTCTCTAGGAGATGGGTCAAAAAGGATCTTGCTGTGATTTATGTAATAGAGTGTTCTGCCTATGTTTTCCTCTAAGAGTTTGATAGCTTCTGACCTTACATTTAAGTTTTTAATCCATTTTGAGCTTATTTTTGTGTATGGTGTTAGGGAATGATCTAATCTCATACTTTTACATGTCCCTATCCAGTTTTCCCAGCACCACTTATTGAAGAGGCTGTCCTTTCTCCACTGTACATTCCTGCCTCCTTTATCAAAGATAAGGTGACCATATGTGCTTCGGTTTATCTCTGGGCTTTCTATCCTGTTCCATTGATCTATCTTTCTGTTTTTGTGCCAGTACCATACTGTCTTGTTTACTGTAGCTTTGTAGTACAGTCTGAAGTCAGGGAGCCTGATTCCTCCAGCTCCGTTTTTCGTTCTCAAGATTGCTTTGGCTATTCGGGGTCTTTTGTGTTTCCATACAAATTGTGATTTTTTTTCTTCTAGTTCTGTGAAAAATGCCAGTGGTAGTTTGATAGGGATTGCATTGAATCTGTAGATTGCTTTGGGTAGTAGAGTCATTTTCACAATGTTGATTCTTCCAATCCAAGAACATGGTATATCTCTCCATCTATTTGTATCATCTTTAATTTCTTTCATCAGTGTCTTATAATTTTCTGCATAAAGGTCTTTTGTCTCCTTAGGTAGGTTTATTCCTAGATATTTTATTCTTTTTGTTTCAGTGGTAAATGGGAGTGTTTTCTTGATTTCACTTTCAGATTTTTCATCATTAGTATATAGGAATGCCAGAAATTTCTGTGCATTAATTTTGTATCCTGCTACTTTACGACATTCATTGATAAGCTCTAGTAGTTTTCTGGTAGCATCTTTAGGATTCTCTGTGTATAGTATCATGTCATCTGCAAACAGTGACAGCTTTACTTCTTCTTTTCCAATTTGGATTCCTTTTATTTCCTTTTCTTCTCTGATTGCTGTGGCTAAAACTTCCAAAACTTTGTTGAATAAGAGTGGTGAGAATGGGCAACCTTGTCTTTTTCCTGATCTTAGTGGAAATGCTTTCAGTTTTTCACCATTGAGGACGATATTGGCTGTGGTTTGTCATATATTGTCTTTATTATGTTGAGGGAAGTTCCCTCTATGCCTATTTTCTGCAGGGTTTTTATCATAAATGGGTGTTGAATTTTGTCGAAAGCTTTGTCTGCATCTGTTGATATTTTATGCATCTTTTTTGCATTCATGTTTCATCTGGATACTGTTTAATATCTGGTGCAAAATGTGTCCACCATCTGCACATTCCCCAGATTTGTTTAAAATGTCACTGCATTTGAGAGCCATTCTGTAAGAATCATTGCTTGGAATTGGATTTGTTTCCAAGTATGGATATGGAGTTTTCTCTCCATTTTCATTTTCTTTTAATTTTTAGTACGTTCACAGAAAAGAGAGGGACATTGAGTTTTACCCAGATGTCTCTAAGAGTCTTTTTCAGTTACAGGTTGGGCCTATATAAAATGATACTGGAAGAGCTTCCTTTTGATTTATCCTTCAAGAAATTTTAGTTTTTAATTTATATTGTTAAGACAGAAGGTTCCATCTCCTTTTATTCAGACCACATCCCTAGAACTGGCAGTTTATATGCAGAATGAGTGAAGGGACAGGACATTCACTTCTCCCTGCATATTTGTTCTATTTTGTTTTATTTTTCTATTACTGTCAAACAAATTACCTGAAAAGTCCATGGCTTAACACAATGCATCATTATTTTGTGAAATCTGTGTTCAGGAATCTGGGCAGTCTTCTGCTAATCTTGCTGGGATCACTCACATGGCTGCAGTCCTCTGGTAGGATTGATGGGCTCAAGAGGCACATACATAGTTGGCAGTTGGTGCAAGCTGTCAGCTGGGCATCTTGATTCACTACCTAGTGGCTTCTCATTCTCCAATATGCTAGACTGGACTTTCGCAACATGGTGTTCTCAGAAGAATGTGAAAATGGAAACTGTATGGCCTCTCAAGGCTTGGGCTCTAGAACTTGCATGCTATGTCTGCTATGTTCTATTGGTCAAGGCAAGTTACAAGCAAGGCTCAGAGTCAAGGGAGTTGCCATGGTCTGAATGTCTATGTCCCCCCACTAAAATTCATATGTTGAATCTTAACCACCAGAGGTTATGGTGTTAGTACGTGAGGCCTTTGTGAGGTGCTTAGGTCATGAAAGTGGAACCCTTATGAATGAGATTAGTGCCTTATAAAAGAGGCTTCAGAGAGATCCCTAGCCCCTTCCACAGTGTGAGGACACAGGGAGAGATGTGGGCTATGAACCAGGAAGAGGTCCCTGATGTAACCATGTTGGTGCCATGATCGTGGGTGTCCAGCCTCCAGAAATGTGAGAAATAAATTTCAGTTGTTGATAAGCTACCAAATCTGTAATATTTTATTATAGTAAACTGAACAGACTAGACAGGGGTGGATAAACTTCAACTTTTGATGGTAGCAATGGTAATGTCACAGTGCAGAGAGCCATGGACCCAGGGAGGCATGATTCATTGGAGGTCATTAATATAACATAAGGCAAAGCCAGAAAATTTCTAACAGGCTTAGTCGTCATCACACATAATTATAACTTTTATATTGTATCATAACACCTTTTGTGGATTCAGTAATCCTCTCGTTTTGACAAAGAAAGCTGAGGTTTAATGTTTTAATTTTCAAAAGTACTGCAGAGATTAAATCAGCCCATGTTGTCAATAAGAAAGGGGCTGAGGGTGATCAGTAAATCATTCCTACTCAGTCCTCTGACAAAATTAGATTAATACTGCAACCATTTACTGAATGGTTATTTAGAGCCAGGGTCTCGGGTATGCACTTAAAATAATTATCTGTTTTAAAATTCACAACATCCTTGTGAGGTCTATATTGTTATCCTCCTTTTGCAGTTGAGAAATATTAGACCTGGAAATTAGTAAACAGAGGAACTCTGCTTCAGACTCAGTTCTCTGTGATTACAAGGGCTTGCTGCTAAAGATTATTCTGTAATCACCAAATATCTTAATAGATTTATTAAAATTCAAATTTTCATTGATTTTATTCATTCATATTTTTTTAAGAAGATGTTGGGGGTAGGAGTTTATTAATTAATTTATTTATTTTTGCTGTATTGGGTCTTCGTTTCTGTGCGAGGGCTTTCTCTGGTTGTGGCAAACAGGAGCCACCCTTCATCAGGGTGTGCAGGCCTCTCACTGGTGCGGCCTCTCTTGTTGCAGAGCACAGGCTCCAGATGCGCAGGCTCAGTAGTTGTGGCTCACGGGCTTAGTTGCTCCGCGGCATGTGGGATCCTCCCAGACCAGGGCTCGAACCCGTGTCACCTGCATTAGCAGGCAAATTCTCAACCACTGCACCACCAGGGAAGCCCCATTAATATATCATTATTTTTATTAGTTTCTGCTTTATAACAGAGTGAATCAGTTGTACATATACATCTGTTCCCATATCCCTTCCCTCTTGCATCTCCCTCCCTCGCACCCTCCCTATCACACCCCTCCAGGCGGTCACAAAGCACCGAGCTGATCTCCCTGTGCTATGCGGCTGCTTCCCACTAGCTATCTACCTTACGTTTGGTAGTGTATATATGTCCACGCTTCTCTCTCGCTTTGTCACAGCTTTTTAAGATGGCAAATTAGTCTGTATTTAACCTGAGAAGAATGACCCATGAACAAAATCTCAGAAATGTTTTAAATGAAAAATTATTCAGTGAACTTTGCCCCACAAGTAATAAAATGAACTAAAATGCTACACTAATCAAATGAATTTAGTATTCTTAGAATGGTAGACACATTGCTCAAGGAAGCATAAGAAAGCCTAGAAGTAGATTCTTCAAAATATAAAAATTCCATATGTAATTAAGGTACTTTTTGGATGAGTGAAGAAATGTATGACTATTTGATAATGTTGAGTAATTTGTCCAAGCACAGTTTTTAAGTGTTTTAAAAAACATAATTTTATTCATATATGACATTAATTCCAAACATGAATTCCAAATACATTTAGGTTTTAAATAAGTGAAAAAAAATGTAAGGGAATAACTTTTAGGTTTCAGTGTGGAAAACACTTTTTAAAGAATAAAACCAGCTAAGTGATTTCTATAAAATATTAATAGATTTATTCAAGTGGTTATGTTAGAAAATATGTAACCTAGTTAACAGTCAAAGGAATGCAAAATAAATTTAGGCCCTCGTTTCAGGTGTGAGTTTTAGAAAACTACAGAAGGTATTAGAATTTTCAGTACTAGGAAGAGATAGAGAACATCAGCAGCAGAAAAAGCTGATGGGAGATTAAAATGGTATACATATCTTGAACACAATTTGAAAATATATACCATTATCCTCAATTTTTTTTGCCTTGCAACAAACAAGAACAAAGTTTTCCTACGAAAATTATAGATAAAGTTTGAGGTACAATGAGATTCATCATAATGTTATTTATAAAGCAAAGCAATATATAACTTCGATGTCTCAAAAATAAGTTTAAATAAATAAACGATTATACCTTTAGACAGAATACAACTGTTCATTTGTTGAAATTTACACTGATTTTATTTAACTTTATAGAAAGCTGCTGGTCAAAATTTATTTAAAAAATAGAATACTAATGTAGGGTATAAATCTTTGTAAATAACTTTATTTTGTAAACAAATATTAATGTTATAAGTACAAAAATGTGGGGCTTCCCTGGTGGCGCAGTGGTTGAGAATCCGCCTGCCGATGCAGGGGATATGGGTTCGTGCCCCGGTCCGGGAAGATCCTACATGCCGCAGAGCGGCTGGGCCCGTGAGCCATGGCCGCTGAGCCTGCACATCCGGAGTCTGTGCTCTGCAATGGGAGAGGCCACAACAGTGAGAGGTCCACGTACCGCAAAAAAAAAAAAAAAAAAAAAAAAGTAAAAAAATGTTATGAAGATTCTGTTATTTTTAGAGTGATTTTTATTTACTAATTTTAGGTGTTTTTTTCTTTTTTACTTTTCTGTATTCTTCAATTATTATAATATATATGTGCATGGAGAACACTGAAAATATTTAACAACAAATGTGGCACTGCTACAGACTAATCAAATTAATACTGCCATCCATCAGAGTGGACGGTGCTATAAACCAGTCCCAGTACTGCCATACTATGACCACTGATGGCAAATCAGCTCTGTGTGCACATTATACATTTCATAATCAAAAGAAAAAGCAAACAGTGTTATCAAGTGAAGCATTGTAAAGGAAGATACACGTGGGATTGGGATTCATGAAAGGGGAGAGAATGTTTAATCTGCTTAGAATAGTGACAAAATGCAAAAGATAGAGATAAAAACATAGGATGTAAAAAAAATCAAGGGGGGCATTTTGGAAGCCCAGTATCCAAATCTAAAATTAGCTTTGAAGAGAGAAAAAACAGGAAATATTAGAAATTAATTATAATATAAATAATAGATTAAAATTTGCCATGAAACCAAGAATAAAGAAAAGTTCTGCATATATATCGGAGAGGAAATACAAAAGCAAATGAACAAGCAAATAAGGGAAAAGAATCAGGCTAGCAGCACTCTTCACTGCCAACAAAGAATAAGGAACACACTTGGTCAATGCTTTCATATACTGAGGAAAACTTATTTGAACAGGAACTCTACACCTAACTATATTTCACTCTTGCTAGAATTAAGAAAAATCAAATGCCCGGAATCTTTCTGAGAAAGTAATCTGAGAATCCATTTTAGTAAATAAGTGTAAAAAACAGTAAAGAGGAAACTGTGAGATATAAGAATTGGTGGGAGTAAACCAGAGGTTCAATGAATAGGAACATTGATATCAATGAGGTATCAGTTGGTACTAATTTGAACAATCCTCTCAAAGTAAAAATGCTGTCTTTAAGAAAAACAGATTTCATGCATTTTTTTTTAAGATTTAATTTGTATTTATTTTTTGGCTGCGTTGGGTCTTCGTTGTTGTGCGCGGGCTTTCTCTAGCTGCAGCGAGAGGGAGCTACTCTTTTTTGCTGTGTGTGGGCTTCTCATTGCGGTGGCTTCTCTTGTTGCAGAGCACGGGCTCTCGGCGCGCGGGCTTCAGTAGTTGTGGCTTTCAGGCTCTAGAGCACAGGCTCAGTAGTTGTGGCACAGGGGCTTAATTGCTCCATGGCATGTGGGATCTTCCCAGACCAGGGCTCAAACCCGTGTTCCCTGCATTGGCAAGCGGATTCTTATCCACTGCGCCACCAGGGAAGTCCCTCATGCACTATTTTAAAACAGATTAAACTTGGGAATATAGTAAAGAAGACATACATGTATTGTTTCAAAGACAGAAAGAAAAAAATTAAAGCATGGACAATTTAAGGTAGTGAGCAGAATGCAAGTGCAATCAGCCTTGAAAATATAAAGGTAAAGGTACAGCTGAAAGAACTAGGAGGTGAAAGAGCATCTATTAAGGAAAGGCTTTTGACATTAAAATGTTCACTTTATGTTGTGGGAGTCAAAGCTGAAGGAAAATGTTGATTCAAGCATATTATCTGAAGTTATATCTAAAAGCCCTAGAAGAGGTAAAATCAATTGTGCAGGAAATTTTCTTCAGGAGGGATTGAGTGGAGGTAGAGGTTGCGGAATGTGAATTAAATCTTTGCTTTTTAAACTGGACATCAATATTTGAACGTGAAAAATTAATAATATAAGCTTTGTTTTGTAATTTAAAAACTACATTGAAACTAAAATGAGAACCAGTTAAAATTTGTTTCTCTAGAAAGTGTGACAAGATTGAGGTGAGTGTTTAGAGTTGCGCTGTTCATTATAGGGCTCTTTGTAAACTTTAATGTTTGTCACATACATACTACATTACATTGGTAAAGGTATCTAAGTAAAATTTTGAATCGGAGCTCATGAAAGCACCTGATAGCTCGCTTTCGATACTTGATTTAAAGGTTTCAAGTACTTGTACATATACTAGTTTGGTTTTTTTTCTTACATTAA
The DNA here is from genome assembly GCF_964341445.2 of Mesoplodon mirus. Classification (NCBI taxonomy): domain Eukaryota; kingdom Metazoa; phylum Chordata; class Mammalia; order Artiodactyla; family Ziphiidae; genus Mesoplodon; species Mesoplodon mirus. The sequence goes on along the minus strand of NC_138989.1, from coordinate 45,213,770 downwards.
AGCTGTCTTAAAATAAAAACCATTAAGCCTTGCCCTCCACTATTTTGTTACTTTTTATTATACAGTTGAAAATTTCAGATGTCTTCATTCTAAGCCATTTTAACAAATGCTACAAGAAACAAAATATGGAGGAGCTTTAGGCTAAAACAGAATTTAAAATTATATAGATATATTAAAATACTTTTGTCTCTCATAAGTCTTTCTTCAATATAAAGGCGAAATAAAGTTTACTTAGCTAGTTTGGGACAAGATATTTAGTCTATGAAGGAGCAGTAGAGTTACCAATTAATGTACAACAATAATATATATAAAGTTATATACATTAATATATTATGTATATATACATAGTGATATGTGTTATGACTTATTTCTCCCTGAAAGCAAGAGCTCATATAAAATAAAAATAAAGGATAATCAGACATGTCTCCCTAAAAATGTAATTGTGAAATGATTTGAAAGTATTTGCCAGTAATAGCTCTCCTTCTGGAAATTTATTTCTAAGTCCAACTGTATCTCCTTCCTCTTCTCAATAGATTTAATACACACATTTTTTTCTTCCATGCATCATTTTTGCAATTAAATTATGACTATGAATTGTCAGTATGGAGCAAAATTTCGCAAGGGGATCAATAAGTGCACAATTGAATCTTGGTGTAGTGGCAAAAACAGCCAAATATAAAAATAATTAACCAAATAAAGGAGCAATTAAATTCTATGCTTATAAAAATGCAGGTGCAAAATATAATGCCACCGCTAAATCTCATTAAAAATTTGGCTCTTCATATTAAATTAAATTGTTGGTCACTGTTTCTTGTATAGACACGAAGAGCATTATATTCTAGGGAGAAACAACTTAGAGTTATAAATGTCTCCCCAACAGAAGCCACCCTAGAATCTGTTCACTGTAATCACATTTGAAGAATTCTGCACTGTCTCAGATAATTATGTCAATTGAAATATCTCCCATAAAGAAATACTTCGAAAAAAATGCCTGGTAAGAATGAATGGAAGAAGCAATTATGTACCTGAAATTGGAAACCTGATACAAATCATCTTTCATTATATTATTATAAAATCTGAAGTCCCTATTATATAAACACAGATTATTATCCCATTAGCCAGACTTTTCTTTAGTTGTGAACATGATACAGGAAATGTTAATGCTGAAGATAACAATAACAGAAACTTTCCTGCATTTTATAGGACTAAATTATTTTTTAAATTCAGTAAAATAGCTGCCTTCAAATATTATTTAAATATAGGTGACAAAGCACTTATTTACAGATTTCAGACATTTAGGAAACATTGCCTGGGATTCCCTGGGCACAACTGAGTATATGAATCTCTTCCAAATAATTAGTGACACATAATTACAGGTTAATCTTAGGTCATGCTTTCTGTTGTCCTAAATAATGGTAGACCTAAATAAAACAACCATTTTCATTTGCAACTGAGATATTTAATATGCAAGTTGCCTACAGAAAGACTTTTAAATTTGATCCAGTATTATTTAGTTTTCTAAAATTGATTTGACAGCTAGCTAGCTATTCACTTATTATGCAACTATTCACCCTATTAAACACACTAAAATACCTTAATAAATTAGATGCAATCTTACTGCAGATATTTGTTCTGTTCCATATTGTTTTAGATATCAACAAATAAAACAGAATGGCTATGAGCTGAGAATTACCACTCTCAAAGACAATACAAATTAAAATACACTTATCTGATAAAAGGAGAATTTTTAAAAACTGAAGTATAGTTTACTTATATTAGTCTTAGGTGTACAACATAGTAATTCAATATTTTTAATTGAAATCCATATAAGGTTAGAATGTTGGATATGTTCCCAGTACTGTACATTATATTCTTGTAACTTACCTATTTTACAATTTTATACCTAGTATAGTTTGTACCTCTTAATGCCCCTCACCCATTTTGCCCCTCCCTCCTCTGGCAACCACTGATCTGTTCTTTGTGAGTTTGTTTTTGTTTTGTTACATTTGTTCATTTGTTTTATTTTTTTTAGATTCCACATACAAGTGAAAACATACTCTATTTGTCTTACTCTGTCTGACTTATCTTACTAAGCATAATATCTTCCGGGTCCATCCATGTTGCTGCAAATAGCCAAACATCTTCTTTAACCATTTATCCATTTATCTGTTGATGGATAGTTAGGTTGCTTCCATATCTTGGCTATTGTAAATTATGCTGCTATGAACATTGGGGTGCATATATCTTTTCGAATTAGCGTTTTCATTTTCTTCAGATAAATACCCAAGAGTGGGATTGCTGAATGGTGTGGTAGTTCTATTCTTAATTTTTTGAGGAAACTCTATCCTGTTTTCCACAGCAGCTGCACCAATTTACATTCTCACCAACACTAGAGTACTAGGGTTCCCTTTTCTCCACATCCTCTCCAACACTTATTACTTTTTGATTTTTGATGATAGCCATTCTGACAGGTTTGAGGTGATATCTCATTATGATTTTGATTTGAATTTCCCCAATGATTAGAGAATTCTTGACCAGGCAAATATATGTAGAAAATATTTTGATCCATTTTGATCCATGGAGGAGATGAGAACAATGTAAGATACCAGTTGATAGTTTCTTTCTCCAGCAAGTGCAGTGTTGTGAAATAAGAGAACTTTCTATTGCATTTGATAAATATTGCTGATAGATTCTACGCCATAAATCCATGAAACTGCCCATGATAAATTATCAGTGATACCCTATATATGAGTCTATTGACAGTAAATATAAACCATTATCATTTACAAAGGTAGGTAATATTATTATGCCTATATATTCAATTTTCAAGTGAAGAAACTGAGGCATAAAGAAGTAACTTAACTTGGCAATGACAGACAGTCAGTAAGTGACAAAAATGCCCAGGAAGACTAGTTCCAGATCCTGTGGAAAGCCTATACTGGTTTTAAGGCACTTTTATGAAAAATAATAACGTCCATTTAAAACATGTAATTTTCCCACTAGAAATGCCATAAATATTCTTAAACTAATTTTTAAATCTGCCTGTCATATTACTATTTTGACTACAGACATTATACTGCATTTTGGAGTTTTAATAAAGCTCCAGTTTAACAGTTAAGGAGAACTAGAAAGCACATAGTAACAAACCAGCAGGGAGCACACCTTTCTTCTTAATTATTATTCCTTTGAAAGTCAGTTGAAGACAACCGTATTTAAGAAAGAGATTTTATGAAACTATATAAAATTATAGGCATATGTTGATAAAATACTTTCTCATCTATACTGTTATTCAGTTGAGTGTTTCAAATTTTGAACAAGTTTGGTTTATCTTCCAGTTTATGACATTATATTTTGTTGTTGAGCCTCATTTCTTGTGAATTGTGCCTTTTATTTATGTCACAGTTTACTTCTGTGTATTTTTTATCTCTTGATTCATCTTCTCTTGCCATTCAAATGTAATACATTCTTGGATTCTTCCATTTCAATAATTTTAATAGTAAGAGTATCTAGAGATCTGAAGTGTTAAATTCTCACTGGCTCTTGGACAATGATCATTAGGCTGCCAGTTTTGAATTTTCAGGTTGCACATAAACCGTCCTTTAAAATGAGACACGTCACACCTATAGCCTTATAAATTGTTCTTTATGACTAGTCTGAGGAAATAAAATGAACAAAAAAAGTCTACACCTAATTTTTGGATGGGTCTTCATATTATGTCAACATCCTCTGGAAACTGACTGCTGTAGCATCACAATCCCACTCAGGATTGTGCCTGAAGACAATAGGAAGGAAAAGTCTTCCTAGTAGGCAATCTATCACAATGTACATTTGCTTTTTACCTCTGACTGGATGTGTTACAGCCAAAGATCCTGCATGAATTTATGGATAGTGGCCAACATTTTGGCCAAGTGGTCAGGAACTTGAACAAAATTGGAATATAGGTGAAAAGGCAATCTGGGCAAGAGTAATGTCAGTTGACTTTTTGGAATGGGTACAGAATGTGTAGATATTTATGCATAACAAGAAAGCTTGCAAAGAGTACTCACTGCAAAGGAAGCTAGAAATAACTAGGAGGACAGGATGACCTGTCATTTAGCTTCATTTGGCTGTCATTTAGCTTCTTTCCTTAACATCAGTGCTTGTACCACATAACCAGGTACAAAGAGGCAATAATAGCAGGAAGGGAGGTTGCATGTGTGTTTAACAATTTAGGAGTTTCTTCTCTAACACTATTTCAGCTACCGCCTCAACACGTGTCAAAGCTCCTAAGAACAGAGATCAACCTAAGTTTATGCTATGGCACAGTTCACCAAAGAGACCACCAAGTCGCCTAGAGGCAGACTGCTTACATTTATATGACCCTTGAATCATAGACAGTGATTTATCCTTAATGGAATATCTTCCTTCCTGTAATGCTATGTCAGCCACAATATATAAATGTCTAATAGTATTCATTGCTGTGATATCATAAAAAGTCTTTCTTCCATCAAGGAAAATTAGTTTTCATTAAAATAACTGTACTGATGGCCTCACATCCATGAAGTTTACTCCTCAAGACATATTCCATCATCAAGAAGCAGTTGGCCTCATAAAATGTGGGAATTATCAATAGAATACTCAGTTTAGGCTCTAGCTAAGAGACAACACTGTAAGTTTGGGATAGTTCTATGAGACGATATATATAGACTTTGAAATATGGACCATTTCTTGGTTCTATTTCTTTTGTTGCCAGAATACATAGAACTAGAAATCAAGACATGGATATATATGAAAGATTTCACTGTGTGGGCACAGTGTCAGATGCACATCCTGCCACTTTTGAACTTGTTACTTGCATTAACAAAAAACTGAAAATGGATATGATATGTATTACTTCCACGCAGAATTTTCAACAGTAAGGTTTCCATAGCACTTTTTCACTCTTGTATTATGACCAGCGGTAATTGAGATGATGGCTGCCCCCTCAGATTGTTTCCCAGAGTAACGCTGGCAGGATGGAGCCAATGTATGATTCAGCCAATGTATGATAGATGTGTAGGATGAGCAAAAAATGAAACTTTTTGTTTTAAACCACTGAGATTTTTGAGTTTGTACCACATACTGAAAGATTAAAATACATTATAATAAGCAGGCACTGACAAAAAAGAAAGATAACATCTATTGTTTCATTTTATTATATATTATTTATTTATTATATATTAAATATATATGTGCATTAAATAGTAGCCAACACTGTAGTGCTTGGTTATTAAGCAGAGAGTTAGTGCCTGGAAGGATGGTGTCCCTTTTAATGCAGCAGTGAATCATTTGGGAAATATTCCCTGTGGTGACTTTGGAATTGAATTGTGTGCACTTATATTCTAAGTCTAGAGGCCATAAAACGGACTGTTTGTACTGTGTGTTGGTTGCTCTTGGCTAAACTGGACAAGGTAGTTCAAGAAAGAGATTGCCTCAGAAAAGGGGTAGTATACATACAGGAATAAAATGGAGTAAAATTCAGGATCCAGGAACTTAGATTTCTAGAAGAAACCCAGCTGCTAAAAGATAAATTTAAGAAGGTTTTGAACAACAACAAAAAAAATGCAAATTGAAATTAAAGGATTCAGTCAAGAGTATCTGACCCTCACACTGGTAAAATTTCTGTATGTATTAATGTGTTCTAGATTAAAGGGCAATACCACTAATTTTAAGGGCATACCACTAATTAAATCCACTAAATTGGACAAAAAGTTTAGGGAAAGAGATGAAAGATGTAGTTCTCCCACCAAAGCCTGAGAAGACAAATGTATATTCAATTAAGTCAAGAGAGAGAGAAAAAAAGAAAAAGAAAAAAAAATGAAAGAAAGAGAGAGAGAGAGAGAGGGAGGGAGGAAGGAAGGAAGGAAAGAAGGAGGGCAGGCAGGCTAAGAAGTTTATTAAAAACAACTTAGACATGATCATTGGTACATGGAGCTGACTACGATACGATAAATATATGAGGCTGTTAAATTTTTGAGCATCTAGTGCCAAAAAGTCTATCAACTTGGAGTAAAAGAAACAATGTTTGAAACTTAACATGAGCTATTAGCTAATAAATTTCTCCAAGCATGTAGCAGAATGAGACATTGGCTCAGCACCAAACGAAATCACAGGAAAACATGGAAAAAGTAGGACCTCCCGCAGAGGTTATTGCAGGAGTGTATACATCCTGCTTCTCCATGAAGGAAGTGTGTGGAAAGTAGCTTGTATTCTTATTTGTTTTCTGAATCCAAAAGGCAACCTAGTAGAAATCTGGTGCAGACAGATTTCTTCTCTGCATCAGCTGTGATAGAAAGACTACTCCAAACTGCCCTGAAATGCTAGATTTTGAGCTTGATACAATGAATTGCAGAAATGGCAAGTGTATTTTACAGTGAAAGGGAAAATCAACCAAGCATTTGTTTACCAGGAAGGCAGAAGGTGGTGGTACACAGTTGTGTGCACCACATATTTCCAGTTCATTTTTTAAATTTATCTGGCATGGTTACACTTCCCTGACCCCATAGAATTTATGTGCTGCCTTATGAATTGCTTTGATCAATGAAGTGTGAGCTGTTACACATCACTTCTTTAAGAATCAGACTGCCATTTAACATAGCTTTATTTTTGTCCCCTCTGTCACTACATATGTTAATATAATAGGGTGACTACCCTGCCAATCTGAATCCCAGAATGAGATCAGCATGGAACAGAGCCCTAAGCCACTCCATAATGAAATTATCAAATAATTAATTAAATTATGCAATTTTAAATAGGAGAAAAATAAGTATATATTGTTTGAAAACATTGGCAGTTGGGGCTCCATTGTTTCCCCAGTATGTCCTAGCTACCTGTCTTACTTCTTATGTTGTGGAACCCAAATTCATGTGCCCAACACACAGTGAGGCCAAACAAACTGAAGTATTGGAGTTTGGAGCAGAGAAAGGTTTATTGCAAGGGCCATGCAGGGATAACAGGTGGCTCATGCTCAAAAGACCCGAACTCCCCCATGGATTTCAGGGAAGAAGTTTCTATAGACAAAATTTAGGGGGGAAGCCTGCAGCATATGTAAACCCTCCTCTGATTGGTTGGTGGTGAGGTAACAGAGTGGTGTTCCAGGAATCTCAGTCATCACCCTTCTGGTTTCAACCAGTCTGGGGTCCACATGCTTGTGCTCAGCCTGAAGTTACCATCCTCCATCTGGGTGGGGACCTTAGTTCCTGCAGAAGAACTTAAAGATGTGTATCAGATTGTTATGCACATTCTCCCTGAAGAGGAACCAGGCAGGACCAGGCCCCATTGCTGCACTTTTATTTCTGCGTTCTCTCCCTCTCCTAATTAGTAACTGTTTGAATTTGCCCTTTAGAACTCAGGGAAGGTCTAGGAGGCCAAAAGCCTTTTTCCTTCAAACAAGAAACGGGAGACACAGAAAGGCTTTTGTGCCCAGGAGGGCCCAGCAGGGTCTTGCTTGGTTTCACTTACACCTGATAAGCCACTCACAAAATATTCGGTGTATGATATGTCAGCCCTGGTCTCTGGTGATTCAAAGGTCTTATATCCCAATGCTTCTTCCAGGGGCACAGCAATAGTTCTCTTGGGATGGAAGTTAAAACGGCCTAATGGTTATATTGGGCTCCATATAAGACTGAATCAGTATGCACAGAAAAGGTTCAGTGTAATGGCTGAGGAGCTCAATCCTAAAGCTGTGGGGAAGTAAGATTGGCTTTGTCCAGTGGAGATAGAGAGGCCTACGCCTTGAACTTAAAAATTATCTGGAGATTCTCTTTGTACTTTCATGTTGTGTAGCAATTAAATGTAAGATGGCATCAACCTAATAAAATCAAGACCACAAAAATTTCAGATCCTTCATTTTGGAGGTTTGGGTCACTTCACCAGCTCAAGAACTATGATGAGTTTTAGGTACTGTCTGAGGGCAAAGGGCACATGAGAAGAACATTAGATGTGTAATTTGTAAATATCAACTGTTCACTCACTTCTAATTACCAAACTGAAGACCTTGGCAGTTATGGACTTTGGCTTCCTTGCTTTTTTTTGTTTGTATTTGTTTGTAGACATTAATAATTTTTCTGCTTACCATTTTTCCTACTACTTTATATAAGGAGTGTTGGTCATCATTAATTGTACAATGTATTTTTAGGTCACAGAATATTCAGGTGTCTGAATAAGAGAGGAATTCACATCCCCCAGAAATGCGTTTAGTGACTGACGCACCTGTAATTATCCTCTTTGTGCAGAAGTGTTAGTGCACCTTCATTTGCATGAGAAATAGTTGCATCATGCTGGACAAAGTCACATTATCACTGCTGTTACTTTATGGAAGTTTAAATATGGGTAGTAGCATGAATAAGATTGCTTAGTAGCCAAAGATGTGGAGTTTGCTGTTGATTTGCCTATTGGCTCTTAATACATATTTCCCCTTATACCCTCACATCTCTATTTTTAAGGACAGTATAATATGACTGTATTGGACAGTACTGGACATATAATGGACAGTCTTATATACTACAAATACTGCCTCTTAGATTTCTACTCAGATGTGAAGTGGCAGTTCTAAAAGCATAAACTGCAGCAGACTCAGTCATTAGTGTATTTATTCAAGTTTATGTAACATAACTTTCTTCTTCTGTTCCTCACATGCTCAGGCCATTTCAGACATTTGAACAACATCATATATTTTACTTTGGCTCTTCCTGTTCTTACAACCCTCTTACCAATGTCCCTCCATTTAAACTGCAGGTACCTAAAGTAGTACTTTTTTTTCTCCTGAGTCACTAATACAAATACAAAATGTGCAGTACTTTTTCCCTTTAAAATCAGGAAAGAGGTAAGGACTTCCCAGTATCACTACTTCTGCCAACATTGATTAGAAGTTTTTGCCAACATAATATGACAAAAAAAGATAAAAATAATAATTAGAAATAAAGTTATCATTATCCAACGATAATATGATCATATAGAATTTGAATGCAAATCAACAAGGAAATTGCAAAATAAATCTGGAAAACATTATATACAAATTTTGGTGTTAAAAGTGTTTTTAGGTGAAATTCACACAACATGAAATTAAACATTTAAAGTGAACAGTTCAGCATCATTTGCTACATTTACAATGTGTGCAACTACTACCTCTATCTAGTTTCAAAACATTTTCATCACTCCAAAATCAACCCCCATACCCACCAAACAGTTCCTTCCCATTCCTCCCACCCTAGCCCCTGTCAACCACCAATCTGCTTTCTGTCTCTATGAATTTACTATATTACTATGAATATTTCATATAAATGGAATTATACCATATATGAACTTTAGTGTCTCATTTCTTTCACCTAGCATAATGTTTTCAAGGTTCACCCACATTATTGCTTCATTTCCTTTATGGTGAATAGTATGTATGTATACATCACAGTTTGTTTATCTATGTATTTTTGGACATTTGAGTTGTTTCCACTTTTTGGCAATTGTAAATATAAACATGAATGTTGATGTATTTGTTTGAACCTGTTTTAAATTATTTTGGGTATATACCTGCCATTAGAAGTTTTTAAAACAAGATAACCTTCTTTATTAGATAGTAAAATATATTATTAAAGTATGGTATAATACAGAAACAAATTGGTAAAAATTGAGGCTACAAGATCAGTACCAAATCTGTGTTTTGTTATAGTATCTGACAAAGGTGGTATTTTAATTCTGTGAGAAAATGAAGAAATTTTTAATATGATAGGAACATTGGAAATATCATTGGAAAAAGTAAAGATAATTTAATTTCCCATTCAGATCATTACAAAAATTAAAATCCAAATATTTCAAGTAATTAACTATATAAAAGCCAAATTACAAAGTATCAGAAAAATATAGGACTACTATAAATTGAAAAATTGGGGATAGGACAATATACTCATGCCATTTAGAAAGTAAAGATCTTTTGAAAATATGAAATAACATACAAAAGCAAAAAGTAAAACATTAATAAATTTAAGCATATTATTTTTGAAATCACATTTATGATAAAATATACCACACACAGAGTAAAAAGATAAAAGATAGAATGGGATAAAACATTTGCATCATAGCCGGATTAATATCAACAAAATACATATCTTATGGTCAATAACTTAATAGAACATTGAGGAACTTATGTAGAGTATCTTCTATAGGCTTGTCATACCAACATAAATTGATACAAAATATCAGAGTTCAATTGGTCATCAATTATTTAAATGTAAAATAAACATGTGCTTCCATTCAGTATTTAATCTCGTAGGATTTAACAATAAAGACTGCCTCATGTCCTTATAAAAGAAGCAACAGGGCTTCCCTGGTGGCACAGTGGTTGAGAGTCCGCCTGCCGATGCAGGGGACACGGGTTCGTGCCCCGGACTGGGAAGATCCCACATGCCGTGGAGCGGCTGGGCCCGTGAGCCATGGCCGCTGAGCCTGCGTGTCCGGAACCTGTGCTCCACAACGGGAGAGGCCACAACAGTGAGAGGCCCGCATACCGCAAAAAAAAAAAAAAAAAAGAAGCAACATTTCTGACAGATTTTTTTCTCATGACATTTATTTTGTAACTGGAAGTATGTACCTCTTAACCATCTTTACCCATTTCCCGACCCCCCAACACTCCTCCCATCTGGTAATCACCAATCTATTCTCTGTATCTGAGTTTTGTTTTGTTTTATTTTGTTTGTTTTTTAGATGCCACATATAAGTGAAACTATGTGATATTTGACTTCCTCTGTCTGACTTATCTCACTTAGCATAATATTCTGAAGGTTCATCCACATAGTTACAAATGGCAAGATTTCATTCTTTGTTATGGCTGAGTAGTGTTCATATATTTATATGTATATATGTGTGTGTGTGTGTCTACATATATAGGTGTGTGTGATTTCTATATATTACATCTTCTTTATCCATTCATCCATCAGTGGACGCTTACGTTGTTTCCATATCTTTGCTATTATAAATAATGCTGCAATGAACATTGGGTGTATACATGACTTTGAATTAGTGTTTTATTTTCTTTATCCAGAGGTGGAATTCCTGGATAGTATGGTAGGTAGTACTATTTTTTTAATTTTTTGAGGAACCTTCATACTGTTTTCCATAATGGCAGTACCAATTTACATTCCCACCAACAGTGATCAAAAGGATTCCCTTTTCTCCACATCCTTGCCCACACTTATTTGTTTTTTTTTTTGATGATAACCATTCTAACAGGAGTGAGATAATATCTCATTGTGGTTTTGATTTGCATTTTCCTGATAACTAGTGATGTTGAACATCTTTTCATGTGCCTGTTGACCAAGTATATGTCTTCTTCAGAAAAAAAATGTTTATTCAGTTCCTCTGCCCATTTTTTAATCTAATTGTTATTTTGTTATTGAGTTTTATGAGTTCTTTATATAGTTTGGATATTAACCCTCATATTGAATATATGATTTGCAAATATTTTCTCCCATTAAGTACATTGCCTTTTAGTTTTGTTGATAGTTTCCTTTGCTGTGCAGATGCTTTTTAGTTTGATTTAGTCCCACTTGTTTATTTTTGCTTTTGTTCCCTTTGCTTTTGGAATCATATCTAAAATTTTACTGCCAAGACAAATGTCAAGGAGTTTACTACCTATATTTTCTTGTGTGCATACATGTGTATGATGATGATGAAGACCTATTCCAAATAGTCAAATAGCACCCCCTTTTGGGTAAGAAAAATAGCACTGAATGTTATCATCTATGTATTTTTTTAACATTATAGAAAAATTCCTTTATTGATTACTTATATAGTAAGCTTAATTAATTTATTTTTGTTTTTAATCATATTTTCAAACTGTATATTTAACATGTGTAATATTTTGAAAGATGTTTTAAAATTATGGCAATTCCAAGTCAGTTCTGGCTTCAGATTTCTGAAAGGAAAATAAAATGTGAAACCAGTGTGTTATCTCTTTTCTTTTCCTCATTAATTTTTTTTCATAAGTCTTAGATCAGGGAATTTGAATTATGCACAAGAGACCTTCCTCTGTGACCTTGGAGGTGTTGAGAAAAGGGAGAAGGGGATTGGGCATCTAAGTCTGTTTCGACCAGCTTAGTTCCATTTTTATATTTTTCACATACTGTTTTAAATAAACCTTACATTTGAATGAAAGGTCCCAGGTTGAAAGAAAAAGAGAGACAGTGGGAAGAGAGAGGAGAGAAATAGAAAGAGAGAAATCATTTCTGTTGAGTAAATTTATAAATGAAGAGAGTTAATTCTCATTGTTCAGATAATTGAAGAGTTAATATTACTAGAATCTGTAAGACTGGGATTTCATGAATATGACTGGTTATAGAAAAGATTTGGACACAGTTTTTGGTTTAAGTTATTGTAACTGGGTTAATCTTTCAAGTCACTGATGACATAATTTAGTAGCTGATTTCAGTATTTGAAGAAAGCAGAATACAAATAATATTAAATTCCAAAATATTAAATTCCAAACTACTTGTCTGAATACAGACAAGTAGTTTGGAATTTGTTCTAAAGAATACTGAAAATGAAACTCCTTACAATATTTTTCCTAAATAAAATGGTGGTACAATATTTGTTAATCTAGAGTTCTATTGCATGTTGAGCCCATGCCCTTTATTTTTCACATAGAACTAAGGTAACAGTAATTCACCTTATTGTATAAAAAATTGATATGAACTCAGAGTACCATTTTGGACATGAGTTGATTCTGGGCATATATGAAGTATAAAATAAGGAGTTCAGTTTGCTCCCCTCTAGCAAATACCTTGCTGTATTATATTACATTTCCATTGTATGCTGAGGTAAGAAAGTGCCATTAGAAATAAAAAAGATGTCACAGGACTTAGAAGTCTTCTGAGTCTAAATGGTATAAGGAAAGTTCATAAGTTCCATACATGGCAAATGATAAGATGCTTATAAATTACAGACTCAGTACACAAGAACGCAGTTTGATCAAACCAGTATGATAATACAAAGACACTTTTATTTTAGATATTTTCCCTGAAGGCAAATGAGGTTTATAGAATGGAGGGCACTCAGAAAAATTGCAGTCACTATGAAAAACTCCTCATTTACTTTATATCAGTTTTGGATTTATTTTAAAGTCTTCCTTATATCCTTAAAATCTAAGAAAACTTTCCCATAAAGGAACTGCAAAATCAAATAATGTCACCTATTATAATTTAAATTACAGTTATGATATATAGGGAAATTATGTAATCTATGGATGACTTTTTTTAAAAACCTGACGCACTGAGAATATAAAACTTGCCCCATACACCTCCTCTTCTATTCACCAATGAAATAACTACCTATTTTTAAGGTAACATAACCCACCAATTACTCTTGACAAATCGTTTATACAGAACACCTGAACACCTGCGCTAAGACATTCAGTAGCAAATAATTTTTCAAAGGTTATGATTTTTTAAAATCTAAGTAAATACACCTTTCTTTAAAAGAGTACTCTTTAATTGCAGGGCTTTTTTTTTCCCTTAAAGTTTTGAAATAGTTTTGTGGCAAACCACTGTCATCTCCACACCCCCCGACTCCCCTGAGTAATTGCTATGTTCATTGCCAACATTATAACCATTTTTTTTTTGAGGCTAAAGTACCCATATTTAAACGGCAGTAAAGAACGGTCTTGCTAAACTTGCTTTTGCAATCAAGGCTGAAGGAAAATCATTAGGTTTTCCGTGTTTTTGTTCTGCGATCTTCCTGGCATAAAACTAGTGTGCCTCTTGGCATTCTCAAACTTAAAAACAGCTGTTTATAAATAGACGATTTTAAAAGAAAAAAATGACCACATGAGTATCAATCATGGCAAACAAGTTGGGAGTATGATCAAAATTAATTTACTCCACAGAAGTGTTGAAAAAAATACCACTTCCCCATTTCAGATGCTTGTTAGTTTTTTTTTTTTTCAAACCATTTAAAATACTAGTAAGTGTCAGTAGTATTTTATAAAACCGAGCACACAGGAGAGTGAAAGCATATTTCTAACCAAGCATTTTAGAGAAGTTCACTTCTACAACCGTTCTTTAATCTGCCTTTTATTTATAAAATAATGATGATACAATATCTTTAATGTGGTCAGCCAATAACTCACATGAAAATCCTTTAATTGTTAAAAATTCAGGTCCTTAGAGCTGAGCCCAGATCTACATAAACAGAATTTCCAGGGTGGAGATGCTTTATTTTTATTTTTACCAGGCAGCCCACATAATTCTTAGATACAATGAAGCTTTAAAATCTTTAGTTTTTGGGTTTTCAATGAAATGTACAGAGTATGGCAAAGCAGTTTTTCCAAATTTCTGAAGATTAGGAATTGACAGTGGTGATGACAAATTGAGTTATATTAAAATATATTTTTTATGATTTCTAAAAATTCCTCCCACTAACTACTTTACTTTTTCTACCAGCTACTGAGGATTTAGGATCTAGTGTAATGGAAGTTTTCAGGGGAGATGAAATCAAAGGGTTGAGAATTATCAAACTGCCAAAACTAATAGTCACTACATTAAGGAAGAAACTGTAATCAAAGAATTAAAATAGTAGGTATAGAGACATTGGGAATCAATGGACACACTTTGAAATACCACCAAATGCTGCTTTACTTACTGTTGTGGCCTCTCCCGCTGTGGAGCACAGGCTCCGGACACGCAGGCTCAGCGGCCATGACTCACAGGTCCGGCCGCTCCGCGGCATGTGGGATCCTCCTGGACCGGGGCACGAACCCACGTCCCCTGCATTGGCAGGCGGACTCTCAACCACTGCGCCACCAGGGAAGCCCCTGCTTTACTTTTGAATTGACTACTTATTTATATGTTTATAGTTCACAAATATCAGTCAGTTACATTGACTTTTTCTCTTTTGCAAAAATTAACATATTTGTTTTTATTATTTTAACATTCTATAATTAGAACTGAGCAAAAAATAGTTAATACAAACCATTGGTAATGCTATAACCTGGCTACTACCAATTTTTGACATACTGATTCATAGACTTAGAGTTTTTCTAATGTGTGACATTGTTTAATGTGTCCATTATTCAAATGTGTGTATAGTATGTATTATATAGTTAAGCAAAGTATCTATTATTCTCTTTAGTAGATGTGCCATAATTAACTGTACCTATCACCACATTATTAATCGTTAAAGTGTTTCATATTTTTGCTATGCTAAGCAATGTTGCATGGAGCAACAGTGGAGTCTAATGTTCCCATGAGGAATGCAGATACTAATTATGTTACTGCCTTCTGTTAAATTCTTCTCTTTACAACTATTCTACAAAATTTGGATTTGTTATTCCTAGCAAATTAATAGAAAAAGCAAGATTATGCTACATCAAAGTATATATTTTGCAACACAAAAAATGCTAAATATGATTAATAGTAGTTCTGGATTAACTTTTCAATGATGGCATCATATATGGAGTCTAAAAATACAAAAGCTCAAAGACTTTAGATGGAAGTAAAGATGACTACTGTGAAACTGGGTTAGAGTCAAAACACAACTCTGATGATGAAGACCAAAGTGCAAATTAAATTATTTCATGAATTTGACAGATTAAGCAAGATTTCCACATACACATATATACATATATGAACATGCATGTGTATGTGTGATTTTAAGCATGTATTTGTATCTCAATTGCTGTATTCAATATACAAAAAGATTTTTTATTGATTAGGTTTCTTTAATTATTGGCTAAATTATTATTTTAATAGTTCTCTTTGGGACAGTGAGGGATTTTATATACACACTTGTTTTATACTGAAGCATAAATTTTTTGTTATCTTAAATAACTTGTATTTTACAAAGTTTTCAAGATATTTATGTAGTGCATCAATAATAACTTCATGATTTTCCTAAGTGTTTAATTTTTGCATATGTTTTGTGGGGAAAAAATATTGTCTTTAAAGCAGTAGTTCCAATGCCCCTTTTCTGGTATAGCTTTAATAAACAAAAGTGACTTTGAAGTGAGAGGTATAAGTTGGGGTGTCATGATTGTAGTAATTACTAAGACCATCTGTCAAGGCAGTTTCCAAGAGTGTAGAGCACAGTCCTCCAGCCTCAGGACTGGAGGGAACTAAGTATGTGGTGTTAACTGAATTGTGAGAATAAAACAGACTCTCATTCCTTTTTCTTTCCTTTCACACTAGCTTCAGGTCAAATTGCTTTCTTTTTTTTCTTTAAGCAATAAAATGTGCTAAAGAGTTGATTCAACCAACTGTCTCTAATCTTTTCTATTTTAATTAATCATTATATTACTTATATTTTAAATATGTAAATATTGTTTCATTTAAGTTTTTTTGCTTCTAATTTTTTCACATGTGCCTAAAACTTACATTAATTTAACATTGTGATCATTTTCAACCCTATCATAAATAGCCAATACATTGTGTATAGACAGATAAATATACCAAAGAACATTTCATTTCAGAAATGGTGAAAATTTAGAACAGTCACCTTGAAAGAATCCTTTAGAAAAAAGAGGAGTTACTTATCTAACTCTAATTTATTGATCATTAGAAATCTACCTTTAGGATATGTTTTGTTTGTCTGTCTGTTTGGTGTTTCTAATGCACAATGTAATGGAGCTGTTTTCTTGTCAGATTTTTGAAGAATGGTTAACTAGACACCAATGAGTTTGTTTTTCTTTCTTAAAACTTACACGTCCTTTTCTAACATCTGACACCCTATTTAATTTTTGTAAACTCATATGTATAATCCTCTGTTTATCTCAACAGTGTCTAGCATCCCATCAATTCTATGCAAAATAATGTATTGGAAATTTAAAAGTGATAATAAGAAGCGAATCTGAAAGTATAATAGAGATTCAATATTGTTTCTATAAAAACATATTAAGATAAGTTTATAACAATGGACATATACTGTAGACAACAAATTAACAAAATAGACATTGATGTTTACTAAGAAATGACAAATTCCAAATGATTTTATACTTATTTGAATGATTATTTTGGTAGCACATAATTATTATCTTGTTTTTCTCTTTCTGTATTTTAACTTCACTGTCTGATTTGTTTCTGTGAGGGAATGCTTGTTCCATTTGGATATAATCAAGTCAGGATCAAAGAACTATAAATATTTATACTTGAAAATACTTCATTTTGTATTTATATACCTTATAGGTCTGCTATGGAGATGAAATAAGTTAATGCATTTAAAGTATTTTAAACTGTGTCTGGCAAATAATAAGTGACCGATAAGTCCTCGCTGATGATGATGAGGAGGAGGATGATATTGATCTAAGCCAGATATATCAAATGCATTGTCTAAACAATTCAGCTACTTGGTTGCAGAACAAGAACTAACACAAAATTATCTGATTCTCAGTTCAGTGATTTTTCCACTATGTCACTCATTTACTACTAACAGCAGCTCTGTAAAATAGATTTGAAGTCTCATCTTATAGATGAGGTCATTAAGGCACAGAGAGTATAAATGACATGTTCAAGGTGTTTGTAGTCTGTGTAACTGTGTTTTTGGGTTCACTGAATTTCCAGCAGAAACTCACTCATCAAAAATATAAAATATAGGGCTTCCCTGGTGGCGCAGTTGTTGAGAGTCTGCCTGCCGATGCAGGGGACACGGGTTCATGCCCCGGTCTGGGAAGATCCCACATGCTGCAGAGTGGCTGGGCCTGTGAGCCATGGCCACTGGGCCTGCACGTCCGGAGCCTGTGCTCTGCAACGGGAGAGGCCACAACAGTGAGAGGCCCGCATACCGCAAAAAAAAAAAAAAAAAAAAAAAAAAAAAAAAAAATATATATATATATATATATATATATATATATATATATAACTCACTCATTAAAAAATATATATAGCCAGTCACCAACTTCTTTCTTTTTGGAACTCAAATATTTAAAGTTATCCTACAAATTATGTTTAGCTATAAAATAAGACTTGTCCAGGTTTAGCAAACATTTCATATCTTCCTCCGACCCAGGTGTGTGTACTTATTTCACAGTAAGCCTATATAAAATTTCAGTGTAGCATTTCTGGGAATACTATTAATGAATCAGAACCGATACATAGACTGAAATTCTCTTTCCACGCCTACTCTCTCTGTTCTTCCCAATGGCAAAATTCTGGTGTCAGCCCCATTGGAGAGGTGCATATAAAACTCATGAACAACTCCTAGCAGTATCTTCAAAAGTCCCCCTTGGCAAGGCTATCCTTACAAAACCTACAGTCGTTGGCAGCAGCTCCTGGTTTTAGATGTTAACTGCTGCTAATGATGACTTTTCTGGGTCTTTCTCTCAGTGAGATCATTCTAGGTCTTAGAACATCTCCCAGCTCCCAGGGTTTATTTCCAAGCATGACACGGGGAGGGAAGATGAGAACAGAATACCTCATAATATCTCTGAGAGTGAGGCTTTGTCTCAGTTTCGTGGTATGTGGTGTACTAAATTTAGCGTTATGCCATTCGCAAGTAACTAGTTACCAATTTTAAACCTAAATGTGTGCATGACATACTTTTAAAAAATATAGTGGACTCTATTTCACGGTCATGCACATTTGGATTTGCTCCCTTGAATGGATAAGAAATAGATGATATTAAAGCAGGAGTTCACAGAATCGCACACAATCCTATGTATACCTAGACCTGTCTATATCACCCACTGCATCTGGTGAAACAAAATCTGAGAGTCACTGCTTTCAGGCAAGTTATGGTTTTATGAAACTCTTTTTGTGGATTAAGGCCTTTTTTGTTTGATTGGTTTTGTGTTTAGGAAGATTATTGTTAGTTATTTTTCATTTTAAAGTTTTTATCTATTTATTTCAATAATTGTTGCAGGATAACATTAGTCATTTTAAAGCTTAAGCAGTTTAGCAATGAATTTTTCTTTACTCGGGAAAAAACAAAAGTAATAAATTATAATTGTTAAATACTATTATTAAGTAGTAGCTACTGTTTTAATACTATTATTAAGTAGTAGCTACTGTTTTTAAGTAAGTCCTTCAGAAATTTGTGTGTATGTTTATCAAAAACAAGCCTTAAACTAATTCAATACATGAAATATAGAATCCTTGCAAAGATTATATAAGAAATTATACCAGGGTGATGTTTAATGTTGCTTAAATGAGGCCATGGAATTATGATTGACATCATCACTGCCAATCACATTGTCCACAGAGCACTTATAAAGAGGCACAGAATGCTTCTCTCTTTGAAGCTATATACCTGTTTGTGGGAAAAGCCATCTGGCCCTCTTATCATAAATATGAGGCATCCAGTTATGTTTAGATATATGAAAAAGGAACTACAGGCATAAGGCTAAAATCAGTTTGGTAAAATCCAAATATCGTGTAATGTTTATCTATGTAGAAAATAAAGAAGTAGAATAATTATTTGATCTGTAGGTGCTGGCATCTGGAAATTTGTCTTATTGACATTGTATTTTAAGTGAATTAGATATTAAACTTTACTGTGATTGTGGCAATTGCCTAATATATGAATATTATCAAAGCACTCTGTTTCTTTAGGGTGTAGTCCTTATGTTATCAGGCACTTGCCCACTCCCATGTTTGAAGATAAGGCTCAGTCTATTGTCTTTTATAGATTCCTCACTATTCACTCAGCCACCCTTCCTGAGAGCTGTGTCGAAGAATAATCAATCCCTGAGTGGTAGTCAAAATAAAATAACTACAGAGCATATAGTAAGAAAAAAAACATACATTAGTATTCAGCTACCCATTCCTTTCATGTTATATAAAGGTTTTTATGCAAATCAATATTCAGTAAATCTCCTTGTTATTGATTATTGGTGATTAATTTGGATAAATTTTACTTATAAGCATTATTATCATTAAACGTTTGTTTCTTATGTTTAAATACATTCCACAGATCTTGAGAAGTTTGAGCAGCAAAACATTTTATAAGCAAAAGATACAAGAAGATATATGTATTCTAGTTTGGAGAAAATACATTCGTTTTTGAATTTTTCTCAATTTATGCATTCCAAAAAGCAAAGAGTGTATACATTTATTCAGACAAATACTACAGAGTAAAGTATATCTTGTATATATTCTGATCTCAGCACTGGTCCAAGAAACAGAACTTATATTAAAGACAATTTACTGAATAGTGGAAGCAGGCTGTATTTATTTAATTGAAATTTGGTTTTCTGGGGAAAAAATCTGCTTTCCAGCATGGTTTGCCTTATCTCTTGCAGTTCCTTTACATAATCATCTGCCAATTTAAGAACTGCATAACATGGAATTAATTATGGAAAGTTTAACAGCTGATTATAAGGAGACAAAAAACAAGATTATTTTCTAGTAAGATTTTTTTATAAGATGGAGATTCCTAATTGCTGGACAGCTGTCACCATTGGGATTTATTCAGATAGCTCACCAGCCCAAACCAAAAAGCGAAAAAGCATCTGCAAATAACAAATACACACATACACAAACACACACATGCCTTCACACACTCACACATATTTGTGATTGATTATTCCAAACTATTCAAGAACCCTATCAAAACAACTTCACATTAAAATTAGCAAATGGAACTTTTAGAGTAAATCGGTGTATGAAGTCTACCCATAACAACTGAATCAGATTATCTAAGAGTGGATTCCAGGAATCAGTATTTAGTCAAAGCACTCCAGGTGATTCCACTGTAACACTAGGTTCCACTGGCCATTAGTATCCACACTACCTGGGATTTACTTATTTATATTACATTTATATATAGATAGATAGATAGATATGAATATATATATAATATTTAAAACCTGTGTATATGTGAATATATATATTTAAATCTTATAGTATATATATAATAATAAATCATCAAAACATGCATTATTACTGTTTCAATCCTGTCCTTTAAGGAACCATCTGCCTTTTTATTTCTTCACACATTCCCTAAGCTCTCTCACTACCTTTATTTCAGTGTCCAATAAATAGCTTATTTTTACATGGATAATATACCTATAGTTCTTTTTTGTGAATCTATGTGAAGAGACTTGTTTATTCTCAAAAGTTTTTTTGTTATGTTTTCTGTACAGTAAAATAATGCAGACATTTCCATATATTAAATTTATTACTCCTTTGATCAATAGTATTATTATTAATTCATCCGATAGGAAAGATCACTGATAGGAAACGTCAGTTTAAACTTAAATAAAGGTTGCTTTACAGTTAAGTAAATGTTTTCTTTACCACAAAGTTTTTTCAGTAATTAAATAATAATTGATGATAAAACATCAAAAATTAATGCATTCCTATCATAGGACACTTGTCTAGCCCATCATTTAACAAATATGCTACACTAAATACCTCATGTAAGAAGGAAATTAGCAGATAACACCAAGGAATATAAAGAAATTTTAAATTCGATATCTACTTGTATGAAATTTTTGTTGCACAGATGACAATATTTTAGAATTTTACTTTTGCAAGATTATTCTGTTTAAAATTTCTTCAAGACATATTTTGATTTATATTGTAGTGTCATGAAAGCAATTGATTGTCCTGTCATCGGAATTGTTGTAGCTCAAAATGCTGCTGCTGTGTGTATGGGTGTTTGTGTGTATGTGTGTGTATTTCCTGAATTAGCAAATCTTTTTAAGTTTATAAAGTTTATCCCAGAACAAATATCTTAGGACAATGTTTGATATTTTGGGGTACTTGCCACCGAATAACCTTGTCACCTGTTAAGATTAAGGACAAAAGAGAAGTTAAGAGGAAGGAAAGCATTACAGAGATGGGAGAATGATGCAAATAACAAGGAATAAGCACATACTTAAGGAAAGCACTGGACCTTCAAACCACTGCTAGATGACAGGCACTCAGAGGATGAGGACAAAAGTTTATTTACTAAACAAAAGTTTATTTACTAAACTTTTATTTACTAAACTTACTAAATTACATAATTTACTGATTATGTTTCCCCCCCCACCCCGCCAAAACAAGACTGTGACAGTTATCTAATGTCTACAATTGTAGCTAACTTTTGTTAGGGTTTAGAAGCTTTTTCTCTTTTTACAGTAACCAGAGACAAATCTCCTCACTGCTATCCTGTAACCTTTAGTATGACAAGGCTTTCACATCTTCAATTAAGGAGGCAGCCATTGATATGGATAAAAAATTATTTTATTAGAGTGCAATTAGAGAGAGTCCCCAATTTATGATAGTTTGGCTCATGATTTTTACAATGGTACAAAAGCAATACCATTCAGTAGAAACCGTTTTGAATTTTGAATTTTGATCTCTTCCCAGGCTAGCAATATGTGGTAAGATACTCCCTGGTAATGCTGGGCTGGGCAGCGGCTACAGCTCCCAGTCAGCCACGAGATCACAAGGGTAAACAACCCATATGGTTACAGCCATTCTGTACACAGACAACTATTATGTTTTTCACTTTCAGTACAGTACTCAATAAATTACATGAGCTATTCAACAGTTTATTGTAAAATAAGTTTTGTGTCAGTTGATTTTGTTCAGCCGTAGGCTAATGTGAGTATTCTGAGCACATTGAAAGTAGGCTGGGCTAATCTGTGATATTCAGTAGGTTCCCAATCAATGAGAATACTAGAGCCTTGCTTTGTAGTATGTTAAGTCCTGAAAACCCTTCTAAACTGAAATTAAAATTAAATTAGTTTGCTCAGCAACTTCATGATACTTACTCTTGCCTTCCTTTCCATATTGAATAAGTAGTTTATTCTAACAATTCTTATTTTACCGACAGTTTTGAGTTCTCTCTTAAGTGGATTCTATTCTCCATTTCTACTTTAGTCATCTTATAACTTTCATTGCTAGCTTGTCATTTCTAGTTTCCTATCCCCTTGTCTTTTTTCCCCAACTTCACTATTTAATTATGGGCTTTAAACTAGAATATAGTTCAATTGTATTATTAGTTCACGCTAGACTCAAGCAGAAGTATTTTTAGAATAAGCATACCTTTTTTTTTAACACTAATTGATCGTTAGGTCATCAGTTTGAAACACACATTAATATATAAATATAAGGTTTGTTTTAGTGTCACCCAGGAAACTTATATTATCATAATGCTCTCAACATTTATTATAACAATAACACTCTTCAAGTTCTTATATGCTACTACTAGATGGCATGGCCAATAGAGTTGTCCCCACCATTTTCTTACTGATGATGAACTTTTAACCATTATTATTCTTGCTTTAATGTATCCTTCGTCTTGTGTCATCAGATTCAAATTATATCTACTTTGATAGAAAACATACTCACTGGTGATTATTTGTTTTTAAAAATTTATTTATTATTTAACTTCAAGCTTCTAATAATATCTGAGGCATTTTCTAACATCTGCACTACCATTTTCATTCAAGGAAAGCAAACATTAATGGAGCAGCTACTATGTTCAAGAGAACATGTCTTCAGAATTCACAATCAAAAGAGGAAAAATTGCACAAAATATAATATTAATTAAAAAGTTAAATTCATGATATAAGCAGGCTGTGAATGCACTGCAGAAAATGAGAAAGTAACCCTAGATATGATGTGATGAGAACGGCACTTTGCCTCTGTGATATTCCTAACCCCCATCCCAAATGAAAAGACAACCCCTATACAATCATGATTAAAACATCAGACAAGCCCCAAGTGAGGGATATTCTGAAAAAAAAAAAAAAAAAAAAACTTGACCAGCACTTCTCAACAGTGTCAAGGTGATCAACACAAAGATAGTTTGTGCAGTTGTCACATCCAATGCAACATAGCAGTGGCAGAGAAAAAAAAAAAATTCTAAAAAGATATAATTCTTAAGTTGTGTGTTTTTAAAGAAAAATAAAAGTTATGCAGGCAGACAAATAGGAAGTGGGAAAAAAGGTATTTCAGGCCAAGGCAAAAGAATTAGCAATGTTCTAGACATATGTGAGAACACAGCATGTTCATGGGATTTAAAATAGTTCCCCATGGCTAAAGAAAATGTGCCTGGATATATATGGTAAAATATAATGCTGGAAAATTACACTGGGGCCAGGTGATAGAAAGCTTCTGTGTCAGGCTATGAGATTTCAGTTATTCTTGAGCACCATGGAGAAATTTCACTTGGAAACACCAGGGAACCCACATGCAGAGATTTTATTTATTTCTATGAAGAATGCATTGTGTATGTGGAAGAGATTAAAGACAGACCAAGACGGAGGTTATTGATATAATTCAGGAAAAAGAAACTATAACCTCAAATTTGGCAGTGGCATGGGGTAGATGGGAGAATGTACAACAGGCTGATATTTGATAGAATAAGTGAATTTTTTTTTGTTTCAGCAATCAGTTGTGAAAGTAAAGAAGAGAGAATGATCTTGGCCATTTTTCAGGCTTAAATGACTGGGTTGGGGAAGATCTTTTAATTGAAATATGGAATGGAGGAGGAGCTAAAAGTTTGGTAATAATAATCCAATGTCTTCTATTTAGGATGTAGTATGACACCACCAAAATAGTGAGGGCTTTGAAGGTAGACATACGTGACTTCTGGTTCTTATTTAACTCTGAGATCCCAGGCATGTTAATTAGTCTCCACACTTCACTTATTTCACTTGTAAAATGGAAAAGCTATCACTACTGAGTATCAGGAAACTTGGAAATAATTTATGCTTGATGTCAACCCAGTGTTTTCCATATCATAAGCAAGTAATTAAATAGTAACAAATATAGACATATCAGTAGGACACATATAGGTGACTCAAAGCTTAAGAGAATAGATGGACTATGAAAATTACCAGCTTGAGTCATTCAAATATAGATAATTGAAGCCATGGATGTAAATGTAACCCCAGAAGATATACTATCTCTTCAGACAATTTTGTACAAAGTGTTTTCAGTAAACTTTAGGTAAATTCTTCCTTTAATCCTATCATATCTCAACTCAAGTTTTATTGCTCTCTTTTCAGTACAGTTGCTTCTGTGTAGAAGACAGATGAAGGGAAATTGGGACCTTCAAGTGAGGTTTAAGGTGAACCAATCTCACCATAAGCCTATCTGGTTGACATCCCTACCATTCCACCATCATTCAGCCAAAATGACTCTCATAAGCAGCTTGTAGCTTAATCCAATGAACAATATTTTTCAGTCTTTTACTTACTTGAATTCTTAATAACAAGTTGCTACTATTAACTAGTTCACCTTTATAACATTCTTTTATCTTTCCTTCTGGAACAACAAGACATTCTGGTTTTCCATTATCCACTCTTACCTCTCCTCCTCAGGTTTCTTGGAAGGATCAATCCAGGCATTAAATTGTAGCGTTACTAAGGTTTATTCCTAAACTCTCTACATAACTTGTGTATAGGAGTTTCATATTCATATCTCCTGTAGAAACTATCTATTTAACATCTCCATTTAGCTAATCCAGTCACACAAGAAATCTGGTAAGACAATTCAATTCATATTTTTGGCCCATTTTTGGCCCAAAGTAGAAAACACAAGTTACATTTACTCTAATATCCATATTGTGTATACCAACAAGTCCTGCTGATCTTTTCTCCCTACGTGCAAAATCCATGTACTTCTTTCTATATCCACTGCCTTCTCCTTAGTTTAGAAAAATGCCTGAAATATTTAAATAACTTAAAAATAGCAAGTTCCCAGTTACCCTGCACTCAGCCTCCCCTATTATTAAAGTATTACGTTAGTATGGTATATTTGTCACAGTCAATGGACCAGTATTGACACATTATAATTAACCAAAGTCTATACTTTATTTAGATTTCCATATTTTTTTCAAAATATCCTTTTTCTCTCTCAAGATACTGTATTATAATTAGTCTCCTTAGGCTGCTCTTGACTGTGACAGTTGCTCAGATTTTCCTTGCTTTTAATGACCTTGACAGATTTGAGGAGTACTCGTCAGGTATTTTATAGAATATCCCTCAGTCACAATGTGTCTGATGTTTTAATTATGATTATACAGGGATTGTGTGTGTGTGTGTGTGTGTGTGTGTGTGTGTGTGTGTGTCTGTGTGTCTGTGTTTTGGGAAGGAGGAGAATAGCTCAGAAGTAAAGTGCTATTCTCATCACATCACATCAAGGGCACATCCTGTCAACATAACTTATTGATGTTTATTTGGCCTTGATCACCTGGCTGAGTTAATGTTTGCTAGATTTCTCCAGTATAAAACTACTCTTCTTTTTTCTCCATTTCCATACTGTACTAATTGAAAGGAAGTCACTATATGTAACCCACACACAAAGAGTGGGGAGTAATTCTCCCCATTGTTGAGGGAAGAGTATTTATATAAATTATTTGCAGTTCTTCTACACAGGAAATTTTTCTCTCCGTTTCCATTTATTTGTTTATTAAATTGTTTATTTGAATTATTATGGACCACTGGATACTTATTTTATGCCTTGGCTTATAATCTAGTACTATTTTATTAATTTTGTTGCT
Source organism: Mesoplodon mirus (assembly GCF_964341445.2). Classification (NCBI taxonomy): domain Eukaryota; kingdom Metazoa; phylum Chordata; class Mammalia; order Artiodactyla; family Ziphiidae; genus Mesoplodon; species Mesoplodon mirus. The sequence goes on along the minus strand of NC_138989.1, from coordinate 45,187,337 downwards.
TTAATAGCCCAGCTTTGGCCACTGGAGCTCTTTCTGTTGGCTCCTGTGTCCTTTTGACATAACTCAGTATTGTACTTTGTCTGAACACTTCCTTAGTTTCTGTCTTTAAAAGATGCTCCAGGCTCTTGTATATGTCCTGTTCCAGTCCTAGAACTAACTATCTATCCAAGTTACCCTGATTCCTTTTATTGGAGAATGGTATTAGAAATCAAAATCTGGGTGCTAGGAATGTTTTTTCTACTGGTTGTATTATCATTGCTTCCAGGCCCTGTCAGTGGACAGAACAAAGGAATATATGCCTACATATTAATCCATGTATATACACATATCTATAGAATATTTCTATATGTACCATCTCTGTACTTACTAAGTTTAGCATGAGTTTTAACAGATGTCTCCAACTCTAATCCATTATCACATGAGTAATCTTACCTCTTCCCTTGCTTGTCTGTAACTTACCACTCCAACAGTAATTTAGCTTCTTTCACTTATCAATATGCATTTAAATTTATATGTATCTTTGTATACCTTGATAACTCATTTTTTGTAATGAATACTATTCCATTATATGGATTCACTAAATTTGTTTATTCATTTACCTATTAAAAGACATCTTAGTTTCTTCCTCCACTTTTCACCCTAAAGCTCAAGTATCTTTTCAGGATGAAAATCTCATTTAGTCCTGACCACCCCTATATAAGCCCTACAGTGACTGAGAATAAATGTCTTTTGTTCTTAGGCTCCCAAATAATTCTGGTAAACTCTTAGGATCCCAAATAATTATGGTAAACTCTTTTGACTCCAGTGTCTGTATGTCTCTGCTATTACAAGATCATCTGCTTCATGCAAATAGTTATAATATGAATTATGTATCTTAACAATTCTTTCCAAAATTGATCCAAATTTAACTACAAATTGAAGCAACATTTCTGCTTACGTTTATCAAAGCAAAACAAAAGCAAACGAATAAAACGAATACACAGTGAGTCCAAATATGTTGTTCCTCCTTATAATGATGATATAACTGATTTTATTCTGCTCTTATTTTGCTTCAAATGCTTAAACTCCCTAAAAGTGCATTTTTATGAAAGGAAAATAATAACTGAGGTGGAGTTAAAGATAACTCTGTCCTCTGTAAAGTTTAACATGGTGTCAGATTAATCCTAAAACAGAAGTGAAATAATGGAATGACAGCATGAAATTCATTTTCTTATGGCACCACCTCATTGTACATCCTTAGAATATAAAAATAGTAGCTCTAACTGAACTATTCTCAAATTATATTTCCCTCAAAGATAAGATATACACTTTCAGGCTGCTTATTATATTCTGCTTATTATATTTTATGATGTATAATTACATCAGTTTGACTAATGAAACTTTAGTTAAATTTAGGTAATGCTCTGGTCTTTATGAGAAAAGGAAATTTAAGTAACAAATCCTTTCTCTTGCTTCTTTTGAAAATCTAAACTTAGGGAAACCAAAAAGAATAATTGGGATATTATTTTTATTATCATATTTTAATCAAATACTTCTAAGTAAATAGTGTCTTTAATGTACTATTTTACAATATTTTTTAAGTATTGAAGAAAATAAATCAATTTCCTCATGGAGAGTTCACTGTACATATTTATGTCAAATCATAATATCCTATAAGGCTTCCATCCTATAAAATACTTGTAATTTTCCTAGAGAATAGATTTCTTTTCTAGAACTCTCTGACTAGCATAGATACTAAAATCAGATGGCAGGAGCCTGAGGATTTCATGAACAATCGAGGATAAAATTATGCTAATACTAATTCTGGGTCATTATTATAAATTACCATTTTCACAAAGTATATTAAAGTGACTCTGTGGGTGCTTTATATAATAAGAATTCATAAATGATTCTGAACATACATGCATTAGTCACTAATAAGTCAAATGCCTATCTTAGTAGAATTAATAATAACAGAAATTATTTGATATAAACCTAGTAAAACAGTCTAGAGGAAAGAAAACATTTCTATATGGGAAATCTAATGAACATGATTTGGTCTTTTAAAAATATCTTGTTAAATTTCTCATAAACAAAAATTGTAAGACTGCCTTATAGACAAATCACTTAGGGACAGACAAGAAAAGTTTAGATCAATAGTCATTTAACAGAAAAAGATTACTACTAGTGTCATGATTTAGTTGAGAGAAAAAATATATATAGTTAAATTTCTAATTTATAGAGAGTAATAATTTTAGGTGTATAATAGAAATATGGAAATAATTTCAAGAAAATCTGAAATTCCAAAGTTTCAAATGTAGAGGGTAATACTGGGGGAAAATATATGTAAAGCATTAGGAATTCAATGCAGTGTAGCTCTTGGCTTTATTTTGCGTTCTTTATAATTCATATGGCCATTTACTATATCACACTTGTTAGAGAGCATATGTTAAATGAAAAAGGTTAGAAAAGTCAGAACTTACTCTTATTTGGTAAATGAACCTGAAGATAGGATATTTAGTTTAATAGTAACAAAAACTTTTTTTTTTTCAAAATGCTATTTAAGAGTCAGACAATATAGTATAGAGGTCAGACATGAAATCAAGAACGGTACATCAGCAAACACAAGCTGATCCGACCACTATATAATCTTAAATAAAGCTAGAAAATTATAGCTGTCTGCCTCTTGACTACTTTTATTACTTTTCTGTGGAAAGCTAAGGCAGAATCTTGTGAGAATCACTGGGCAGTTTGTTAAGGGAGGCAAGTGTGGAGTGACTGAGTGAAGATAGATTATCCTATCAGAAATGTTTCCTTGTATTCGGGCCACTATATGTAGAATTACATAAGGATGTGTACCTAAAAATATGTGGTTCATTGTTTTGGGGAGTAAAAACTCTATAGCATAAAACATGGAAATTTTGAAGTATTGTTTTTTTCTTGAAAAATTAATCAAGATTTTAAAAAAATGTTTTACTATATTTCACTGTCTTACATATATTTCTGGTAAGAATGAGAACTCATGAGTGAGGAATTAAGACCTTCGTGAGAATCATCGAAAGTCATACACATCTGGAGTGTTGATGAGAGTAGTTGCAATTTTCAGCTAAGTGCACCTCTTCCATGTCCCATAATTGTCAAAGAATTAATTCTTACCTGGAAGAGTCTTCTGAGAGCAAAGCAAAAAGAACACTGGCAAGAAATACTGAGCATTAAACCATCGCTCTTTGCACATATTCCAATGTAAACAATATTTTTTTTCAGTTATTCTCATCCTAGGTTATAATTAGTTAAAAGAAAACTTCACTGATTCTAATCTGTTCAGTTGTCACTGGAATAGTTTCAAGAATCGCTCTTTTTTTCCTTCTATTTTGCAGTAGATAAAATCAGAGATAACATTTCATATGCTTTTTTATAGAATTTCTGTGCATTATTTAATAAAATAGTTAACATATATTTGATCAAACCATATCACAAAATATGTATTCTAATTACAGTTAATCCTCACTTTCTTTCATCTTACCGATGTTAAACATCCTCTACCCACTGTTAACTAAAAATAGAATTACATGCTAACTGCTGCAGCAATTCATTTTAGTGGCATGAGTTTTTTTTGTCTTTCATTGAATACATAGAGAAAATTTAATAATGACATAAAGAGAATTTAGTGGAGTTATTTATAATTTTTATATGTGATTAGCACTTAATATTCCTCCCAAAGCAAAATAACATTTGTACATATTATAACTAATAATGCCACACATTTTTATACTCCACTTCAAAGATAACACAATTTTAGTGAAACATTAGATCATTATTCATTAAATGAGAAAGACTGTTATTTTCTTTTTATAACTTAATATAAATGAATATATTAATTATATTGTATCTTTATCGTTTTGATGCCAATCTTTCTTAAAAGATTTAGCCATTTCTTTCTAAATGTTTCTCATAATATGCCACTAAATGTATAATGTTATCTATACCAAAAGAGTTTAAATTAAAATATGGATGTCAACTCCCAATCTCTTAAAACATGGTCCAATACAATATTTTAATCATGTCTTTTGTTTAGTGCTGAAACCTCTGTAATAATTACTTAGTATTTCTCATTTTCAATATCCTTTTTGCCTAGCTTCTGTCTAAGATGGTGTCCAAGTGGAGGGCATGAGTTGTGTGGTATGACTTTGGTGTGGTGAGGTGGGTAGGGTTCTTCAGTGTCATTTGGAAGTATACTGCAGGGAAAGTGCCCCTCATTCACTGGGATGTTCTTTGTTGTTGTTGAACTCTGATAGCCTCCCTCTCTTGTACTGAGGCTACCTATAGCCCACGTGGAGTCTCTGCCACATCTTCCATCTGTACTGGGCACCTCCTGCTTGCGACAGTCGGTCAATTGTTTCTCAGGTCAGCTACTTTCTGTTCATCTCTACGTGGGGGAGTAGGTACTGCAGGAAGTTCTGAAGCTATCCAAGCCTCAGGAGAAGGAAGAGTGGCCCTAGAAGCTCAATCTTAAGGTTCACCTTGTACCACCCTGCTCTTGGTTGTTTTAGTACCTGTGGTCTAAAGCGAAAACAGAGACGAGGGCAGAAACCTGCCTTTTCCTCAACATTGCCCTCACTCATCTACCACAACTCCAACCATCCCCCTCTCTTCCTTTTCTTTCTTTTACTCACCCTTAATGTGTCAGAACCTTAAAGAGCGACACTTTCTCTTGCAGCACTTTCTTCTTTGTTGACCTCAGTCTTCAGACTTGATCCTTAATGGCACAAAAGGGAATTCTATGATCTGAGTCTTCCAGGTTTAGTCCTTGCTGTGTTATTTGGGCTCTGGAAGAATTTAGAAAACCTCTCTACACAAAGTCTGAATTTCAAACTTTTCCAGACTTTAACGGTGAATACTTTCTTTCCTGTCCTGGGGTAATCTACTCCTTGACTATTTAGAATTGCCTTAAAATTAGAGTTTATGAATTTAATGTACTCACATTTTATCTTTCTACCTCTTATGTCAATGAAAACCCATATGTGTAAATATTTGAAATAAGTATAATACACTCAATCATTTCGTGTTCATAATTATACTTTCATAACAACCTGAAAACAAGAAAAACATAGAATTTGGGGATTCTCAGAGTTCCTTGTCAAAATGTGGTGGCGTGGGGAGAGCTGCTCCTCACTCCCCACATCCACTGATTCCTTTTTCTTTCCACTTTAATAGGATAATATACCACAGGGATGTCGTCCACTACCTCAGCTTGCCTACACAAGCTTAGTCTATATCTCTCACATGAAACTTGGGCCCTGTGGACTCTGTGCTCTGGGTTGAGACACAGTTAGAGAAGGCCAGAATGAGGTGTGCTAAAACATCAGTGGGTGTCTTATCTTTGTCTAGGGGCACATTTATGAAAATATAATCTTATACTTATGAAAATAAAATATAATCACTATCCCTACAACTTCTAGTGGTAACCAGTGATAATAATTTGCAATACACTCTCTTAGATTTTATATATATATATACACACACACACACACACACATACATATAAGTAAATGCAGACTTACATATAAATATATGCATATACATACACTCAGAGATAGGAAGAGTTTTGTATAGAACTTTTCTGATTTAACAGAATGTCATAAGCTTTTCCTTGTTATTCAGTAATTAGTCTTCAAAATATTTAATTTTATTGATATTTATAATTTATTAAATGATTCTTTGATTGGTGGGCATGTAGGCCATTGAAACTTTTAAAATATTGTAACCAATTGTCTTCTTAGTTGAATACAGTAGGGAGAATCATTCTGCACCAAAATATATGAACATCTATAATAATTATGTACTGAAGCCTATATTCATAAGAATTGTACTATAATTTTATTTCTACCCCTAGAGTATATGCATCTATCTCACCCACTCTTTGCCAGTTACATAAACAATGTTTTTTAATTTTAAAAAATTTTTCTTTCTTTATTACTGAGGTTAAATATGCTTTTAAGTGTTGACTGAACATCTATTTCTCTCTTCATATAATGTCTTTTTGTTGAACTGGTATCTTAAATCTTTCAAAATATTTTATTTGTCAGATTGTTAAGTGATTATTTCCATCTTTTACCAAAGCACAGTCTTTTGAATAGCATGGACACCAACTCTGACCATAAACATTTAACCAGAGAAACTGAAAATAGAAATATGTGAAGTATAAATTATATTTTGTCTAAGAAAGTCAAATCCATGTCAATTAAATGATGTTTATATGTTATCTGAGCTTTCTTATGAGGATGAAAAACACTCAAGGCCAGTTTTGTCTTGTTGTTGAATAGATTATGTAATATGATGTTTAAAAATCATATAAATTACTATATGTATTATTCTTACATAATTTTATTTTATGAGTGACATTTGTGTAGTCTTACAACTAGGCATATAGAGTGTGCACTGGAGAAATTAGTTTCAGATTGACAGACAAAATTTCTTTCACTGGTGAGTCATTGTGTTTTCAGGAAAGATGGTTCTTAATGAGAACATGTATGTTTATGCTAAATAACCTGTAATACCAACTGAGGTGGTACAGTCACCTAACCATTAGGAAGACTGTTTTGGCCGCAGTTTATCACTTTACAACAGAAGTACCCTTCGGTAAGTTGAAAAAGTTACCAAGCACGTAGTTTAAATGAGCAGTGTGGATTCCAAGGGAGGCAGGAGAATTGCAACTCTCCACTGAAAAAGCATTTCAATTCTCAAAGAAGGCAAGCAGTCATCTGTCAAAATAAAGTTGCCTACATTTTTTGACTTTTGTTTTCCCTTTCCTTAATCTTTTTCACTGTAATAACATTTGCTAAGAAAAACACACTTTTTTTCTTTTAAACATAAAATATTTTACCAAGCAAGACTACACTATGTTAAGTGCTCACTGGAAAGAGTACTTAATTATCATTTTCACAATAATGAGAGTATATTCAAGAAATTCTGAGTGTTCTTCAAGTGCAAATGATTTCAAAACTAGCGTTTTAAGTTATGTTAATTGAGACAGCTGGCCTTTCCATTGTCTCTTTTCTGCAAGCTTATTGGTTCATAGACTTCATTCACTGAGTCCTTTGCTTACCTCAGCAAAACTCCATATTTTTCACAGGAATAAGTCCTGTTTTTGACCATTACCTCTTCTGCTTCTGATATTTATTTAATTTCCATTTTCAGGGCCTTTACAAACAAATCAGAAGTAGTACTTCTCATTTCTTTAAATAAAATGCATCTGTTTTCCTGAATGAATTCTGGCAATAATTCTACAGTTAGCCATCTTTAGCATAGTCTGTTAGGACTTTTCAAAAAGATTAAATATTATGTAAAGAAAATAGGACAAGAGCAAAACCCTAGAAGTTTTGAAGCAAATTGCTCAAGAATAAATTCTCCTTACCCTAGATGTTGGATCTGTGAAATCTTTCTTTCCTGATTGTGATCTAGTAAATTTTCTTTCTAAATATGATTTTGGGAAATCCAAAGATAAATGAAAAGCAAGATAAAAGGGAGTGAGGAAGACAGAGAGATGGAGAGAGAAGAAAGAGGAGAAAACTGTATTTTCTTCTTTTAATCTCACCTAGAAGTCACATAGAGTCACTTCTGTTGCAGGAAGGGGGCCCCTTCCAGGGCCTGAGAGTGGGCTCTTGTCTAACACTTGGAAATGAATTGTCCGAGGAGACACACATGCTGACAAAGCAAGAGACTTTACTGGGAAGGGGCACCCTGGTGGAGAGCAGGAGGGTAAGGGAACCCGGGAGACCTGCTCTGCCACGTGGCTCGCAGTCTCAGGTTTTATGGTGATGGGATTAGTTTCCAAGCTGTCTCTGGCCAATCATTCTGACTCAGAGTCCTTCCTGGTGGCACATGCATTACTCAGCCAAAATGGATTCCAGGGAAGAGGACATATGGACTGGAGTCTCCTTTTGACCTTTCCCAAATTCTTCTGGTTGGTGGTGGCTTGTTAGTTCCGTGTTCCTTACTAGGACCTCCTATCATAAAACAACTCATGCAAATGGTTACCTGGCGGGGATGGGTGGTTTTGGTCAGTGGTTCCCCTAACACTTCCACTGCATTCTATATTTTATAGAAGTACAAACGAAGGCTGGACCAGATCAAGGAGAGGAGAATTAAACCACAAAATCCCATCATTGGGAGCTAGCTAAATAATTCAGGTCCATCTGTAGTCTGGAATTCTTTGCAGCTATTAAAAATGAGAATGGACTCCTAAAAATTGTATTGGTTAGTGAAAAACAAAGAAACAGCAGAGTCTATATAACATACTACTAATGGGGGGGAAAAGAGTATTTTCATGTACTTGTGTTTTCCTGAAAAAAACTTTGGAAGGAAGCTGCTAACAGTGGTAATATGGGTAACCTGGGGAATGTGGTATTGCAGAGAGAACTGGGCAGATAAAGAATGGAGGAAGGAGGTTTTTAAATGATATAGTTTATATATTTTAGATTTTACTTTTCTTAATTCATTACCTCTTCAACAATATTTTATATAAAATAATATATAAAGCCAACCAGATGAGTAATAATTATGTTAATCAGTTATTTGTGCATAGGAATACTCCTGTACTGAGTGCTTGAACATTTGGAAAGCAGTGATAAGAGAGTAACATATAAACCATCCTTCATAAAGCATTGGAATATATTACTGTATATGGATGCCCATAAGCGCAAAAGATATAGTATACTAACACTTGGCGAGATATGTACTTTCACATATTTCTTTTCCCATGATTTTGAAATACAAGCCATCCTGCTCCTTTGAAATGTATAGCGTGCATTATTTTTTGAGGAGGAAGATTCAAAGAATGAATAATCATCTGTGAATATTTTCTTCTGGTAAATGGAGTAATGTATAAATTTGGGACAAACATTTTAAAATTTGAGCTTGGAAGACATTTTGTTATGACAGTAAATATGCCTGTGGGGATACAAGACTTCCATTTGTATCCTACTTTTATTATAATTATCTCATGAAGTCAGTGTAAATGTTATAGTTAGAAGCAATGTTTATAAAGAATTAAAGATCTGGAATCTAAAAAAAAAAATGGTTCTGATGAACCTAGGGACAGGACAGGAATAAAGACAGAGACATAGAGAATGGACTTGAGGACACGGGGAAGGAGAAGGGTAAGTTGGGACAAAGTGAGAGAGTGGCATGGACATATATACACTACCAAATGTAAAATAGATAGCTCGTGGGAAGCAGCTGCATAGCACAAGGAGATCAGCTTGTGCTTTGTGACCACCTAGATGGGTGGGATTGGTAGGCTGGGAGGGAGATGCAAGAGGGAGGGGATATGGTGATATATGTATACATATAGCTGATTCACTCTGTTATACGGCAGAAACTAACACAGCTTTGTAAAGCAGTTATACTCCAATAAAGATGGTAAAAAAATAAAAATTAAAATTAGAAAAAGAATTAAAGATCTAGTCTCTCCTTTAAAAAGGAATATTTTGTTTCAGCAAACATTTTAAGTTCAAAAATTATTGTACTAGCCTATCTCTGACAATTTTATTTAGGATAATATATAGATTTTGTACTTAGGTTTAAAATCCATTTCTTATATTTTAGAGCAAGTGTGGCAGTTTAAAATAGTTCTGATATTGCTAAAATAATAACATTTTAAATTGTTAACTACAATATACTTGTTTTATCACAGTTGTGCTTTTATTTGACTCTTACTTTTGAAATCAGGTATTAAATTTCTCAAAATAATGTTTGGGATATGCACACAATTTATATTAATATTTAATATGTAATATTGTAACTTTGCCTCTAATTTATTATTGTTTAAGGTATGAAACTGTAGAAATCTAAAAGTGTTCTGCATATCATTTTAATAGTTCCTTAGTAAAAATAATGTTTAAATTTGACACCAGACATGCTGTGTGCTGGATAAATACAGTGTTATAGACATATAACAGATTATGCAGCGACAAAGTATTGGCAAAATATTTTAAATGCAGCAAAATGTACGGCAAGGGTAGAGAGGGAGGAATCTGTGAATTTTCCGTTTGTGTGCTGAAGGCAAGTAAGAGAGTCTATGTGGCATATAGATCATAACATTGGACAAGTATGAGGACATATACGCTTTAGACCAATCTGCTACTAAAAGTAATTGTCATTTAGGGGAGTCAATGTCACTGTACTCAGTTTCCTTGTTTCAACTATAAATGAAAGCATTATACTTGGATGCCTCTAAACAGCTTTCAGTTTTCTCTTTCTTTGGCTAGTAAAGTATTCAAAATGGAGAAAATAAATGAAAAGAAAATGAAATAAGATGACATCAATGTTAACATAAATTATATTAATAACGTGGCATATAATAAAATGGCAACAGTTTTTTGTTTTTTTGTGTGTGGTACGCGGGCCTCTCACTGTTGTGGCCTCTCCCGTTGCAGAGCACAGGCTCCGGACACGCAGGCTCAGCGGCCATGGCTCATGGGCCTAGCCGCTCCGTGGCATGTGGGTCCTCCCGGACCAGGGCACGAACCCACGTCCCCTGCATCGGCAGGCGGACTCTCAACCACTGAACCACCAGGGAAGCCCAACAGTTTTTTATGTAGAGTTTATTAACAATTAACTGTGTTTCATTCATGATGTACTGATTTTCAGTTTACTAATAGAGATAATATATATTTGCACATGTGCTTATAAATATTTCTTAAATTGACTGATACCTTTGCATGTCAGCTAAAAGATTGGAGTCCCTGGGCAAGGTTACATGGTAGTTATTTCCAGTGTCCTCTTAACTGCTCTTCTCTCACATAAATTTTTCATCAAACCCTTTTGATGGAACACACTACTTACTTGTCCCACTAGATTTAACATAGAATACATTACAGAAGATAAAAATGTTAAAAAGAAGAATGCTTAAAACAAGAGTAAATGAATTATACACTATATTCTTGAACAGTTAACCAGAGGAAGGGAATCTACCCAATTCATTTTCTGTCCTCTGAAATGATGTATATAGTGATATATTAATTTGTCTACAGATTTTATAGAAGGTAATTTGAAATTTTATTTAAATTGGGGAAAGACTTAGCAATGTAGAAATGAAGAAAACTAGCTGAAAACAGAATTATTGATTGGATTTGAGATATTGATTTAGGAGATGGAAAGGTTAGGGAGAAATTTTCAGTGATCAATAACAGTTTAAGGGCAATTAGTACAAGAACAAGGCTAGAGAAAGAGGCAACATAATATCACATCAAGATTTAATTACTGAGCCTATAACAAAACTGCTACTTAGCTAAGAATTTTTGTTAGTAATGAAAGTAATTCATCCTTTTTGACCCATTTTTCAGAAAACAATGTGATTCCAACCTGAATACTAAATTAGATAATTAGCATAAAACAAAATTTCCAGGTTTCTCAAAGATACTCTCTGTATTTTTATAAATTAGACTGAGAAATTCTTCAGTAATGTCCTTCTGAGGGTTTAGGGCTTAGAAATAAAAAATAAAGAGTTTGAATCAACCTAGTCCCCAACTCTGTATTTTACTGATTTCTCTGAAACTGAAAGAAGCTAACCACTACATTCACATTCACTTGGGCAGCACTTCCAGTGCTCTAGTTCATAAAATACTCTCCTCAGATATTCTAATCCCTTAATCACTCAAAAACACCCCCTTTGGACTCAGTCAACATATCTGTTTGTTATGGGTTTGTTGCATTTTTATTATGTGGCAGACACCATTTTAGATACCAGTGATAAAGCAATGAATAAACATACACAATAATCCCTTCCGGCAAAAAAAATTTCACATTCTTGTGGAAATAATATATACTAATACAGTAAGTCAATAAAATGTATGCTATTTTGCATTGGGATAAGTGCTATAAAAAATTAAAGCAGAAAAGCATAATTGGGAGTGTAGAGAATATTGTATAATATTAAAGTTGTATAAAGGGTAGTCAGGGGAGGTCTCTTGGAGAAAGTGATGTTTGACTGAAGTCACAGAAGAAGAGCATGAGCAAGCTGTGAGGATATATGGGAGACTCTTCTAGGCGTGAGAGCATCCAAGTTCCAAGAAGTGGGAGAATGCTGCATATTTTCGAGGAAAAGATTTTTACAAAGTAATTTGAAATTTTATTTTAATTTTAGGAAAGACCTAGCAAAGGGGAAATAAACGTGAAAACAGAATTATTGATTGGGTTTGAGGAATTCATTTAGGACACAGGAAGTTTGGGGAGGAATAGTGTCTTTGAGGAATAGGTCAGTGTGACTGCAGCTGAATGGCCAGTAGGGGGAGTAGTGAAGATGAAATCAGAGGAGTTAAGAGGAGCTGGGTCCTCTAGGGCCTATGGATTGCACTGACTGATTTTATTCTGAGGGTTTAAGAAAAGGAGAGACATGATCCGACTTGGCTGCTTTATTGAGTGTAAACCGTAAGGAGATGAGAATGGAAGTTATTGCAATAACTCAAGCAAGAAATAACAATGACTTGAGGGTAGGAAGGTAAAACTAGAAGGAGAGAAAAGTGATCAGAGTCTGGATATATTTTGAAGACAGAACCAAGAGAATTTTCTGCAATAGTGGGTATGAGGAAAGGGAGAAAAAAAAGATGAGTCAAGAATTATACTAAATTTTCTGATCTGAGCACCTTGAAAGCATCCACCAAGATAGGGAAAACTGCAGGTAAAGTAAGTTTCTGAAGGAAGGTAAGGAGTTTGGTTTTGGACATGTTAAGTTCAATATGTCTGTCAAATAATCAAATGGAATTTTCAAGTAGGCAACAGGGAAAAAAATACATGGAGTTCAGGGGAAATGGCCCAATTAGAGAAATTTGGGACCATAAATCTCTATATTTTTTTAAACGGGTTTGGATGAGATCACCTAGTGAGTGAAAGTAGATGAAAACAAAAACCCATGTTGAACTGAGCCACGGGAAACAGTGATGTGAAGAAACTAAGAATAGGAGGAGAAACCAGCCAAAAAACTGCTGGGAGATAGAAAGTAATGAGAGTATGGGGTCATGGCCGAACCTTGGAGTTTGTTTCTTCAGAGAGTAACTTGTCTCAGATTCTGAAGCCGAGTGTTTTGTTTATTGTTTTTTAAAAATAAGTTTCCACCTGAAAATGGGTGATTTTATATGGACAGCTGAAAAGAGGAACCTTAAATGAACTATTATTTCTACAAGCTATGAAGGAGAGCCTATTACTTCTGCAAAGAGAGTTTATTAATTCCATGTAAGTCTAAGGAAGCATTGATTTCCAGTGTTGTGTTGTTCCTATAAACTATCAGTATTTCACAGGAATTCCAATATGTAGGTATCAAAAAAGCATTCTCCAAATTTCCTTTCAGACCCAGATGTTGCATAAAAGTCTCTTGCTCCAAATGTGTGTACTGCACTGATTAAATATATGTGAATTTGTATTCCCATATATGAAAATCATATACCATCAGACAGCACCATGCCTATATTTTAAAAATGCTCAGATAAGTTTGTTTCAGTAGTATTGAATCTTCTATTTTTTAGTTATTCTGTCTCTCACAGGCCAGTACACACACAAACCAAGACTATGCTTATCCAATCAAGAAGAAATTTACTATATTGGGGGAACAAAATAGTCAATAATTTATTAGCCTGACTTTTAACAAATCCTCACACTTTGGGAAGCTTTTCTGTCAAGTAGCTTTTCAGGTGCTTGCTTATTTAATGGTTGTCTAGAAAATAATTAACATGTTCCCAATATTTTTTCTAAGAAACAAGAAATTAGGGATATAAACTCAGTCGTCTTAATTTTCTGATGCATGTAAACCACAATCCTCTCTCATAAGTACATTTCTTTATGGCTGCAAATTATTTTATGTGCTACAAGACAATAAAGTAAATATTCTTATTTTCTAAATAATTGTAAATAAGTACATTATGATTATATAAAACTATATGTACCTGTTTAATTTTAATAATTATTTAATGCATATTATAAGACTGAACTCATCATCACTAGCATGTTTCACAAAATGAATAAAGTAGGAAGGGCTTTAGAAAACAGCTAGTTCTTATATTTTCACATTTTTACAAAAAAAAAAAAAAAGAAAAGAAACAGAGGCTGGACTGATAGTTTAAAGCCCAATTTGACATAAAAGCAGACTGGTTTTATATGTCTAACCTTTGTTGATTTCATTTTACCATCGACTCTTAAAATTCAACCATCCTTAAATCCATAATATTATGTTATGTTTATATTCAAAACAAATTCAAGTTACCTTTCAAAATAAGAATTTTGATTATGTACAAGAGATACATTTAATAAATTTTAAAATTTTAGAATAGTTAAAAAAAAATTTTTTTAAAGACACATTTATTCAGCTCCATGATCAGGCTATTAACATATAGCAATCAACACCATGGGTGCAAAAAAAAAATCTACATTAAAACCCTTTGTTGGAATGCTTTCCACTTTCCACAGAAGAGAAACTAAAATAACCTTGAATACAATTAGTCACAAATACGGTCCTCAAGTTTTTTTGCCCATACACATGAGTATTGTCTAAAACATGTCTTCTTTGTAGCAACTAGGCCCTGCCACCATTGTGCTTGGCTGAGTTCACAAATCTGTTGTAACCTGTAGCTTCCCTGTCACTTCTCTGGCTCTCCTTTCCTGCTAAGCTTTGTTTCCTGGCAATAGTTAAAACCTTCTGCCACTGCCATAGCTACTGCTGCTGCTGGAACCGTCATGGCCACCTTGGTTTCATGGTTTGGCAAAGTATTGGTCTCCACCACCACAGGGGCTGGAACCTCTGCCTCCAAAGTTTCCTCAGAATAGCTTTAGATTTTAAAAAGTTTTTAGTACAGAGTTCTCATATACCTTTCACCCAGTTTCCCCCAATGTCAACCCTTTAAATTAGCAGGAGACATTTGTCAAAACTGGTAAAACAATAGTGTACATTATCTTAAAATAACCTCCAGATTTTATTTGGATTTCAACTGGGGTTGTGGATTTTGGAGACCATCACAGAGGTAAAGTACACACAACATTTCAGAGAGAATACATGAAATCAAGTGATTTATCCCTGGTAATGTTTGAACTGATTACTTGGTTAAGACAGCTCCACACTAAAGTTACTTTTGTCCACCTTTCCACATTATTATTTGGAAATCTGTCACTAAGTGCTGCATCGTTTCTTGGAAAGAGTAGTTAAGGAGATGTTCAATACCTCCCCATTTATTTGTGTAATAATTTATTATATCAGTATGGACTTATGTATATTATTTTATACTTTGTGTTATAATCCCAAAAGACACTTTATTAACTTTCTGTTCAAATTGTTTCAGCTTTGTCCATTGGGAGCTCTTTCAGGTTGGCTCCTGTGTTTCTCTGATATGCCCTGATCCTTTTGCTTTTTAGTACTTCATTACTTTCTGGTACTACAAGATGCCCGGTGTCATTTTACATTTTCCCTGCCCCAGTTTTAGAATCAGACATTTCTCAAAAGAGCTCTGATTCCTTTTATTGGAGGATGGTAGTTAGAAACCAGTATCAGGTCTCTGAGTATGTTTGTTGTTATCAGGATGTCACTGCTTCTAGCCCTTCCCAGAATTTATGCATCTGGATCTATATTAAGCTAAATAAATGTGATGCTTCCAACTCTAATCCAGTACCACACAGTTATTTCTAGCTTCCCTAAGGTGACCAACTGTTCTTGTTTGCCTGGGACTGAGGGTTTTTCTAGTAAATAGACTTCAGTGCTAACGCCATGACAATCCCAGGCAAACTGGGATGGTTGTTTACTGTAACTCCCTTTTAGAAACCACGATCTGCCACGATTTGGTGTAATATTAATAAATATCTACAATGGTCTGTAAAAGTAAAATACTTTTTCCTTTTCCAGCTGACTATCTTTCTGAAGCTAAATTTTCTCACATACTTCAATCAAAACAACAGATCACAACACACTGAAGGCAGAAGTAAAGATTAAAATCTTATCTGTCAATTATTAAGCAGATGAAAATTCAGCTATTGTCCATTAAAAGGAATTTTAAAAATTAAAACAATGCCATATTTTACTATAATTTTCCTTTTTTGTTTGGAAAAAAGTTGTTACTTTTCTATAACATTTTTATGTTACCAGGAAATGGAATTATTATTATTAATTTAATCAAATTATAAGCAATGTTTTCAAATTTGTTTGAATTCCTAATAAGGCAAATATTTATAGATATTATGCGTATAACATAAAGCTCTTGCAATCCTTAATGACTTTTAAGAATGCAAAGAAAGTCCCAAGACAAAAGTGTTTGAGTCTTAAACAAATATTTGAAAGGAGAATTTTAGCCATTCTGAATACTAAAAAACAATAGAGAGAAGATTTTCAAAATGATTAATAAAAAATATGTTTGAAACTTTCTCCCAGCTAAATACTACTACTACAACGACTACTGCTACAACAACTACTACTACCACTGTTAATGGTTCTAACTTTAATTTTCCTAAGTTCATTAAGCATGTATCCTCTCATGTGGGTTACACTTTATAAAATTCAATGGAAGTCCTGTTACATCAATCATGATTGAACTATCTCCAAATATAGGGTGGGTCAAATATTTTATTTTGAGATAGATAATGGAGTCTTGACATATATTGTAGAATATATAAATATTACACATATTTATATATAGTAAACATATATTTTTATAATATATAAATATTATACACATATATAAGTACTAAAATATATTGCTTTCATTGTTGTTGTTGTTTTCTATTTGAGTCCTCTCTTATGTAGCCCTCCACAGACTATTACAACCCTTTCTGTTTCTTGAAATCTTAGCCAAAAAAAAAAAGTCAGCTACTCTGATCTGAAAAGACTATCTCTGTACAGTCTTAATTCACCATAATTAAGAATTAACAGGTCACTGTCATTTTCAGAGTTATGCTTTGAGTAGCACATTCCAAGAACAGGATGCATCCTCAGGATAGTCCATTTTCAAACAATGTGTCAAGTTGGACTTATAAACCGTAAACAAACCCTGAAAATTGTGTCATTTTTGTACCCAAATAATGTTCACTCCTTCTTTCCTTTGGAATTTATTGATGCTGGCAAGATTCTAGCCATAGGGCTGAGCCTGGGTTGCTGTGTGTAAAGCTTGGTCTGTCTTCAGGGAAGTCAGTGTAAAGGAGCAGAGGGAGATGCATATCCAGAGAGTCCCAGTGAAGTTAGGTTTGTGTGGGGAAGGTTATTAACTGATGAAACAGCTCACAGGAAAGTTTTGTTAGATAAGTTATTAAATATGGAACAGTTGGAAGAACTAAAGAAGTCAGCAAGTGCATTGTTGTTGTGAGGGTCTTATTTGAATTAATCAAAGGATTTTGACGTTTCCTTGGAAAGCACATGAAATGATTATTTTTTAAAGAAAGAGATAAAAATACACAGAGTTTTGCTTCATTAAGATCAATTTAAAAAGATAGAAACCTGAAAGGAAAATAAATACCTATCAATAGGAAATAGTTGAATAAATTGTGGAACTTCAATATGGTGGAATTTTGCACCATTATTACTAACATGGGTAGATTTATATCAAATGGCTTTTAGTGAGTTTTAAAATGTGAGTAAGGCAGGCTGCAGCAAAGTAAGCTCTATATAAGGAAAGAATTGGAATATGAAATAATGATGCATGCCTTATATATGTGTTGTAATTTTCCACTTTTATTAAAGAACTGTTTAGTAATATGTTTTTAAATGTTTGAATGTCCTGGAGAAAGATAATTAGTTTTTTAATTTTGTTATTACATCATAATAAAATAATGGTGTTTGTCTTGTTCCCAATTTATTAAATTTATTGAATTTTGCATTGCTAAATGAATAGTAATATATTATAATAATGATATACATTTATGTTCCTCATAAACTTGAAAAGATGGTATGTTCTCTATATGTAGGTAAAATTTTGATATATTTAGTAGATCCATTAGATCTACTTTACTGATGATGTTGCTTACATCTTTGAACACATATTCGTTTTTTCCATAACTTGACCTGTCTTGGACTAAGAATGATATTTTAATGTTTCCTGTTGTTACTAGATTTCTTCTATTTCTTCTTGCCATATCAGTATTTCTACTTTGTTATATGGTGCATGGGTATTCATAATTTAATTGTAACTTATGGTATTTGAAAATTTAAATATTTTATATTCTTAATGCTTTGGGGACGTGAATTCTGTCTCATGTGATCATGGTAATAACTCTAGCATTTTTATTGCTTGCATTTGCCTGGTAAAGTTTTCCCATACTTTTATTTTTTTGTAAAGACGTGTCTTTTGTCTACAAAGTAAGGTTGAGTTTGTATATTTTTCATACACATTATGTACATCTAGTCATATTCACTTGTTCTTGCTTTATGTTTTTAATAATATCCCCTTTCTCCCTTTCTTTTGAAGCTTTTAATATGCATTTTAATGTGTATTCTGCTATGTCTGTATTTTTCTTCTGCCTGTTTTAAAGTTTTATCTTTTTCTAATGCCTTCATCCCTCATATGGCTTATTATTTTTGACATATTTCCATAGGACTACTGGCTACTTTGGATGAATTTGCCTTCAAAGTGTGGATGTGCAGAAACTTGTCCCTGTGTAAATATATCACACAGAATATTGTGATATCCAGAGAGTTGATAGGAGGCTTTTTGCTAGGCCTTGCATTTTTAGGATGTGATTGTTCTGTCATAAGGGGTACAACAGTGACAAAGGCAGTGGTAGTGACAAGGTATATGTCACCACATTCTCTAAGGCAGGGAGAAATGACTAGCTGGAAATACCAAATTTATGAATTAGTGTTTTCCCTTCTCAAACTTGGCAAACTAGTATTTGCTGTAAAATAAACCTTATAGTATATTTATAACAGTATTTATGAGCACAATATGACTGTCAACATTTTGTAAAAATGTGCGTCTGTTTAGAAATTAGTCTGACAACATTGGATGTTGGTATGAAGAGGAAAAAAATCTCTTTATTGCACTACTCTCTAGTGAAATAATACTCTCTTTTTCGTTTAAATAAGTAGTTCTTCCTTGTGCTTTATAGTATAGTGCCAAAAATTAAAAATTTGCATTATAGCTTCAACATTAGAACTGACTTTTAAAAAGAAATATTTGCAATAGAACTGTAATGCCCTATATGTAAAGATTTGGAAACAATTGATAGAATTAACAGTGAAACTAAACAGAAGACAAGAGCATGAGAGAAATGCTTTCTCATAGTCTGTCATCATCCACAGCCCCCAGCTCTTTTCTTTCCTAGGTTGTTATTTCCTTTACTTACACCCCTGTCCATTGAGACCCAACCACCTTTTTTTCTCTCTTCACATTTTTGAAATGGTTTCATTTTGAGTTCTGTGACCCACCATGTTTCTAAACCATATCAAGTAGAGCTGAGCAGCAATTCTTCTTTGTTCCCCATATTTCAGTGGCTTTCCTTTGAATTATAGATGAGTGGTTGGCTTCTAAGACAAAAACATTTATTAAGGGTCTAGAAATTCCCATCTCCCAATAATACATTATCAATATGTGTTATCAGCTAACTGGATGCATTATTAGAAAATTCAGTTCACCTGTACTTAGAGATGAAGCTTCTATAGTAGTTAATTTTACTTTCTATATATAATTAAGTATTAGTGTATTCATGCATGGATATATAGTCATGGGCAATTATCAGATCAAGTGAAGCATTTGAGTGTGTATCTTCCACTTTTAAAGCTTCAAGAGCATTTTTTTCATATAGCATTTTTTCCATTTATAATATTTGAAGAAAAAAAGCAGTTGCTTAAAAAATAATCCATAAGTTGCACAGAAAATGAAATTAATAATGAAACAAAAATATTGGCACTGTACATGGAATAGAAAACACATAATACATTTCTTGAATATAAATTAGCAGTGCTAGTTGATGACACTGTTAAGTACTTCCAAGAAAATACTGTACATTCTCCCAATAATTCACGTTATAAACTCTATTTCAAATGCCACCTTGCCTCACATGCGCTATTTCATCATTAGGAGAATGTATAAGCTGTTATACAAGTAGATAAAATTGCTTTTATTGAGATGCATATGGACCATTTTCCACTCCAAATTGATTTGCTTTTCGGCCACGTAGTTTAGCATTGAAGAATAACAGTAAGGTATACTTCTTTTAGATTGTACATTCCAGAAGATCACAGCAGGAACTTATGATGATTTTTATAGTTCTAAAAATAGACAAACGAATAAAATTTTGCAGTTATCTAATTTACAGAACAACCCATTATTTTGCAGGATGGTCTCATTCTGAGACTAAGCCCTTCATCGGGATTCCAGTATAATGACATCCTTACCAATCATTTCCACAATTCTAGTTGTACCAGTCTTTAATAGCATTCTGATTGTAATAAAATGAATCAGTGCAACTGTCTGGTGAACCTAAGCTTCTTTGGAATTGAACTGAATTAACATATATAAAATTAGGTAATATGAGTTCTTATTTACTAAATTGATGATTCAACTGGATCTTAAGTACAGGTTTATGCTATGAGACCTTAAAATGAGATATTTTTATTTCCAGTATCTGTTTTTTCTTGTACAGAATCTAAGATGGATCTGTCCTATCATCAAATATTACTCTAGAGTAACAACTGGTATTCATTTGAATTATAGTCACTAGCTTAATAAAAGCAACAGAAGACATGATTAATAATCAGTATTGAACTAAAATATAATTAGTTTGCAGCTCAGCCCTTAACCTGAATTCCATGACTTTTCTCCTTAGCTAGGAATCATTCAATTCCCACTTCAAAGAACCACAGTGAAGGGGAAGTCCTTGATATTTGTAATAATAACTGAGATCTGATCAGATTTCCTTTGGAGGATGTACCTATCACCTCTGCAAAGGTCAGATTCAATTAATATCTTCTTATTTGTATCTATAGAAGCATGCAAGTCAATTTTAGATATAAAATGAGGTTAAAGGTCAGCCACTCATAAAATATATCTGTTTAAACTACAATTGCTCTTGTCCAAATGCTCATTGCTTTGCAAAATGTGTTCTTACTGTTTATTTGTTTTCCACAGTTGGTTAAATCTTGACCTACATTGTAACATGACATTCCTTCACAGTAGGGTGCTCACACCTGCTGAATAAAATACAAATGGAGATGAAAGCTCATGATGAAATAAATGAATGTGTATTTATTTATGAAAATTCTTAGGTATGTGAGAAAAAATACTTTTTATTAAAAAATAACTTTTTAAAAAAAGTTAAAGCACTTTCTTTCAATTTACATTATTTTTTAACCAGAGAAGGCCATCTCTCTCCCTAGGTATATCTGAGTTAAAGTGATTTTAAAGAAATATTTGTTTAACACTCTAAATATAACAAAAGTTTGTCTTAGCACTGGGTTCAGGTATGCCTATTAACTTCATATTCTTGTAAAGATTCAGAGAATGTGGAATGGGAATGTTAGAAAAATGGACAGTTGATACATAGAATATATTAGGAAATCAAGGGAAATTAACAAGGAGTGAATTTCTCAAAAACAAAATTCCCAATTTGTCCTTGAACAAATTTGATGTTAGGAGAATTGGGGAAACTGGGAAGTCCTACATGACAAGAAAATAAAGAGAAATTAAGGAATAAAATTACATGGGAAGAAAATAGTAATTCATAAAATATTTTAAAATGTGAAGACAGTAAATTATTAGATAACAATGATTTTGTTAATCAAATGAAAAGTTTTAAATGCCAGATTTTGAGACTGAAATGAATTTTCTCATTTTCATACATAGATTTCATACATAGATTTCAAGGGAAGGATATTTTAATATTAGATCTTGTGAAAACCAATTTAGAAGAATTTTACTATAATTAATTAATGATTAATTATGATTAATTATGATTATAATGATTAATTAATGATTATAGTGACATTTTAAAGTATGAAGTGCCATATAAACGTGAAGATACAGTGCCATTGTTACATGCAAAAAATAAATTATAACCAACTTTCTAGTTTATTCTATGCACATTTATAAAGTTAGTAATAAAATATAATATGAAATGAGGGATAATATAAATCACAAAAAAAATAAGCTAAATATATAAACGACAATAATTTCAGTTTTGGAGTAGCAGATATGAGTAGTAATTCCTGAATACACAAAGTTTCATATAAGTTATCATAGCTTTAATATAAAATCTAATCTTCATGGTGAAACCAGGTTCTCTGTATATACACAGATAGATCTGATATAGTTTTCTTCAACTAGATTTTAAATCACAATCAGATTTGGCTAGGCAAGTATTCCCGTACTGAACATTGGGCTTCTTAATATCTTATACATATGGATATTTAATTATGCAATATTATACTTCTGCTTCCATTACTCATAATAAGCACATTGTAAACATGTTCAGTATTGACTAAAACCATCTTTCCTGAAGCTAGTATTACTGAATAGTGAACACTATGGAGGAGCTATATGATTTAAAGCCTCGCTGAACACAGGGAACGTTTTTGGCAATCTCAGATCTTACCCTAAACCTCTTTTATCTATTTTAAATCTCTCATAGCATAAAAAATTTTGTCTAGGAAATGATATCATATTTATGAAAATAATAATAATACTTAATTATGTTAAGCCCTTTACTCATTATCTCAGTTTATCCTCACAACTGAGTTAGAAGGGAAATACTACTATTAACACACTCATAACAGATGAAACTAAATTTAAGATGAATGAAGAGTAAATGGCAGAGCAAGGATTTATTTTCATCATTATCATTATTATTACTGAAGAATAAAATTCATGTAGACATGTACACATACCATAAATTTATAGTATATTTCAGAAATTTATAAGAAATCATTGGTGAAACCATGGGAATTTCTATGTAAAAAAGTTTTTAATTATGAAGTCCATTTTTTATACATGTAGGATTATATTTATTTTCTATTTATCCCTTCATTATTAGCTTTAGTAAATTGTATTATAAAGACATTTTAAAATTTCATCAGTTATAAACTTTATTGGTTTACATTTGTGTATGGCATCCACTTTTAAAAAGAAATTATTTTATTGAAGTGTAGTTGATTTACAGTGTTGTGTTAATTTATGCTCTACAGCAAAGTGATTCAGTTATACATATATATACATTATTTTTCATATTCTTTTCATTGTAGTTTATCACAGGATATTGAATATAGTTCCCTGTGCTATACAGTAGGACCTTGTTGTTTATCTATTCTATATACAGTAGTTTGCATCTGCTAATCCCAAACTCCCTATCCATCCCTCCCCTACTTCCAACCCCCTTGGCCACCACAAGTCTGTTCTCTCTGTCTATGAGTCTGCTTCTGTTTCATATATAAGTTCATTTGTGTTATATTTCAGATTCAACATGTAAGTGATATCATATAGTATTTGTCTTTTTCTGACTTACTTCACTTAGTATGGTAATCTCTAGGTCCATCCATGTTGCTGCAAATGGCATTATTTCACTCTTTTTATGGCTGAGTAGTATTCTACTCTATATATGTACCACATCTTTATCGATTCATCTGTAAATGGACATTTAGGTTGTTTCTATGTCTTGGCTAATGTGAATAGTGAATGTAGGAGTGCATGCATCTTTTTGAATTATACTTTTGTCTGGATATATGCCCAAGAGTGGGATTGCTGGATCACATGGCATCTCTATTTTTACTTTTTTGAGGAACCTCCATACTGTTTCCCATAGTGGCTGCAGCAATTTACATTCTCACCAACAATGTAGGAGTGTTCCCTTTTTTTTTACACCCTTTCCAGGATTTGTAATTTGTAGATTTTTTTAATGATGTCCATTCTGACCAATGTGAGGTGGTAACTTACTTTAGTTTTGATGTGCATTTCTCTAATAATTAGTGCTGTTGAGCATCTTTTCATGTGCTGTTGGCCATCTGTATGTCTCCTTTGGAGAAATGTCTATTTAGGTCTTCCGCTCATTTTTTATTGAGTTGTTTGTTTTGTTGTTGTTGAGTTGTATGGGCTTTTTGTATATTTTGTATATTTTGGAAATTAAGCCCTTGTCAGTCACATCATTTGCAAATATTTTCTCCCAGTCTGTAAGTTGCCTTTTCGTTTTGTTTATGGTTTCCTTTGCTGTACAAAAGCTTGTAAGTTTGCTTAGGTCCTATTTGTTAATTTTTGCTTTTATTTCTATTGGCATCCACTTTTTATTGAACCCATAATGATGTCCTTTTTTCACTTAATAGTATTTATTTTGTTTTCTTTCCTGCTCTGTCTTCTAATTTTCTTGATTAAATTGCTAATGATTTTTCAATGTTACTAATTGTTACAAAAAGCAACTTTTTTCATTTATTGATTGTCTCTACTATTTCATCTATTTCTGTTCTTTATTATTTCTTTTTAAGGATGACTTACTGTTTTGTTTTGTTTGGTCATTTGTTTTCTTATATATTTGTATTTTAGTTTCTTCAGTTAGAAGGTGAAATCATTTGTTCAAATTCCAAACAAGTGCTGTTACTTTGTTTTTACTTTTTAAAAAAATTTCGATAAAAAATACGTAACATGACATCTACCTTTTTAATGAAGTTTTAAGTGTACAGTACAGCACTGTTAGCTATAAGCACAATGTTGGAAGGAGATCTCTAGAAAATTTTCATCTTTCACAGCAGAAACTCTAGACTCAATGTAAAGCAACTGCTAGGGCAATCAGCAGTGACCAAGTTTATTGGGATCAGATGATATGCAGGACTAATTATTTAAAACTTTCAAAAAAGATGATTCACTAAGAAGCTGTGTGCCTGCACAGAGTGGAAAGGATGATTATTAATGGTACAATTTGGCATAATGTATATAAAACATTTAATAAAATTAACATGTTTTATAAATGATTCCTGTTCAAGACACTATTATTTTGGATTTTTTTCCATTTTGTGTCACTAAACACAATAACTATCTGATACCAAGAGTAAGCCTATTTTCTAAGCATATTTTGGGCCAGGCAGAAATAATAATTTAAGTGTTCTCTTCATTAATTACATAGCATATGGCATACTAATCATTCACAAGGTTAACACGAAAGGATATGCTAGTTTTAAAAAGTTATAATTCTTTTTTTTTTTTTTTTTAATTTATGGCTGTGTTGGGTCTTCGTTTCTGTGAGAGGGCTTTCTCTAGTTGTGGCAAGTGGGGGCCACTCCTCATCACGGTGCGCGGGCCTCTCATTATCGTGGCCTCTCTTGTTGCGGAGCACAGGCTCCAGACGCGCAGGCTCAGTAATTGTGGCTCACGGGGCCAGCCGCTCCGTGGCATGTGGGATCTTCCCAGACCAGGGCTCAAACCCGTGTGTCCGGCATTGGCAGGCAGACGCTCAACCACTGCGCCACCAGGGAAGCCCCAAAAAGTTATAATTCTTGATCAATCCAAGAATAATCTCATATTTACAAGTTTTCACAAAATGTACCATGTCTTCACATCAGTGTGTATGCATTGATTTCAAATTCCACCGTGATCATTTTATTCTAAAAATCTACTCCATATTCTGGCAACTGATGATGCAAACACAATCCAAGAATTATTTTGCTGATTTTAGTGTTGAATGGATAGACACATAGAAAGATGTCAGTTGAAGAACAATAGAAATATTGTCATTCCTTTTAGGAGCAAATTCTTCTTAGGAACATGGGTGAGATTTTGATTGTTTGGTATTTTTTAGGCTTTTACTCCACGTTAACTGCCTAAATGAGATAGACACATATACACAGAGGAATAATGGACAATAGAAAACAATGTGTTTTGTCATTAGCTTTACTCTAAGTGTTTCCAGCACCAAAGCATATCTAAAGAAGAAGCCTATGGCCTATGCTTAAGGATTAAATAGGGCCTCCTACCATTCTATTATTCATTTAATATCAATTCTAGGAAAATCAAACTCTTCCTGAGGAAAGTCAGCTTTAAACTAAAGTCCCTGACTACTTTAGAATTTGAAGAGGAGATTGTGCATAAAAGCATAACCATTTTGCATACAACATTCCCAACCACTGTTAATTATGGATCAGTATTTGCAATATGACATGATTGGTATTTTCTTCTCCTTTTGGTGGAAAGGAGAGGAGATGAGTTACCTCAGAAAGCAGCAAAGAGGCAAAAACATTGTTGATGTGTGGAGAAAGGAATGAGAGCCTCTCTGCCTCTTCTCCCAATTTTAATTTTTTCCTTAAACTGTTTGGCTTAAGGATTAAATCTATGGTCAGTCATGGATAGAGTTTACCATTCAGGGGACAATATCAGTTAACCATCAAGGAAAAATTATTATAGTCATATATGATTCTTTATTTTTTAAACACCATTGTTTCTTTGTAGACACTTGGGACCAGGGTACATGACACATTAGCTGCTGTCCAGATCCCTTTGAACAAGACATTAATTTACTTCAAGGTCAAAGATCCAGTCTGATTCTATTTCCTAAATTGTATTCTATTCCATTGCTCACACATCATTATACAATTTCATAAAATTCATATGGGTGATAGCTTAATGCAATGAAAAAATATGCCCTATATGTGAACAATATGAGTGACTTCCTATTGTTAAGTTTGCCCAAAGAGTTTTGATTTCTAAAATAAACAAACCTCCTCAGTCAGAAAACATATAGCATAATAAATTAATATTCATATATGTGAAGTCCTGATGTGATTTCAATCATTATCATTAATAATCTGAGTCCCTTATTTGTTAGATGTAGCCTAATCTGTCACCCACTTTTATGACCACCTTAGTTATCACACAATTTAAATAAATTTAATTCTAATCTCTCATGAGACTCATTTTCAAACCCTCCCAAAAGTCAGTCTATTATGGTAATGTACCCTACCATACCACATAATTTAGTACACAGTGTCGCTTCACCAGTTATAGCGTTTCCTAAGGAACTAGAATGTTTTCATATTGTAAGTGTCTACCATGAAGCATAGTAGACATTTACTGCTGTTGTAAATGGTAAGATAATATGAGAGGGAAAAAAAATCTTAGTTTTAGATTGTCCCATGCTCAATTCATTCTATGTTAGAGCAAAAGGAGGAACCAACCAGCAATGAAGAATGATATCTACAGCTTAACTGAACTCAGCTGCCTATATTGAGGTGTAGCACCTCCGTATGAGAAAAAAATCAAAGACAGGAAATAAGAAGGTAACCTATCTTAACTAAAATGATGGACTTTCTTATTATGTAAACATGAATGGAGAAAGCAAAAACATGAGAGATGACTTTATCGCACAGTGATACTCCCCACAAATAACTGTGCTTGAATTAATGTCTCCTACTTTGAACAAATGGATTAACATTCTCTTTAAATTAGAAAACATGGAAGGAGTAGTGAGCCCAGCAGAAGGCAGGAAATATTCACATATAAGGTATTTTAGAGGTCTGGGAAATTTCTCATTTGCACTTAGCTTAACTATTCCTTTATCTAAAGCATAAGCTGAAAAGGTAGAGATAATTTTCACAATTCTGTACAAGCTAAAAAGAGAAAGAAAGGAAGGAAGGAAGGAAGGAAGGAAGGAAGGAAGGAAGGAAAGGAAGGAAAAAAGATAAAACTGTAACTATATATTAATAAGGGCCAAATAGAGTTGTGTAAAAGCAGAAGTATTAATACCTGAAAAATTTGCCTTACAGGAGGAAATTTGCATAAATGGAAAAAAGAAAACAGATTGCACACCTATTGCACACCAGTATACATAATACATTTATTGAAAGAGAAAGTAAGAGTTGAATTGTTATTATCGTTTGCCTTTCTATGATTGCAGAAAATCACCAGTAATTTTAGTCATTCATTTCTGCTTGTTTTCATACATTTTAAGACCCAATTCTTTATCTGCTTGCTAAGGGGAAAATAGCAAAAGGATCATATAGCAGAAGCTTCTATGTGATACCTACTTAAGCTTCACACTTGGGGGATAATTTTCCACCTAATTATTTTTTTTTATTTTTTTTTTTTTTGCGGTACGTGGGCCTCTCACTGTTGTGGCCTCTCCTGTTGTGGAGCACAGGCTCCGGATGCACAGGCCCAGCGGCCATGGCTCACGGATCTAGCCGCTCCGCGGCATGTGGGATCTTCCTGGACCGGGGCACAAACCCGTGTCCCCTGCATCGGCAGGCAGACTCTCAACCACTGCGCCACCAGGGAAGCCCCACCTAATTATTTTTAGTGAAGAACTTTTTCAGAATTGAAAGGCAAATTGTACATATATGTAGTGGGTTTGATTTTCTCATTTAGAATACAGTCATTTTAATAGCAGACATAATTAAGCTAAAACACTCAGAGGTTTAAGAATAGATCCCACTCATGGATATTTGTTAGATGAATCCTTTAATTTTATGTTTTAAGACATAAAATTTGAACCATAAAAGTTATCTGAAGATATATTTGGAGACGTATTCAAACCATGATTTCTTTTAGTCCCATTAAATTTTTTTTTGTACTTTTTCTAGAGATACTCTTCACATTTGTTTATTCTTGTGGCACAGTGATTTCAGGTAGGTATAGTCAATAGTAGATCTGGTGAAATTGCTCCCATTACTTTCAGATCTCTATTTGTTTTAGAATATTGAATCTAGCCTGGCACTGTCAGCTAGATAGAGTGATTGTTTTTTTACACTTAATAAGAACTGATTCTATGATTCTGATATAATATCTCATACCATATAACATTTAAATTTGGTACATAGGCACTTTTTCCTGTGTTAATATAGCAATGTTAACTGTATAGGTATACTGTGTCTGTTTGCTATCCATCCATCTAAAATATAGCACAAATTAGGAGCATATACAATTTAAAATAAACAAGTACAACAAATTAGAAATTATTTGATTAGGAAACTGAATTTATATGTTACACTTTAATAATAATCAGAAACTCTGGTGGGCAATTTATGTACATTAGCCCATTTAAACTTCTACAAATTCCTTAGCAAATTAAAAATGTTTCATAGAGTTTTAAAAAGCTATTCAAGGTAACTAAGTTATAGTTTAAAGAAACTGAGATTGAATGTTTACTCTAACATACTATCCAATTAAATTAAATAAAGCAAATACTTATGCAGGGTGGGGGTCAGGTTACGGGGACATACATCCAGTCATTAAAAAAATTCTAGTTCATAAAATTCCTCAGTGTTTTCTCCAAACTGCTGCCATATTTGTATATCTTATCCTATAACCCCTCTTTCAATATTATTAAAAGATATAGTGAAGTTAATTGTTATTTCTGTCACTTTACTACTGTATTCTAATTTGATTTTTTTTCTGGCTACATTCAGTATGGTGTTTTTATCTTCAATTTCCATCAGTTTTTCAGCATCACCAAAGTTTGACTATGATGTGTCTAGCTGTACTTTTTCCTGTGTTTATTATATTTTTATTTCTGGATAAAGATTATAATCTATTGTACAAATTTAATTTTTAATATAGAACTATGAGTAGCTAGCAATATTTTAAAAATTACAACTCTCTTGCTTTAAGTGGCTAATATTAAAACTAATGAAATAAATAACATCCCATATTGTAAGCAATAAATGCATATTTTTTCTTAATATTTGATATGAAAAAAATGCACTAAATATCCATTCCTGTTTGTACTTCTCTTTATGAAGAGAATATGGTATATTCCTGCCTGGTGGCATGTGCCTTAACCAGGAAAGTATTATGGAGGTGGTTAGCAGTGTTAAAAGATTTCTAGAATACAAAGAGAAAGGCTTGTTTCTGAGAGTAGCTCAGATCACTCTAAAGTAACTTCAGAGTAGGTGAAGCTTCTGGATCTGGTTCCCTTTGAATAGTTTTCCTTTCGATAATCTGTGTGTTATAGGAGAGACCAATTTTAAAACTTCTTCTCAAACATTAGGACTTTACTTTAAAATTTGACAAAGGATAAGGGCAGACAATTCACAAAGCAGAAAATAAAAATAGTAACCAACTTCTGAAGAATGCCCAATTTTATCATTTCACTAGTTTTAAAAATGATCTTTTTGGATATTATGTTTCAATATCAATATATAATTAAAGACTAACATTGGTTAAATCTTTATAGTAGGAATACAGAGATTTTATATTTTCTTTTTCCCGGGTTTTTCTGAATTTTATATTAAAAAATGTGTCACTTTTATAATTAAAATATACATATCATCTACCTCTATTGAATCTACTTTAATGTAAACCATGGGAACAGTGCATTTAAAATGCTTATTGTTTAACTCTATACATTATAGACATAGACTCAGATATAAAATATCACATATGAGTGATTAAGGCATTACAATAAGGCAAGAAAGAAAATTAAAGTCATTAAAGTTAGAAAGGAGGAAATAAAATTGCCCTAATTTACAGATGATATAACTTTCAGCATAGAAAATCCCAAGGAACCTATAAACAAACTCGTAGATAATAATAAATGTGTTCAGAGAGGTTGCAGAATACAAGATCAACACACAATTAGTCATATTTTTAGGTCACAACATTTCTATCACAATGGCTATAATACAAAAAAATAGTGACAACCCTAAATGATGATGAGGATGCAAAAAACTGGATAACTCATACATTGCTGGTGATATGTTAAATGTATAGCCACTTTGGAAATAGTTTGGCAGTTTCTTTTTGCTTCTTATAAATTACCATATGCAATTACTATAGGACCTAGCAGTTATGTCCCTGGGCATTTTATCTCAGAGAAAAGAAAACATATTTATTCAAAAATGTAAGCTTAAAGACCATAGCCTGTGCATTAATGGTCATAAATGCATTAAATTTTTTTAATTAAAAACAGTAGATGCCCTTCAACTGGTGAACGGCTTATCAAACCATAATATACTGATTCCATGGAATACAATTCAACAATAAAAAAGAAAAGGCTATTGATAACATAACAACTTTGATGAAACTCCTGCGAATTTTGCTGAGTGAAATAAGCTAAGCTAATCCAGAAAGGTTGCATACTGTAAGATTCTATTTATACAACATTTTAAAATGAAAAAATATTAAATTGAGAACAGATTAGTGGTTGCCAGGAGTTAGGTATGCAGCAGGAAGTAGGGGGTGGGATGGAAATATTCTATATCTTGTCTGTGGCGGTGGATATAAAAACCTTTACACGTGATACAATTGTTTTGAACTAAATACACATGTGCACACCACACACACACACACATACACACACACACACAACTTGGAGTACCATTAAACATGGGAATTTTGAATAAGGTCAGTGGATGGCAGCAATGTCAATATCCTGGTTTTGCAAGATGTTATCATCGAAGGAAACTGTACACAAAATCTCTTATGTTTTAACAATCATATGTGAATCTATAAATTAACTCAGTAAAAATTCAATCAAAAATTTTAAAGATTAAGTGTATCCTATCATCACAAAGAAACAAGGACATTTTACATCTATTCCTCCAAATTCAGAACAATATCTCATATAAGTTAACCTTAAATTATCTAGTTAGTTTTTATTCAGGTGCATATTGAAACTTATGCAGTTGAGGGTTTTCTAATTCATTTTACTTTTATATTTAGCCAATGGACTATATGTTTTCATTTAAGTAATTATAATGAAAAATCTACATAAACACTCACATATTAAAGATACTCAGTAATTTTTTTTAACTTATTAAATAAGATTATACACAGAAAGTCTACTTTAATCTTATTGGCTATTTTTAATATTCTATAAAAATATGGCAATTTTAAATATATATTTTTGTAAGTAACTATTCATAATATGGTGAACCTTATGGGTAAAATATAAATGAGCAGTGGAAATTTCTGCAGGGTGTGTGTGGAGGGGATGTGAACCTTTGCTTTGTTGTCTTCATGCAGTTCCAAATCTGCGATCTGTTTCAAGTCAGTGTTGCAACCTATTAAAATGTTGAAGAATTTACATTTTACTTGTGTTTTGCCTTGAAAGGAAAATGACTAAAACTCCTTTATTTTGTAAGCATCATTTAATTTGATTCTATAAATGTACAGAAATCCATAGGACAAGACCAGTAACATGTATTTTGTTCATCCACCCACCCATAATCATTTTGTCAATCAGAATTTTACCATAGACATCTGAAATTAATTGCAGGGAAGAGCACTTACTAATTTCCTTTTGGACAGCCTCAGAAAATCTGTTGCCCAAAGAGGTGACTATTGGAGAAACATCTGAAAATATAACCACATTTCAGGCTGTTTTTTGGGGTCCAAAAGAACCATGACCTTGTAGCTTGTGACAAGTGACCTGTGAACACTGGGATTGAAGTTTAAACACTATTTTGATGTTCTGCCTATTATGTGTGTCATTTAAAACAAATACTGTTACTCTTTTTGTGCTTATTCAACACATTACATTTATAAGCCAAAACTGTCCCAGATATATACAGCACAAAAATGTCCCAGATATGTACAGCACGATTGAATAAAATGTAGTTTTTACTAAGGTGATAAAACACTAGAAATATATATGACTTTTTAAAACCCCAGATGTTCATAGCATTTATAAAACAACCATAAAATAGTTTAAATATACTGCACAAAGAGTGGGAAAAATCACTACAAGTTCTAAAATGACACCTTTTAAGGAATATTAGGAGCAGATTCTTTAAATCAAAAGCACTCAAAGACTCAATACACAGTAACTGAAGACCATTGAACCAAGAAACTAAAACAAAGAATAGAGAGACAGAGTTTTATTTCTGTTTATCTGTCTTCTGGTTCAAGAAAGGGGATAGGAAAGAAATTTCAATTTGCTTGCTTCTTTTTAGACCTTGCCTTTTGGAAAATGTATAGATCCCATTAGTTAAGTCTTTTTCAATATGGAAAAAAATATGTTCTTCCAACAGTTATAAATGAGGACACATGAATTTCCATTGTCATTGATTGTCTTGGTCAACTGACTGGTTTGTTGGCTGTGATAATTTATGACCCGTAACTATTTTCAAAGACAAAAGGAAAATATTGCAAATAAATATAAGTAGGAAAAAATTACCTGGTCCAGCAATGTTTTTGTTAGTTCTGTTAGTAAGAATTAAGACTTTAGTTCTACTGAGAAAAAGGTAGTAATCTTAGTCCCCAGTGAGCCTAAATTCCTGTGATGATCTAAATTTTAAGGTAAAGTGTAGACTTCTGGCCATTGTCATATTGTAATAGCATCAAATCAAAGTTCACTTCTATTTCATATACAATAATTAGATAATATACTGGTGATAGACCAGAAATCCTGAATACATACTGCTGTCATCCTATGATGTGTGATTATATATAGGTGCATTCTATTCAATTTCTTATTAATTTTCACTTGGATGCCCATGGACACTTGAGTCTGACTATGCTCCAAACTGGTTTCATCATTTTCCTCATATGTGTTCTTTCTTCTAGATTTCCTCTCTTTCTACTTGGATTCTTTATTTACCATCCACCCATGTCAAAAATTTGGAAATTCTGTAAGAGTCTAATATTTCAATCCTCTCTTACATTTAATCTCTGATCATATCCTGTTCGTCCTATCTCCATAACATCTCTAATATTCATCTTCTTTCATTTCAGTTTCTACTCCTTTATTACTTGCAATAATTATCTCATTGGTCTCCGTATCAGAACTTTTGATCAGTCTCCCCCAGAGTGCCTGTATTGGTCTTCCTAAATTACAAACATGTTTCATATTTCTCCTCAATTTAGGGCACTTCCCAATTGTTTACAGGATGAAATCCAAATTTCTTAACTTGTTCTTTACTCTACTTACCTTAAGGTCTTACAACTACTCATAGGCTTCACCTGGGCTGGGATTACTTATTCATTTCACCACTTTATATTCAGCATATTTACTAATACCTGACACATAGTGGATGCTCAAATATTTATTGGATGGAAGAAAATAACTTTTGCTTTGTTTCTCTCACTGCCTATGCTCAAACTAAACTGTCTTTGCTTACATAGCTTTCTCTGACATAAATGCCCTTCTTTTGCCATGTTCAATGTTGATTGTCAGCTACGTGAAATCAAAGGCTAGTTTTGTTCAAATTTCTAATACCACTTGCTAGCTCAGTGCTTAGTTTTTTAATGGGATTAATGTATTCGTTGATTTAAAAATATAGTTATAAATCCGTTCATATATTTACTTTCTTCAGTACTTTTATTCCTAAATAAAAGTAATCAAAATAGTAAAGAAAGATGTAAAAGTGACCTGTGGGAAAGAATGTGTTATAAGGCAAGCAATGGATATGGAGAACACTGTTTTGTGCTTTGTAGTGCAAACAAAGAAAGCCATGGGAAGCAATTAAAAGGGTTTCAAACAAGGAAACAATATCATTATGTTTTAAAAATATGGCTTTGATGCACTGGAGAATTTGTAGAAAAATATAAAATTGGAAGCTAAGAAACCAGTTAGGAGGGTATATCTAGGGACTAGGCAAGAGGTGATGGTGATTTGTACTTGTGATTTGGCAGGAGGTATGAAATTAGAATCAAGAAAGGGAATACATGAAGTAAAAATTAGAAAATTTCAAGACGTCAATAATGATTCCCACTTTTCAGCTTGAGCAACTAGATGGATTGAGGTATCCTTTACTGAGACATAACAAATTAACTGTGCTATTGGCAAAGACTAGATAGATAGGCAAATGGGATAGATTACAATAAGCCAGGTGTTTATAAAGCATACCATTACAAATTAATGGAGAGTACAAAGATTATTCAATATATGGTGTTGGGACAATTTATTAATTATTTGCTTTAAAGAAACCTATTTTTTTAACCTCTCATAACATTGCAAATTTTTAAAATCTTGTTAAATAAATAAAGATACAACTGAAAATTTGGTAAGTCTGAATGAAAATGAAACTAAGTGTCAGACTTCTTAAGGGAAAATACTAAAATTCAAAATGGTAATAAATATCACAATTAAAGATGTACTTGGTTTCAGTATCATAAGAACTAAAAACTTTAGTATATAGCATGTAATCCAAATTGATTTTCAAATGAGAACCCTATTTGTAGAATATGGCCAAGGGTTAGCACATTAAGAGTGCATTGGTAGAAATCAGGAAAATAAATAAAATTCATTTTCAAAAATAGGCAAATCATTTGATCATATAATTCACAAAAGAAGGGCATAATAAAGCTATTTTCATGTTTTCTAATAATTAAATTAATATAAATTAAGTATAGATATACATTTTGACCACTAAGTTACCATACCAGAAAAAAAAATAGTGGCCATGTCCTATTCTAGTGAAAAAGCAACTTTCATATATTGCCAATGGCAGTATAAATTGATCATTAACTTGATCATAAGATATTCTTGTAACACCAAAAACTGATGATATATACAGAATCATTAAATGATTACATATATAATACCATAGTCATTTGCTGGGCTATTATTATTGCTAGGATATTTTTTAACATGGAAAAAGCTTGTGACATAGAGATGATACCAAAGTTTATGTACAATATTAGTGCAATTATATTTTAAAATACTCTATATTCAAAAACTGTAACATGGAAAAAAGATGAATTTAAATTTCTGACATTAAGGCAGACAAGATATTTTAAAATGACCTTCCATTACAAAATAAATTAATCCTTCATGGGACATAATTTTTTACTGCATGTAAAAGAATTAAGATTCCCCCATTTTTTTTAACTTACTAAATATTTAGGAAATGTTTAAGGAATTTTTAAATGGAAAAAAAAAAAACAACCAAGAAGACACATTCTGAAATTATCAGATTTGAAAAATAATAAAAATAAAACATAAGGAAATAGAAATAAAATAATTGACACAAAAAAACTCAGTAAGTGGGCAAAAAGAAAATGAGACACAGGTAAAGAATGAATTAATAACTCAAAAGACAAGTTTTTAATTATTTAGAATGTAGCCCCAGAAGATAAGAATATAAAAATATTTTTAAATGAGGTTAAGAAATATGAATAACTAATGGGATAGTTTACACATGTCTAATGAGAGTCACCAAGAAAACATAGAAAGAATGATAAGAAAAAGCAATATAAATTAATAATAACTGAGTTTTAACCAAAACTGATGATGAATCTACAGAAGAAGAAAGTATAATGTATACTAAGCAGGATAAAATCAAAGAAAATTATGATGTAAACCCACTGTGAGAAACTGAAGAATACTGAAATTTAAAAATTACCTGTAAATAAATAGCAATTAGGTGATTAGCATACTTCAAAACAGCAAAAGAAAAAGTTGGAATTCGGTCCTGTAATCTCTTCAGAATTTGGGAAGAAATTGACCATAAAACCTGAAATTTGTGCACTAAAAATCATCGTTCAAGAACAAAGGAAAAATAAACATATTTTCCATCAAAATTTGTACTTACTACCGTGAAAATTACACAAAGCAAACTTCTAATGGACAAACTTTCAAAATAACAAAAGTGATCCCTAAAAATCTAAGATGAGAGAAGAAATGCTGAGCATGTAGCTCAGTACTACAATGTATTTACATGTAGTTTGTCTACAGAAAATACTGACAAGGATAATGTCTAATTGATAGAGTATAAAAAAGGGCAGAATGAAAATTTGTGGAAAAAAGTTATGGAAATTAGAAGTTTGTTGATATAGAGTAAAAGATCCTAAGCTTTTATTTAGGAAGATGATTAAGACATTAACTTCATGTATTACCTTGCGTAAAGTGGTAAAGTTTCAGTGATATTGCCTTTAAAATAAAAGAGTATAAAACACCCAAACCAGCAGAGAGGGAAAAAAAGTAGGAATTTTTAAATGATTAAAAAGTTAAATCAAAAATGATATCAAAGAGCATAGAAGAAGCATAGAAAAAGCAGAATAAACAGAAAGTCTATAAATTGTGATCAAGTTTAAAGTATTAGACAAAATGTACCATTTAAAAGATAATTGTCATATAGTATTTTTTAATGAGCTTTGTACTTTTTACAACAGATTCACTTAACACATAAAAAAAGATTAAAATGCAAGAGATAGAAAGTAATAAAACACTAACTAAAAGATTGCTGTTTATATTATTCAAAATATAATTTAGGGCAAAAATAAGAATAAGATGGTTCCCATATAATAAGAAAACATCAGCTCCCCAGGAAGCTGTATGAAGTCAAAACCTTCATGCACCTAATAAACATTCACAAAATATATAAAACAAAATTTGTTAGAACAACAGAAAAATGTTTTAAAATCCACCATTAGGGTGAGCGATTTCAAAATGGCACTCTTAATTATTGATAGGTCAAAACACAATTAAAACAATGAAGTTGTAGATGATTTAAACAACTTAATAATGTGTTTGCTTGGTACTGTGGGGCACTTAAAACACACTGCTATCAAATCTAGTGAATCCACATTCTTCTTGAGTATACAAAGAACATTTACAAATGAATAATCACATACTGTGCCAAAAAAAAAACCTCTCAAAAAAGTTTAAAAAAATAATTACAGGGCTTCCCTGGTGGCGCAGTGGTTGAGAATCCGCCTGCCGATGCAGGGGATGCGGGTTCGTGCCCCAGTCCGGGAGGATCCCACATGCCATGGAGCAACTGGGCCCGTGAGCCATGGCCGCTGAGCCTGCGCATCCGGAGCCTATGCTCCGCAACGGGAGAGGCCACAACAGGGAGAGGCCACAACAGTGAGAGGCCCGCGTACCGCAAAAAAAAAAAAAAAAAAAAAAAAAATTACAGAGACCACATCTTCCCATTATAGAAATAAAAGTAGCAATCAATAGCAAAAAGACAAAAGAAATGAATTTTGTTTAAAAAAAAGAAAAAGGTAAATCTATATAAAAAAAATAATGAGGGCTTCCCTGGTGGTGCAGTGGTTGAGAGTCCGCCTGCCGATGCAGGGGACACGGGTTTGTGCCCCGGTCCGGGAAGATCACACATGCCGTGGAGCGGCTGGGCCCGTGAGCCATGGCCGCTGAGCCCGTGCATCCAGAGCCTGTGCTGCGCAACGGGAGAGGCCACAGCGGTGACAGGCCTGCATACCGCAAAAAAAAAAAAAATAATAATAATAATAATGATGATGATTAAAAATGGGCCAAAGACCTGAACAGACACCTCAGCAGAGACGATATAAGGATGGCAAGTATGTCATCTTTATGAAAAGATGCCCTATGAAAAACATCTCTATGAAAAGATGCTCTACATCTTATGTCATCAGGGAAACACCAATTAAAACAACAATGAAATACCACTAACCATCTATTAAAATGGCCAAAATCCAGAACACCAAATGCTAGCCCAAATATGGAGGTATGGGAATTCTCATTCATTGCTGATAGGAACCCAAAATGGTAAAGCCATCTTGGAAGACAGTTTGGAGTTTCTTACAAAATTAAATATACTCTTACCATACAATTCAGAAATCACACTCCTTGGAATTGACCCAAAGGAGTTGAAAATTTATGTCCACACAAAAAACCTGCAGATGAATATTTGTAGAAACTTTATTGATAATTGCCAGGACTTGGAAGCAAACAGGATGTCTAATAGGTGAATGGAAAAATAAACTGTGGTACATTCAGACAATGAAATATTATGCAGTGCTAAAAAGAGATGAGATATAAAGCCATAAAAAGACATGGTGGGAACTTAAATACATATTACTAAGTGAAAGAAGCCAATTGGAGAAGGCTCCATGCAGTGTGATTCCAATAATATGACATAAGAGCAAAACTATGGAAGCAATAAAAAAAATCAGTAGATTCAAGGGAAGAGGGGAGAGATGCAAAGGCAGGACAAAGAGGATTTTTAGGGCAGTGAAAATACTATGCATGATAGTATAATTATGGACATATGTCCATACATTTGTCCAAATTCATAACATATATATGCAGATATATTATCTATATATATTTATTTATATAATATATATATACATGTGAACATATATAACTTCAGAAACTAGATTCTTAGCATTTAGGTTCACAGTTTTAAAACTGAAAAGGTCCTTAAATGCCTAAAGGTCTTATCCAATATTCACATTTTATGTCACAAAAATGAAAGTGAGTAATTAAAATTCACACAACAAAGGATTTAGGCTAGAAAGAATTGATTATTCATATAAAAGCTGTGTATTTTGGTCAGAAATTCTTACCTATCTGCTACATATGTCTATCTCTACCTCTCTTGTCTCTCTACCTATACCAATACCTCTCAATACCTATACCTACACCTGTATTTGTATCACTCAACTACAGTTGTGAGGTTTTGTAGAAATGACAGCTGATGCTCTTTTCCAGCTTGAATAGGGTGTGTCCCCGTGTGTTACATAACTAATTAATTGCAGAATTCACTCTTTATTGAACAAAAATTTTTATTTCAAAATTAAACACTCTTTCTACACTATACTCTTTCTACACTTTCTGCTGCCTATAATGAGTTACATAATTATCAAAACATTGGTTAATTTTAAATGATTATAGATTGGAAAAATTAATATAGTTACATGCCAGACAGAATCATTTTCATTTTAAAAACACTATTATATTTCATACATCAAATATTATGTCTTTTGTTTCTCACAAGAAACGGAAGCTCTCTCGAAAATCTTAATACGTCTCAAAAGTCTGATGTCTTTTATATATTATTTAATAGATTAGTCAATCCAATTACAACTGATCCACTAATTTTATTTTTAAATGTTTCTTAACATATAGTGGGTAGGACTAGAAGACCATCTGATACTAAGTGACTCAAATATGCAATAAGAATTATAAAATATATATCTATCCACATTCACACCAAATGAAAAAAGAATGGTTTTAACAATTCAAGTCACACTTTAGGAAAAGGAAACAAACCGGGGTAGTAAACTGAACACCAGTTTTCTGACCCACTAAATTATAAAAGACTGAGACATTAAACTGTGCAAACTAGAGAAGAGCTGACACTACCTTAATTAAATTGATACTACTAGTGATGCCCTGATAGTGTGCTTGTCAGGGTATAAATTCTTATAACATCAAATAAAAATGACAGACTTCCCCAAGGACCTAATGTAAGTTCTTCCAGAGGGGATTAGTTAACACAAATTACTTCTAGGATATTTCATTTAAATTACTTAGAGTCCAAGTGAATGGGAGCTGAGCTAAACCACATATCCCACCTGCTGCATAGGCAGAAGAAAAGATGAAAAGAGTCCTAGGAAAACTCATTGTGTAACACTGGCCAGAGGTGTAATTGTGGAGCAATTTTTTTTTTTTTTTACAATTTTTGAATACTGTAATTTAAGAAGTCTTCAGAGATAATACGGACGTAGATGTCAGAAGGTCACTTCTGTAGTGATGAATAGTTTGTAATAGAAAAAGCTGTTGTCATTTGCATCTCATTGCAAGCTTTGCATCTTGAGAAAGATTATATGTGACTCCTAAGTTAAGAATTTTAGTTTTCATGTATAATTTCAACTTTCTTTTCCAATTCACTGTGAAATGAGGTCTAGCCTTGCCAAAGCAGAACACGTGTCAACTGAAATCATGAAGGCTTCTGAGCTACCAGGACAGTGATTCTTAAGAAACCAAGTGTTACCGTAACACTTGTCTCTCACGACTGAGGAGATGTTATGGCCTTGCTGGTAGTGTGAAGACAGTGATCACCAGTATGACAGTGAGAGGACGAAACACTCTGCCAGGCAGCCAGGCTTCCAGACTTCAGAAATTTACACTGAATAAAGCTGACAGCTTTGAAGAAGCATACTAAATTCTGGCTGCTTCCCTCTGAGCTAGCATGCTCGTACCTTTCAATGATGTGACTGGGATCAGGGCTATGCTGAGAGTTTACCTAGAGAAACATACTTTGGTGGCAGGTTCAAAGAGCTGGAAGATGTAAAATATTAAATATTTATGCAAGAAATTGGGACTACGTGACATAATTGAAGAAGATGCAGTAGGCTCCATCTATTCTTAGAACATGAGCTCCCTTAGCTTTTAAGGTTGCCTGTAATATACCACTATTTGGTGTGACTTCTTTTTAGCTACTGCCTCCCAAAGACTTCTTTACAATATGAACTAGTGGACAGAAGCATTACCTTAGCAACCACCAACCAATAGAGATGCTTTTCTAGGATTATCTAGTAAGCTCCCTTTCAGACACCAAGTACTATAGTACAGAAGAGAACAAAAAAGTAAAATACACATTGAGACTTTAAAAAACATCTAGAAAACAATTGGATCTAGTCAGTAGGGCTCCCCTTTGTATGGGATACCCTCCCACAGAAAACTCTCTGTTTTAACATATATGTCTGCTGCTTTTGTCCATCCATGTTTCTACTAAAGATGAAAGGTCAAGAGAATATTGTTTGATAGTTTCACAAAATTCTATGGAAATAAACTTCCTCTTAAACCATATAGGCTCTTAAACCATATAGAGAACTTTAACCTCCACCTTCCCTCATAAAATGCATGACAGTAAGAGCTGGAAAGAGTTGGAAAGTTCCTTGAGCTTGGCAAATGGAAGAGAGTGTTGGTTAAATGTCATGGAGCAAGCACTAGACTATGGATTATTGATTCGAAATGGAGTAACATCAGGATTCCTAACCTTGAACAGGGCATTTCTAGAATATCTGTACAATTCCAGTGGCATAGAATCCTTTTGGTTATTGATTCTTGCCAAAGTTCATACTGAAATTTTACTGAAAGATATATGGAGATGTGCAAAATAATACTTCTCTCAGTGGGCTCTTGTTTTATTTGTTTCTTTTTTTATTTCTCAACAAGTCTAGACTCAGTGTCTCCGTTTTAACTAAATGGTATTTTAAAGTCAAAGAACACAAATAGATCTATGTTGTATTGAATAAAGTAAAAACTAACATTACATTTCTACCACTACCCTGTTTACTCTTAATTTAGACATGATTGAAGTCATCTAGTATGGACATCTCTTCATTTTCCTGCTCTCTTCCTTTTAAGTTCTCTGTATCTTCATTGTTTAAGGAAGTATTCTGTTTAAGTAAGTATCCCTTCCTTCAAAGTTAGCTATTCCACTTGTACCTTTCTTTCTTTCTCCAACCTGACTAATGTAAAATAATATCCTACCAATTATTTCCTTATGTTGCATTTTCAATTTTTCTCTTTCCAGTGTGTCCTTCCTTCTCAGTCTTTACTTACGATTGGGTCTCCTTCTTCTAGAAAAACGAACCTAACCAGCAAACAAAAACACCTTTTTTCTCATTTATTCTTCTCCACCAGCATATTTAAAGCAATCTCTCTCCCCTCTCACTCACCAACTCCTACTAAAACATATCCCAAAGCTGACTGTTTCTTAGTACCTCCATGACTACCACCCCAACCCAATCAAGTTTTCCTCCTGGTAGATTAAGTGTTACTTACTGGTCTCCTCCCTGCTATTGCCCTTTCTCCCCAGTTCAGCATTATGAGACAGGAGACATATGACAATCTCTATTCAGCAGATAGTTATGCTTTTAAGACGAAAGTAATTCATTTCACCCCTATGCTCAGAACTTCAAAGGTTCCCCCTCTCATATGAGAATATAATCTAAAATCCTTAGAATTACATGCTCTTATTCCTGATAACTCTCTGATTCCACCTCCTATTATTATTCCCTTACCGGTGACCTCACAACACTGTGGCCTGGCTACTCTTCCTCAGCATGTCCAGTGTGCTCTCACCCTGGAAACGCTGCACTTAACTCTTTCATTAACCCTTTGCCCTTAACATTAACCAATGCGGTGAGCATCATTCAATCTCTTGAGGGCCCAAATGGAACAAAAAAAGAACAAAGAAAGGGAGAACTCTTTCACCGTCCTTTTGAAATGGGATATCTTCCTCCCCAGAGCCACTTGTTCTTGTGCCCTTGAATTCTGACTGGGAGTTATACCACTGACTGTTTCTCAGGCCTTTGGACTGAGTCTGAATCATACCATGGCTTTCCTGGTTCTCCACTTGTACATAATAGTTTGTGGGACTTCTTGGCCACCATTTTCCAATTCCTATAATATATCTTCATACACACACACACACACACACACACACACACACCCCACACACACACAAACACACAGCACCCTAATGGTTCTGTTTTCTGTTTTTCTGGAGAACCCTGACTAATACAACTACCACCTTTCTGTTTCCCTTTACAATTGCTTAACTTTTCTTCATATCCTACACCACATCTTGATATACCTGCCTGTTTATAGACTTTCATAAGATTTGAGTCAATGTAAGCAGGTTTTGTTTATTGCTTATCAAAAAACAATTAGATCAGTGCCAGGCACATGGTAGGTTCTCAAATATATTTGTAGAAAAAATTAATGAATCCTTTGAAGTTTGCTTTAACATTCTTAATGACAAATGATAAATCACTTTCTGTCAGGAAAACTGAATTATCTGGGGGGAAAAGCAGCCACTTTAAGTGACTTCATTTAAAATGTGAAACAATTTTCAGAGTATAAATAATAAGAAAAGAGTT
Organism: Mesoplodon mirus; assembly: GCF_964341445.2. Classification (NCBI taxonomy): domain Eukaryota; kingdom Metazoa; phylum Chordata; class Mammalia; order Artiodactyla; family Ziphiidae; genus Mesoplodon; species Mesoplodon mirus. Next base: position 45,143,883 of record NC_138989.1, on the reverse strand, counting down.
GTATTGGGAGGCTATCTTGAGAAAATAAGCATGTAAAAATACTTTTTTTGTATTATATTATAACATTTGGGATTATAACAGCAACTACACTCCAGATTTTAGAACTACATAATTCAATCATTAATATTCACAGAAGGACATAATTTGTCTTTCTATATTGTGTGCAGTATTTCAGACACTACCATTCATTTAGCATTTTGAGAGTGACTTTTGGGGCATTTTTAAGAAACAACAAAAAAAAATGTGATGGTTCATCAATTTTCAAAAGATCCTATCAATAATCTTGTACTCGGTTCACTCATTGTGGAAACTTCTCATTGATTTTCTTTTATTTGAGTATTAACAGATCAAACTGTCAGATTCTAAGTAGTCAATGAGCTTGAGTATGATTTAAAAATGATTCCAAAATCACCAAATAGAATACTGAATATTTTTAAATAATTTGTTCACTTTTCCATGTATAGAACTGTATTTACAACACAAAGATATGTGAAACTAATAAATATTTTACCACCATTAGAAAGTATATGCCCTAAGCTAGTAGTAAGTGAGAAGAAATTTTTGAGAAGTCACTTCTTTAGTAAATGCTTGTATGTTATAATGACTTTTGTTGGAAAATTTGGCTGACCTTTTTTCCACGAAACTCAGTTTCTAAAGATTCAGATAATAAGTACTCTGTAATGCAGAGTGATTGTTTTATCAAAATAGATCAGTTTCACTTGGAAAATAGGGTTGGACATTTTAGCTTTGAGTTCCAGCTCTGTCCCTTGCTGTTAATAATAACATTTGTATATAATAACTTGACATACAAAGTTATTACCTGATTAACTCTGGCAAAATATATACCTCCAAACTGTTTCCACGTCCTGAATGAATGATTTCATATCAGTGTGACTGAAATTATACCAGCAGGGATACTGGAATTTAACATGGAATTAGTATATGGTAATGTGAATTTTGGTTCAGATGACAAAAGAAGTAGATGCCCTTTGAATTGAATGGACAGATCATAACTTAGAAAAAAGACAATGAGTAAAACAAGAATATCACAATTGTTATATCTAATTGTTGAGTGCCAGACAAACATCAAACTGTTGAAGAACTCGGTTATTTCTTGGAATAGGTGTGCAGACAGAGGCAGAATGAAGAGATAAAATTCCAAGTATATGCACATGGGTTTTAGAGACTTGTTAATCCTGTTTCTCGGATCTGAGTGCACTAACAAAAGGGCACAATATTTTAATATCTATATTTTGGTCTCCTATGGTAGGTTATTCCTGTAGAGGGATTGTGTCTGATGAATACTCCTCTGTAAGACAGGATTTCTCAAAAAGCTAAAATGTTTTCAGGACATTAATAGATTTTACCTAAACTACCCATGAGCCTTTAAATATAAGAAACTGTGAATTAAACAAAGGCTTCAGATTTTTTTTTTTTTTTGCCTCCTTGCTTTGTTTTGTTGTTGGTAGTGATTTTGGTGATGGTGGGGATGGAGTCAAGCATGAAAGAAGTTGATTTTATTTCTCTAAAACTTTGCGTAGACAAATGTGTATTTTTAAATTTCTTAATGGGGAAAAATGAAATATGGAGTTACTAAAATTTATTTATATAATGCTTTAAAAAACAAAATTATACTTTATGGAGAGTTGTATTAAGGTTATTAAATTCCTGTTGTTCTGCCTACATAGTTACTAATCAGTGGTCTGAAAATAAACTGGCTTCCTGCACTTAAATAAAAATGGAACATGTTGGCCAGTCACAGTGTATTCTAATCTCCCTAGAAAATTTTTTTCTTTTGTTTTCTAGGGTATTGGTTCATCATTAGCAGACACTGAGCTCTCAGTAAATAAGAGTATGTTTTTAGACACAGAAAACTGAAGTCCCAAATAACATGAGCCTCTGCATAAGTGTCCGGTTATCCCCTCTTTGGAGCATATGTTCATTAGTAGCATAAACATTCCAATTCAGCTGTACTTAAGGATGTAAATAAGGTAGAGTAGCCTAGCTCTAATTTAACAAAGAAAATACAGCCATCTCTCCTTGATGGTTGTGTTGATGCAAAAATCACTGTGGTAACCACGTTCCTTACAACTGTCAAAAAGTATTAGGTGTAAATCAAATAAAATCGATTGACTTCCACTGGCTGGTGAGCTAATTCAGGGGGAAGTGTTACTACCTCATTTTGAACTTAACTTATGTTTCTTTTATGTGCAATGATTAAGCCAGAATTACCAAAAATTGTCCATCCTTCTTTAAAGAATGACCTTGAAATACTCAAAATTACTTCAACGCTAGAAATAAAGAATAAATAGATCATAGAATAACTCCCTACTTAACCCAAAATTGCTTCCAAGTAATGAGCAGTAATGTTGAATTTAGTATATTTTTTATCTCAAATCCAGCCATTCAGAAAAAAATGAAAATATTTCTTACATTGAATAGAGCCACTTTGGGTATCTTTAGTTCCTTAAAAGTATAGCATATTCCATTCCTTACTAAGAGAAAAAGAGACAGAGACAGACACAGAGAGAGTATTCTTTGATGTGAATTTTTCAGCAATTTGCTAATCTGTTTCTTTTTATTTAAGACACATATTAACAGCTTCATAAAATGCACATATTCACTGACCTAAGCATGACTCTGCTAGATTATTTTAGTTTCCAGTGTGTCTTCTTGTGATGGCTCTTATTTTACATCATTAGTTTTAAGAAACTGTGACAAGGAAGCACTACAATTAGTGAAAAAGTTGACAGAAATTCAAGTCTATGAATCAGAAACCTGCCAAGAAAATGTATTTTTATCATATACAACAGAGAAATAGTATGTATGTGTTAGACTTTTTTGGACAATGATGAAAATGGACTAATATAGATATATACTAATAATATAGAGTCCTAGCTATGTATTTTCTCCAATTTGCCCCCAAGTGTCCTATCATATTTAAATCTTTCCCCTGGTCATCCATATGGTCTATGAGAAAAATAACCCAGTAAGAAGAGTCAGAAGATGAATAGCATTGGCAAAACTAGTGTTGAAACTAGAACATGGAAGTAAGCAGTGGAAAGAGCCCAGGCTTTAGATACTTTGTTGGTCTGCATATGAGAATCATGACTTTGAGTAATATTCACCACCACATTATAATTCTTAAATCTGACTAAACAATAAGCTACTCTGATCCAGGGGTGACTTCAGGAAGCCAGGCTTAAAAATATTGTAATAGTCATCCCTGGAAGTCTGAAAGACTGTCTATCCCCTTAGCAGAGCCATCTAAGGAGGGAGCATTCAAAACTAATAAGATGTTTATGCTGACTCAGGGCAGATCCCTAGATAAAAGATTAAAAACAAGGGTAAAAACTCAACAAGGACACCAGAAGCTTTAAAATTCAGGAGAACTATTTTGCAGAATTAGCAGTGTACAGAAGGAAATAACTAGCTATAAATGCTTACATTAAAAAAGGAAGATGGGCTTCCCTGGTGGCGCAGTGGTTGAGAATCTGCCTGCTAATACAGGGGACACGTGTTCAAGCCCTGGTTTGGGAAGATCCCACATGCTGCAGAGCAACTAGGCCCGTGAGCCACAACTACTGAGCCTGTGCGTCTGGAGCCTGTGCTCCGCAACGAGAGAGGCCACAACAGTGAGAGGCCCACGCACCGCGATGAAGAGTGGCCCCCGCTTACCACAACTAGAGAAAGCCCTTGCACAGAAACAAAGACCCAACACGGCCAAAAAATAATAATAATAATAAAAAATAAATAAATTAAAAGAAAGCTCAACATTTAAAAAAAAAAAAAGGAAGAAACATTTCAAATCAATAGCCTGAGTCAACCTTAAGAAACCAGATACAGAAAAACAAATAAAATACAAAGAAAGCAGAAGAAAGGAAATAATAAAGGCAAAGATAAAAATAAATGAAATAAGAATAGAAAAATAATAGAGAATTTTCTCAAATGATATTTTTTTTTAAAAATCGATTGAACAACTTTAGTTGGGATGACCAAGAAAAAAAGAGAAAATGCAAATTAAAAAAATCAAGAATGAAAAAGCACCTTCAATAAGACCTTACAGAAATAAAAAGAATTATGAGGGAATACTGTGAACAACTATATACCAATAAATTAGACAACTTGGAGTAAATTGAAAAACTCCTTTACAAAAACACAAATTACTGAAACCTAAGCAGGAAGAAGTAGAAACTTGGAATAGACCTATAACAAGTATAAAGATTGAATTTGATTTTTTAAATTCCTACAAAGAAACCCCAGGCTTAGACAGCATCACTGGTAAATTGTACCAAATTAAAAAAAAAAAAAGAAAGCTATACTCATCTTCCACAAATTCTGCCCAGAATACAAGAGGAGTATAGTAGTCAGCTCAGGCTACCATTATAATATGCCATAGACTAGGTGGTTTAAATACCAGAAATATTTTTCTCAAGTTCTGGAGACTGGGAATTCCATGATCAAGGTAGCAGAAATGTAGGCCATTCTGGTGCCTCTTTTCTTGGCTTGAAGGCAGCTGTCATTTCACTGTGTGATCACATGACCTCTTCTTGGTATGTGCAAGGAGGGAGAGAGATTGAACTTTCTGATGCTCCTTCTCGTATCTCTACACTACTCCCATCAGATCAAGGTCCCATTTTTATTTAACCTTCATTACTCCCTTAGAGGTACATCTCCATATACAGTCACACTAGAGGTTAGGGCTTCAACAGATGAATTTTGGGAAACACAAATATTCAGCCCATACCAAGGAGAGAACCCATTTCAACTCACTCTATGAAGCCAGTGAAACCCTGACTTTAATATGAGACAAATATTACACAGGCAAAGAAATTTGCAGATCAGTATTTCAAATGTAAATATGTACAATTCCCTCAACAAAATACTAGCAGTCAGAATCCAGCTATTTATAAAAAGAGTTATAAACTAAGATGAAGGGGATTATTATAGGAATGCAAGGTTGGTTAAGCATCTCAAAATCAGTTGATATAGTATACCATATTAATGCAATAAAGAAAAATGTGAACATATCAATGGATGCATAAATAATTTTGACAAAATCCTACACACCTTTATGATAAAAATGTTCAAGAAACTAGGAGTAGAAAGGAACTTCCACAAACTGTTAAAGGGTATCTATGAAAAACCCACAATCAACACTATAATTAAAGGTGAAAAAATGAGTTATTTCCCTCCAAGATTAGAAATAAGACCAAGAAGTCTTCTCTTGACATTTCTATATAACATTGTACTGATAGTTCTAGCATGGGTAATTAGGTAAGAAAAATAAATAAATAAGTGTTGAGATTGGAAAGGAAAAAGTAAAACTATTTCTATTAACACATAACACGGTCTTGTCATAGAAAATCCTAAATAATCCATGAAAAAATATTAGAAGTAAAAAAACGATTTCAGCAAGTTTGCAGGACACACTATCAATACACAAGCATTAATCTCATTTCTATATATTAGCAATGAACCATCCAAAAACAAAATTAAGGAAACAATTCCATTTATAATAGCACCAGAAAAGCCCAAAATACTTAGGAATAAATTTAACCAAAGCGGTGTAAGAGTTTTACACTTAAAACTACCAAGCATTATTGAAAGGCATTAAAGACTATCTAAATAAATTCATGTTCATGTAGCTTAATATTTTTAAGACAATACTTCCAAAATTGATCTACAGATTCAATAAAAACATATGAATATATGAAAACATATATGCAAATGATTAGATCAACATTATTTATAATAACCAAAATGGGAAAACAAACCAAATGTCCATCAACTGACGAATGGATAAATAAAATGTATTATTGCCATACACTAAAATATTATTCAGCAATAAAAGATAAGTAGTGATACATGCCTCAACTTGAATATATTATGCTAAGCGAAAGAAGGAATTTACAGAAGGTTGCATATTGTTTGATTATGTTTGCTTAAAATGTCCAGAATAGGCAATTCTATAGAGATAAAAAGCAGATTAATGGTTCTATAGGACAGAGGTGCTCAGGTTATGGTAAAATGAGAAGTGACAGCTAATGGGTAAGAATTTCCTTTTGGCAGAAATTTGAAAATATTCTGAAGTTAGATTGTGTTGATGGTTGCACAGCTCTATGAATATACAAAAATACATACAATTGGACACTTTAAATGGATGAATTGCTATGTAAACTTTATTTCAATAAAGTTGATTTATAAATACATAGTGAAAAAAAGGGAAGAAAGGAAGGATTTTGATGTTTTTGAAATATCCTCAGATTTTTCTCATATGCACTTAAAAAACCATTGAGAGAGGAATGTTGGGAATAAAAGAAGGAAGAATGGGAAGGAACACAAATATCCGACTTAAGCTATGGGTGATATCAACCCTGAAAGATAAGATAGGCCTTTGTGTTTTTTTGGTCTAGTTAGAATGCTTTATAATGATAATATTTTGCACTTCCTCAGTCTCCAACGATTTTCTATAGAGGACAAGCAAAAATAAGGTATAAAGGATTTTCTCTTCTTCATGTAATGAAATTTTACTATTATTTCCATACAGATATGAAACAAAAATAAGCTTATTGACAATTTATTATTTTATTAAAACAACTCAATTTTTCTACATTTGTGAATTTTCTTATTAATCACACTGTGGATTTAAAGTTACTTAGCACTCTTCACTGCATAAGACTCATTTGTCCTGTCCAAAAATGGACAGTATACCATCTCAGCCCTTATGTTCATTTTTGCACTTGGGTGCTGTTTACTATCATTGTTACATGAAATGTGAGAAAACGTTTCTCAGGATTTTTTGGATTTAAAACTATCTGCTTGCCAATTATTTTCAGTTTAGAAAACTTGCTGTTTCTTACAGCTTCACTTGCTTTATTCCCAAGAAAGTGTTTCCCACTTGTAAATACTCAACATAAGTGCCAATTACCTTCAACCCCTAAGTTTCAGTTGCACCCCACACTCATTTACTAAACCAAAACTACATGTTCAAACATTTGATGCAAAACACTGGTATGGGTGGTATCTAACCAAAATTATAAAAGTGTGAGTGCCTAATTAAGATCAGAGTTCAAGATTTCCATAATGATGTAGCCAGATAAAATGAGTTCCAGGATGCCTTTGGGAATCTAGCAACTTTGTCACACATTAATGCTTTTTAGATGAAAATGAGTTTCACTGTCCAAATTAGCTCTTGAAAGCTATTTCTCCTCACTTTCAAGCTGATTACTATCAAATATTAGCTGACTTTAATAATATTTATTCAATAAGTCCGATAGTTATATTTTATTAATTAACTACAGCTGATTTAAATGTAAATATTACTATAGCACAAGAGTAGATGAACAAAGTCCTTAAAGAATACTGCTTACGATTTTAAAAATAGTGCAATATGATAGGAAATTGCATGTATATATTATATGTGTTTATTTATGGGTATATGTGTATATATGTATATAATATATGTGCATGGTGTGTATGTGTGTCTATGTGTATACACAGATATAAAACATTTAAAACACAGTTTTTACATTTAGTATATCATTTGACACAAATTCTTAAAAAATTGGTTTTGGATTAATATATTAAAGTTGAAAGATTTGTACAAGTATGATAACATAATGATTTAATGAACAGAACAAATGACCGTGACTACATCCGATGTAGAATCTTTTCCAGACCCACCATCCTTCATTAACTGTAATGAACTGAAATATTTACACTTGTGGTATAGAACTTTAAATGATTTTGGAAATCTCCTTTTGGTCAATCTAGCAGTAGGCATTTTATCATCTGTTAAATATTAAAATGACTTTTGGGGGTTTTTTTTTGGCTGTGTTGGGTCTTCATTGCTGTGTGTGGGCTTCTCATTGCGGTGGCTTCTCATGTTGTGGAGCACAGGCTCTAGGAGCGTGGGCTTCAGTAGTTGTGGCACGTGGGCTCAGTAGTTGTGGCTCTCGGGCTTAGTTGCTCCACGGGATGTGGGATCTTTCTGGACCAGGGCTCAAACCCAGGTACCCTGCATTGCCAGGCAGATTCTTAACCACTGTACCACCAGGGAAGTCCCTAAAATGACTTTTAATAATAAAGATTTTGTTAATTAGGCAATACTTTATAGCTGTTAAAATATTATTGTGTAGGTAAACACAAATGTTATCCTATTGGGTAAAAATAATGGTTGATCATGAAAATCAGCTTTGTTTTATTAATCTGGAATGCAAAATTTATTTATTCTGCTACTTTCTCTGAAAACTTCAAAATAGCACCTTTGTGTTAACTTCTAAACAATGACATCTTTTTTTTTTAATTCTGAAATGGTCAACTAATGAAGTGATCAACTGTTGTAGACAATTTGAGTTTATTACTAAATTATTCGTTTGGACTAAATAAAAGCAACCTCTGTGAAACTATCTCAAAACACTTGATTCACTAATTATCTGACCTGTCTCTCTCCCTGATTCTACTAGTTTCTAAGTTCTTTAAGAGCATGCAGAGTATCTAATTCATGTTTTATTCTTAAAAGTAAGCTAAAGTGGGCACTCAAATATTTATTTATGATGAATGAGTGAATGAGTGAAAGAATAAATGACAAAAGGGTTTCAGTTATGCAGGATGAATAAGTTCTGGAGGTTCTAATGTACAGTGTATAGTGACTATAGTTAACAATATTATATAATTGAAATTTGCTATAAGTGTTCTCACTACACACACATTCAAAAGGTAACTACGTGAGGCGATGGATATATGAATTAGCTTGACTGTGGTAATCATTTCATAATATATATGTATCAGAATGTGACACTGTACACTTTAAATATATTCAATTTTTATCCTTCAATTATACCTCAATAAAACTGAAAAAATAAAATAAAGGCACTAAGGCAATTAAATTAATGCAATTATTTCTCTAATACATTCAGCTCACTAATTTGAGATTATTGCATATTATCTTACATTCAAAGAATACTTTGTCAAGTGGCAACTATAACAACAATCTTCTAGTAATAAGTAAAAAGATATGCTAAGCCTTTTGACTTGATTGATACAGGCCGAATCTACATTTGTTTAGAGAAACATTTTATCAAAACCAGCTTTTCCAGCAGCTAAATATACTGCATGGCAATTAAAAATATTTTTCTTCACTTTGTGCCGAGTGAAATGTATTTACAGAAATATATTGTTATGAGTCCTAATGGAAATGAATAAATTATTTCAGTCCACATGTCACTGCAATCAAATGTGACCAAATGTGTTGTATATAACACAAGATTCTGCCCCTCCTCCCAAGCTAATATACGATGTGCTACATTAATTTTTATTCGAAAGTTAACATATGTTAATGTCTTTGCAGTGTTTCTAGAAAGAAACGAATTACATATTTTTCAGTTTGAAAGGAAATGTGCCAAGTGTTCACTGTAGTCAAAGAAATATTCAACTCTAATAAGGATATGCATACACAGTTTCATTTTGAAAAATAAAAAATATTTGAATTCTAAATTGTTGATACATTTTAATTGCATACATTCCCAATAAATACCAATGTGTAGTCAATTCTCTATCAACATGTTTTATAATAGAAATTGCATTTTTTCACTGAAACAAAATCATCCTGATAAAAAACATGCTCTGATGTGTGCATGCCTGGCGGAGCATGACTGCAATAATGCTGCTTTGCATTTGTTGCAGTTTGTCGAGGTTGACTCTGTCATTGGCAGCAGTCTTAATATAATGTTTACTAATAGCTCTGTAGAGGAGCAGTATTTCCATAGCAACAAATGAACAATACTAGAGAGATTAATCACTTCTACGTTATTGGTGTACAGTTTGCTGTAAAGCAGTGTTTTGTAGCCTGATAATTGCAAGTCTGGAATGATTGTACATTATGAGTTGATTAGCATAAACACTTAAGATGAAGAATGTCTCTGTTGAAATGGGGAGAGTGTTGCAAAATAGACAGGACTATGTAATAAATATGGCCATGGTTCAAAAACTGTGTGTAGAGCTATTAAATTGTAGCATTAGTCATATAATTTGATATTGGTCATTTGATATGGGCCATTCATGGAGGGTTCTTTACTGGCAACACACACACACACACACACACACACACACACACACCACCTGAAAAGAATGACATTAGAGATTTGTCAGAGATCCCTAATGAAATTATTTCTACACAAAGGCATTAGATGATCTCTAGAAAGTACAACCTTGACTCTAAGTAGAAGCTATGTGAGCCCTGTATACAGGCTTTCTTTTATGAACACCTATGTTTCATTTAAAAGTTACTTGATTATAGTATAGATTTGACTACAATGATTACCTCAGATTATTATACTAACCAGGTAATATCCTTAATTTTACAGAAGAATGGATTCTAGTCAAAACCTTGTGTCCTGTTGCCTCTTAGAAGCGCAATACATATTTTATATGTACACGGCACAAAGGATTGTATTTTCTTAGTAACTTCTTACTACTGATACAAAAAAAAGTGACAACAGAATTTTTTTGTTTTATTGAATTGAGTCCCTTTGATAGTTCTATTATTTCATTTTTAAAGAACAAACAGTTCCATAAGGATGAATGTCTACAAAATCAGAAGAAAAAATAATTTCATTTAAATCTACTAAAATTGGAACTGATCAATGGGTTTCCTTCTATTAGTGTTGTGTTTTTTGAGAAAGAGTGGCAAAATGAATAATAAAGGGAAAGTATTAAAATGATTGTTATATTTGTCATTGTGTATTACAGTAAAAAGTAGGCTTATCATAAGCAAAAATCTCTGCATTTTTGGATTCTGTAACATTTCTAGAGTTTATTTTAATTATATTTATAATGGTTATTTATTTTTAAAGGAATAAAGGACAATATATAACAAGTGAAAAATATTCACTGCAGCTGTTTGGTAATCAGAATATCATCGACTGAACAATACTTGAAGATATTCGTTTGTGCTGAATATAATTAGTATATAGGGAGTACTGTTCCATTTGGGCAGTAAATATTGCCCATGTGATTCCATTAAAATCACAGTTCAGAATGATTATAAAGGAAACAACCACCACCAGTGTACCTGGGGACTATGTAGTTAGCATTTTTGGAATGAACCCAGTAAATAAGTTTTTTTTTTTTTCTCAATGAGCAGACCAGCTGTTCTTTCCATGGTTTCTCTAATAGCTACTTCCCCATGCACTATGGATTAACTAGCAAATTGATCAATCCCTTCATTAACCCATGGTTATTCTCACAGATTGTATTGAGGAGGCTCAGTTGAATTTGAAGCACAAAATATCAAACAATTTTTATGGGAGGAATAGAAAAATTAGAATTGAATGACTATTCTGTACTGATTTATTCTATACGTAGATTCTTTATTGCTCTTTTCACTAAAGATTTTAGTCTTTACCATAAGTGAATTCCTAAAAATTTATGCCAAGTTGTTTTATAAATAATAAGTGTTTTTTAATAAATGTTTTTCAAATTAACTCTAGATGTTAAATTTTATAGATTATGGTATTGATATTTGATTAATTTCCAATAAAAAAAGAGTACCTAAGATGCTCTATGAATGTCTCTGACAGTGTTTACTAGTCTACAAATAAACAGATACCACCAGTACAATTGCCATCAAAAATTTTCTTCGAAATAATTAGTATCTCTTTGTAGCATTTTTAAATTCAGATTTTATATATCTGATTTTATTAAGGTAGATATTACATGTAGAAAGAATGGTGAAATATGTAAACAGTGCAAAATTCTGTTAGTCATTAAATAATACTGTTTGAATAACAAATTTTGAAATTACTTTTATTTTTATAATAAACGTTATTCATATGTTACATATATGATATGTATTCTGCTGTAGTAGGGCATACAATGCATGAATTTAGATCAAAACCCCAAACCAAGACACTGAATCCAAGTGCAAATCTCCAGATATTAATATCCAAATTAGTTTTTCTTAAAACTGCTTTCGGGCTTCCCTGGTGGCGCAGTGGTTAAGAAGCCGCCTGCCAATGCAGGGGACACGGGTTCGAGCCCTGGTCCGGGAAGATCCCACATGCCGCGGAGCAACTAAGCCCGTGCACCACAACTACGGAGCCTGCGCTCTAGAGCCCATGAGCCACAACTACTGAGACTGCGAGCCACAACTACTGAAGCCTGCATGCCTAGAGCCCATGCTCTGCAACAAGAGAAGCCACCGCAATGAGAAGCCTGCACACCGCAACAAAGAGTAGCCCCCACTCACTGCAACTAGAGAAAGCCTGCGCACAGCAACGAAGACCCAACACAGCCAAAAATAAAATAAATTAAAAAAAAAAAACAAAAAAACTTGCTTTCTACCTCATCCTGGTGGAAATTAATTGTGGTTAATTGTGTGTGTGTGTGTGTGTGTGTGTGTGTGTGTGTGTTGGGATTAGGAGAAGAGGGTGATTGCTGCTGTCTGTGATGGACAGTGCCTTATCCTTCTCTCTGACCCACTTAGTGTTTTGAAGACTGGGGATATATACAGTAGGGCTTTGCATAAATAGATGAGTACATCTGCTTTACAAAAATATAATACATATTTTCTAGATTTACCATACTGCCTTAAATGGGGAGTAATCTATTTACAAATTACCTTTCTTTAGAATTCCTTAAAATGACAGCACTCTTAATACATAGTAAAATTATAAAAGTATCATATATGTTGTATAGAAACATCTAACAATTTGCACATACACATGAAAAAAGGTCTTACTATGTAAAGTTTGTTGTTCTACATTTTTTACTAAATTTTTCAGAGGAGAATTTTATCAAGTCCTCAAAAAATTGAAGCATAACTCTTAGTAATTGCAAAGTAATGCATCTTATCAATATATTTTATATATCATTCTATAGCATTAATATTTAGATTTTTTACTTTTGATGTTATAAAAAGTAAGAAAATATTCCCTTAATACATATAAATCACATCTACATAGATTTCTGATTAATTGCTTTAGGTTGTGTATTAGGTATAAGATTAATTTTTTTCTACGTGTATAGCACATTTTTAATTATTTTTTAATTAAGACTTTATTTTTTCAAGTAGTTTAAGGTCTAAAGAAAAATTGAAGGGAGGATACAGGGATTTCCCATATACCCCCTGCATAACATTCCCTTTATCAACATCTCCCACCAGAGTGGTACATTTATTACAATTGATGAACGTACATTGAACATCATAATCATGGGAAGTCCATAGTTTACATTACAGTTCACTCTTGGTATCGTACATTCAAAGGATTTGAACAAATGTATAATGACATATATCCATCATTATGGTATCCTACAGAGTATTTTCACTGCCCTAAAATCCTCTTTGCTCTGCCTCTCCATCTCCCCACACCTCCAAACCTTGGCAACCACTGATCATTTTACTGTCTCCAACTTTTACCTTTTCCATAATGTCCTATAGTTGGAATCATACAGTATGGAGCCTTTTCAGATTGGCTTCTTTCACTTAATAATATGCATTTAAGTTTTCTCCATGTCTTTTTATGACTTTAGAGCTCATTTCCTCTTAGTGCCAAATAATATTCCATCATCTGGGTATGCCACAGTTTACTCATTTATCTACTAAAGGACATCTTCATTGCTGGGCAGTTATGAATAAAGCTGCCATAAACAGCCATGTGCAGGTTTTTGTGTGGACAAAAGTTTTCAACTCCTTTGGGTCAACACTAAGGAGCTCAATTGCTGGACCATGGTAAGAGTATGTTTGGTTTTGTAAGAAACTGCCAAACTATCTTTCAAAGTGAATGTACCAGCAACGAACAAGAGTTCCCGTTGTTCCATAGCCTCACCAGCATTTGGTGTTTTCAGTGTTCCAAAATTTGGGCATTCTAACAGGTTTGTAGTGTTACCTCATTGTTGTTTTAACTGAATTTCCCTGATGACATATGATGTGGAGTATCTTTTCATATGCTTATTTGCTCAGGCATCCATCAAGATCTTTGGCCTTTTTTTTTTTTTTTCCCTGCATGGCGCAGCTTGCAGGATCTTAGTTCCCCAATCTGGGACTGAACCCAGGCCCTTGGCAGTGAAAGAGCAGAGTCCTAACCACTGGACCGCCAGGGAATTCCCCCATTTTTAAAAGTGGGTTGTTTTCTTATTAGTGAGTTTTAAGAGTTCTTTTTATATTTTGGATAAAATTGGAGTTATACTTTTTATCACTATGTAATGAATTGGTCTTACTAACCATTTGTTAAAAGTTAGACAGGTTGAAGGCATCCCAATAATACAGCTTTATTTTCCAATTTTACAACTATAGAAACCATTTTATTTTATTTATTTTTTTGCCACACAGCATGGACATGCGTGTTCTTAGTTCCCTGACCAGGGATCAAACCCATGCCCCCTGCAGTGGACGCTCAGAGTCTTAACCACTGGACCATCAGGGAAGTCCCTATAGAAACCATTGTTAAAAGTTAAGTTGAGGGACTTCCCTGGTGGTCCAGTGGGTAAAATTCCGTGCTCCCAATGCAGGGGGCCCAGGTTTGATCCCTGATCAGGGAACTAGATCCCACATGCCTGCCGCAACTAAAAAAAGATACTGCGTGCTGCAACTAAGATCTGGCACAGCTAAAATTAAAAAATAAAATAAATAAATAAACAAATTTTTAAAAAGTAAAAAAACAAAAGGTTGAAAGAATCTCAATAATATAATTTTGTGTTTTCAATTTCACAACTATAGAAATTATAAATCCTTTAAATTGCATTAAATATTTTAAAGTCAGAAATATCAAATTCATAAATGATAATATTTTAAAAACTTGCATATATAATTTCCACATTTTCAATTGTGAACTCAGTGAAAACTATCCATGAGCTCAAACTGGTTTTTAATATATGTTTTCCTTGATTACTAGTCAGCTGTTAAGGAAAATCATTTAAAAAAGTTTTTGTGGATGTCCATCTTTGAATATATTTCAGCAGATAGTGATTCAATGTGAAGACTTTCCATCAACTTATATTTAGTTTACAGACTTAGCTTCTTTAAATTTACATGGAAAACTAGAAATAAAGTCTGATCTGCAAACTACAATTGTATGAATCCATTCATTCCTAGCAGATGGGATTTAAATGCTTCAACCAAATAACTACTTTAAACATTTAGTACTCAAAAAGTGCTTTAGCTATTAGGCATTTTCAGGGCTGGCTGTTAGAATCATTTCTCTAGAGAGGCTAATGCAAGAAAGAAGAGAGAAGGAGCAGATCAGGAAAAAAGAGAAGAATGTAAGAAAGAACTAATTCAGGGCAGGGCAGAACTGAGAGCTCTAAGAGGGAGGAGCAAAAGAGAAAAACAGAGTTGGCAGCGCTACTGTAGCTCAGCTTTTTCCTGAAACCAAGTTAACCTGAAAAGAGGAGAGAATGTTTCTTGTTTACAATAAATTATTTGGTGTTAAACAAGATGCAGGATCTTACTACATTTAAAAAATGTGTTCTTTGATGGGCTTGGGTATTAGATATTTTGATTTTAAAAATTAGGATTGGGGCTTCCCTGCTGGCGCAGTGGTTGAGAGTCCACCTGCCAATGTAGAGGACACGGGTTCGTGCCCCCGTCTGGGAAGATCCCACATGCCGCAGAGCGGCTGGGCCCGTGAGCCATGGCCACTGAGCCTGCACGTCCAGAGCATGTGCTCCGCAACGGGAGAGGCCACAACAGTGAGAGGCCCGTGTACCGCAAAAACAAAAAACAAAAAACAAACAAACAAACAAAATTAGGATTGTTTCATTCTGGCCATATTGTGTTGGTCACATATCCAAGAAAACATGTTTTAGTTATTATAATAGTTAAATTTCCTGACATACAATGTCAGTTTAATTATTCTCAATAGACTGCTAGATTCTTATTTAATATTTATCATATTGAAGCTGGTTTGCTTCAGAATGTGAATGGAAACTACTGAATGAGATAGTATGTGATCTGAAATCAATTAATCAAGTAATTTGTTCATTGTTTACCCATCAATTTTAGACACTTATGATCTAGCAACTGTTGAGTTTATTATTCATGATGTAAACAATTTCTCACCAAATTAATACTATTATTATTTTAAATTAATGTTACAGTTAAATAAATAGGATATTTAAAGTAAAATATATTTGACTGTTCATCGAATTTGTTTCACTCTCGCTTTTAGTATTAGAGTAATATTTTTGTGTGTAATTATTTGACCATAAAATGACATAATTAATTAAAGAATTAAAAAAAGAAAAGCATAATAGGACCTCTTGAGAGCTTGGGGGTAAATTACTCAGCTTGAAGATACTTTGGAGATTTGCTTGCTGGCATGTGTTATCCAGGGTTAGTCTTCCAGACCTCTGTCATATGATTCTATCACATAGAGAATACACTGAACAAAACTGAGCACATTTTACAGTCTGACGTCTGACATAATTTGTCCATTCCTATTACAGTCAACTTCTCTTTCCACCTAACCAGATTATCTTTAGTAGTAAATATTTTATCCATCTTTAAAAAATGTCCCTTACTGACATATTAACTGCATACGAAATATCCCAACTTTTTAAAGGATATATCAATATGTATATGATAATCTTTGTTTACAGTGATGCATTTTGACAAATGCTATTATTAGTAAGAAAAATTTACCAGTCTAATAGTTCTAATGTGATTTAAAATATTAAAATGAACCATGTTTAACAAATTTAAAAATATTATATAAAATTTGGAAACAAGGGTAAAATCAGTCAGCATGTCAGTTTGAGACACATTCCTCTCTTTTATCATTTCTGGCATCCAAACGTTATCTGTTTTTGTTTAATTTTATATTTTTCATGGTGAATATCATAATTAAGAAAACAATAAAATGCATATCCATGTTACCTATATCTCACTTAAGAAATAGAATATAACTGACTACTAATTCAAAGACGTCTATATACTCCTGGTAGATGTCATAGCCCTTCTTCCCCTGACATAACTGTGTATCTTATTTTCTGTAGTCATTTCAAAAATAGATTTACATACTTTAATGTATACTAAAGATATATTTTTAGGCTTGATTTTTGAAGACTGTATGTTATAAATAAAATTATATTATATTGTTTGTTTGCTTTGTTTGTTCAATATTCTGTTTTTCAGTTTCACCCATTCTGTGTGTATATATATTTCATTTGTTGACTTTCACTGTTATATAATATTATATTGTGCATATACAAATAATTTATTTTTCATTCAGTTGCTGATTGAAATTGTTTTGTATTGTTTTGTGTTATTAGTTGCTATTATGATGGTATTATAAATGTACATAGCTTCATAAGGATCTACTGGTGCATATTTTTAACTGTACCTTTAGAGCATATTTATAACAGAAGGCTGTTTTTTTTTCACAGATTCAAAGGAGTTATGTATTTTGGTATAAATCCTTCATAAACTGTATATGTTGTACATATCTTCTCCTAATTTGTTAATTATACTTTCACTTTCTTTATGATGTCTTCTGAATAAGAGAAATTCTTAATTTCAATGTATTCAAATGTATCAGTCTTTTCACTTATGGTAAATGCCATCTGGTCTTAAGAAACACATCCTTAATCCAAGGTTATAAATGTATATATATATGTTTACTTTTGATTTTGAAGTTATTTTTTAAAATTTGAGTTCTTATCCATTTGGAATTGATTTTCATGTGAGTTGTCAGATAAGAATCCATTGTAATATATTTTTTATATTTAAATAATATTTTTTTCAGGACCATTCGTTGATTAGGTTGTTTCCCCCATTGATTCTTTGTGCCATTCTGTCAGAGTGCAGGTTTTGTTCCTGTGTAAATTCATTCTGTGCTCTCTGCTTTTCCACGGGTCCCTTTGTCTATTCTTCTGCCCCAAGCTTGCAGGTTAATTACCATACCTTCCTAAAACTTCTTAATAATTAGAAATATAAAGACTCCACAGTATTGTTCTTCAAAAGTGTCTTGGCTGTTTCTTCTTGAACTTTTTGTTCTTCTGTCAACTTATTTTCAAAACTCTGATGGAATTTTTTGTGCAATTGAATTAAATATATGGATCAATTTGGAGGATTTACTTATACAATATGAAGTTACTTGATGTATATTTTGTGAAAATATTTTAGGTATTTTAATGCTCTACATAATGAATTTTTATATAAAGATCTTAAAATCTTTTGTTACATTTTATTGCAGATATTATTCATTGCTAGTAAAAATGGTATCAGTTAAGTTATATATCCCCTCTTTACAAAATTACCATTAATATTTGAACATCCTACAATGTTTCTATACTACTTGTTACAGCTAAGTATTTATATTGAACAAATTCTTACTAGATTTTTGAATATTTTGTGAGTATTTTATCTAACAGTTTTTTGATGGATTCTATATATAAGATCATTTCATCTGTAAACAGATACTATATTACTTCTTTTATGCCAATGTAGATGCTTTTTATTTCTTCTTCTTGTCTAATTGCTCTGGCTAGGACTTCCTAAGTGCCTAGGATAAGAGTGGGCACCCTTATCTTATTCCTTACCTTAAAGGGAAGGTTTTCAACCTTTTACCACTGAGCATATCTTTAGCTATGAGTTTCTCATATATGGCCTTTATTGTGTTGAGCTATATTCCTTCTATACCCAATTTATTAAGAGTTTTGATCATGAAAGGATGTTGAATTTTGTTAAATACTTTTTCTGCATCTATGGAGAAGATCATATAATTATTTTTCATTTTATTAATGTGGTGTATCACATTAATTGATTTGCATATGTTGAACAATTCTTGTATCCCAGGGATAAATCTTGCTAAATTGTGGTGTATGATTTTTTTTACTGTTCAGTTGAATTTGCTTTGCTAATATTTTGTTCAGAATTTTTGTATCTATATTCATCAGAGATATTGACCTGTAGTTTTCTTTTCTTGTACTGTTCTTACCTGGCTTTGGTATCAGGGTAATGCTGGCCTCATAAAATGAGTTTGGTTGTGTTTCTTCCTCTTCAGTATTTTGGAAAAATTTGAGAAGGGTTGGCATTAATTCTTTAAATATTTGGTAGAATCACCAGGGAGACCATTTGGTCCTGGGAGATTTTTGATTACTGCTTCAATTTCCTTATTTGCTATTGGTCTGTTCAGATTTTATATTTCTTTGTGATTATCTTAGTAAGTTGTATGTTTCTAGAAATTTATCCACTTTTTCTAGGTTATCCAATTTTTGCTGCATAATTATTCATAGTAGCCTCTTACGATGCCCTATATTTCTCTGGTGTCAGATGTATGTCTCATTTATTTATAATTTTATTTATTTTAGTTCTCTTCTTCTTAGCAAGTCTAGCTAATGGTTTATCAATTTGGTTTAGCTTTTTAAAAACCAACTGGGTTTCAATGCTTTCTTAAATGTCATTCTTGTCTCTTATTTATTTATCCACTACTCTTCATTGTTTCTTTCCTTCTGCTAACTTTGGGCTTAGTTCATTCTTCTTTTATAATTCCTTGAGGTGTATAGTAAGGTTGTTTATTTGAGATCTTTCTTTTTTCTTAATACAGGTGTTTATCATTATAAATATCCCTCCTCTAGAACTGCTTTTGCTGCATCCCATAAGTTTTGATATGTTGTGTTTTCCTTTTCATTTATCTCAAGATACTTTCTGATTTCCCTTTTGATTTCTTCTTTTGCCACTGGTTATTCAGGAATGTGTTGTTTGCTTTCTATGTATTTATGAATTTTTCAGGTTTTTTTCCTGTTACTGATTTCTAGTTTCATACCATTGTGGACAGAAAAAGATACTAAATATGATTTCAGCCTTCTTAAATTGGCTAAAGCTTGCTTTGTGACCCAATATATGATATATCTTCGAGAACGTTCCATGTGCTGTTGAGAGGAATGCATATTCTGGTGTTGTTGGATGGCACGCTCTAGATGTGTCTGTTAGTTACATTTGCTCTATAGTGTTATTCAGATATGCTGTTTTCTTATTAATTTTCTTTCTGGATGAGCTGTCTAGTGTTGAAAGTGGGGTATTGAAGTGCCTCGTTATTACTGTATTGCTATCTATTTCTCCCTTCAGTTATCTTAATATTTGTTTTAAATATTTGTGTGTTCCAATGACAGGTGCATTTATATTTATCATTGTTATATCCTACTGATGAATTGACCAATTTAGCATTGTATGATAACCTTCTTTGTCTCTTGTGACTGAATTTGACTGAAAATCTATTTCATCTGATTTGAGTATAGCCACTCCTGCTCTATTTTGATTACCATTTTCATGGAATATATTTTTCCACTGTTCACTTTCAGGCTATGGGTGTTCCTTAAAGCTAAATTGAGTCTCTTGTATGAAACATATTTTTGGCTCTTGTTTCTTTATCCATTCAGCCACTTTTTGAATTTTGATTGGAGAATTTTGTTTTCTTAAATTTAAACTAATTACTCATAGTTAAAGCCTTACTGTTACCATTTCCTTAGTTGCTTTCTGACTACTTTTTTAGTTTCCTTATTTTTTTCTTTCTCTCATGCTGTCTTCCTTTGTGATTTATTTTTTGTTGTGATGTGCTTTAATCCCTTATTATTTATCTTTTGTGTAACTACTATAGACTTTTTCTTTGTGGTTACCATGAGGCTTACATAAAACATCTTATAGATATAACAGTCACGTTTAAGCTGATAACAGCTAATCTTCAATTGTGTACAAAAACTATACACTTTTACTTTTCCTCCCCTTACATTTTATGCTACTGATGCCACACTTTGCATCTTTTTATACTGTACATCTATTAACAAATTATTGTAGCTGTAGTTATTTTTAATATATTTTTTAACTTTTATACTAGAGATAAAAGTGATTTACATACCACCATTATACTAACAACAGAATATCTGCAGGACAGTTTAAGAAAATAATCTCATTTATAATAACATCAAAACAATAAAATACTTAGAAATAAATTTAACCAAAGGATTTAAAGATCTATACACTGAAAACAAAAAATTGGTGAAAGAAACTGAAGAAGATGCAAATAAGTGGAAATGTATTCCATGTTTCTGAAGTGGAAGAATTGATATTGTTAAAATGTTCATACTACACAAAGCCATCTATAGATTCAATGCAATCTCTGTCAAATTTCCAACGGCATTTTTCACAGAAATGGAAAAAACAGTCCTGAAATTCATATAGAAAACATAAGTCTCTGAATAGCCAAAGTAATCTTGAGAAAGAAGAACAAAACTGGAGGCTTTTCCTGATTTCAGACTATATTACAAACATATAGTAGAGCTACATCAAACTAAAAGTCTTCTTCAACGGATTCAAGAGACAACCTACAGAATGGGAGAAAATACTTGCAAGCCATATATTAGATAAGAGGTTAATATCTAAAATATACAAGGAACTCATACAACTCAATAGCAAAAATAGCAATAGCAAAATAGTCCAATGAAAAACTTGACAGAGGAACAGAGTAGATTTTTTTTTTCCAAAGAAGATATACAAACAGGCAATATGTACATGTAAAGGTGCACAGTATCACAAATCATCAGGGCAATGCAAATCAAAATGGAAATTGGTACATTTACTATGGAAAACAGTATGGAGGTCCTTCAAGAAATTAAAAAATAGGACTACCATATGATCTAGCAATCCCACTTCTGCGTTTGTATCCAAGAAAAATAAAATCACTATCTTGAAGAAATATTAGCACCTCCATGTTCATTGGAGCATTATTTACAACAGCCAAGATATGGAAACAACCTATGTCCATTTATAAATGAATGGATAAAGAAAAAAACATATATATACACACATATATATAGAGAGAGTAGATAATGAAATATTTTTCAGCCATGAAAAAGAAGGAAACCTGCTTTTTGCGACAACATGGGTAAACCATGAGGGCATTATACTAAAAGTGAAATAAGTGAAGCAGAGAAAGACCAATACTGTTTGATTTCATGTATAGGTGGAATCTAAAAAAAGTGTCAAACTCATATAAACAGAGAGTGAAATGGTAGTTACCACAGGCTGAGGAGTAGGAGAAAATAGAGAGATGTTGGTTAAAGGATACAAACTTCCTGTTACAGATGGATAAGTCTAGGGATTCAATGTACAGTGTGGTGACTATAGTTAACAATGCTGTACTCTATACTTGACACTTGAGAAGAGAACAGGTCTTAAATGTTCTCACCACACAAACACAAAAAAGTTATAATTATGGGAGGGGATGGATGTGTTAACTCCTCATTGTAATTATTTTACAATACATAGGCATATTAAATCATCATGTTGTACACCTTAAGTTTACACAATGATATGTCAATTTTATCTCAATTAAGCTGGGGGGGGGAAAAGAAAAAGTAATACATTTTTACCAGATGCACGTACAAGAATGTTCATTGAAGGATTATTCACAGTAAACACAAGCAAGTAACAACACAAAAATTTTGTCTTTTACCAATAACGGAATGCATAAGTTGATGTCTGTTCATACAGTGGAATATCATACAACAGTGAGAATTAATGAACTACATCTACATGAAGGGCACTGATGAATCTCACAAACCTAAGATAAGCTACATCATTTAGAAATGATCCCAAAGCTCCAACATTACTGGAATTTAGTTGCATGACAGCAGCTAACAACATTGGGAAGGTAAAAGTAAGATCTGTGTCCAGGTAAACCTTTGGGGGTTCCTGCTGCCCATAGGAAATGAAGATAGAATCAGAGGTATTGGAGAAATGTTGTTGATATCTGTCATAGATACTGCTTTTAAAATGGTAGTGATTTACAAAAGCATATAATATTATGAAATAACATTAGCTCTTTTACCAGAAACATAAAAATACATTGCCAATAACTATAGGGAGATATCTGATATACCATGTGTTTCTACCATCTCAAGTTACTTTTTTTAATGTACACAGTACATTTCAGGCTTTCCTTTAGAAGCCTTACATTTCACAATTTCTCAGAAATCTTTTCTCCTTGTCCTATTTTCCCATCATTCTTGTCAAAATTTGTTTAATGCACTGGTTAATTAGAAAGGTTCATATAAATCCATTTATACTCAAGCTTAAATAAGAAAATATTTGAGAGTTAATATTTGCATTTTAATAGAAATTCCATCCCTTAATAAAACAATGAAACTACAGTGGGGAAAAGTTTGGAATCAATTAGAAGCAAAGAAACAAATTTGAGCATAGAGTTGAGACATTCTCAGAGTTTCTCATGTTTTCTAATATAGAAGGTTGACCTTAAGGTTCTGTATATAATGCTTTCTCCATTTATTTCAGACAAAAGAAGGTTTTTCAAAGTTGAAAAACCAAATGTACAGACTGCCTAAAATCTCATTGTTGATAAGCCCTGTACTTAGAGGTAATTTCCTTCTAGCTAATCAGAGTAAAGTTTATTATACCAAAGAAATAATTTAACAGTATCTTAAGGAATGTGGTCAAGTTAATGGGTTTGAATTTGCTTAATTTAAAGTCAATGTAGAATTGGGGCACAGATAAATTTATATTATGCCATCTTTCATAAACAATATTATAAATTTGGATCAAAATTGCAATATTTTAAGTTTATTAAACTCAAAGAGTTTATCCACCTCTATAAACTTTGTCATATTGAAACACATAGTCAGCTAAATGACCATGGAATGGAATTAAAGACATCTTGTCAAATTCATTTTCCATCACTAATGATGTAAAGTAAAAATATGTCATGGCACTTGCTTTATTCAATCCACTTTGCATAGCAATGATGAATTATGTAACTGATAATGTGACACTAAACACAAAGTGGTATTTGTAATCATCTAGGATGTTCATTAACTTCATCAGCTAACAATGTCCCAATATTTAAGGCAGCATTTCATGCTCCAATATTATCTGACAGCTGTAACTGTCTATATGGAATTAAATTATTTTTAAAAGCAAACTTAATTTTATAGGCAGTAATGTTGTGCTTTCCACTGAAAATTAGTTTTCCATCATATTAAAGAAGTTCAACAGACAAGTTGATAAGATAAGTTACTTCAAAGCTCCATCCTTCCCTCTCTGGATCAGGCACATATATTTGTTAGCTAATTGGCTAAGAAAAAAAAAAGAAAGAAAGAAAAAAATCAAGAAAAGAAAAGAAAAAGAAAGAAAGAAAAAAGAAAAAAGTTTCCAAAACTTGAAATTCAGATTGAAACAACTCTTCTTCATAGAGAAACACATGGTTAATTTCCCTCAAGCCATCCCTATACCGCCCCTCGGAGTTGGGAAAATTTCCAAAATATTCAGTCATATAGTTTGATTGAAAGCACCTGGGGCTTCCCTGGTGGCGCAGTGGTTGAGAGTCTGCCTGCCGATGCAGGGGACACGGGTTCGTGCCCCAGTCCAGGAAGATCCCACGTGCCGTGGAGCAGCTGGGCCCATGAGCCATGGCTGCTGGGCCTGCGTGTCCGGAGCCTGTGCTCCGCAACGGGAGAGGCCGCAGCGGTGAGAGGCCTGTGCACCAAAAAAAAAAAAAAAAAAAAAAGTACTGGTATCCGTCAATATTATCACCAAAAACTTTATCAACTCAAAGAAGGTATTCAAATTAACAGATTTTTTGAACAGTTAATAGTTTACACTTTAAAGGGAAGAGAAATGAGCTAAGATCATGAATTTTTCTCCTCTAATATCTTGTAGTAAACCCATTAGAGAACAATTTGTATCTAATTGTCTAATCACAACAGAAGACTAAGAGTGACATAACTCTAATGGGATGAAAGTAGATTATAGTTCAATATCCTATATTCTGATACAGTCTGCATATAGCAGTAACCTTGGAGACCATTTCATTTAATTTACTTAGAATTTAAGAAGGAGGGGAAATTTTTATTAAATGGACTCATAATAATAAATGGAATTATGTAAAGTAGAATTTTTATTAAACAAGACTCATGATGATTTGGTTGTACCTTTAAAATGCGAAGTTAAATCTGGGCTTATTATAACATTGCCCTTCAACCACAAAGAAGAAATTGAAACTGAAGCTCTAAAAAGAAGTCAGCTGAGACTCCTTGAGTAAACAAGAAGCTAAGTGAAAACTGACTGAGTAGATTCCATGTTAGATAAGAAAATAACATCATTGCACATGGTAACTATGTTGCAAAACCTTAGACAAGTCTATAGCCCCTTTTGCTCTGTCACAAATTTTTTTTCATTCTTTCCTGTAAGAAAGAATATTAGATTAGATGGAAGACAATTCTATTTTAACTCCAAAATGTATGACTTTCATTTTTTTTTTTTTTTTTTTTTTTTTTTTTTTGCGGTATGCGGGCCTCTCACTGTTGTGGCCTCCCCCGTTGCGGAGCACAGGCTCCGGATGCGCAGGCCCAGCGGCCATGGCTCACGGGCCCAGCCGCTCCGCGGCATATGGGATCCTCCCAGACCAGGGCACGAACCCGTATCCCCTGCATCGGCAGGCGGACTCTCAACCACTGCGCCACCAGGGAGGCCCTGACTTTCATTTTATTTCATATTTTAGGATACACTTTCCTACAATTTTTCTATATACCCACTAAAATTAGGTTTTCAGCCTACCACCCGATAAAAAGTGTTCTTTTCCAAAAACTAGTAATAACTGCAGTGACTATTATACTGTCAAATCCAATAGTCTGTTTTCAGTTTTAACGTTCCTTTCGATCGGTCCTCCTCACCCCATTACTTCTCTGGCCTCATCTTGTAACTCCCTTCTTCTTTACTCCACTTTAGTAGAATAGGCCTCCTTTCCTGGGGGTTTCTGCATTGCTCAGCCCCTCACCATTGCCAAGTATTTACTCAAAAGACAACTTCTCAGTGACAGCTATCCTAACCATACATTTTGTGTGTGTGTGAAAAAATACACATAGCGTAAAATTTACCATTTTAACTGTTCTTATGTATACTGTTCAGTAGCGTTCAGTACATCCACATTTTTGTGTAACCATCACCACCATACATCTCCAGAACTGTGTCATCTTTCTCAACTGAAAATCTGTGCCCATTAAATACTAACTCCCTATTTCCCTCTCTCTGCAGGCCCTGCCAACCAACAGTGTACTTTTTGTCTCTATAAATTTGACTATGCAAGGTACCTCATATAAGTGGAAACATAAAATATCTGTCCTTTTGTGACTGCCTTATTTCACTTAGCATAATGTCCTCAAGGTTCATCCATGTTCTAGCCTGTGTCAGAATTTTCTTCTAACGCTGAATGATATTCTTTTGTGTATATATATCACATTTTATTTCTTCATTCATTCATCAGTGGACACTCAGCTATTGTGAATAATGCTACTATGAACATGGATATGCAAATATTGCTTCAAGTCTGTGCTTTCTTTTCTTTGGGGTGTATACCTGGAAGTGAAATTGCTGTATCAAATTCAACGTTTAAATTTTTGAGGGATTTCCCTACTATTTTCCATAACAGCTACATCATTTATATTCCCACTAGCAATGAACAAGAGTTCCAATTTCTCTACATCCTCCATAACACTTATTTTCTGGGAGTTTTTTTAGTTTTTCCTCCTCCTTGCCTTCCCTTCCTCCTCCTTCCTCCTCACCTCCTCCCCCTCCTCCTCCTCATCATGTCCTCCCCATCCTCCTCTCCTCCTCACCTCCTCCCCCTCCTCCTCCTCCTCATCATCTCCTCCCCTCCTCCTCTTCATCATCATCTCCTCCCCCTCCTCCTCCCCCTCCTCACCTCCTCCCCCTCATCCTCATCATGTCCTCCCCCTCCTCCTCCCTCCTCCTCACCTCCTCCCCCTCCTTCTCCTCATCATGTCCTCCCCCTCCTCCTCACCTCCTCCCCTTCCTCCTCCTCATCATCTCCTCCCCCTTCTCCTCCCTACTCCTCACCTCCTCCCCTCCTCCTCCTCATCATCATGTCCTCCCCCTCCTCCTCCCTACTCCTCACCTCCTCCCCCTCATCTTCATCATCATGTCCTCCCCCATCCTCCTCCTCCTCACCTCCTCCTCCTGCTCCTCACCTCCTCCCCCTCCTCCTCATCATCATGTCCTCCCCCTCCTCCTCCTCCTCACCTCCTCCCCCTCCTCCTCCCTCCTCCTCACCTCCTCCCCCTCCTCATCATCTCCTCCTCCTCGTCCTTCCTCCTACTTCTTCTTCTTCTTCTTCCTCCTCTCTTCCTTCTTCTTCTTCTCCTCCTTCTTCCTCTTCTTTTTACGTCCACCTAATTGTAAAATGTGAGCTCCATGTGAAAGGGAATCCCCCCCATTTTGTTTTCAATTGTGTATTCAACATGCCTAAAATATTACTTGGCATATTATGGATACTCAATAACAGTTGTTGAATTTATAATAATGTAAGGATGGATGACATGTGTTTGCTTATATATATGCTTGCCTAGATATAATACTTGTAAAGAATAATAATAGTTCAGAAGAGAACCCAAAAAGAGGCACACAACTTCATATAAACATGATGGATTGTACATAAATATTTTTACCACTGTTTCAACTGAAACCTCCATAAAATGAGAGTAAAAGAATAAAAAATAATAATAGTAAATCAGCCAGGGCAAAGAAAAAAGGAGAAGAAAGGACAATTGTTTGCTTCTTGAAATATACATGGACAGCAGCTACCTAACTAAACTGATAAAGAAAGTGAAACCTATCCTGGCAGCAAGAGAAACACAAAAGTCAGTGATGTTCACTGAAGATCAGCATAAAATATTAAGAACAGCGGCACCAAGTATCTCATAAAATGGAGTGTGGAATGGCGCTGAAAAATAGAAATTTTTATAGACTTAGGTCCTACAGCTCCCCTCCTAGAAACACTTTTGTCTCAGAGAACATAGGCTCAACACCTTGTGGGGTATTATCCCCCAAACAGAGGAATGAGTGAAAGATTACACATTGAATAATGAGAAAGCTGGTTTCCTCTTCCATTCAGCCCATCAATACTAACATCGCAAGTAAGAGATTGGAGAGGTCCTCTCTAGGAAAACTGACTAACTAACCACTACAATCAGACAATTAGGAGAAATACAGGTTCTACTCAGCTTTTTAGTGCATCTCATTGAATGTGATCTATCCAATGGTTGCCAGACATTTCATCAAACCCTCTCTGCAAGACAGAGATTAAACAAGTATAAGAAAAGAAAACCAAAACATAGTGTGCAGACAGTGGAAGAAAATTTCAAAGAAATAATAAAATTCCATTAGATATATGACAAGATACTGCATTTATAATATAAGAATAAAAGTTTATAAAGAAAAGAATATTCAGAGACCAAAATAGGTCTAATAAAATAAAAACATGACACCCAAACTGAAAACAAAATCAAAATTTGAATGTCAAATTTGGTAGTTCTCCCAAAATATGAAACAAAAATATAAAGATGGAAAGTAAAAGGTAAGAAAATTAATGGAGGAAATTATAAGGTGAGTAAAAAGTAAAATTTCCTAGAAGTGACGATTCTGAATTTCTAGACCAAGAGGGCCCAGCAACTACCCAGCACAATTTGTAAAAATAGTCCTATTCCAATGTAAATAATCAAGAAATTTCCAAAACAGTAGGTAAGAAAAATATACCAAATGCATCTAGGGAGAAAACCAAAATAGGTCTCATGCAAAAAACTGCAAGTAAGAATGACTTAAGACTTCTTACTAGGCTAAATTGATTCTAGAAGATAATGGGAGAGAGCTTTCAAAATCTTGAGGAAAATGTACTTCCAATCTTGAATTCTATATTCATCCAACTGCAAATTGAGAAAGAGGTAGAGTAAAACTAGGTTCAGAAATACAAGACTTCAAAATAAATGTATTTCGTCTTTCAGGAAGTTACTAAATAATATGCTCCACCTATGCAAGGAAGTAAACCAAGAAAAAGAAATACAAGAGTTTCACCCCAGAAGTGATGTAAAGGGAATGGCCAGGATGATGGCAATAGAGAGATAGAGCTCCCACCATGCGGCTGCTTAACAAGCAAGCAGTCCAGTTGGAAGCATGAGAAGGAAAGGCTCCAAAGATCTCTCCAAGGAAGGAAAAGATGAAATTGATAGATGGCCTAAAGCTTTAAATGTTTTGGGATGATATAGACACTTCTGGAAGAGAGTTTGGGGATAAACAAGTAAAAGATCCATAGAAAACCAAGCAAAGAGCAACAATAGCGAGTTAATGCCACAGAAAACAAAACAGTGAACAAGAGAGCCAATCACTGTGTTGATCGGCTGTCAAAATATTTATACAGTCACTCAAACTATTGCATTTATACAATTAAATAAGATTTTGGGAGCATGGGGGTATATGAGAGTAAATATATCTCACAATGGGAGATAAATAGAAAAACTGAGACAAAATAAAGAAAAATTAAGTAAAAATTGATGTTAAGTAGAAAACTTAAGGAATGGCTGTATAACATATTATTAGAAAGATTTTAATATATTTACCTGAAAAGAGTAAGAGTTTGTCATGAGGAGGTATGGTTCAAGAGATTGCCAGGATGTCTGTTAATTTGTTTGTTTGTTTATAGGCCTTATACATGTAAATTAAAAAAAACAAATACAATAAAGATTATCAAAACACAGATACCAAGTATGTTAGAGAAGACTCGGATCTCCTGAGAATCAGACACCAAGATGGAATTATGCATGTAGGAGATTTACTGGGTAAACACCTATGCAGAAAAAAGAGTAGAAGAAGTGGGAGTTGGAATGGAGCACCTTCTGACACTAATGCAGGTTTGAGACCTGTGAAAATACTGGTGAAGAATGGAGGATATGTAGTTAGAGCCTCAGACTGCAGAACAGCTCTGAGAAAGGCTGAGCCAGACCAATGTGTAGCTTCAGTACATATATGACCCATTTGAAGAGTCCCACGTTGTGCAGAAATGGCCAGGCTCTAATACTTCCATCATGTTCTGTCCTTGGTTAGTAGCAGTCTGGGAAGACAGTGGTTTTGGCACAAATGCTGTTGTGGAGGCACAAGTGCAGCAGATGGAGGATGTCAGTTTACCTTACAACAAGCTCTCTTGAAGGTAGAAATGAGTTGTGTGTTCCCATGGCTGCCACCACCCTAAAAATGGAGGAGGTGGAAAAGTTTATTTCTTAATTAAATGCTCCAGTTCTCCTCTTAGAGATAATAGAGATTTAAGGTACAGTTAAAGTGTCTAGTCTCATTTTAGAAACTATAGGTTCTTTGGCTTATAAAGATATTCTTTATTTTACTATATATATACTATATATATATATATAAAATATATATATACTATATATTTTATATATATATATATATATATATATATATATATATTTCTTCAAAATGGTATTTTTAACCATTAAAGACCCTTCATTCCATGAGTTGAGTGGATGCTGGCCAGAAGAACAGAGCTCTTACCTCTCATCCACATGCCTGGGAGTTAACTTCAGCAAAAAATAGCTGGAAGCAAGATGAGAAATGCTGACATTAATTCCTATCAAGAAGAAAGTCCTATGACTGAGAGCTGGGGGGGGAGAGGAAACCCTACATTCTTGGCTGTAGCAATCTGATGTGCAATCTTCACTTATTGAGCTGAGAGGAAAAGGAGGGAGCATTTTTTTGTTCAAATACCATATCCTCTTGCCTTTCTTGCTGAATTTTCATAGATTTTCTTGAATAGATGTTTGTTTATTTGCTGTTTGCCCTTAAAACCATTTCCAAAGGCTTTCAATGGTTATTTTTGTTTTATAAAATGATATTCACCAATCTCACTGGAGAGCAGATCTGAAAGTTTCTCCCACTGTCATTCTGGTAGTCATTTCCACTGACTGGTTTTTAAATTGAAGAGTAACGTTGATTATATATATGTATACACAAATATTTATTGTAAATGTACACACATATATTAGGAAGACAATTTTTTTTTTTTTTTTTTTTTTGCGGTACACGGGCCTCTCACTGTTGTGGCCTCTCCCATTGTGGAGCACAGGCTCCGTTTGCGCAGGCTCAGTGGCCATGGCTCATGGGCCCAGCCGCTCCATGGCATGTGGGATCTTCCCAGACCGGGGCACGAACCTGTGTCCCCTGCATCGGCAGGTGGACTCTCAACCACTGCACCACCAGGGAAGCCCAGGAAGACAATTTTAAAAAGGATTTAACGACGTCAAGAAACATCTAATTAAATTGTACTATGTGCCAAGCACTGTTCAGTCATTAAGCTGGAGGTACAATAGTGAACAAAACAGGTCATGTTCTTATTATTTTGGAACATGTATTCTAGTGAGAGAAAAATTAGGTTAGCAAATAAATAAATATCAGGTGGAGGCAAGTACTATGAATACAAATGAAACAGGGTAAGGAGACAGAACATAAGAGAAAACTGAGTCCTGTTTTAGGAAGGTGGTCAGGGAAGACCTTTATGATATTTGAGCATAGACAAAAATGATGTGAGGAGACTAGTCAAGTGTTTGTCTGAGGGAAGAGTGTTCCAGGCTGGTGCAAAGACCCTGAGGCAGGAATATGCTTGGCATGTACAAAGAGTGGTAAAGAGGTCAACATGGCTGGAATGAAGTAAGCAAGGGGCAACGTATTAGATGAGGTAGAACAGTAGCTGGTAGAAAATTTGTCTAGGTCCTTATAAGCCTCATTTAGGATCAAGTGATATGGAAAACCATTGAAAATCTAGAGGGAAGAGTGATATGTTCTGAGCTATGTTTAAAATGTTTCCTCTAGATACAGTATAAAGAATAGACTGCAGTGGGACAAGCCTGGAAGCAGGCAGAGATCCAACAAACCATGCAGTAGATAATGGTGGGTCAGACAAAGATATTAGATGTCAGTGGAACAAGGTAGTGAGAAGCAGTTGATTACAGATACATTAAAGGAGTTGAGCCTGTATGCTGTGCTTATGCATTAGACACAGTATAAGAGAGTTTTGTTTTGTTTTTTTTGGAACTGAGAAATTGGAAAAATGGTGTTACCATTTAATAAGTTTAAAGGAGGAACATTTGGAGTATGTGAAAGTAGAGGTATTTTTTTTAACCACTGAGATTGAGATGATGCCTGAAAGCCACATGTAGAGAATAGATTTTCAGAGAAGAAGAATGAATGGACATTGGAAAACAATTTAGAAATTTAGCAGAGGGACTATAAAAATGTAGAGGGATTGAGTATAGAGAGTAGAGTAGACAGACAATTAGGAAGTAGAAACAATTGGACTTGGTGATTAATAAGTGAATGAAAAGGAGGAATCCAAGACGACTTTGTTTTCTGGCTTGGTTGACTCTTTGGAAAATAATACCATTTATCAAAATAGCAATTACAGGAGGAGGTATACCCTTAGACATTTATTGTAGGTGATTTTTATAAGAACTCATTTTAACTGAATACTACCTTTATAATTTCAAAAGTTAGTGACTTTGAGAGATTGAATATTACTCAGTTAAGCAGGTTCAGCCACACTGGCTTCAACTTCCAGGAAGGGAGAATGTTTCCGAGGTTAAACAGCCATGTTAGGCTAATGATTGATCCTCCAATTACTCTCCTGTGAGTATTAGGTTTCTATATCAGGCAAATATATTCATAGGTCCAATCAATCCACCTGTCGTTTGGAAGGCTTAAAAGTACCCGCAAACAGGGGCTTCCCTGATGGTGCAGTGGTTGAGAGTCTGCCTGCCGATACAGGGGACATGGGTTCATGCCCCGGTCCGGGAGGATCCCACATGCCGCAGAGCGTCTAGGCCCGTGAGCCACGGCCACTGAGCCTGCGCGTCCGGAGCCTGTGCTCCGCAACGGGAGAGGCCACAACAGTGAGAGGCCCACGTACCGCAAAAAAAAAAAAAAAAAAAAAAAAAAAATACCCGCAAACAGAAGCTCATTTTAAAAAAATTGTTCTTGTTGCTTATTTTAGGATCAGAGTAAAACTCAAAATCTTAACATCATCCAAAGAAATAAGCAGTAACTACAGTGAGAAAAGGGTATTGATTTCTGAAAAATATTTCACAATTTATTGAAAAATATGTTTATAACTAAGATCCCCAAAAAACACTTGCTTTTCTATGTCAAAGTATTCTCTGTAACTTCATGGACTGATTCCTACAAATTCTCATGGTCACCATTAGACAGTGCTTCCTTCTGCCGAAGAATCTGCATGAATCCTGTGTTAATCTGTGCACTTGTGTTTCCTCATGCTTTGCTCACAAGATGTTATTTGATCAAATTTGATTTTCAAAGTAATATATTTGGGTCATCTTCATGTTCTGACCTTTAAACTGAAACTAAACTACTTTTTATTACCCTTAAACGAATAAGATACATTTTACTAGTTATCAAGCACTAGATGAAAGTGAGCTCTACTTGTGATTCCTAGCGGAGGAACATTTACATATTTCATGGATCACCTCTTAGGAAGCAGTCATCTGTGACTAGTATGGCTGTACTCCTCATCTGTAAAAACTGTCTCCTGTGCTCAGAGTTTCCTTCTGTGAGAGCAATTTTACATTTTCTCTTTTTTCCCCTCCTTCTTGTCCTCCTTTTCTTCCATCTAACATTTATTTTGTCTGCTACACATGGATATCTGCAAAGTACTGTGCCAGGTTCCAAAAAAGAAAATGACAAAAAAATACAATCTCTGCCATCAAAGATCTTACAATCCAGTATATATATATATATATATATATATATATATATATATATATATATACAGAGAGAGAGAGAGAGAGAGAGAATGATAAATAATTTCAGGAGTGAAGTGTCCAAGAGTGCAGTGGAGAAAAACACAGTGAGGAGAATAATTTACTCTGCACGGGAAAATCATGTTCCTAGCAGAATGGAAATAATGAGCTGGGTATTGAAAGATGAGTAGAAGTATACTTGTTAGAGAAGTGGGTAAGAGACATATCTGATACAGAGACCATCATATATAAACCACACATTGTGAAAGAAATGCCCTCAGGGAACAATGTCTGGGGCATAGACAGTATTAGGAGGAGTGGCTGGGGATGTGTCTGGGAATTTAAGTGGAACTAGATTATAAAGTCCTCGAATGTCACAAGAAGAAGTTTACACCCACTACTAAATCGGGGTAGAATCAATAGATGTTATAATAATACCTATACAAACTCAGCTGAGAGGTATGCTGACTGTGGGGTAACTAAGACCAGGGAGGATACCTTTACAGTGGGAAAAAAAATGACTGTGTTTAAGGAAGAATGTAGACTATAGTAAATATTGATAAAGTTGAATTGAGTTGCATACAAAAGTAAACTCAAAATACCTTAAATAATAAAGGAGTTTCATTGGCTTACATAGCAAGAACTTAAACAGACTTCAGGATTTGGATTAAAAGTTTTTGAATATTGTTCATGGATCTGGTTTCTTTCTGTCTCTTTGCTCTTACTTGCATGGTGTCAGTAGGCTCCACATTGTGGCCGCAGGATGTTTGTCAACACCACCTTAAGTTTCATTCTTCATTATGCAACTATAATGATTACCATAGCACCTGAGGGATTTCAATTTGTAGATGAAGCCCAGCAGCAGTCATTTCTGGCTATTGCCTACATTTGCATTAAGAGGGCAGATGTGTTTTGAATCCAGAGAGGATGTATCTAATTTAAAATGGAATGTCAATTAGCAGCTGGAAATATATGGTTTAATACTCTGATCATGAGGTTATAAAGTGCTAGGAACTATGGACTCTAGCCCTGTTATCTGACTTTAAAGCTAGCCTTGAGTTCTCATAGGAAACTGAAGGGAAAATAAAGACTTGAAATGATTAAAATGCATGGACTGAACACAGTTGGTAGGGTAAAAGTTGTTTAGTGGGAAGATAGGGGCTGATAATTCAATGCACAGGGTGTGCCATTCAGATCCTTATTTGGCATATGTATGGTACTTGCCACTCTTGGGAGCTCCAGATCCATTTAATGTGTATGCTGAGAGATAAGGTAAATACAGTTCCCTTTGGGAATTTTATATATTTACTCTACTTTCAGATTGTAGATTAAATATTCAAAAGTATAATATTTAATTTACTATACATATTTAAAATTACACATTACATAAAATAATGAAACTTTTATTTGGTTTTTAATTTTCAACATCAGAGACTCTTACTTTATCAGAGTGATTTCTTTTGGATTTATGTAACACAGATTTCTATAAAATATCATCTTTTTTGAGCATCTATGTTGTCTGAGAGGTGGGTAATGATCAATCCATGTATTATGCTGTCAGAGTGAATTTTATCCAAAGCCACAATAAGCCGTTTGTATAACAGAACATTTTAAAATTTCTCTTCCTCTTGGAAAAGCTTTGTTATCTCTGCTACATAACCATTTTCTCTATTACTTCTTTAAAGTATTTAACGAGCTTGTTTGTAATGACATGCAGCCTTTAAATCTGTGAGGTCACACTCCCAGGAATAATGACTTAATTGGTGTTAATTTTCTTTGCTTCCTTTTTCACATTTCTATTGATGACCTCTATAAGTTTCCCAAATTAGCATTGATTGAAGTCATTTCAGGCTAATGTGTCCTCTCTCAACATTACTTTGATGCTCCAAATAAAGGAATTGAAAAGAAAAAAAAAAAAAAAAAGAACAAAACATAACATGAGAGATGTGAGAGGGATTCAAACACAATAGTAGTTCTTAGAGATTTTTGGGGAAGAGAGTGAAGGGAAAAAATCTTGGTATATTTAGGGGTATAAGGTATTCAAAAGCTTACAATTCTCCTTCTGAATGTTTAAAATGCACCTCAAATTCAATATGGCCAAAATAAACTCAACATCTTTTCTTCAAAAATTGGCTTTCCTTCCTATATTCAAATTCTCAAAGAATAGCAACAATATTGATCAATATCTCTTCCTTATTGTCTATATGTTATCCGTCCCCAAATTCCTCCATTTCTAGCTCTTCAGTATCTATATTATCTCCTTTCTCTTTCCAATGCCCCTGATTCATTTTAGACATCATCATTTAGTCCCTGAACTATTGTAAAAATCCTCAAACTGCTATCCCTGTCCTAATTTTTCACAATCTCAGGGACATCATACTATTGTTGTGGTTAGCTTTTTAAAATGTGCAGTTGAAAATGTTATTTCCTGAATTGGGAGATTGGGATTGACATGTATACACTGATGTGTATAAAATTGATGACTAATGAGAACCTGCAGTATAAAAAAACAAACAAACAAACAAAACAACTAATACTAAACTTTCATTGGGTTATTTGTATGGAAATATGTTAATATAAATGTTTCAGACATTACATGAAATTTCTAAAAATCTTATATGTTCTGGTATAATGTTATAAGTCATAATTCTAGTTATTACTTTAAAATGTATATCTCAGAAATAATTAAATTTCCTTGTCAATTGCATTATTGTGAACTTTCATCAAATCTTTAACCGTGGTCATTTTTAAGTCTTTTGTCATTTACAGACAGTTCTGGGTGTACTCTGATGCTTTTGCAAATATGTTCCTATAAAAGGGTTTCATCTTCAAGGAATTCATGGAAAAGACTCTGACAAGTACAGGTTTCTGGTAACTGACTGTACTGCTGAATGAACGAATAAGCATTTTCAAAACTCTAATGAAAAACTGATGAACTCATAAAAGCGCTAACAAAAGATCAAGATAAAAAAATTAATTACATGGGACTGAGTGAACTGATGAGGATGATTATAATTTTTGACTTTCTGTTTGAATAAAGAAAAACCCCACAAGGACTCAGAGGCAAAAAAGATACAAATCAATTTTCACTGCAAAGTAAAGGAGCTGTTACAGTGGAGGATTACTGGACTGAATGTCAATATCATGACATAGTATGAGTGTGTTTCGTGTTTGGTAATTGCAATCATTGTTGCTTTTGTTGTGGTCATCCATTTACAATGCTTGGTGTCAGTTTATTTATCTCTTGTAAAAATAAAATACAGTGTGTTTGTGTGTGAAAAAAAGTTATTTCCTGATTCAGTCATGAATGACTACTTGTGGTTTCTTGAACTATATATGCCTTCTAACACTTGCAAAATTTTTACATGCTGATATCTTTCCTAGGAATATTCTCTCCAATATGCATGCCAGTAGGTAGCCTTCCCTTATAGAATTATGTTGTGCTCAATTTTGTATCTGCAGAGTATAGGCTACATAGCTCCTCAAGGCACTTACCATGATGCACATATTACTGCTTCCCCCAGTCTCTGAACCCTTAAAGGAGGAAGGACATATTTTTTTCTTGTTTCTCCAATATAAAATATTGATATTTTGCAGAGGACAGAGTAAATCCTTATGTTGAATGAATAAATGAGTGAAGGCAAGAAATTAACTCAAAGCATAGTATCTATATCTTTGCTAAACAAGAAAAAAGAGCATTTGCTAGAGGTAAAAAGTAGAGGATGATGTCAGGAAAGTTGACGGGACTGTTAAGTGTAAAATCAATTGCAAAGACTCCATCCGGGGCTAAGTATAATAATGGACCAGCAGTAGTGAAAGTTCTAAATTGGAGTGTAATTCTACATTTTAATATACTAAACAGTAGAATCTTATAGTTTAACCGGTAGGAGAGAAGAAATATGACATGAGAAAAAAAAGACAATATTTTATTTGAAATGTCCCAATGGTTTTCAGAATGAGAAGCACTACCAGGAGTAGAGAAATTCAAAAGAGGAACTATGATTTTTCAAAAGACTTTTATAGGAAATGAAAGCATGAGAGAGGTGGAAAGATGGGAGGCTATGGGCAGAGCATAGATATATTATGAGTTAAGTTCAAGGAAGTTTGTAATTTTTTCCCAAAAGTCCTCTTAGTTAAATGTCATCACTGCCTTTTTCATGATTTTGAGGCATCTATCTATCTATCTATCTATCTACTAAGAGTATGTAGTGAGAGTGTTTTTGATTTATTAAAGTCTATTATGAAAAATAGCATGCATGTACTTGGTAAAGACAATTCCTATCAATAAATACATTTACATTGAAAAATATGAGTCTTTCTTCCATCCCAAATTTCCAAACTCACACTCAAGAGCAAGGACCCTGGGTCCCTAGGCTAGTGCTGGCCCCTAGTAGGTAGAACTAGTAGGTAGAACTGGGTCCATGGGTCTCTGGCTGCAGAGCCATGAGTTTCCCCAAGCTAGTGCAGGTGCACTGGTGTGTGAGGTCTGGTCCTGGGCTCTCCGGTGGACAAGGCTGAGTCCTGAGGTGGCTGTGGTCTTAGAGGGTCTTACGGCAGCAGGCCTGCTGGCAGTTGGGGCTGTGTTCCTCCTGCCCAGACAGCTGCTGGGCTTGAGGTCCACAGGCTGTGGGTGAGGCCATGTCCCAGTGCTAGTAAGCCAGAAGGAGGATTCTAAAATGGAACTTGCCAACATCAGGGTCCTCATGGTAGAGCAAGCTCCCCCAAATGGCTGCCACCAGAGTCTGTGTCCCCAGGGTGAGCTCCAGTTGCCTCCTCTCTCTCTGAGAGGTTCTCCAGGATCAGCAGGTAGGTCTGACCCAGGCCTCTTTCAGATTACTTCTATCCTGGGTCCCAGAGCATGTGAAATTTTGTGTGCACCCTTTAAGAGTGGAGTTTTGTTTCCCACAGCCCTCTGAGTCTCCTAAAAGTAAGGCTCGGTTGCTTTCAAAGCCAAATGTCCTGGGGGCTTAATTTCTTGGTGCAGGACCCTGGAAATGGGGAGCCTGATGTAGGACTTGGATACCTCACTCCTTGGGGAGAACCTCTGCAACTATATCCTCTCATTTGTGGCCCGCCCACCAGGGTGTATGGGTCTTGACTATACCAAGTCTCTGCCCCTCCAACCCATCTCATTGTTTTCCTTCTTTATATCTTTAGTTGTAGAAGAGGTCTTTTTCATCAATCGTTGCTCGATAAATAGTTGTAATTTGGGTGTGCCTGTGGGAGGAGGTGAGTTCAAGGTCTTCCTGCTCTGCCATCCTGGCCACCAAGTCTTTCATTGGCAGAGTTCTTGCCAGGCAAGAAGAGGAAGACTTTCTTCTTCCTGTTGGGCTTTGCTACTGTCATAGGGCATGAGAGTTTCCCCTTCTGGTTTCCTGACTCTATTTAATTAAGCCTTCTCTTTATTGATTTTTATAGTATTCTTGTTTTTCTTTCTTTATCATCAGTTTTTCAGTTTTGCCTATTTTACTGGTCTTTTCAATATTTACTTGTACTTTATTTTATTATTATTATTATTATTATTATTATTATTATTATTATTATTTTTGCGGTACACGGGCCTCTCACTGCTGTGGCCTCTCCCGTTGCAGAGCACAGGCTCCGGATGTGCAGGCTCAGTGGCCACAGCTCACGGGCCAGCCGCTCCGCGGCATGTGGGATCCTCCTGGACCGGTGCACGAACCCGTGTCCCCTGCATCGGCAGGCGGACTCTCAACCACTGCGCCACCAGGGAAGCCCTTATTTGTGCTGTAAATTAAATCTTTTTGCTTAGTATGGATTTACACTATTCTGTTTTTTTCTTTTACTTGTTTTCTTAGTTTCTTGAATTGAATGCCTAGTTTATTGATTTTTTTTCCCCTAATAAATTTTCCTACAAGGAACTGTCCCACAGAGTTGTCTTTGCAGAGATTTTATTGTGTTGATTTCTAAATAATTCCCATTATGACTATCTTTTTTATTGTTTAGAAGTGTCTGTTTCCTTTTTTTGTCTGTTGGGTTTTGCTATTTTTGTTTGTTGATTGGTTGGTCAAGTGGTTTATACTTTCCAAATGAAGGGTATATTTTTGTGTCCCCTTTCATTGTTCATTTCCAATTTATTACATAGTAATCAGATAGTATTTGTATGCTTTTCACTTTTTTGCAAATGTTTGAGGCCATTTTTAAACCTTCTTTGCTACCCTGTCAATGAGTTTTCTCTTGTTGTAGCATTATCTCACTTGTTACCTCATCACTAGCCATCTTATTGACTTCCGTCTTACTCTTTTTCCTGCCTGTTATCTTTCTTTGCCGTATTTTAAAGTGAATTAAGACGGAGGTCCAAAAATTTGGGGGGGATAACCAAATTTAATTTATTTGCCTCAGGAAATTATGGGAAAATACTTTGGGACAGCTTTCCTCTGAGATCTTTAAACAGTTTGTGAATAGAAAAAAAGGATATAAAATTTTTCTATGTGGCAGAGATCTTGATAATAAGAGCTGTTGATGCAAAAGAAATTTTCAGATAGAAAAAATTCCAGATTTCATAATACAGTCATTTTAAAAATAGAACACACATTCACAGGCAAACTGTGACTATATTAAAGCCTTTACTTGTGGGAATTACTTATTTTCACAGAAAGAGAAAGAGACACATTTCTCAGTGTATCATAAGCTGATATTAAAAATAATGTATAATAAACTGGGTCATTCAAATGATATATTCCATTTACTTTCAGTCTCATATGTCCAAACATGAATGTACATCTTAGAGTGCTATAAGATGTAACTTTTTTATTAATCAGTAGTTTAAGTCAGAAATTATTTCCATAATAACTTCTCAAGAATTTACTTTTTCAGTCTTCCAAAACAAGTATCCTATTTAATTTGTGGAAGTCAGTGATAAACTAAGCTAACACAGACCTCCTGTTGACATCATATATAACAACAATATATTAAGATAAACTGCCTAGCACTGAGATACATACACTTAGA
This sequence comes from Mesoplodon mirus, assembly GCF_964341445.2. Taxonomy (NCBI): domain Eukaryota; kingdom Metazoa; phylum Chordata; class Mammalia; order Artiodactyla; family Ziphiidae; genus Mesoplodon; species Mesoplodon mirus. The sequence continues at coordinate 45,103,293 of NC_138989.1, read as the reverse complement.
AAGTAAAATTTATTCTTTCTCTTTTTGATACTTTGCTGGAGAAAAAAAAGTGAAGATGCAGCTTAATGTCTTAAAAATAGAAAGTGTCTTAAAATGTAGGTATATAGCTCTAAATGACCTTTGAATTGAGTCTTTCTCAATTCAGAGTCACCTATCAATACTGTTTGAGAGTAAAACAAGGACAAAGTATGGGGTTTGTTTTTAAACTAAATGTGTTGAATTTAAAGGACCTTATTAAATTTCTATTTAAATTCTCTCCTCAGTTTTTTGTGTAAACATTTATTTGGCTTTTACAATACGCTGATATAAGTAGTTATTTTTTTAAATGCACTCACTTGTTAGAATAGAAATTGTGACAGAGTAAAAGGGCATTTCTTTTTAATTATTTCATGTAGAGTTATGAACTTTCCATGAGTTTAAGGTCTGTTCTAAGTTTTGTGAGTGATATACCTCTCTTGCTTTTCTTATTTGGAACCATCCTCATGAAAACATATGGACACAAGAGAGAGGAAACTTGTTATAGAGGAAACTTGTTTTCTACTACCCTCCCTGCAAAAAGAAAATGGCCAATACCTCCTGCTGTGTAGAACAGAGCTTGCTGAATTCTAACTGGCTATCCACAAAAGAGCTTTCAGTAAACAGGAGCTTAACATTTAACTGCCAACATAAGAAATTTAGAGTAAATTGAATTTTCTCTGGCCTCCCGGGTCTGGCAATGGAAATCAACAAGCTGAAGAAGCCACACTTAGCTGTTGCTAAGTTACAGTGAATACCCATTGTAATGCTGGTGGATGTACATTAATTCCAAGTACTGTCATTATGCACTGTGGTAACACAAAGAAGAACAAATAGATTTTAAATGATTTTTTAATCTCATTAAATTAAACAGAAGCCTATCCTCTTGCACCATTTTCCCCTTTGTCTTCAGGCTTTTTTTTTTTTTTTTTCAAATTATTATTGTTGCTAAAACTTAATAGTAAGAGAAGGAAGGAAAATGCAGCTTTACAGATGGAAATATAACATACATTTTGTTTCTGCCTATGAGATAACAGAATAGTAAGAAGTTCCAAGAAAGAAATAATGTGTGCATAGGTTGCAGGAAGGGGGGCCCCTTCCAGGGCCTGAGAGTGGGCTCTGGTCTAACACTCAGAAATGAATTGTCCGAGGAGACACATGTGCTGACAAAGCAAGAGACTTTATTGGAAAGGGGTGCCCGGGCGGAGAGCAGCAGGATAAGAGAACCCGGGAGAACTGCTCTGCCATGTGGCTCGCAGTCTCAGGTTTTATGGTGATGGGGTTAGTTTCTGGGCTGTCTCTGGTCAATCATTCGGACTCATGGCCCTTCCTGGTGGCACACGCATCACTCAGCCTAGGTGGAATTAAGCGAGAAGGATTCTGGGAGGTTGGTAAGACATATGGACTGGAGTCTCCTCTCTCCTTTGGGCCTTTCCTGAAATCTTCCGGTTGGTGGTAGCTTGTTAGTTCCACGTTCCTTACCAGGACCTCCTGTTGTAAGATAACTCATGCAAATGGTTATTATCTGCCTGGCCAGGGCAGGTGGTTTCGATCAATGGTTCCCCTGACACTTATACACAATGTAAGTGTAGAACATATCTTCAGTGTTTTCTGGCTGCTCAGCAATAACACAGTACTCTTACTGAAGCTTACTTAGAATACAGTTTAGTCTGAGACAAAACTTTACAATTTCTACCTGAAAACCAATAATGGTGGCTCATCTAAACTGAGTTCCCAAACTGAGAACAGAGATTTGTTTGTACATCATTTGGGAGCAGATATTTCTTATAAATCCTATTCACTCTAAGGCCCAAATTGCTATCATAAATGCCACATCTTCCTAAGAATCCTAAAAGGACGTATCACTCATATCTTTAAAAAGACAATGAACTATTTTAAAAATGAATTAATCATTGTGTATGAATTATACTCTATCTGTATTTTATTGAACAATTTTCTTAAGTCCTTTCTATTAATATGTTATAGTAAGTACATATATCCTTTACAACAACTAACATAATGAAGCTAGATAAATACTACAAGTATAAGTAAAAGTAATATATAAATAGACCTGATATTAACCCATAATCTCCACTCATTGGAACCCATATCCTTTTCCTCTTTTTCATTTGCTAATCTGCCCCTGCTGTCCTTGCCATTCCATTCTCCACAGCATTTCATATCTCTCCACATTGAATCTTAACTGTGCTTTCTTACAGTCTTTCATTTAATCAATAAATATTTGAATGCCTATCAGGTGCCAGGTCTGTTATAGACACTAAAAAAAATGATAACAAGTAGTATCAGATTTGGTAAGAGCTTATGACTTAAATACAAATCTTAAATACTATTATTACAAAAATACATACATATATATATATATATATATATATATATATATATATATATATATACATATATAAGTATACCCATAATAAATGCTATGGAGTAGAGTTGCAGGGCTCAGTGAAACCACATACCAGAGAAGTTTGAGCCAATCAGGGATGTCAGAAGAAAGCTGACCTAAAGAATTAAGAACTGAGATGAGAGCTGTAGGAGGAGTTGGCATTCAACCAGGCAAAATGAGTACTAGAAGTAGAGATTTCCAATCAAAAGCATGCAAATATATGAAATAATCAAGGATACCAAACAGTACAGCATGTGAATGAAAAACCTGTGTGAAATGACTGCCTTGAGCAACGTTTTAAGGAAATTGGTATTTATCCTAATAGCTTTGGGAAGTTATTGAAGTGGCACTAAGCTGTGGTAGGTAATAGATTTTGAAAAGCGAGAGAAGAATTAATAGGGACACACCATGTAGGAAGGTAGTGCTTTAATTTAGTTTATAAAGGAAGATGGTGAAAACAAGATCCAGACAAGTAGATAGACTTGGAAGCATTTAAAAATTAATATTAAATAAAAATGATATATAGGATATGGAATGTGGGAGATGGATGTGTTAAGGATTACTCCTATGGGGATGCCTTTCACAGGGGTAAGGAGTGAATTTAGTGTCCAATACATTAAGTTTGGAGCACCTTTGAAAAAATCCAAGATGAAATGTTGCAGTGTATGAGTCAACCAAATGCTGGTGGAAATTGAAGCAGTATAGATACCATTCATTAGAGGGAGAATATACAATGAGAAAAGAAGAGAATCCAGGAATAAACTTTGAGTAATTCCAACATCTAATGACCAGGTAAAGGGAACATTTCCAAAAGAAAGGCTAAAGACCATAAATGTCAGAGGAAATTCAAGAAAGTGATGTGTATGGGGGAGAATATTTCAAGGAGAGAGACTTCAAAAGTGTCGAATGTTACTAAGAGACCAAATACAATGAGATCTAGAACATTCTTATCAAATTGAGAGACAGGGAGGTAGGTCATTACTGATCCTAATGAAAACTGGAATTAAGGGCAGATTGGAGTGGGTTGAAAGGTGAATGAAAATGTAAAAAATGGGGAAAGGAAACATAGAAAACCCTTTTTATGATTTTCTTTTAGTTTTTCTAATTGCTCAAAATTCATTCTTTTCTGAGAATCTATTTAGTTCTTATTACATAATGAAAAAATATGCATACCACTCTGTAACACATGGGTGCTACATGGTATCTTCTCAAAAAATATTAGTACTATAGAATGGCAATTGCTGCTCTACTTGGGGATATTTTGTAGTCTTACTACCACTGAACAAAAGAACAACAGGCAGACTTGGAATGAACCCGATGGCTCTTCTTCAATTTCTTAGAATTTTTATTTTTTGTTTAATCATTTTTTTTATTTGCTTTATTCTTACTTCTGTTTCTCTACAACACTCCAAGTTTAAAGACTGTATATTTTCCACTTGTGATTTTGACTATGCTCAGATTTCATGTGTTTTACACTAAGTTGACTGTTTCTTAGATGCAGAGGGGAAATTAAATCAAGAATTTATTTTCCAATCATTCCTATTTCCCCCACATTAGTATTTTCCACCTTGCACCACTAAGTGGAGAACACAATGCAGAATATGGGGTGTTTATAGTCAGAGGAGTACACATTTTTAAAAGTATTCACTTTTGTTGAATAAAAGTTTTTTAAAAAAATAAAATAACATTTTATTGAAAAAAAAACACTTCACGACATGAGAGAATGAAGCAAGTTGATAAGACATCTATTCTTCTCTAGCAGTCCTTAATTTTACCCTCAAAGTTCCTAAGCATTTTAAGGAAAGGTTGAAGAAAGTCTTATTTTCATACTTCTGCCCTCCTTTTTGACCTCTGAGGGCTGCGCAGTGGCAGCATTTGGTGAGGTAGCATATAAATGGGTCATATGCCTCTTTGGAAATAAAGTGGCCTGGATTGGGTAGGAAGCCAGAGGGAAGATGGGTGAAGGCAGATGCCAGGAGGTCAATCAGAGGTTGGAATTAGTCGGCAATGTTTTACCCTATCTAGAGAGAAACTCATGATGAAAGCTGGAATAAGAACCAGATGTTACCTATTTCCTTTAACAGCATTAGTTGTCTCTCAGGCCAGGGTAAGGAAGGGCCTGTGGACAGGTTCACAGCAACTATGTACTGTGTAAACGTCAGTGCCAAATTTGAAAGAACTAAAGTGGCTGGTGAGAACAGGGTTAAAGCACAAAGGTTAGAACACCAATTCACAAAGCTCTAACCCCATGTATGCATAAATATATAAAATATACATAGACTCATTTGCACACACTTGTGTACACACGTGTGCACACACACACACACACACTTGAACAACCACTCTTTCATTAATATTTCCTGATGCAGAGAGACAAAGGGCAAACTAGGGTGATTTGGTTAAAATAATGCCCAGTATTTAAAAGAGCATTATTTGAACTTATCTTTTTGTAAAAAAAAATTTTTTTAAGCTCAGGTTCTATGAACTATACATACAGTATTTCATTGAAAGTCATCTCTACCTCTAGATGCTTCCACATGCTCTTGAAATAATCTAAAATATAGAATATAGGGAAAAATACCTGGATGCACAAATGTTTGTACAATATTCAATATTACTTAAGCTATTAATGTACGAATAAAATAATTTATTTGAAAGAAGATTAAAAGCTCTATTTTGCTACCACAGAAATATAGTAATCTTCCTTATCTAAAGTAAAAATTGGATTAAAATTATTTAATACTCAACAGATTCCTGTGACAAAGTTAACTTTAAGTCTGACAAAATAAGTGCCCTTCAGATTCTTCCTAAACAATGAGCATCACTTTTTTTTTCCAAGAAAGCTGAGATCATTTTGCTGAGATAGGCAGTGCCTCTCAAGGAGTCAGCTTAGTGTAATGTAGCCTTAGGAACTGAGAACTGCAAGGCTTCAGCTGCCCATAAGTATATTTTTGTGTTCATCTGCCATGATCTCACCCTTTCTTTGTGCCTAGCATGACGTTCTGGTACAAATATAAGGCTGTCTCCAGAAGGGCGTGAAAAGATGAAGGGGAAACCCAGTCTCTCCAACCTACCATTGTCTACAGATAGATCTAATGAATGAGTTTGCCAGATTTCCTAATTGGCTTGGAAGCACAAGAAAAAAATTTTAAGCTTAGGTTCTATGGAGGAGGTACCCATGTAGGAAAGGAATAGCAACCACTTTTTCCTTTACAGATGTGCTTGGAGTACTCCGTGGGTCTTCACTCCCTGTTCATACTGACTCTTACTTGAATAAACTTAATACAGATGAAGAAATATAGCAAAAAGTAACAAAGAGTAATAAGCTAAACATAGTGCATTTTTTAAAAGAAGTAAATAAAACACAGTGAAGTGCGGAATTAGATCAGCTATTAGGTCCTGAAAGTACAATTATTTTTGGAAAAAATTAATCAATATTAAACATCAGAATGGAAAATATAGAAAGCCACCCATCCCAGACATCTCTACTTGCTTATTTGGTGCTTTGCCAAATTGTGCCTTGGAGGAAAAACAGCATTTATTTTCTCAATGTACTAATTCAATTAAGAATAAACTGTTGTATTTTTCATATGCTTTCTGGTGAATTCTGAAAATTCAAAAAGGTCATGTGGACATTTAAAAAAGAGATAAATCATTTATTTCATGTGTAGCCTTTCCATTCTCAATTTGACATAATTTTATCCCAAAACTGAATTCTGGAAAATATTGGAATTAGTCAAGGGAAAATTGTTTCCTTTTTTTGGTAGAAATTTCCACATAACTTAGTAGTAGAAGAACATTTTGTTTGAACTGTTAAATGTAATAGCTGCTGCCAAGAAAGAACAGGGTTTCAGGCAAGAGTAATCATTCCTGACAGCTCAACTCCCCATAAATTTAAGCGTATGCTGTCAGATTAAAATAAATGTTTTTAATCATCAACCTTTGTCTGGGTGATACTGTCTTCAGCAGGTGGTTCAGGATCAGATTTTCCAAACAACACAGAAACAATGCATAATTGTTATGTCATTAACTACTATGCCTGTCAGAATTTCTATCCTGTCATTTATGGCTTTTAAATTCAACTTCATGATTAATTTTTCCATTCCATCTCAAAGGTATGGCCAGAAAGCTCTAAGGTCTGTTTGGTATAATTAGCAGCAGTGCCTACTTGTTCTGGAAGAGACTATTTATTAAGCATTTTCATTCCTTATTCAAGATGACATCATTTATCTCCTTCCCAAATACATACACACTCACACACACACCCTTTTTTCCCCTTAATATTCACCCTCTCTATTATTTTGCTTTAGAATTTCATTAAGTGGAGAGAAACAGATCCAAGGATTGTATGTGTTACATACAGATTTTGCTCTAATAGAATCCTGGAATATTCCATTATAAATGCTATTTTTTCCTTAGGGAATTGACACATACAATTTCCTTAAATGTTCTGAGAGTCATGCAGGTGAGAAGAATGCCGGGTCACAAGCAACAACAGCCTTAAAAATCTTCTTTCTCAATCATTCTTGTTGACAAAGATTCATCAGCTTTGTGTTGCACAATAAATCATAACACTGCATTATTTATGTTTCTAACAAGGATTTCCATTTCAGCTCTCTAATGTGGGAAAGTCCAATTCTACATGCAACAGCCCAATGCAGACTGGAATTCTAGGAAATAATAAGAGATGCCAGGATATCAGCTAATCTAACACATTTTATTTCTGTAACCTCCTTCAGAATGTCAAGCTTGACTTGCCATTTCCATAAAATTTAACTCCAGAAATTATACATTATCCATTTTCAGCTTGCCTTTATATATTTCTATTACTACTGTAATTACAATATTTATAAATACATATTTACTTTGGTGCTTCCATCATACTGTCATCTTCATTGTAATATCAGTGCTATTTAAAAATATTGTGTACTATGACTCATAATGTAGTATAGACACAGGCTCCTTCATTTGTGAGTGGTGATTAGGACAGCAATTTTAAAAATATTTAAATAGATCTGATCATTTCAGAGAATAAGTCCATGATTTTCATGTCCCTACAGCTTGTAATTGACCAGAGTTGATTCATCATTGTCCCTTCAAATTTTTCAAATTAAAGATGTAAAATATTTTACATATGAAGTTATTCCCTTTATCATCCCACTTTCTACCTTCGCTCCTCCTCACAAGAAGCCGTTATCATGAATTGGTGTGTATCCTCCAGTGTGTGTGTGTGGTGTGTATGTGTGTGTGTGTGTATCTCCACATTGTTTGAAGAATGTATTCTTTTCTTGTGATAAATGACTTAAGTGACATATTACAACTTTTGTTTTCACTCAGCATTGTTTTTTAGACCTAGCCATGATGATAAATACAGTTCAAATTCATTGATCTAAATCATTCATTGTAATTGTATACAGCTCCTCCATAAGCAAATACCACAATAGAAGTTGGAGTTGTTTCTGATTTTTCTTTATGATAAACAGTATTGCAATAAATTTGTGTCCTTATGCACATGCACATAAGTTTCTCTAAAGTAAATAACTGCAGATGAAATCTCATAAGTTATATGCATTTTCATATTTATTAAATATTGTGAAACTGAAGGAAAGGACATTTAACTTGGCTTAGCTGTGAGAAAATTACATGCTCTTCATATGCAGTGTTTTTGCTGACTCATATTATCAAAACATCTATGGATCAGGATTTAAAAGATTTTTATGTCAACAGCATAAGGTTTAATAGTTACAATTTAACCAGTAGTAAATTACAGTAAATACCATGGAATTGTTTTCCAAGCTCAAATCTTTATAAATGTGAAGCAAAAGTGAATAATATTTTCATAACTTTTAAACTGCTAAAACAATAGTCTTTTCCTAGTAATTGCCTGATGTAACCAAAATCTTATATTTTTATGCAATAATTATTTCTAAAATCATATATATATATTTTAATTGAAAGAAACCATAGAAACCAACAAGTTATTTTAGCAATAAAATAAAATTCAGGCCAAATAAAATTTCAATACTTTTTGGATACCTTCCTTTTCCATATTCCCCAGAGTGAGTATAAATGTATTCACAAGAAGAAAAAATAGTGCCTAGATACTCACAGCCATATTTTTATATACTACCTACTATCACTTTCCATTTATTTTTATATACATTCTACTACTTCCAGTATTTGGAATACTCCCCAAATATAAGATTATATTTTTATTTTGTTTTGAAGATTAGATAATAATTTATATTTTGAAAGTATGATGTTGCAGATGATAAAATGATTTACTTGTATACTCATGTATTTAAATGTAGATTTCCTTTCCTGAAATGAGCTTCAGATATACACTTGATTAAGACTAATCAGATAATTAAAATACTATATCTTTGGAACCTGATCCTATCATTTTTTGCTTTACTCAGATGGTATAGATTACAAACTCAGATAATGTTTTCTCCTAATTTCTCCCTTTCATTTTTACGAATATCACTCTCACTAATTAAGAAATATGAAATACTTTTGTACCATTGCACTACCCCATTATAATTATCCTCAACATCATTTGCATGATTAGGTTGTTGACTCTATTTGATCTGTGCCCTCTCTCCTTTAATTTGGGATGCTGCAGGTTATATTGTATATATGTAAATCAAAATCTATACTAGTTTGTTTTCCAGATAGGTTTTCATTTGTGTTCTTTACGGCAATGCTCATCACTTTACCGTTATATCCTGATAGTCACTTCCAATATATACTGACTCTATTACAGTAGTCGATTCCTAAAAACTCTGGGAGAAATCATTTACTTCCTCTTTGCAGTAGCTGGCCATTGCAGCCCTAGTGAAATCAATCTGTGTGCTGTAAATAAATTGTTAATAAATACACTCATTTATTGGCATCGGCCACACGAACAGATAACATCCCCGGCCAGTTATTCTTCCGTCCTAGGAATCGGGTAGTTGATTTGCAGTCAGATACACTATCCTGATATCCTACCTAGGTTCTCCTTGGGAATGCTTCCTAAACTACACAGGTGTCACCGCATCGTAGAAAAACCCCACAGCAATCGGAAAGTCTCTCGTCTGTGCAAAGTCAAGGGGAAAGCTGCAAGACCCCAAATCTTTCTCCTCCTTCCTAAATGATGTAGAATTTGCTGCCAATAAAACAGGCCCCTTAAAAAAGAAAGAAAAAGCTACGTGTGCAAGCAGCGTACATAAATAGGGGCTAGGGAAAAGGTCCCTCCCTCCCTCTCTCCCATCCCTCCCCCCTTCTCTCTCCTTCTCCCCTTGCCTCCTCCCTCTCTCTTCCTTTGCTTCTAATTGCACCTGTAATAAGATGAAAAACCACACTCGCCAGAACACCGGGGAAATTGCCCCTGAGAGTGGTGCCAGCCCGCAGTCTAGAGCACTGACCTTGAGAAGGAGCAGGAACATGATCAGAAAGTGCAGCCAAGGGAAGAGCTTGGTAGTGAGTAGACTGTATACAGAGAGAGAGAAGGACGGAGGAAGAAATATTTAACATGCAATGTAAAGTGTTTATTGGAAAGTGTGATGAACTTCTATATAAATGAGCTAGTTATTTGCAGTATGTTCTAAAAACATTGTCTCTATGATATTGATTCTTTGTAACATTCTAGGCTTCTTTTGCAGATAGCCTGGCACAGAGTCAACTCTGTGTGTGTGTTTCTGTGTATGTGCTTGGATATGTGTGTGAATATTCCATGTGATCCCTAAAAGAATAGCTCTTCTTGGGTTTAATATGTGTGTGTGTATTGTTATATGTTAGCCCAAGATTAATTTCTTATTCAAATCTGTGGTACCTTTACATATTAAATATAATGGTAAGGGGCTTCCCTGGTGGCGCAGTGGTTGAGAGTCTGCCTGCCGATGCAGGGGACACGGGTTCGTGCCCCGGTCTGGGAAGATCCCACATGCCGCGGAGCAACTGGGCCCGTGAGCCAAAATTACTGAGCCTGCGCATCTGTAGCCTGTGCTCCGCAACAAGAGAGGCCGCGATAGTGAGAGGCCCGCGCACCGCGATGAACAGTGGCCCCCGCTCTCCACAACTAGAGAAAGCCCTCGCACAGAAACGAAGACCCAACACAGCCAAAAATAAATAAATAAATAAAGCAAAACTGTCAACAAGTAAAAATAAACACTATTATATTAAAAAAATATATATATAATGGTAATCTCTTAGTGTCTGAAAGGGGTGTTGAAATCTCCCACTGTACACTTTGATATAGTTCTGGCTTCTTTTCTAAGTTCTAGAATTTTTGCTTTTTAAATTCTGGGCTATACATTTAGAGACATACACAAAAGACCATGATTTATTTTTCCTTTTATCAATGTGTAATGCTTCTCTTAATCTCTTGTTATGTTTATATCTTAACTTCACTTTTAGACCTAAAGCTTTTTTTTTTGTACAGGTTTTAGTGTCTTTTAATTTAAGCATATTATTTGCTTGTTTAAATAGGATTTCCTTAGCTAAATTGTATTAGATTATATATTTGTATCCAACATGAGGAGGTCTCTCCTTCTCTTTCTCTCCCTCTCTCTATCACTGCCTCTGTCTCTCTCTGGCTGAGTTTTACTTATTAACTTTTCTTATATTTCCATTATATAAGAAATTTTGCCATCTTATTTTGTGCTTACTGTTGTATCTTTTCCTACCTTCCACTATATAAATCAAATTTTTTATGCAGAATTTAAAAATGTATTATTAAAATCTACCCTTAATTGTATCTACCATTTTCTTAATTGTATCTACCAATTAAGATACAATTAATCTGCCAATTAATTTCTCAATATCTATATGCTTCACTGAAACACTGCAAGAACTTCAGCACATTCTCGATTTTGCTGGGTTCGCAAAACCAACTTGCACCGGTGGGATAATTAAATCTAGATTAAGGATACATTTATTTAGCATGCAGATTTAGATGATAGTTTATCAAGCTATAAAATTACTTGTGCAAAGTTCCTTTTCTCTATCGATTTGAAAATATTAATAGTCATCTTGCATCCAGCAAACTGTTGAAAACTCTGAGAACAAACAATATTCTTCCTTCATAGTTAGTTGCATTTTTTAACGTTTTTAGAATGTATCCTTCTTCTTAATTTTCTTAAATTTCCCCATAATACTTTTATGATGTATTTTTAATTTTTATTTTTTTCTAATATCATTTTGAGACTCTAAATAAATTTTAGTTGAGACCCGGTATCTCTCTTTAATTCAAGGAAATAATTAATTCTTTAAATATTTTCCCTTGGAAGCAGCCGCAGAGCACAGGCAGATCAGCTCGGTGCTTTGTGACCACCTGGAGGGGTGGGATGGGGAGGGTGGGAGGGAGGGAGATGCATGAGGGAAGGGATGTGGGAACAGATGTATATGTATGACTGATTCACTTTGTTATAAAGCAGAAACTAATAAAAAATATATATATTTTCCCTTGTTTATTACTTTTTTTCTCCTTTGTGACTCCCATTATAAATATATTGACGTCTGCTTTTTTTCTCTGCATTTTTAATCTCTTATCTCACTCTAAAAAATCTATTTCTTTTAGGTATTTTCCAAGAGAGTGCTGGAGTTGATCTTCCTCTTCAGTAAATTGAGGTACAACCATTATATACTTTGACTATGCACATACATACATATGTATTTACATAACACATACCATATGCCATTGATTTCAGTATGCACATATTTTCATTCAGTTCTTTAAAACTGAGATATATCTAACAATTGATGATATCTCAAATATCCCACTGTCAGGCAGCTGTCATTAAGTAGTTGCTACTGCCCATGCATGCATGAACTAGGTTAAAGCTATTCATATGATTGTGAGTTTTTCCTTTGTACTGTTAACACTGCACATTTATAGTTTAATTTCTTTGTGAACTTCAAAAATATTAAACCATAATTTGACCTTAAAATGAAAATTTACTGTATACACAACAAGGCATAGGAAGAATGACATCAGGGTCCGGTTGATGGTAGTGAATTAGATATTTGTATTTGAAGGAATGTGCACAATTTCATAGTGCTTGCAACACAATAACCAAGTACTTTATGAGACCTAAGAAAAGAAGATGGCTTCCAGTAAATGAAGCTATGCTACATGTTGTAACTGACATGTATACAAAAAGCTTGTAAAAAAACATGTTTTACTAAGGTTCTCCAAAGAAACATAACCAATTTGATGTATATAAAGAAAGAGAAAGAGATTTATTTTAAAGGATTGGCTTGTACAATTGTGGAGATTGCACGTCTACAGGGAAGCTGGTCGGATGGAAATTCCAGCAAGTGTTCGTGTTGCTGTTTGAGCTGGAAGTCTGGAAACTCAGGTGGAGCTTTTATGTTGAAGTCTGGAGGCAGAAATCCTACCTCTTGACGGGACCTTGGTCTTTTCTCTTAAAGCTTTCAAATGATTGGATGAGGCTCCACATTAGGGAGACCAATCTGCTTTACTCGAAGTCTACTGATTTAACACTTAGTCACATCTAGAAAATACCTTTAGAGCAATATCTGGGCTGGTATTTGATCAGTCAGCTGGGTATTACAGTCTAACCAAGTTGACAAATGAACCATCACACAGGCCAAGTAAGGTAAATGAAGGGAGAATAAATTGCCAAATCCCTAAGAATTCATCAAAGAAATTTCAAAGTAATGAGAAGTTTGTGTGGTCACACATTCAGGACTAAGTGTTGAAGATCATTTTTAAGAAACTTTCTGCTGACTTTGAACAAAAGCTATTTAATTTCCAGTGATATATTTCAGTAGAGGGGAAAAAAGTAACTGTGTTTAGTAAAATTTTTTAAATTGCTGATGAAATCTTGGTGTTCTTACATATGGCCTTGAGACAGCACTGTGCATGCTAAAGATTCTCAGATCAATACATGACCATGGGTTATGGGCAATTTATATCTAAGTATGTCTAAAAGAGATTTATCTGTGAGTGTATAATAAAAACTCTAAAAAACAAGTGTTATAGATCAATACATAGCATTATTTTTCTTATGGAAAAAATACTGGAGCATTCTGTAGTTAAAGATGACTTGTTTCTTTAACTTCTGGTTTCATCCTCCTATTTCCAATATAAGCATTTAATTCTAAGAACTTTTATTTTAAATTCCTGTTGTGTCTAGTCCATCAATGTGTCTTCTTCTTCCATAAAAAGTTTAGTTTTCTTTCTGAGATTTATCAGCCACATAAGTATTTGTACCCGAAAGGAGAAATGGAAAATCTATATCTTAACTTGTACTCCTTCAGGGAAGGGACTTTGAGCGTTCCTTAGAGGGGGAAGGAGAGAGGGAAGTGGAGAGCATGTCTCAGAGCAGAGAGTCTTTTAGGTAGCAAACTGAGCTCAATCACTCCCTGCCTCCCTGATACCTAACAAGGCAAAATTACCCTGCAGAAAACCTCCCAGAAACTCCTCCTAAAAACTGGTCTTTTATGTAGCTCCCCTACTGATTGGGACTTGAGGGGAGGTTGGGTTGACACAACGTAAGCTCATATTCAGCTATTGTGCACCATGACAACTATACCAACTGGGAAAATGTTTGAAATAACTGCCGTTTTTAGACCTCGTTTGCACCTTTTGGTTTTAAAACATACATTTATTTATTTATTTATTTATTTATTTATATTATTATTATTATTTTTGGCCATGCCTCACCACATGCAGGATCTTAGTTCCCCAACCAGGGATTGAACCCATACCCCCTGCAGTGGAAGTGTGGAGTCTTAAACCCTGGCCCACTAGGGAAGTCCCCCATTTGCACCTTTCACTCAGAAACCTCTCTACTATCCAGTAAGAGATATTGGCTGGCACAGACGGAATCTCCATGAGCACCATTCCACGATGCCACTTGTGTCAGTCAGGATTATGGTGTAGCACACTTCTTCAGGGTTTACCACTACAGCCACTGTTTGTTCTGACAGATCAGTGACTATGCCTTAACAATTATTAAATATTTTGACTATGTAACTGGAGGAAATACGAAAGGCTATGCACCTACCTCTGCTTGTTATTGTAGGGTCCTCATCCCAGCCAGGCTACAACACTACCCCCCCAAATTACCAACTTGCTTGAAGTAGTCAGTGGCAAGGGATGGTTTTAGAGAGAGATATGCTGCACCATAACATGGGGAGTCTTGCATGTGTTGTTAAGAAACTTGAATTTGATCATTCAGGTCAGAGATTTCAAAAATGTTTTCTATACAGCCCTGTAAGATGATGATAGTAAATCTTAAGAGGGAGCTCTCTAACCATAAACGTTTAGCAAATTCTCAGGCCAGAGAAAACAAATTTAAACAGGTATTCTTACTGCCAGACTTCTCAAAGTTGTCATAAACTAATATGTATTGTGACCATCCAAAAAAAGAGATATAGTATTGAGCATTTTACAAACACATTTGTTTCTACACACATAGGTGCTCTTTAATGAGCACCAGTGAACAACTTTCAGAGCTTTACTATTGTGCAACAATTTCTAGAACTTTAGTATTGTGTGACTAGGGGAGACCACACTGATATAGACAATGAGGAATCATGAAGGAAGGGATTTCAGTTATAAATATATTGCATTGATGGTGTTTTGGAGAGTACAAATGAGGTAGAGGGGTAAGAAGAATGGGAATTTTATTGTGGAAGTCTAAAGTGGTATGAGGGACAAAAACTAGCTTTGCAGCGAAAGGGATGAAGAGAGAACCTATCTGTCCATTCTACATGGTGCTATTTTTAGTACTTTGCTATTTCTTGGGCTTTCTCCCTCTTCCTGAAATGCCCTTTATTTCCTCTTTTCCTCATCAACTAAGATTCAACATTAAAAACTAAATCTTATCAAAGTTCTTCCAGGAAACATTCCCTAACTCATCCCTGGTACAAGAGTTGCCTCCACATTGTTGCTTTTTTTTTCTTTAATATCCAATCCACATTTCTACCCTCATACTTTTCACATTGAATTGTAATTATCTTTCTATTTTCTATCATTTACACTAGATATTGTGTTTCTGAGGAATAGAAACTCTCTTATTAGTCTTATCCACAATAACTTATACAATGGCTGACACAGTAATCACTAAATAAATAATTGTTAAGGAATGAGATAATTACTATATGTTTAAAATTGTGTCAACAAGAGTACATTACCTACCAGTTTATTTCTATTTCCAATATGAACATTTTTTTCATTGAATTAAATAATGTACTAACTGTAAATCCCAATTCTAGGCCTGTTGGTTAGCTCTGATTAGAATTTGTGACATAGTAGTAGAGTCATACAAGGAAAGAGCCAACTCTAATTCAAGAGCAAATCTATATGTATCATAATGGGAGTAAAAATCCAATTCTTATGAATTCAATGCAGAGGAAGTTCATCATTTTCATTTGCTTCAGAGAAGTGATTTTTGAGTTGAGATCTACAAAACAAGTAAGTTATCAGGAAATGATGTGCCAAATGGAAGCAATGCATGAACAAAATTATGAAAGCATGGCAATATGTGATATGCTTGAGCAGCTCAGTATGTCTGAGGCATAGAATCCATAGAGAAAGCAGTGAATCAGAGGCTGCAAAGTCTAGTTAGATAGGCTTCCAGGCAATCTGAATCCTCTTCTTAGGAGATGATCACTGTTGTTACACTCATGGGGTAGAATATGCCAGTTCAAAACAGTTTCTGGCTTTCTTTCTCACTGTAAAAACAATTCACATAGAAGACAGATTTTAAAAAGGCACTATGGGGCCTCCCTGGTGGCGCAGTGGTTGAGAGTCCGCCTGCCGATGCAGGGGATACGGGTTCGTGCCCCGGTCTGGGAGGATCCCATATGCCGCGGAGCGGCTGGGCCCGTGAGCCATGGCCGCTGAGCCTGCGCGTCCAGAGCCTGTGCTCCGCAACGGGAGAGGCCACAACAGTGAGAGGCCCGCGTACAGCAAAAAAAAAAAAAAAAAAAAAAGGCACTATGGTTGCAGGAACATTTTATGTAATAACAGTAATTTTATAAATATATAAAATATATAATTTATATACATATGCAAGTATTTCCAAAAAGAGAGAGAGAACAAGAAAAAGGGGGAAAATGAACAAAACTAGGGTAATGTATCATCAAAGAGAAGACCAGTACTTCAATGAAAACTTCTGAATTAAAATACTTGCTCTCCTAAGGAGGTCAGCTTGAAGGAGGTTTGTAGAAAGAAATTCTCATTAGCAAAAATGACATGTCCAGAGATTTCAGAGAGATTAAGCTTGAACAGGGAGTGCAAGGAGGGGTGGGCTTGATATTGAAGAGTTGAGCATCTAAGAACTAAAACAGAATTCCCCCTTTTTGAAAATCAGATTTAAAAAAAGAAGAAAAAAAAAAGAAAAAGAAAAGAGCTTACACTGTTGAAATATTGAGTGGCTTAGCTGTAGACAAGAAAGGAATAAAGGACATGAGCTAATTTCTAGCCAAGGATTTAAGACTTAATGCTTGAAATTAGATTTCAGTGATCTTTTGGATCTAATTTGCACCTGCAGTAGGGAAATAGATGTGGGTTATTTGGAGTACTGTATTCTTCATAGAGTTAATACATAGAAGATGTTCCAAGGATCAGGGTAAGGAGATAAGAATTAAAGTCATTGGCCAATTGGCCAATACTATTTGTAATGGAGCCAGGAAGCAGGCCTGAACAGGGGCCAATGCCAGGGAGCTGATAGTAACTCCTCCAGAAAATTTTGTTGCTATTGTCCCCTCCCAGGTATTGCTGTACCATAATGATGTCTAGAAAGCTAGGGATGTTGTAGAGAAGAAACTGAGGGAAAACTGCATAATAAAGGTACTTAGTGACTCTGTGTCAAGTTTTATAGGGTAAATTTGAGAACTTAAGTGATTATGTGAATAATTTCAAGCAAATAAAAATGCCCTCCCTTTACTTGCTTAGATTTTAGTAAGAAAGATTTAGGACGTAATCAAAGATCCATTTCACCTTACCTCTTTAGACAATGTACATTGGACACATTCAATATTTTTAAAGAAGTTTAAGAATTAATATTTATATGTAAGTATTAAATTGTTATAATTACATTCTTTGTATATAGACTTAATATATAAATTTAATAATTATACATTTATATTGTCTTTATATATCTTCTAGAAGAATCAGGTTTTTTGAAATAAACTTATGACCATAAATATGGCATATATTTAACATATTTATAAGTGCTTTTGACTGTTTTGTTCTCAAGCAACCATAGTTAATTCTCCTTGGCATGTCTTCAGTTATATCTCCCAGAAAAAAACTTTAAAACATTAACAACTACATTAAACAAATACACATTATGGCTGGACTAATTTGAAAGCATTTGGGGAGTTACAGGAAGACATGCCTGAAGGTGAAAGTTGCTAATTGCTCTAATTTGTTATCAGGTGATATCTTGTATCATGTTGTGATGGTCTCATAGGAGATTTAACTGTGTTTCAACACTCCTTATCCCTTCCAGGCCTGAACAAATGGTTATAAGGACAAAATGGAACCCATCATCAATGAAAAAACAGCAAATTTTTAAAAATTAATATTCATTAAATCGTATGAAGTGAAATATATATAAATGTCTGTATCTCCAAAACCCAAATACAGAATTTAACATTTTATGAGGGAAAATTCAGAGTTCACTTACATGTTAGACTCATAAAAATTGAATATGTAACCACAGACAATATGACATATACACAAGGGAGAGGCTTGAGAAATATAAAACTGAATGGTTTCTGTTTTCATTAAAAATGTATTAAATAGACATTATCCAAGGGTCTTGATGGGAAGATTTATGCTTCCTACTGCAGCTTACCATGACAGGATCTGTGTTAGCCTTTGTTCCCTGTTCTCTAATTTTATCTCATTGCCATATAATTTTACTGTGTATGTTTTACACCACATATGACTCTACCTTGCCCTTTAGACACTATTTTGATTTGTGTTCTGCTTGACTGGATCTGCATCATCAGATACCTCCTTTTCAGGTAGTCAGTGGGGATGTTGGTTTTATTGCCCATAACAAATAAAAGTTATCTCCACTCTTTAAAGCTTATCTTTGACTCTGAGACACTACAAGTTCAACAGCACTCAATGACAGAAGGCTCTAGCACCAATAAGTAGATGAGACAATGATATTGTAACCATTTGTTTAAAGGATTTAGGACTTCTTTATAGCCATAGTAAGCCACTAGGAGTACTTTATTGTCTTCCTTTAGAAGGACAGATAAGTCAAAAGGTAACCTGAAGGTGTGTTTATGAGTAGATAAGACTGGGAAATCATTAAACAAAGGTTTCTGGTAGTTATGAAATCAAGGGTGGTTTGGGAAATTGTTCATTAAAACCAAAGGAAACAATTTACATTAGCTTACAACTTTTTTATAATTGAAACCAATTAACTTTAGCCTATTTCAAAAACTCTCTGTAAAACAACATACACTATAGGCAGTATTTTCTGCCACATATAATTTTGTAAATAATGATGCATGTTACTGTTGTGTTCTTATGTGGCATGATACGGGGGAAATATAATAATTTTGAACCATGATGGGGCAATTCATCCCACAAAACATAGGAGATAAATAAATGTGATGGTGACATTGAGATCCGGAGCTAAACCATCAGCTATAGTTCTCAATAGTTTAATATATATAAAAAACTACAAAAAACCACCACCAACAACAAAAAACTACAACTCAAAAGTTTCACATTGAAAAAATTAATTGCCTTCCTCTTGAGTTAGGGAGAAAGGTTGGCTTTATGATTGCAAATGTGTATCAATATTTACTTACTATATGCCAGGTTCTCTGATTACCAGTTTATGTTGGCCATCTGATTTAATCCTCATAATTATTTATGAGTTGGGAACATTTACTGTTATGCACATTTTATGGATGAAGTAATTCAGGTTTAAGTAGTTTACCCAAATTATATATTGTTTGATTCTGGCAGATCAGGAATTTGAATACAGACTGCTCTGAAAACTGAAGAAAACCTCTGTAGGGACACATCTGATCATACAAAGTAGACAAACTTAAAGCAAACTGTAATTGGTTCAGCAGAAATGAATTTTACAGAAGCCTTGAGCATATTTCCTATAAATTTAACTTTGCTAAAATTGGGAAAATAAAGAAATAAAATTTTATAATAACTCATGATATTATCAAAATAATATCAACTGTAAGATCCATGGGGATATTATGACATCTATACAGAATAGTTGACATCAAATAGAAAAAAATACAATAAATTTTTCTTAAAGGGTTAATAAAGGAAAATAATGTATTTAGTAGACCTTTATGGCTTGAATAACCACTCATTCCACTGCAGTGGCAGAATTATTGATGCACTAAGGCAAACATAGTTGCGTCATATTCAAACAAAGTGCGTGCGCACACACACACACACACGAAACAAAAAAAAACCCTCCTTATTATGTACACAGAGAAGCCCACAACAAATAAGAAATAATTACTCCTCCTATCAGGAAAGAAACTCTGAATCTCAAATTAAGAATTTTTATTAGAAAAGGCTATGGAGTTTTAAGAGCTCAGTCTCAGCCGTAGCTGAAATATAGCTGCTGTTTTAACTAAGTGTTAAAAAAATTTTTGCATCCTTAAGGAAAATATAATAATAATAAACAACATTGTTCCCACATATAGTATATACATATATATACATATATATATCCAAAGGAAAATATAATAATAATACACATTGTTCCTACATATAGCATATATATGTATATATTTCCAAACACTCAGATTAATGTCTTTCATTATCAGTAATTGTTTTAAAACAGGTACACTGCATTTCCGCCAATATTTCTTCTGTATATGCCTTATGCAGCCATATTACTTCCTTAGCCTGGGCCTCTAAGAACCTCTCAAAACAGAGTTCCACTTTCTATCGATTAATTAGAATTGATATATAAGATTTAACTCACCTATCTGCTCAGGTTTAGATATATTATTTTGAAAAGCTGTTAGTAACGTTCCTAGATCAGTGCAAACATTTGTGTTCTTAAATAGTACACATATATTTAATAGGACATCTATCATATTCATAGTTTTAATTGAGCTATTGTTTAAAGATTATTCAGTAAAACACACTACTAACTTTATGCTTAATGCAGAATATAAAGGCCGGAAATTATCTCATTGGCTCCATTTCCCTTCTAAGTGGTTAAGTGAGTTATGGTGCCCTAGTTTTTCACTTGTAAAGAAAGATGCCAGGAAAAGACTGAAAAATGAACCCATGTTCATATGAATCATGGAGGTTCACAAATTCTCACAAAGAAATGCTTCAACAGTTTTAATTCTTTCTTTTAGTAAGTTTGTTCATGTAAGCCTACTATAAAAATATGCTTATGCAACAAGTTTTGCTGTATTAGAATAAAGATTGGTCAAGTTGTAAAAAAATATAAAATTCTGTTAAATATTAATTCTTAACCGTTTTCTTCAAGATACCTTAAAATTGAGATAAATTTTTATTGCTGAGTTAAAATTCCATCAATTTTAATAAGCTTAGAAGTAATCTTTCATGCTTAAAATATAGTAATATTCTCATCTTTGGATAGTTTGATTTCTTGTATATCCTGCATGTATTTTTATGATGAAGCTCTCATCGCGGATCTTATCATAACTACTAATGAAAGTAGCCAGGAAGGCAATACATAATTTTGAGTTGTAATTTTATTGTATTATGTAGTTTTTTCTTCTTTATATTATTTTGAAATACAGAATTAACCTAACATTTTTATCATATATCATTTTATAGAATTGAATAATCAATGGATGAAGGTAGTCAAAATGTACAAATTTCCAGTTATAAGGTAAGTAATAATGATGTAATGTACATGATTAATATAATTAACACTGCTCTATGTTATAGTTGTCATGACAAGGAAAAATTTTTTTTCCTTTTTCTTTTATTTTGTATCTATATGAGATAATGGAGGTTTCCTAAACTTACTGTGGTAATCATTTCATGATGTATGAAGGTCAAATCATTATGCTGTACAGCTTAAACATATATAGCGCTATTAGTCAATTATATCTCAATGAAATTGGAAGAAAAAATTGAATAATCAATTTTATGACTGGAAGAGACAAATAATTTTCAAACTTTTTCATGAATCATCTAGGGTTGTTTAGAATCTTTTAGGGAACATTGGGCAGAGGAAATGAGGAGGGTGAGAGTGGAAAAGAAATTTAAATGGTGAGGGGAAGTCCCCATCACTCTTCATCAGAACAGTTCTGTATATGTGTGTAAATGTTTATGTGCGCATATGCATGTGCGTGTGTGTATAGGATTCCTAAGGATTTTAACTGAAGTAAGTACTCTGCTGAAAGAAAATGTTTGAAGTCCTCCGATATGTATCTGAAGTCTCATGATCTCTTTTATCAATTAAGTTACCTGAGATTAATTGCCCTGAGACTCAGTTTCCTAATCATATAATGGAAGTAAGCTGAATTCTCTCTAATGTTCATTATACATGAAAGATTTATAAGCCATCGTTTACACAGAAGCACCTCATCTCCAAATACACACAAATAATTGTGAGAATAAAATGTTCTTTCCATATATTTTAAGATTCTATATTTACAACATCAACGATTAATGAAACGAGAAACAAAGTATATTATATTTTTGGCAAGCCTATATTTTCATTGATTAAATTTCTAGATTGCTTCAACCTTCATTCATTCATTTGTTAAATAATTGAACAACTATTTCTTGAAGATATTTGTATTGATTTCCAGTATAGGGAATGTAAAGTTTTTATAATGTGAGTCACATATTACTTGTGAAACAATATGAACTATTCATATTTTATCCATCATAAACATGCTCTTTTATAATAAAAAAATGAACTTTAAAAAGTATTATTTTTGTGAAAACAAGTCTCAGCTAAAAGTGAAGAAAAATATATTTGTCACATAACAAGGAACTAAAGAGGTGCCTATTGATTTCATAAGCATGACCTCACCTCTCAGTTCAGCCTTCAACTGAATAACAGAAGTTTAGAAATGCTTCAATATCACATAGACTGCAAGCAGTGGATTTAGGATCCAAATCAACCTTTCTAACGCCATATCTCATCCACCTTCCACTCTTCAGCTCTGCCTGTGACTGTGACAGGGGAAATCAGTCAAACCTTCCGTACTTTATCCAGATATGGAAAATTGTTTCATTATGTACTATGGCATTAGAAAAAGACAGTCTGGCAACTTCTAGTTGTCTTTTATTATGTTAATAAATGAAATGGATGAAAACATTTCAGAAAAATTAATATTAACAGGACATCAGAAGAATTTTTATTTCTTAAGAGAGAGAACAATGGTATACTGGAGGAAAAAGTCCTATTGTAGGAAATATAAAAAATAATAATTTTGATGATAGTATTAATAGTCGTTTCTATCTAAAAATACTCTGATTATAGTCCCTCTAGTCAGAGCAAATGAGACTCACTCTTAGACATTCAAATTAAGCAACAAGTGGAAACTTTTCCTGAAAGATTTATGAAACCATTATTCTCTCTCTTCCCAATAATATGCCACAGTGGACTGACCGTTCATGCAGAACTGCATAAAAGGCAATTAATTAATCCAGTAGAACACTACACAGAGGCAATTTGTCTGACATGTAGCATTTGATTTTCAATAGTTGCTTATCTACCCAGGGAACATACCAAGTTCATTCTTTAGAAATGGGATAGGGCAATAAGCCAGTTTTGTGTCCTGAGACTCAGGGGTACCATTTAGTTCAAGATCTTATGAGTATGGCATTAGAGGCATAGCTAAAGAATAGGCTGTAAAATTTATTCTCTTGAATAAAACAGACTTTGAATTATTGTATTAAACAAATCATATAATTCAATATGTGGTCATTTATGCATCTGCTACTAGCCCACGAGAGTTTAGATAAATAGATAATAATAATCATGATAGAGAGATAGATGAAGGTAGATAGAGAGGTGTGCCATCCTCTCCCCACAGCTATCAAAATCAATCTTGATTTTGCTATTATCCCCACCTGTGAAATAACCCTTATAGCACTCAATTTATATTATGTTGTTAGGATTAATTGTAGAATACTTAGAACAGTACTTTATTTTTAGTAAGTGTTTGATAAATTTAGCTATTACTATTGGTGCTGTTATCGTGATGGTGGTTTTTAATAGAAAGATCAGACTAGCAGCCCTCTGCTTGGATCAGCGCATATCTCACTCAAAACCACAATCATAATATAAAATAATGGGCTGATTTTCCCTTCCTACATTGCCACCCTTGTCAATGAACCCTTTGTGTCTTTCTTATCTGTGTAACCTCCAGCCCCACCCAGCATGATGCCTGGTACAGAATACATACTCAGTAGGTATTTGTAATGTGACTGTTGTACAAATGAATAAACACTTTACATTGTGTTATTTAGGAATTTTTTTTGAACGTGTGAGTGAGGTATGAAAAACTTCCTAAACTGAATGCTAATTAAAAGATTGTTTTAAATCAGCAAAGTTCTTTCCCTGTTTTGTTTTTTATTTGTTTGTTTTTTTCACTCCTCTTCTATGCTTCAGTAATTCAGCAAATAGAATATAACCAACCCCCTCTTCTAATCAGTCATGTTGTCATCAGGATCCTTACAAACTTCTTGATATGCTAGTAATGATATGTGACATTACTGTTTTCATTCATTTATTCAGTTAGCATTTGAGCACCAATTGGAGGACAGGCATTGAACAGGCATAGTCTGTAGCAAGACTGTTTGATCAAAGTACAATAAAAGAAAAAGGATAGAAAGACTGAGTGAAATTAATTGCAAATGATATATTCAACAAAGGACTAGTATCCAGAATTAATGTTTTTCAAGCCCTCAAATCCTAACACTAAAAAACAAATTATCCAACTAGAAAGTGGGCAGAACCCATACACACTTACACTGAGTAGGATATACAGACATCAAATAAGCACATGAATAAATGCTGAACATCATCAGCCGTTTCAGAAATGCAAACTAAAACTGCAGTGAAGGATCACTACCCACTAATCCGAATTCTAAAATGAAAAATAGTGATAATACCAAATGCTGGAGAAGATGCAGAGAAATATCACTCATATATTACTGGCGGGATGTAAAAGGGTACAACTACTCTGGAAAATAGTTTGTTAGTTCCTTTCAAAACTAGAAATCCCAGCAATTGCACTCTGAATTGATGACTTATTTTCAGGCAGAATCTAGTACACCAACATTCATAGCAAGGTTGTTTTTTTTTATTATTACTGTGGTAAGAACACATGATATGAGATCCACCCTCCCCACAGATTTTGAATTGCACAACACCCTGTTATTGTCTATAGGCACAGTGCTGTACAACAGATCTCTAGAACATCTTGCATAACTGCAATTTTATAGCTGTTGATGAGCATCTCTCCATTTCTCCCTCCCCATCCCCTGATAATCACTATTGTATTTTTTTGAGTCTACAAATTGAATTGTTTTAGATTTCTCATATAAGTGACCTCATGCAATATTTGTCCTTCTGTGGCTGGTTTATTTCACTTTGTTTAATGGCTTCCGTGTTCATCCATGTTGTCATATATGGCAGGATTTCCTTCTTTTTAAAAACTGATTAATATTCCATTGTATATAAATACCACATTTTTAAAATCCATTCATCTGTTTATAGATATTTAGGGTGTTTCCACATCTTGGCTGTTGTGAATAGTGCTGCAGTTAACATGGGAACGCTAATATCTCTTTGAAATCCCTATTTCAATTAATTTGGATAACTGCCTAGAGGTGAAATTGTGGGATTATATGGTAGTTTTACTTTTAATATTTTGAAGAATCTCTATGCTGTTTTCCATCCTGGCTGCACCATTTTGCATTTACCCCAGCAATGCACAAGGCTTTCAATTTTTCTACATCCTCAACAACACTTATAGTCTTTTTTATTTTGATAATAGCTGTCCTAACAGATATGAGGTAATATCTCATTGTGGTTTTGATTTTTATTTTCAAGATGATTAGTGATGATGAACATCTTTTCATATACCTGTTGGCCAGTTGTATGTCTTCTCTGGAGAAATGTCTATTCAGGTCCTTTGCCCATTTTTTTTTTTTTTTTTTTTTTGCGGTACGCGGGCCTCTCACTGATGTGGCCTCTCCCGTTGCGGAGCACAGGCTCCGGACGCGCAGACTCAGCGGCCATGGCTCACAGGCCCAGCCGCTCCGCGGCATGCGGGATCTTCCCAGACTGGGGCACGAACCCGTGTCCCCCACATCGGCAGGCGGACTCTCAACCACTGCACCACCAGGGAAGCCCCCTTTGCCCATTTTTTAATTGAGTTTATTTTATTGCTATTGAGTTATAGCAATAAAATATTGAGTTCCTTATATATTTTGTAAATTAACATCTTATTAGACGTATGGTTTGCTAACATTTTTCCATTCTGTAGGTTGCCTTTATACTCTATTGATTGTTTGCAATGCAGAAGCATTTTAGTTTGATGTAGTCCCATTGTCTGGTTAGCTTTTGTTGCCTGTGCCTTTGGTCTCATATCCATAAGATTATTGTCAAGACCAATGTAATGAAGATTTTCCTCTATGTTATCTCCCAGAAGTTTTACAGTTTCAACCTTAGGTTTAAGAATTTAATCAGTGTTGAGTTAATTTTTGTGCACAATTTAAGATAGGGGTTCAACTTCATTCTTCTACCTGTGGTTATCCAGTTTTCCCAACAACATTTGTAGAAGAGACTTTCATTTCCCTGCATATATTCTTGGCACCCTTGTTGAAAATCAGCTGACCTTATATGCATGACTTTATTTTGGGTTTCTCTATTCTGTTCCACTGGTTTACATGTCTGTTTTATTCTGGTATAATTCTGTTTAAATTATTGTAGTTTATGATATCTATTGACCTCAGGAAGTGTGATGCCTCTAGCTTTGTTCTTTTGTTTCAAGATTGTTTTTACTGTTGTAGGTCTTTTGGAGTTCCAAATGAATTTTAGAATTGTCCTTTCTGTTTCTGTGTAAAATACTTTTGGGATTTTTATAGGGATTGGAATTGTCTTCTTTGAGAAAGCACCCAGCTTTAGTGATATAAACCACTGCAATGATCCAAGCCAATCTTGACTTTACACTAAGAGAGACTCATACAGTATTTGTCTTTCTCTGTCTGTCTTATTTCACTTAGCATAATGCCCTCAGGGTCCATCCATGTTTTCTCAAATAGCAGGATTTCCTTCTTTTTATGGCTGAATAAAAAGACACACACAAGCAGACACATGTGTCTGTGTAAAGTGAGGGAGAGAAAGAGAGAAGTTAAAAACAAAAACAGAGAGAGAGAGAGAGAGAGAGAGAGAGAGAAATGATTTAAAACATATGAATACAAAAAAACCCAAAAAACAAAACAAAACAAAAAAACCACAAAAGGAAGTTAGCAAGATGGGAAAAGAGGGACAAATAACCAGAAGAAGAAAAGGAAATGATTAACAAAATGGTAGGTAAGTCCTTCCCTAGTAATACTTTAAATGTATTCCTTTTGTTTGCTAATCCAATTAGACCCATTTTGTACTGTTTGACTCTGTCTTCCATGTCTGTTAACCTTTCTTCCCTGTTTTCAATTTCTTTGTCTTTTTTTATAGCATTCTGTTTATATTTTATTCTTTGACTTCACTAATTCTCTTATTAATAATAGCTAATCTGCTAATAAGCCCATCTACCAGGTTTTCGGTTTTTAATTATTTCTAAAAATTCTATTTGGTTATTTTTTAAACCTCTTAATTGAAAATATCTGTATCTTTTCATCTGTATGATTTTTCCATCCTGAATTAACCTTAAATATTATTTTTACCTACTTTTTATATTGTATCTAATCACTACTCTAAAATTCCTTAATATTTTAATTCTGTTATTTGTCTCTGCTGAAACTTGCCTATGACTTCAGGCTTATGTTCTTTTGAAATTCATCTGTGTGAAGTCTGTTAGACGTGACTTGAACACATATTCCTCCAGAAGGAAGTTGCTTCTATAAATATTGGGCCTGTCAAGCTATTTTTCAGCTTTGGATTTTCTGGATCATGCAGGTATGCAACTTCATATTACAAACCTGTTTGAAGTTAAGTTTGTATTTATTAATTCTTAAGATAGACTTCTTCCTCATGCAAGGCCTACACTAAGATAAGTTTCAAACCTTTAAGGGTTATGGTTTTATATGGCAGTTTAATTCTCACTATTTTAAGAAGGTGCATGCCTTACTCTCTACCCTTTCTGTGGTCACTGAAACTAAGAATATAGGTCATGTAGCTGTTAAGCACTGCAAAAGAAGCAGAGCATCACTTGTGAAATAATTCTACCACTCCCCCGATTTCCACCTTTATGTTTCTATTTGATTTCTGGGGATTTCCATGTGTGTATGGGTGTGTATGTATGTGTGTATATGAGAAAGAGAGGGAGAAAGCAAGAGAGCAAGTACTATGTGTTTTGAAGGATATTTGTTATCTAGTATCTAGTGCTTCTGAGTATTGTTAAAGTGAGAGGATTTTTCAGAAGATCTTGTTTGTCCTCATTTCACATCTCCAATTTCAATATAGAGCCAGGTTCTATAGTAGTGTTTGGAGTCTCCTGCCTTGTGCTTACATTGAAGATATCTAAACGACAGATAAGAAACTAGTTAATAGTGTTATTTAATACACATTTGTAAGGAAGCATCAGTGTCATTGCCACAACTTCCTATGAAAGCCATAAAGCCCTTCTCTCATTATGGCCTTCAACAATAGTCTCAAACTCACTGCCAGCTTTTATGACTGAAAATCAAGAGATCCATATCAGCCCCTCTCAGTGCTTTGTGTTTCTTGTCCATTTCACAATCCCTGAAGTTATTTACATTATTTACTTATGTAATTATTTATTAGTTTTTTGTTTTTTGAGATGAGCTGTGCCTCTTTAGTGTTCTGTTTTGCATTTTATATCTCACTTCTAAGTGTTTGAAGCAGAGTATGGTACCAAAGTGTGAACTGTCTGTCATATCTTCACTGAATGTCAAATATACAATTTAAAAAAGCATTCCTGAAGCAGGAGGGAGACCAGTTAGAAGGTTTTTGCAGTAACTTGGGCATGAAAACAAAGAGCCCCTAAGGCAATGAATTATCTATGGATGTAGAAGTCTAGGAAAAAATCTAGACTTACATAACCTTTTTTGAGTGTTTACTGTGTTCATATGTCTGAGTCATTGGATATAAGACATTAAATATAAATATTAATATAATAGATATTATATTAATATAATAAACATTGAATATAAGTATTTAAACATTAAATATAAGACAATCCTACAAAGCATGTTCTTGAGTAATTTCACAGAGCTGGAGTGGACACACCCAGCTAGGTGCTGTGTTTCTAAGACCTTCACTATTAACCTCAATATTATATTGATCTGTCACAGTTTACCCTTCCCCCTCCCCATATCCTCAAATCCATTCGGCATGGACATATATACCCTACCATACGTAAAATAGATAGCTAGTGGGAAGCAACCGCGTAGCACAGGGAGATCAGCTCGGTGCTTTGTAACCACCTAGAGGGGTGGGATGGGGAGGGTGGGAGGGAGGGAGACGCAAGAGGGAAGAGATATGGGAACATATGTATATGTATAACTGATTCACTTTGTTATAGAGCAGAAACTAACACACCATTGTAAAGCAATTATACTCCAATAAAGATGTAAAAATATATATATATATTATATTGATCTGTAGTGTAGAAGAGAAATTTATGAGATGAGGCAGCTATGAGTCTGATTAAATTTTCCCTTCAAGACTGAAGGGAAAAAAATCATAAAAGTGGATAAGAACAAATAAGGAAAACATACAAACAATCTGTAACAACAATCAGAGTCAGAGATCATAGGTTGAGTTGAGCCAGAGCTCAGCTGGGTGTGACTTTTGTGAAGTCTCTTCATCTTTCTTTGTCCTTTCTTTTTCTGAAGAGAAATGGTGCTGAACTTATCCCTAAATTCCTTGTTTTCTCTGATTTTTTTGCTCTAATAGATTTTTTTGAATACATATTCATGCAAACAGAAAATAGTTCCCCTAAAACTATAATCAGTAATCTTAGGTTCACTGAAGATTCCAATGACCTTTTAATGTAAAATGTAAATATAGACAAGCTGGCAAAAATAAACATAAATAGAGAAAAAGGACCTCAACATTCATGACTATCTTCAAATGATTGACCTAAAACACAGGTTTTCTTTTTTCTTAGCAAAATATTTTCTTAAGTGTAAAACTTAAATTCATATTTACTGCAAGTTGCCTTCAGTTTCTCTGCTTCTTCCTACTCATTTAATAAACTATAACTAAGGTGGGAGAGCAAATACTTCTTAGTAATTTATGCCAGTGGAAAAGATATAAACTTCTATGTAACATATTTACACAAAATTAAAACAGTTATAACTTTAGGGTATACTGAAAGCGATTTTATGTCCTATTTCTGTGTTTTGAATCTCAGGGAAAAATATCTTTCATTTAATTAAACTATTCCATTCTATTACAAATTTATTTATTAAACACTTTCATATACTTGACAGTGGCCTGGTTGATAACAGGAATAATAAAGTAAATAAGACCAAATTCTTATAATAACAGGAGAATAAGATTTCTTCTATGTGGGAGTAGTTTGGAAAGGCCTTTGGAGTAATTAGTATTTGAGTTCAACCTCAGACGACAGGAGAATTTCAGCCTGTGAAGGAAGTAGAGAGATCATTTCACGTGGGCATGAAGGTGGGAATCCATGTTAGTGGGGGTTTTTTTAGACTTATTTTTTATTGAGGTAACATTTGTTTACAGTATTATGTAAGTTTCATGTATACAACATTATATTTCTACTTCTCTATACACTACAGCATGCTCACCATCAAAATTTAGTTTCCATTTATCACGGTACAGTTGATCCCCTTTACCAGTTTCACCCACCACCACCTCTTCCCCTCTGGTAACCACTACTCTATCCTTTGTATCTTTTTGTTTGGTTTGTTCATTTATTTTGCTTGCTTGTTAGTTTTTTAGAGTCCACATATGAGTGAAATCATATGGTATTTGTCTTTCTCCATCTGACTTATTTCACTTAGCATAATACCCTCAAGGTCCATCCATGTTGTCAAAAATGGCAAGATTTCTTCTTTTTATGGCTAAGTAGTATTCCATTGTGTGTGTGTGTGTGCGTGTTTGTGTGTGTGTGTATGCCACATCTTCTTCATCCATTCATCCATTGATGGGCATTTAGGTTAACTCCATATCTTGGCTATTGTATATAATGCTGCATTTTGGTTCATTTTAACTGGCAGTAGGGACTCCACTAGTTGAGCTAGAACACAGATCACTTGGGCCTCAGTAGTGCAGATTAGAGTGGTAATGCAAAGGGGGCAGTTTGTATATCAGATCACATATCAAGCAGCAAAGAATTTGTCAAAATAACATGACTTTTATATTTTATATAAGTTGCTTGTTATTTATAGTCACATCTAAAAGCCCTATTATCCCTGATTTGTGCCTTTTGAAAATAACTTTTGATTCAAACATATGTTTTTCTTTTTTCTCCTGTATGTGTGTGTGTGTATCTGGACATTTATGAACTAATCTTACAGGGTGAGGAACATAATTATTTAGCATTCCTATTTGCATATAAGTGGATTAATTCCCCACTTTTCCCAGAAATGAATAGGGACTAACGTATCAGAAGGTGAATTGAGTATAAACATTAATCTCCCTCTCCCTCTCCACTTCCTGTGATCTTATCATTTCTCTTCTTGATTGCCACAAAGCTAGTTTTATATAAACCAAGACTTAATTTAACTAAAATTAATAATTTTAAAAGATGAGAGTTATTGTTTAGCAGCTATTTGAAAAACATAGCAGCTATTTGAAAAACAATGTCATTAATTTAGCTACTGCTATGAAGTATTCTTTCACACTAAAAATCAAAACTTCAAATATTCCCAATTCTTTGTGCTTAATGAAGCATAAGGGTGTTTTGCCATTTCCTTAGAAAGATTAAGCAATATCATAAAGCAAATTTGTTTAGTAAAAAAATGTGATACATTAAAGTTTTGTTAATGGCTGTGTATTTATCTCATGAAAGACAGTTGGAAAGGTAATTATAACATGCAAATTAGCTCCCATAAGGCTGCATATTAAAATTATATATTAATGTACAATATCTCAAGTTGCAACCTGTGCTTGGGCTTCTTCGAGGTAAGTAAGTCACTGAAGCTTTTGTCTTAGGTTTGTGTTCTCTCTACTAATCATTTCTTTCAGGTATTTTATTTAAAGTCCTCGAATGCTCTTGTCTCAAACTCTACTTTTTTCCTGTTAGTCTATTAGAGAAACGCATTCTAGCCACCTAATTTTTCCTTCTCTGTTATGTATTCATCTGTTTCATTCCTACCATTTTCTTATTTCAGCAATATGTGCAATATTGTTAATAAATAGAGTATAGCCATGAAACCAGGAAATAAATCATTCACAAAGAGTTCAACTATAGGAAATGTATGTTTTTGTTTAAAATTATTCAATTTTTGTGATCTATTAACATTTACCATAGGATTGTTGAGCTATTCTGAGAAAGAAAATATACCTGTGACTTTAGGAATTCAGATTTCTTCAGCTCTATCTTTCATTTTCTGGTTAGAACAAACAGTTATTGATTTCATCTTTGTTTGAAACATCCAGCTGTTTCAGACACCCTGTGCTGTGTTCTTTTTAGTTGTTAATAGGAAATCACTGAATAGTATTGTTCGCATAATACAATCCTTCTCCTTGATTTCACTGTGTATATGTATTGTCATCTCTTCTGGTTTGAGAGCAGATTGCTATTTGGGTTATTAGAAAATGGTAAAATGCCTCATTTCTATGGGAGACTGAATATTTCTTCACTTTACTGTATACTTTATGCCTCCCCTATTAGTTTACCATTTTGTAGTCCCTTCTCTATCAGCCACCATTCCCCCAGTAAATATATTTGTTTTATTATCCAGTTCTTCAAGATCTTTGCATGGAATCTGTTTTTTGTTTGTTTGTTTGTTTGTGGGGTTTTTTGTTTTTTTTTAATGTGCGCATAGAAATGTTCAGGAGTGCTAAATAAAATAATTTCCTTGTGTTTAGTAGTGACCTTTATAATAGATATGAAGAAAACTCTTGTATTTAGCACCTAGATTTATTGAACCTTAATATTCATCCAAATTTACATTAAAGTTTTTAGAACTAGTAAAATACTACAAATATGTTATATCACCTGTGTGCCACATCTACTACCATTCTTAGACCTCCATGATAGTTGTTATTCAGAGATAACTATTATTCTGACCATTTAAAATTTACTGACTACTTTTTATTATTTTGCTGTGTAGGTAAATATCCAAAAAATAATAGTTTTATCACTTATGTTCAATAAACATTACATTTTTTGACTTGCTTTACTCAAAATATTTTTGATATTTATCCAGATTGATGCATGTAGCTTTCATTCACTTATTTTAATTGATATCATAGTCTTATGAACAAACCAAAAATATATTTATTATTGCTTATATTTGTAGACTTTCATCTGTTTTCCACTTTTTAAAAGTATTATCAAAAAACTGCAATAGTACATGTCTCTTTTTACAAATCAAAATTAAATAATTCTATTGACTGAGCCCCACCCCCAGAGATTCTGTATTAATGGGATGCCATGGAAGATTGGTAGCTTTACAAGTTCACCAAGTGATTTCAATATGATTCATATGTTATTTGCCATCTGTGCATCTTCCTTGGAGAGGTGTACCTTCAGATATTTTACTCATACCTTTAACTGGGTCCATTTTTTGTTTCTCTGTCTGTTTTTTGACTTGTGAAGTGTTCTTTCTATGTTTGGATACAACTTTTTTTTTTTTTTTTTTTTTTTTTTGGTACGTGGGCCTCTCACTGTTGTGGCCTCTCCCATAGCAGAGCACAGGCTCCGGATGCGCAGGCTCAGCGGCCATGGCTCACCAACCCAGCCGTTCCGCGGCATGTGGGATCCTCCCGGACCGGGGCACAAACCTGTGTCCCCTGCATCGGCAGGCGGACTCTCAACCACTGCGCCACCAGGGAAGCCCTGTATACAACGTTTTTCATAGATGTGTGTTTTGTAAATATGTTCTCCCAGTCTGTGGCTTGTTGCTTTTTTTTCTTAACAGTATTTTTTGCAATACAGAAGTTTTTAATTTTAATAAATTCAAGTTACTAATTTAATAGCTTTATTGAAGTTCAAATTATCTATTTCTTCTTTCTTGGATCATACTTTTTGTGTTGTATCTCAAAACTCATATCCATTTCAAAGGTCACAAAGACTTCCTCATATGTTCTCTTTTAGAAGTTCTTATAGTTTTGCGGTTTATATTTAGATCTCTTATCCATTATAACTTAGTTTTATGAGATGTAAGGTCTGTGTCTAGGTTGGTTTGTCTATTCATTTATTTCTATAAATTATGAACATTTATGCACATGCAATTGTTCATGCATCACTTGTTGAAAGTCTGTTCTTTCTCCATTGGATTGCCTTTGTGTATTTGTCAATATCTGCAAAATAGTTTGCTGGGATTTTGATGGATTTGCATTTAATTGATAGTGAGGATTGACATCTTAACAATATTGAATCTTCCTATCCATAATCACACAATATCTCTCAACTTATTTAAATCTTCTTTGATTTTATTCATCAATGTTTTTTACACTTCTGTATACAGAGCTTGTACTTACTTTGTTAGATTTATACATATTTCATTTTAGGTGTTATTTTAAATGTATTTTTTTTAAACTTCAAATTCCAATTGTTAATCGCTAGTGTACTGGAAAGCAATAAATTTTAGTACATGGACATTGCATACTGAGACATTTTACTAAGGAATACATTTATTAGTTCCAGGTATTTATTTATTCTTTGGGATTTTCACATGGACAATCATGTTATCTGTGAATAAAGACAGTTTTTTTCCCAATCTGTTTATGTTTTCTTTCTATCCTCCTTTTTTTTCTTTCTTTCTTTCTTCTTTTTTTGAAGTGCTGTTTTATTATTTAATTGATTACTTATTTGTTTATTTTTAAGCAGGAGAAAATCAAACATTTTTTATCTTTTGTACTACATTTAAAAAAATTGAAGTATAATTGATTTACATTATTATATTAATTTCAGGTGTACAGCATTGATTCAATATTTTTGCAGATTATATTATACTCCATTAAAAGTTAATACAAGATAATGGCTATAACTCCATGTACTATACAATATATTATTGTTGCTTATGTATTTTTTTATTGAAGTATAGTCAATTTACAATGTTGTGTTAGTTTCAGGGAGGGTCTGGCTCAGAACTTAACAAAGAGTAGCAGAGTTCCAGAGAAGATTAAACTCTCAACCCAGACAAGGCTGCTCCACTAATTAGGAAGGAGTGGAGTGCTAACATTTGGAATAGTAACATCTGGATTGATGCACTGGGAATTCTTGAGTGCTCAAATTTCCCTGAACTCGCTGTGCCTACCTAACTGGCCTACTCCTCTCTGTTAATGGATAATGTTCCCCTTTGCTGAAACCTGATGCAAAGATTGCCTTGAAAAACCAACTCATGCCTCCTTCCTGTCCTCATCCTCCTCTCGTTCACAAAACCTCACATAATCCAGCCAAGGAAGTGATAGGGATGGGCGTGCTACAGAAAGGATTTATAACTCAAAGGATCATCAGAATCTAGCCAATAGGCACCAGCAGGAGCCAGAAGAATATGTGTATAGGATTGAATCCAATCCTCTTGGATCAAAGAGGTTGGAATATAAAATTGGATGTAGAAAAGCCAGTCAATATGTCAGTATTGTGCTGTGGTACAGAATTTTATACCTTGGCAATGACCCCACTGATAGGGCTGTGAATTGCTCTTGGAAGCAATAGCTCCAGACTAAATGAAGTAGAAATGCCAGAACTGTGTGAAATATGGTGGGAGAAGAGATTAAAAAAAAAAAAATCTCAGAGAGGTGGGCATGCTAGAGTATATAAACAATGTCTAGGGGGAAGGCCTGAAGGATACTGTTTACCAAAGCAGTAAGGAATGTTCTCATGAAAGGGGCACAAGAATCATTGAGAAACTCAGTAGTGCCCATCATCTGTAATCCAGGGGTAATGATGAGAGATGCTGTCGAGAACGTACCTCTCTGAATGTAATGGGAATGACAGGATCTCAAAATTAGAGAAGCCAGATGGCAACATTAATCATCACAAGTAAGGTGGATGCAATTATATAACAAGTGGCAAGACATTCTACCTAGAATGACCCAACGAGAGCTATGGAGATGTTATCAGAACAAGGTTCCCCAATGAAGAGATATAATCTTTCATCCAGTGTCTGGACCCAATTTTCTGACCTGGAACCCTTTAAAAAACATTAGTATCAAGTAAAAAAATTGAGGCACAGGTCAAATGAGGCTTTATTCAACAGGAGTATTGCAATAAGGGGAGGTGTATTATTGCATACAGGGCAAAGGACCTTACCATAGGGAGAGAGCTCCAAACATAGCAAGCATCCCAAACTTCAGGCAAAAAAGAGCTTTTCTTTTATAGGGAGGAATAAATAGGCTGGAAGGAACTGGGTGTGGGGGAGTGGAATGAATGGGTGTCATGATCAGATAGTTACTTTTTGTCCCTGATTTCAGTTGCTTCTCCTAGGGAGCTGGAGGCATGTTAAGGAGAGAGGTTTTTCCCATGTTCTGATGCTCAGTTAGGCTTAGGGGTGTGTGAAAGTTCAGGGCCCTGTGGAAAGGAGAGAATTCGGTCAAGTTAACAAGCATTTGGTTCTGATTAATCAACGAGGACAAACACCTCAGTAATCATTTATGAGATAAAGAATGGGAATTTTGAGGGTCTGAGTCTGGCTTTTTCATAGATAAATATGAGAGTTTTCCAGGAGGCTTTCTAAGTCATATGAGAAAGAATGTTTCTTTGAAGTAAGCAGTTTCCTTGAACACAAAGGGTGTGTGGGGGAGTTATTAACCATCAGTTTTTTCTAGGATTATGGGGCTCTGGTAAAGTTCAACATTGTTAAGAGGAAGGACAGGACCTGGTGATGCTACAGTAAGTGAATATGGTGATGATCCCTTAAAGAGAACTATGGCTATTTATTCAGGTAACTATATACTGGGGGAAAAGGGACACCCAGGACTGTTCCACTATGTGTTTGAGTTGGTATTGCTACTGAGAGAGTCAAAGCAACATCATGGGGCTTTTTTCAGAGTGGAAGCATATGTAAGCCAGGTAATAAACGAGGTCTTGACACTTGTGTACTCCACAGTGGGTTTACTGAATCCATGAAACCATCCAGTGGTCATTTCCCCAATCCCAATCTACAACTGAATTGGACATACTTGTTGATTGGCAAAACTCCCACATTTATTCCTTGGCCTTGGACTAAAAACTATGGTTGAGGAAAACCAAATAGAAACATCAGAAACTGTAATAACACCAAAGCAAGGAGTAATTTTAAAACAATATTTCACTCTGGGGACAAAGATAAGAATGAGAACCTCTCTCAAAGACCTAGATGATTCCTGGCTGGTGATACTCATCACATCTCCATTTCATTCACTAGTCTGGCCCCTAGAAATACTGGGTGGATTCTAGAGAACAGCAGTGGACTACTGAAAACATAACTAATTAGTACTTCAAAATTGTAGGTAGCTGCTGTGCCAACTGTGGTGTGTTTGCTGAGCAGATTAATATAGCCTCAGGTACATGATATGTGATAACTGATCTCATATTTCTATTCCTATCTGAGAAACAGAACAGAAATAGCTCACATCCACTGGAATGAACAACTAATGCATTTATGGTTTTGTTCATGGGCTATGTTAACATTCCAATCACTGCCGTAATATGGTTCAAAGAGACTTAGACTATCCACACATTCTGTAGAATATCATATTGGTTCTTCACTTTGATGGCATAATATTAAGCAAGCCATATGAGCAAGAAGTAGTATGCACATTAGAAGCTTCATTAAGACACATGAATTTTAAAAGGGGGGGCGGTGTAAATTGTATGATTATTTAAGGATTTATCACATCAATTAAGCTCTTAAGGATCCAGAGGTATGGGAGGACATCTCCTCCAAAGTAAAAAACCAAATTACTGTAGGTCATACTTGTGCTTGAAAAAAGGAAATCACAAAGTTGAGTAAACCTTTTTGGGTTCTAGATGAAGCATAACCTGTGCTTGGGATTACTTCTTTGAATGACATGGAAGTTTGCCGGACTTGAGTGGGGTCTAGTGAGTCTAGACTGTGGTGCAAGTAACTCTGCTACTTTGGCCATGCAGCCTGGCAGACCTTATATATTAGAGATCTCTATGTGGAATCGTTGTAAACTCCAATAGGAGAACCACAAAGTTGATCCTTGCTGATGGGGAGCAAGACATTGCCATCTGCAGTAGATAATTAGACACAATATTATTAGGCCCTAGTAGATATGGATTGCTTGTTCGGAGGACATGAAATGACAATGAGCAATCCACTCTGATGGATGTGGTATATCCAAAATTGGGTATGATCAGGGCCGAGAGGCACAATTAAATTTCAAGAGCAGCTGGTCTAGACTCCTGTGATATCCACCATATTTGTACTATTGCTGCTTCCTCAGGTCATACCTCTGGCCATATGATGAGATTCTTTATAGCCAGCTACTAGAGGTAAAAATGTTGAGCTTAATTCATGGATAATTCAGCTGAGTATGTGAGCACCAGCCAAAAGTGGACTATGGCTGTAATACCTTCAAGGGTGGTCTCCAAAGACAGCAGAAAGAAAAAGTCTCCCACTAAGTCACCTACTTTGTATGGAAAGAGAAACGAAGTATAAAGTTCTTGGGCAGGGGCACATGGCCTGGCTAATTAGTTACAGGTCTGTAAGGAGAAAAATTAGAAGATGGGGACAAGGAGATCAGAGGAAAAAGCATGTAGGATAGACTGATGGGAGTGGCTATGAAATATGAAGATTTTTGTATGACATGTTAAGGACACCCAGAGTAGTCACTGTGGAAGTCACTAAACAACCAACTAGTTGACATCAGCCAATCTCAGTTATTGTCACCATTCCCTGCTCTTCATCCCCTCCCACTCTTGCCAATGTTAGCACTGTAGACACACAAAGGGAGTAATCATATGAGAAAGATGGAGGTTATACATGAGCCTATACTGCTGCCATCAAATTCCCAGACTACTGGTAACAGAGACCAATATCGAGCCCTATATATGGAACTATCTCTCAAGGACATCCAATAACCACATAGTGGTACTTTAATTACTTTAGACCCCTATCACCATGGAAAGGACAACAATTTATCTTGACTAGAGTATATAAACATTGTGCCTGTGGTTTTCCTTCTCTGACCACAGGGACTCTGACAGCACTACTATCCAAAGGCCTACAGAGTGTTTAACCCACTGATACAGGATCCCACACAACACTGCATTGCAACAAGGGACTCACATTACAGCCAAAGAAGTGTACATAACCACAGGACTCAGTAGTCCAGGTACATTGTGTCCTGATTGAGTGTTGGAAAACATTTTAAAAACACAGCTTCCTTTGAGCAGATACCTGCAAGGATAGGGAATTATTATCCATAATAGTATACACCTTAAGTTAGTGATCCTTATATGGCCCTGTGTCTGCAATAGGTAGGAAACCATGGAGGTCCAGAAGTTCTGGTTCTCAAAAGGCAATGCCACAAATGCCATCTGATTACTTCAAGTTCTTGGAGTATTGAACCCTATGGCTGAGGAAAGTAGTCAACATTCTGGTAGAGGTAATTGGCCATGTTCATTATCAGAAGGTAGGATGAGATTATATAATGGGAGGCAGCAAAGAATATATTTAGTATTCAGGTAACCTACTGGACATCTGTGGGTAAATCTCTACCCAATTTCGATAGTAAATGGGCAAGTGCAATGGCCATGGCACAAGGAAGAAGAAAATCATTAGGGGTGAGGAAGTTAAGGAACTGGGAGTGAGTGACTGAATGAATAATGGTCATCATGAATGTTTAAATAACTACGAATTATAAAGAAGTAATGTTGAGAGAAATAGTAACATCTTCAAGTCTAGAGCTAGTGACTTAAATATTGGTATATGAACAAAGCAAGGAGGGGTGTTGGTGGTAAAGTTTGAAGTCATAAGTTTTCAGGTAATTGGAGTGAGGATTTAGGGAATGGATAAGATTTCATGTAGAGAAAGGGGAAAGAATCCTCCAGAGAAAAGGCTAGGATATGAGATTTTGATGATGACACATACTGTGTTCCAGAGTGGAGGTGTTGAAGGATGCAAAAGTGCTGGGAAAATGTCCCTCACGTAACTGTATGAATAAGAGTTTAAGAGATGTTTGATGGCCTTGAAATCTTGGGCTTGGTGGTAACTGAGATAAATAGGAAAATAAGAAATAAATGGATTCATGTAGGTGGTCACTTCCTGGAGGGGAAGTAGATAATTAGTTTGAATTATAGCTTCCCTTTGAGAACTGGACTCTTTGACAGATTGTGGTCATAAGAAGGGAATAAGTGCATGGCAGAGGCTTGCCAGGAGCACCTGAAGTTTTCTTGGCATCCTCTTTATTCCTGCCAATGATGATACTGGGGTGAGAGGAGGAGCATGTTGTCAGGATACTGCAGTGCTCTGAGCACCCCCTGTACATGCCCCCTGGTGAGTATCATCATTATCGTCATTTTGGTTGCAAGAAGCCACAGCAGGAAGGATAACATCAACACATTAATAGATTAAAGGAAAAAAAAAAACAGATGATCGTCTCACAGAGGCAGAAGAATGGTTCATAATTTTTAAAATATGTGCTCAGCAGACTAGAAATAGAAGGAAAATTTTCTTTACCTCATATAGGATAAAAAACTTGCAGTTAGTAATATTTCTTAATGGAGGTACCTTAGAAGCATTTTTTTAAGATGGTTTTATAAATGAAAGTTATTATCACTTCTATGTACCATAACAATAGAGATCCTAGCCAGGGAAGTATGACAAGATAAACAAATAAAAGGCACACGGAGAAAGGAAGAAACAAAAATATAATTAATGCTTTACATACGTTATAAAATCATATATGTTTGAGACTATATTTGTTATAAATACATAAGTATAATATGCACAGGAATTGTAAAAGTCCATCCATCAAATTTAGGATTATGAATTACTGCAAGGGAGAGAAGAAAATGAGATTGCGGATGGTAACACAGTTTCAAAATTATTTATAATATTTTATTACTAAAATTCAAAATAATCTAAAACAAATACCATAAAATTTTACAATTTGAGAAAACTAGGTGGTAGATATATGGTTGTATGTTTAATTATTAATATAATTTCATCTTGAAATATTTTTAATAAAAATTATCTATCTATCTATCAATGTCATCATGTCATTGCACTTTAAGAATCATTCCTGAAGAGGATACCATCTAGCCCAATGTAAAATACCATCCATTATCTGTCCCCAGTTGTCTTTTTAGATGTGTTAAGTACACTTCAAGATTCAGAGTAAGTGTCATCACTAATGACTTTACACTACCCCACAATTCTGCATAGGGTTCTTCTACTTTGTACTGTGTTAACACCCAGGGCTTATATCTATCATGGCATGTATTACACTGGATTGTAATATTGTTACTTGTGTGTGTCTCACCAATTAGGTTGTAAATTCTTTGAGGTAGGAACTGTATCCTTCATCTTTGTATATCCAACTTCTGGGTATACAATAGCATATAATAGGAATGAGTGGCTTTTGAATGAATAGGGGTCTACCTAAATTTAAGAAAGCCATGAACACTAGAAGCCAAAAAATTGAGCAATGACAATGATAGTATTAAGAAAAAAAGAGAATTCTATCTTTGTCACTCTTAATATCTGAAAACAGAATTTTGTTGTCTTCAAAAGGAAGATCAACTCTCATTTACAAAAAATTCATTTTTCTGCTCAGATGATCTACCTTTTTGATAATGTTCAAAACTTTTTGGAATCTCTGTGGCTGTTATTTTGTTGGAAGAATCATTTGAAACGTACATAGATTATTCATCTGCAACTGTTGATATAGCAGAAAGTTGAACATCTTAGTATGATTAATTTTCCATGTGATGCACTAAATAGTAACCTGCAATGAAATATACATTTCCATAATATTGTGTTTTTCCTGAACTATATTTTATTTATATTAAAATGTTGGCAATATTTCTCAAAATCAGTTTAAATTTTTCCTGCAAGAAAAAATATCTAGTGACTTCAGGTATAATTAGCAAATGTCACTGCTCAATGAAAGAAAGATACCTTTTATACCTGTTGTTTAACTCAGAATGTATAATGTCTTATATTCTTTCTCCATTTATGACTCATAGGGTACCCAGAATAGAATCTGTGGCATAGGCATTAAATATTTTGAAGTCAAATGACCTGGGTTCAGGGTTCAACTGTCAGTTACCAACGCTTCTGTGTGGCCTTCAGCAGGCCACTTACTGTATCTCATCAATTTCCTAGTTCCCAGTTGGACAAAATAGTATTTTTGTATGGTTTTTTGGTACAAACTACTTGATGTTATTATTGCTCCTTGAAGCTTAAAAAGCATGTTAAAGTGCATTGTACCTGCTAATATCTGATCAACATGTCATACTTTACAAAGCTTAATCTTTAAAAATATCTGAGATAACTGTTACTACAGGCCAGTGACCTAGGGTCTAACACATGCAGTGGGTACTCATTCTGTTTCTACTATTGATGTTGCTAATATAAATGCAAAAATGAACCCTGGAAAAACATAACAAAAATGTCTCTGATGATATATTAGAAATATATGACAATATACATTAATGTAAAGGGCAAACAAATTATTGCAATTAATATGCCAAATAAAGATCTAGTGACTTAACCCAATTTTTAATCATTACTCATGTGGATAAAGCATTCATTCCATCTGTTGGTCTATTTGCAGTATATGAAATGGATTATAATTGAATGATTAGAGATCTAGTACTTCCTTTTTGAAAAATGACTAGTGTGAAAAAATTACCTAATGTTAAAGCATTATCATTTATATGCAGACCCTTTGGCACCGATCTGCATTATGTTTTCTAATAATCAAAGTAGGTTCAACTGATCATTTGGCACAATCCATTTTGTAACCAAAAACATGTATTTGCAAGACAATTGGCTGAGGTTAAATGGGAATCTTAATTAAAATTAACTAAATCAAATGGTTCAGTAGAAGGACAAAACATTGCCTTGGTATTATTCATTAGTGATGAATTCTAATCAAATGAATTGGCCAGCATCAAGTCACCACCCACCAAATTATTGCCTTATAGAATAATTTTCCTTACCATGGATGCTCCTTTGAAATGATGCCTACATAAAACAAAATACAGACTATCAGAAGACCTTTTTTTTTTTACATGATTGCAAACATCTGCATAATTCAAATTACTTAAAAAATTCAAGTGAAATGTTTGATGTATTTGATAGTTTGTTGTAGCTAAAATAAAGGATGCCTTAATGCTTTTCGTAATTAATTAATTGATTTATTTATTTTTGGCTGTGTTGGGTCTTCATTGCTGCGTGCAGGCTTTCTCTAGTTGCGGTGAGTGGGGGCTACTCTTTGTTGCAATGCGCGGACTTCTCATTGCAGTGGCTTCTCTTGTTGCAGAGCACGGGCTCTAGACATGTGGGCTTTGGTAGTTGTGGCACTTGGGCTCAGTAGTTGTGG
Source organism: Mesoplodon mirus (assembly GCF_964341445.2). NCBI lineage: Eukaryota > Metazoa > Chordata > Mammalia > Artiodactyla > Ziphiidae > Mesoplodon > Mesoplodon mirus. Next base: position 45,060,060 of record NC_138989.1, on the reverse strand, counting down.
CTCACGGGCTCTAGAGCGCAGGCTCATTAGTTGTGGTGCATGGGCTTAGTTGCTCCGCAGCATGTGGGATCTTCCTGGAGCAGGGCTTGAACCCGTATCCTCTGCATTGGCAGGTGGATTCTTAACCACTGCACCACCAGGGAAGCCCCAAGGATGACTTCATGCTTTTAAGAGGTGAACAATTGTTGGTTTCAGTATATTGATATGTCATCTTTAATATCTACCAGTTTTGTTTGGCAGCCATTTCCTAACCAAATTTTTTAAAAGACATTTAAATATTCATTGGTTATTCAAATGAAGTAAACTATTTTGTTACCTTCAAACTGTTTCACATTGGTATACATACCTATATACATATACTATCAGAACAGTATTTTTAATTATTGTTATAATTGTTATAATTTTAATTTTATAATTATAATGTTTGTAATTATAATTTTTATAGTTTTTATAAGTTATAAATTTTAAATTATTCAGTTATAAGACAGAGCTTATTCCAGTTCCTGTGAAATTCTCAGAACATATTTTTCTAAAGTAGAAACTGAATGACCTAGAGAATGTCATACAGAGTGAAGAAAGAGAAAAGCAAATATCATGTAATAACGCATATATGTGGCATCTAAAAATGGTATAGATGATCTTATTTGCAAAGCAGAAGTAGAGACGCAGACGTAGAGAACATATGTATGGATACCAAGGGGGAAAGGGGTGGGGTGGGAGGAACTGGGAGACTGGGATTGATACATACACATTATTGATACTATGTATAAAATAGACAACTGATGGGAACATACTGTATAGCACAGGAAACTCTACTTATTGCACTGTGGTAACCTAAATGGGAGGAAAGTCCAAAAGGGAGGAGTTATCTATATGTGAATGGCTGATTCATTTTGTTGTGCAGTGGAGGCTAACACAACATTGTAAAGCAACCATACTCCAGGAAAAATTTCAAAAATGATTTTATCACCAAAAAAAGGTAGAAACTGAAGAGGGAAGTTGAAAGCACCTAAGTCAAAATAAGAAAGCTCTCTCCTATAAACAGTTGCTCTCTGAGAGTATTTCTTATAACTTTTTTAAAGTTAAAATGAATGGAAGAAAGGAGAAAGCAAACTCTTTCTCATGACCAAGGAGAAAAGAGAAGTTGGAGGGCAGAAAGTGGTGGTAGGAGTGAAGTAGCACAGTCAAGATATGAGAACACAAAAACCAACAAGAGGGAAGTTGGAGTAAACAAAGAATGAGAAAAAAAAAAAAAAAGGAAGGCTCTCGAGCCAAGTGAATGAGATTATAATAGGAAATTTAGAAAGATGAAGGCAATCTAATCCTACAAAAAAACAAATTAAAGAAAGCTAAGAAGTAATTTGAGATTCTTCAATTTTATAAGGAGAAAATTTTTAGGGAAATACTTTTTCTTATGGAATAAAATAAACACAGGGCAACTTTAAGAGAATAGTACTTAAATTTATGTTTTCTACAAATATTATGTAGCTACTCTGTTCAGGCATGATGGTAGGCTTTGACTGCAAAGATAAGATATGTTTGCTCAAGGAAAAAAACAGTTATAATAGCATAGTTGCTTTCTGAAAGTATGTACAATGTACAGTGTGAGAACATAGGACAAAGAGGGTATGAGTTGGCTAAGAAGACAACAGAGGATTTATTCTGAGACTAGAAAGTTAATTAAGCATTTATAAAATAAGGCAAACAGTGGCTTAGTGGTTGAGAGTCCGCCTGCCGATGCAGGGGACACGGGTTCGTGCCCCGGTCCGAGAAGATCCCACATGCCGTGGAGCGGCTGGGCCCGTGAGCCATGGCCACTGAGCCTGAGCATCCGGAGCCTGTGCTCCGCAATGGGAGAGGCCACAACAGTGAGAGGCCTACGTACCGCAAAATAATAATAATAATAATAAATAAAATAAAATAAGGCGAGATGAAATCTGATCAAAGGGAACAGATTCTGAGGTGGCCTAAGGACCTTCAAGAACTCTGACTTAGTACTGTAGTACTATAGAAGGCATTGGTGATTCTGTTGACCAGAAACAAGAAGGCAAACAAGATGATCAACAGTCATCTCACATGCCTGAGAAGGAGTTCTAGACTCTATGCCAGAGGTGAAGTGGAGGAGCTGGGTGATTTTGAGTCAGAGAGTGACTTAATCAAATTTGCTATAAAAAGATGACGATGGAAATATGAAGAAAAAATGAGATATGGAAATATTAAATGCAGAGACATTATTAAAAAGATAATTGAAACATTACAGGTGAGAAATTATAAAAGCCTTAACTTGAACAATGGTAATAGACTAGGAAAAGAGGAGATAAATATTTAATGGACAGAGTTAATAGGACTTAGTGATCCTAGTTCTTCTATATTTATGGGTTTCAAGTACCCAAGACTCCTTCATCCTCAGGACATCCAAGCTCCCTTGACTATTTACTCTGCTCCTCTGCAGAACTATGATCATCCCCTATGTGAACTATGATGGGGAAAAAGTTGAAATGTACTTATCAGTTTTATTAATATTTTTAAAAATATTTTCAATAATTAAAAATTATAGTTCCTGAAAGATTTATTTTCCATAAAAAAACAAAGTCCATCAGTTTTAATTACAACCAGGATCGTATTACTTCACTGCTATGGATTTCTGTTGTCTCTGGGTAAGGCAGAAGAGATAGATTTCAATCTGCTACCTCCCCCCTCCCAGACTTAGTTTTTTTGAACTTGTGATGTCCAGCAATGACATGAACACCTAACTATGCATCAAGCACAGTTTTTAGACAATTAGTAAGGAGAAGGGAGCCCCTCCATTTATAGAACTCAAACATAGTAGAAGAGAAAAATATGATATACATATTAACAGGAATAAGTACATAGTTACCAACCACAGCAAGTGCTATCAAAGAAAAATGCAGGGAGTCATGAGGCATCTCAGTGGAATGACTTTGGTGCAGGATCTGAATGGGAAGAAGCCGAAAGGAACCGGTCAGAAATAGAGTGGAATGGAAGACCGTTATACCAGAAGTAAGGATGGGTTACATCCATGACATGGGGCTAGAGGCTCTAGAGGATGGATAAGACAGGGTATTTCTATCCTTGTTAGGATTCTGAGTTTATGCTTGGGTCACGGAAGGACCTTGAAAAATGCTGAACAGAGGAGCGTATGATCCAATGTACATTTTAAGAAGATCTGAAAACTGCTTAGAGCACTGATAGGGGATGAAGGAGCCTGGAAGTGGGAAGCTCATTTAAGAAACTTTTATATTGGATTGAAGTGAATGAATCCGAGATACATGTTGGAGATGGAATGAACAGGATTGGAATAATGTAATGACTACAATCTAACATAAATAAGCCTCATTTTAACCAGAGCTTATATATTAGAATAAAAACATTGATTTTAATATTTTCACAAATCCTTCCTAGTGAACTGCTTTCCTTCCCACTGCTCCCTTCCACAGCAACTTCTATTCCATTACATGTACTGAATTCCTTATCAGGAGAGGTAAACTGAGCTACCCTCCCCAAACCTCCCAAGTCCTCAGTTTGGAACTCTTTGTATTAAAGGGTTTTATACAGTAATCATTTTTCTTTTCCTTTCTCTTCTTTGCTTTTCTTTCTGTTTTTTTCTTTCGAAAACCCATTGGAATTTTGTAACCCATAAGATCTGAGAAAAACCCACATTTACTAAATCAACGATTTCAAAGACTTGATTTCATAGTGTGATTCAGATTACCCTACATAGACAGAAATAAGGTCATTTGAATACCAAAAATTATTTTGATCTTTTATAACCATAAGAAAAAAGGGGAAGGCAATATGTTTTAAGGTTTAAAGGAACAAAAGTTAGCCCCAGCTGGTCCTGAATAATGCAATTTCAGAATCATAGAAATTTGTAACTGAGTATATTTCTGAAGAACAAAGGGGAAACAGTGGGACTCCAAGCCCTGCCTTCACGTCCTTGCTGCTTAATTGGAACTTCAGTGTAGCTTTCGCAGTTCTGATTCTGAGTGAGTGCTGTCTTTGATTCACCCTTAACAGCACGAGCATTTCTGAAAAGGTATATACAGCGAGATAGGAGAGGGGTTGGGGGAGAGTGGGAGAGAAGAAGAGGAGGAGGAGGAAGAAGAGGGGGGAGATGGGGGAGGGAAGGTGAGGGGGAGGACGGTGAAGAGCGTGAAGAGGAGAAGGAGAAGAAAAAAACCAACAAGGGTACAAATATGCACAGGTTAGGAAACAGTAAATAAAATTTGAGGTGAAAAGGGTCTAATGTTTTTTTTTTTTTTTTTTTTGAAACCCTGGAGAATAGTTTAAATGACTCATCTGAGCTCCTGATTTTTATAGCCTGCTTCACTTTCTGATCCACTCCAAGAGGCTTTTAGCTAACTCTTAGAACCTGAGTATAAGTATGGTGATTGACATTCAGGTTTTTTTTGCATTGTATAAAGAAGTCAGAAGCAAGAAGGATTGGTCAATACAGAAATTATGTGGCATCCTTTTGTATTTCAAAATAATATTAATGGACAAATTCTAACCAGGGCCTATAATAATTTCGTTTCAAAATTACAAATTGGCAATATAACAAACTAATAAAATGTATCCAAACTGAAATATAGATTAGAGAAATCAATGACAGAGACATGCATTCTCTTAGGTTCTCTTTAAAACATACTGGTTTCCACTTTTATAACAGTTTGGTGATGAAACATCTCTCCATTGCCTTGGATTACATTTCCGTTTTTGACATTTATGAACTTAAATTTTGTTATACTCTATCCACGTAATTCTTCTATTTCTACTTACAACAGCACTAAAAGTTCTGTTTACCGGTTGACTATATCTCCCCACATTGATGATTTTTCTGCATCAATACAACAGCTTGATTTAACAGATAGGTTGTGTTTAGAAAATACTATTATTTTAAAAGGAACATTCACTTCTTTAGGCTCTGATGGGATACTTCAGTATATGCTAATCACATTTGTTAAAATTTCTTTGATACTGTTTTTTATTATAAATTTGTACCTACTTTGTTTTTATTTCTATCAGCCACAAGTTTCTTTGTAAGGTAGTCACGCAGAAAATATTTTCCAGCTATTAGAAATCAGTGTTTGGATGTTTCTCCATATATATATCCAAAATAGCATTAAGAAGTGTGAATATTATTTGGTTACTCCATTGTGGATCTCTTTTTATTGTCTGTTTGTGTTCTCTGGGTGTTCATATCATCACCCAATTTAGTATTATTTGTGATTTGAATTAATGTGCTGTGTACCTCTATGCCCAGACCAAAAATAAAAGAGTTAACATTCTTCTGAGGTACTTTAAACTGAATTCAATTTAATACCAATAAAGCAGTGCCGTGATGTTTTTCAGAAACAGATTGACAGAATATCTCTACCTAAGGGAAGTGCAGCAGCATACTGATCATGAAAAGAGATTTCGAACTTCCTTAAAAAGAATCCCTTAAAACCTTCACTAAATCTACTGTATAGCTGCAGTAAAGAAAGATAACAGTATGGTCAGTGAAATTATTTTTTTAAAAAGCACTTAGATTGCAAAGGAAATGACTATAAGAGATAACCTTGCATGTTATCACCAGGAAACTTTATAGTCAGTAATGAGCATAACAAGTGTGAAAAATCCTTACAGATTAACATGAGAAGAACAGCAGAGTGAAAATTCCTATTCAGGATTTCCACAATTTAAAAGATAAGCTGTATCCCCACTATAAATGTGTTCCTTAGGATGCCTGATTTTATTACTCTACACATGGATAGATAGAGAGACTTCAAGTATGCCCTATATGTATTTCCTCATTGAGAGAAGTTTATGATACCTCAGAAATGCCCCTAAAAGGGTATGGAATAAAAATCCAAAAGTAACAACACCCATCCATATGGCTGGAAATCCCATGCCAGGCAATGCTGCTTGCAATTGTGACATACTTTATATTCTTCCAGCAAAATCTCATTGCATTCACGGTTTTTATAGGTATTGTGGTAATATAATTTTTTACTATTTCATTCTTACTTTGGAGTCAATGAAGGGGGAAGGAGTTTGGACTATATGGAACTAAGGAAGCATGACCTTGATTCACTGCCCTTCTGAAACAAATTTATCAGCTTTATATGGTCAACCATAGCATATTGAGCTTTAAACATTGAAGCACTTTGAAGACACTGGTGTATTACTTAGGATTGTCTTTGCAAAACAAAATTTCTTATATTTTTCTTGATATATGAATAATATACTTTGCTATATGAATGAATTCAATGTTCCTTGTATGTTTATAGTCTTTTTTGCTGTGTCCTTTCCATGATGAGATTTTTAAAATCCTTTTCTACTCTAAAGCTCTGCCTATTATCACTTACATTTTCCCTATTCCACTAGTTTAATCATTGATGCAAATGATAGACTGTAATGTATTGTGTGTGTACTTTTTCTGAATACGAAAAAATTCAGGTAAAATATATTTCCAAAATTCTGTCTTCTCTCTTAGGTGCTTTATAACAAATGATTCTAAAATACACTGTGTAGCCAGCAAATGGTGGAAGACCAGCTTAACTTTTTCTAAGATCAGAGGTACTCTTTCATCTGACAATAGGCAAGCATATAGAATTTGCCAAACCAATAACTAAAGCACCCAAAATTTGAAGGTAGTGGACACTTTCTTAGCCCTTCTGAAGGGCAATCAGGGCTATTTGGAAGCTGCTTATTTTACTTACCAAGAGTTAAAGCATTAGGCTGTCCTTCAGGAAAAAAAATATTGAATTATAACGTATAATTTTATGCATAATTTAACTCCCCTTCTAGAAATATCTGTCTTTATATGAAGAGATTAATTGCCTGAAGAATCTGCATGCCCCAGGACATCTAGGAAACCTTTATGCAATAAGCTTTGTTGGATAAAAACAATATTAAAATAATATTTTGGACTATTAGGACAAACTGTTAAATGTATTTAAGGTAATTTCAAGACTCCAATAAAGTGTCATGGAATCATGAATAATGACATGTATGGAAATAGAGGCTATTCCCTCATTATACAAGTTCAAGATAGTTTTGGAGCTTGCATATAATTGATAGTTTGATAATGAGAAAAAATGTTGTAAGCCTCAAAAAACAAAAATTCATGGGTAGGAAATAAAAATCAAATACTGCTTCTATAGTTTCTCTTGATACAAGAAGCTACTTGAATATGAATATAGAGCAGAATATGTATGAGAAAGAGCAGGGCAAGAAGCTCATTTCCTATCTACACTAAATAGTGAAGTTCATTTTTGTGTATGCTTGAAGGGAATAACGGATTTGTATTAGATTTGTTAAAATTACAAAAAAAAAAAATTACTATATCCTGATTTTGAAACATTCCAACTATTTTGAATGCTGTTTAGAAAACATACTTATTGAGCTTCCATGGTGGCGCAGTGGTTGAGAGTCTGCCTGCCGATGCAGGGTACACGGGTTTGTGCCCCGGTCTGGGAGGATCCCACATGCCACGGAGCGGCTGGGCGCGTGAGCCATGGCCGCTGAGCCTGCACGTCCGGAGCCTGTGCTCTGCAGCGGGAGAGGCCAAAGCGGTGAGAGGCGTGCGTATCGCAAAAAAAAAAAAAAGAAAAAAAAAAGAAAAGAAAAGAAAAAAGAAAACATACTTATTGTAATTTTATGCAGCACATAAATACTCCATAATCCCTGCACTCAATGCCCTATTGTTGTTCTCACATGTCCTTGTCACACACATATACACAGCACACACAAAAAATATACAGATACATATTACAAAGTACACACCTAAATTGCAATAGACTCTAGCCTCTGACATATATACATATTCTACATTTATTTGAAGCTACTGATATAGCCATTGCCAGCAAGATACAGATTTTAAAGTTTGAAATTGTTTTGAAATCTCTCACAACAATTTTCTTGAATTTATGCAATTGTTATTATTTGACATAGCAAAAATCTGTTTTTCCTTAGGCCAATTTGAACATGAAAATGTTGATATATTGTTAATTCCATGGGAACCATCCCTCTGTCCTTTAAACTATTTGTCTACAGTTGTGATGACACAAATAATAAATAGCTTTACTCTTAAACGTGATTGGCTTTCCTGCTTCAGCCTTGGTATCCCATAATTTAGGTAAATAGATGGAATATTTGTAGGTCAAAATAAGTTAGGAGAGTGTAGAAAATAAAAATTTTAACACATTATATCTGAAGTCCATGAAAACATAATAACTGTAAAATGATTATTAAAAAAACACAAATGAAGATGCAAGAAAATGAGTATTTCAAATTGTTTCAAAATGATTTGACAACTGTATTCCTAAGTTGTAAAAATTTGACCACTGATGGCAAGTAAACCTTACTGTTTTGTTTTTTTTTTTTTTTTTTTGCGGTACGCGGGCCTCTCACTGTTGTGGCATCTTCCGTTGCGGAACACAGGCTCCAGACGCGCAGGCTCAGCGGCCATGGCTCACGGGCCCAGCCGCTCCACGGCAGGTGGGCTCTTACCGGACCGGGGCACGAACCCGTGTCCCCTGCATCGGCAGGTGGACTCTTAACCACTGCGCCACCAGGGAAGCCCCATCCCCTACTTTTTCTAATCAGAAAAAACAAGAGTTTATGTAAGCACTAGGGAGCAAGCTGAGTATAACAATAGATCTTAAAAATGACTTTTCCATTTAGAACTCAAAGGAAAGAACTCTTGATTTCCTTTCAGAATTGATATCCCTAAGTGTCCCAGGGAACAACAATCAGGGACAGAGTAATAAGATAGATAGAGAACTCACCAATTTGATTCAGAATGGAAAAGGTTAATTCATAATGAGCATCATTGTGTCAAATATATGTATTTTGAAGTGAATTACAGGAAATATCCTCTTCATAACATGATAAATAAAATCACAAAGTTCTACCAAAATCCATGGTCACATTACTGCGAGTTCAGGGAGCTCATCCCAGCTGCAGTTTGGGGCCTCCTCGTGATAATTGTTCATTATGGCTTATATGTCAAAGGAAAATAATATTCTGGTTTCAGAGGATTTCTAGAACATGGAAGGACTTCAAGGAGTGTCCATTTCCATTTCATTGGCATTTGTTTTCATATGTATAATTTCTAATTGTGGTTATAAAAATTTGCTCTCTAAATTTACTAGCTAAACTGCTATTAAGTTGTACTGTTCAGTAGTGTTAAGTACATTCACATTCACATTATTGTTCAGGCAATTTTCAGAACTCTTTTTACCTTACAAACTGAAACTCTATACTCAAGTAAAACTCCACATTTCACTCTTCCCTCAGCCCCTGTAAACCACCATTCTACTTTCTGTTGCTATGAATTTGACTACTCCAGGCACTTTATATATATGGAATCATGGAGTATTTGTCTTTTTTGTGACAGGCTTATTTCATTTAGCATAATGCCTTCAAGTTTCATTCATGTTGTAGCATGTGTCATAATTCCCTTCCTTTTTAAGGCCTAATAATATTCCATTGAATGGAGATACCACATTTGTTTATCCATTCATCTGTCAACAGACATTTGGGTTACTTCCACCTTCTCACTATTGTGAATGATGCTGCTATGAACATGGGTCTACAAATATCACTTCAGAAACCCTGCTTTCAATTGTTTTGTATATGTACCAAGAAATGGAATTGCTAGATGACATATGGTAATTATATTTCTAATTTTTTTGAGAAATAGAAGGATATTGGGCTAAAATAATTCTGGAGGTGAGTGAATTCTCTGCTTTCTATTACATTTATCTGTTCTTTCTCCACCTGACTTTGCCCTCTTCTCCACATCCAGTAGCTGAAGTGAACAGAATGGGGGAGAATAAGAAGACAGAAATGAATCACATGTCACCTAAATCTGCATTTATAACTATACCATGAGTTTTAATATACTATGAAATTCAGTGTCATTCTTGATATATAATGTGACACTGATAACTCCTCTTCATTAAGGCAGGCAATCAGGGTTCTTCCATAGTGCATGGATTTACATTAATTTGTATATGCTCTATCACCCAGGCTTTCTTACAACATTAGCATAAATTAGAAATCTATGATTGCTACCCACAAAATCATAAATGTCAACTTAAATCTGTACTTTCTGCAAATAAATGTTGGTTATGAAGTAAATATGACATGATACAAAGAACTCTTGATTTTTTTTTTTTACCTCTGCATTTAGCCAATATAATGGACATTTGTTGATTTTTGACCACAGAGACTCCATAAACTTTCCTCACATTTCAATTACCTTTTGGGAAATTACCCATTTTCTATTAGATGTAGTCTGATGGGATTGTTAATTATGTTCCCTGACCTAGGGGAAGGTAAGAGACCTAGGTTGGACCAATTAGACTCACACTCTCAAACTGAGGAAGGAATAAACAATAGTTGGAATTTATTCATCCCATCAACAATATGAGGACCAAAATGTTACTAGTATGAGGAGTTTTCCCTGATGTTCATGATGATAACTCCCTCCACAAACTCTTCTCCAGCTGAAAAGGGGGAAACACCTCTATGTAGCTGTCTCCATTTATGTATATGGGAAAAATGTAATGATGTAAGCAATTCTATTCCAGATTACACTTTATGTAAAGATTTTTGGGAACAAATTCTGCTTCCATTTAATTTTGTCGAAATACATTGCAATTTCTCTATCATAATGTTTATGGAATCTTCTTAATAAAAGGCTTTATTGTTCTGATTTGGTTTGTTGGTTTCCATATTATAACACAAAATCTTGGATTATGAGTTTTCATAAAGAACAGTTACCTATAATATCCACAGTGGAGAAATGGTTTCTTTCTTTAATTTTGACTAGATAGGATTTTATAGAACAATATATATCATACAGATTTATATTATTAATTTATTTAAATTAAAAAAAAAACCAAAAAGGCAATTTACCCATTTCTCTCATCCCCCATCTGCTGCCTCTAGCAACCACCAATCAGCCCTCTGCATCTATGAGATTGCTAAAAAAATATACAGTAGTAGTTCCCCCTTATTTACAGGGAATATGTTCCAAGACCCCCAGTAGATGCTTGAAACCGTGGATAGCACCAGGCTCTATATGTACTAAGCATTTTGGTATACATATATACCTATGATAAAGTTTAATTTATAATTTAGGCACAGTAAAAGATTAACAACAGTAAAAAATAACAAAATAGAACAATTATAACAATATACTGTAATAAAAGTTACGTGAATGTGATTTCTCTAAAAATATCTATCGTACTGTACTCACCTCCTTCTTCCTGTGACAATGTCAAATGATAAAAATGCCTATGTGATGAGACGAAACAAGGTGAATTACAGAGACATTGTTGTCTGACCATACCTCCGAAGGAGGATCATTTGCTTGGGGTTATCCTGGATCATCCAGCCATGACTTGTTGATGGTTGGGTATCAGGAGCTGATGATGTTGATGATGAGGGGATCTCAGGTAGGATGGAGCAGGATAGCATGAGATTTCATCATGCTTCTTAGAATGACAGCATGAAATTTAATACTTCTGAATTGTTTATTTCTGGAATTTTCCATTTAATATTTTTGGGTGAATGTTGCTGGTGGGTTACAGAAACCATGGAAAGTGAAACTGCAGATCAGGGGGAACTACTGCATATAATTTTTAGATTCCACATATAAGAGAGATCATATGGTATTTATTTTTCTCTGTCTGACTTATTTCACTTAGCATAATGCCCTCAAGGTCCATCCATGTCACAAATGGCAAGAGTTCATTCTATTTTTATGACAGAATAATATTCCATTTTATAGATACACCACAATTTCTTTATCCATTCATCTATTGATGGACACTTATGTTGTTTTTATTATATATCATTATATTATGTATAATGTAACAATATATAACAATGTATTACATATAATGTACATAATATACATAATGTAATATAACAATAAATAATTCAATAATATAATTCTATAAATCTATAATACAGAAGGATCATATATATAACATAGAAAGATTATATATCATATATTTATAAATATATAATAGAAATTTCTTTCTTCATTCCCTCTTCATACAATGGTATATAGTTTATACCCTTCAAATAAACAAGACTATGTAGATGTGACTATATAAGACACAAATAATTCTGGTCCAGTTAGCCAATATATTCATACATTGATCCATATATTTACTCCTTAAAGCAACAATTACTAAGTACTGACCGTCTCCCAGCATCATGTTATGTACTAGGGGTAGTAAAATGAATAGGTAAGAGGGCCTGACATGACTCAATCATACAATTTTTTTAAATTAAATTTCTTGAAATTTTGTGCTGCTTATGGACAAATGTAGGATGATGTAAATTGAGGGTATACAATATTTTACATGTTTACATTGCTATCGGAAATAATTCCAGTGATAATTCTAGTATATTTGAGAATGATGGCTGTTTCTTTCTTTCTGCATTACAACGAACTGATAATCCAGGCTAGAATAAAAAGGAAAGTGTGACTTTTGCAAATTCTGCTGGAGAAACAAGATAAGCATCCAACAGGATAAGAATATTGACAAGATTTCTAAAAATTTAAGAAATAATGCACTTTGAAAATTGATTTATAATGGTGATAAATAATCTACATTTTAAATCAAGTACATTGCTAATAAATGGTATTAAGCACTTAATAAATTATTATTAAAATGAATGACTGGATAGGTAAATGTAAAAAGAGATTATTGCTTTTTTGAATAGAGATGGATAAATAAAATAAGTAAATAACTGATTGCTTAATGAGTGCAATGAGGAGAAAAGTGTAAAGTATAATCCCACTTTATGGACATGTTCATCCCTAAGTATCATATGAGAAAAAAAAGGATTGTCGATTGATGAGAAGAGAAAGTGGCCAGGACACACTTAGAGCATAGAAACATGTAGAGAGTAAGATTTAGGCAAAGGAACTTGCATGAGTCAATAAAGCACTATGAAAATAATTAGGTAGAGTGTGATGGAACACCTATAGTACTCAGAGTTAAGACAGGGTATAAAAGCCACTGCTTATATACATTTGTATTTTTCAGTAAACACATTTATATTATTCAGTAAACACCTATTTAGTGTCTGTTATGTGTCAGGCACTGTGCAGGCGAAAAAAAGTGTGCAAAATACCTTCTTCCATTGATATGTGGAAAGGCTTATTCTTGCATTTTGCAAATATTTATTGTGTACTTGCTCCTATTAGGTAGCACCCACAGGGAACACTGCAATGAGAAAACTAGACAAAACTACCTGCCTCATAGGTTCTACATTCTCATGGTGGTATATTTGAGGGACATGGTCTTTTAGAATAAAAGATTGAGACAAAGAAGGAAAGAACAGAATGGGCAGGAGAAACAGAAGTAAGAGTATAATTAAATTACCATAAATCTGAGTTTGAGTTTCATTAGGCTTCTATTAGGTGTCATTAAATAGTACTGAGGAGTACTTAAGGACCAATTTCATTTTCTAGAGATAACACAGAGTCATGAAAAATCTGAAACCCATCCTGGGAGTAAGATTGAGTTAGACATTCATAAAGAGAGAGATTATTGTGAGTTGAGTAACACCTATAAACTTGTTTGCACTGTACAAGCATAATATAAATACTAAAAGTAGTTAATGGTTGAGGCCTGTGAAAACAGCCAGACCTTCTTAGTCCATCATCTACCAAAACAGGCATGATCAGGAGACTTAGGATCTTAACCTCGACTTGGATCTGTAGCTTTTTATACCTTTCCCTATCTCAGGAAAAAAAAAAAAAAAAAAGGAAGAACGTTGGCTTAGAACAGTCCCAGTAAATGCCATGTGGGTTTACTATGGATATAACCTTATTTTCATTTTATTGAGAAGCCAAGTATGGTTTTCTGTTTTGTGTTCTCCACACTACACACACTGACTCCACAGAAACAAAGAGCCTGCTCTCTTCCAGGAAAACTCAAACAAAAATTTTTGTTTTAAAATTTGAATCCAATTGATTTCAGAATCGAGATTCATTGAAAAACCATAAAGAAAGGTAATGTAGAATGTCCCAACATTCAAATCTCTAGGCATCTAAATGTCACTTTATATACTTTATATTAACCATGGTGTTTCTCAATTATTGTTGTAATATTTCAGTAATGTGATAGAAGCTGTCAAGGTCAGAACAGCCTCATAAGGCAGATGTGCAAAGGGAAAGCATTGGATCTAAAAAGCACAATTGTAGCTGTTCTAAGGAACCTTTTTATGAAAGTAATGGACCAAATGATATTATGTAGAACTGTGAGATTCCAGAAAACACCATGTGGCAAGTTTGCTCAGAGATGAAAAGCGGTTTTTCCTTTCTGTAATCTTTATATTTTAGCACATAAAACACCTTGACTCCTTTCATTCCAAGTAAAACATATATTTAATATCCATAAAGCTTAATGAAAGTGGCTTTTCTACAGAAAGACTGATTTAAACGACTTTAAATTGCATTTTTAGCCCACAGACCAGCAACATTATCTGCAATACTCCTGGTAGCCTGCAGGAAGAGCATTGGGCTGCACAAATGGTGGGTGCAGCCTCCACCGGTGTGTGCCTCAGACATTTCCTGTCTTGCTCTGAGAGGTCCTGAAAGCTGCATACAACCACTAGGAACATAGCTTGGTCATTACTCTTTCTTCCTAACTAAGATACAGAATGTTTTTTCATATTCAGTTGTTCAATCAGTGGCCAAATTTCAGATCATGGAATAAGTCTTCTACCTTTCTTTCTCATCACTGTACTCTGTTATAAAAGAAGCAAACAGACAAACAGAAGAGAAAGCAAAAATCTTAGCAATGGATATTGAATTGTAACCCCACAAACCATCAGCATGTATACAGCATTCACAGTTCATTAAAAGTCTCTGTTGTCTGTGTTCTCTTTTGATCCTCCCACTACCCCTGTGAAGCATAGTTTATTAGCATCCTTATTTGGCATCTGACAACTCTGAAGTGCAAAGATATCACATAGCTGATGATATTATGTCAATAGGTGTTTGATACAGGACCCACTCAAGACCCCCTTATATTATATATTATATAATATGTGTAATTATTTTCTCTGCACTTATACATCCTACAAAAATATTTTAAACAGTTTTTTATAGTACCATCGTCCCAGAGGGATCCAGGTGAGTTTGAACCTTCAGGAGCTGTGTAATCCGAGAGAAGACTGAAACACTCTACCAGTTTTTTTTCTCTTTCAGAATAATGAGTATAAGTTTAGAAATTGATTATTTCACTAAAATTTAATATCATCCCTGGCAAAGTATTCTATATAGATATTTGCATTTTAGTTCTGTGTAGGTAATAGTTATATTAATAGTGCCTAAGGAATGAACTTTTGAATAATGTTGCTTACTTTTTTTCTTGTTTGTACTAGACCTGAGATAAAGGCTCTTGAACTCACACTTTCTTTAAAAACCTTTATGAAATCCCCAAATAAGGTCATATTAATATTATTTATTGTAGTCCCTTGCCGTGTTTTATTAAGTCAACACATATACCTTGATGCATCAAAATGCTTTTTCAATGAAATCACTGGACTGCAAAATAATTGTTCTGTTTTTCTACATCATTTAACCAGCAATGATTTTTGCAATGTTTTTCTATGTAATTAAATGTGTCTGTGAATCATTAATGCCATCTAAAAGTAAAACATCCATAAAATTTTTGATTTGACAGTACTATAAACATGAGGCATGAATGTTCTCAGGTTTTCTGAGAGGCAAAACCTCTTTTGGGAAACAATATTTTGCCACTATGGGACATTTAATTCTTAACCAAATACAAAGCTAATTACTCTAGCTTAAATAGCATTCAGAGACTTCTATTTTGGCATAGTATTTCAAATACTCTTGACTGTAAGATTATTCTAGATGATCAATAGTTTTTAAGAGCAAGCCCATCTTCAATTTAAAATAATCATGAACTTATTCCAAGAGGAATTTCAAATGATAACCATTATTTTTTTTATTTTTTTATTTTTTTGCGGTACGCGGGCCTCTCACTGTTGTGGCCTCTCCCATTGCGGAGCACAGGCTCCGAACGCGCAGGCTCAGCGGCCATGGCTCACGGGCCCAGCCGCTCCGCAGCATGTGGGATCCTCCCGGACCGGGGCACAAACCCGTGTCCCCTGCATTGGCAGGCGGACCCCCAACCACTGCGCCACCAGGGAAGCCCACCATTATTATTTTGAACAATAATTAAATATCTCAATTAAGATTAGCACAAGGCCAAACAAAAGACTGGTACTAGCACAGGAACAAGAATCAGTCAGTATTTCCTATCTTTCAAAAATGTGTCTTTTAAAAAATTTTGTATTTGTTTTCTTTCCTTTGTTTTTGTTGAATTTTTGGAAAACCAATATTCTCTATATGGGGGAGGGAGATACCAATATTCTTTCACATACATTCATCTTATTAGGCCAATTATTTTTCCCTAAAAAAATTTGGTTAAATTGAGCAGAATACTTAGAACATTTAAGTAGTTTTTATTAATATAGTGTATGAGGAAAGGTATGATATTTCCATCACATTGACTTGACTTGAGATACCATTTCTGCCATACTTAGCTATTTAATTGCAAGAAAACCATTTGAACTCTCTCAAACTTACTTATTCATTAAAATAGAAAAACATACCTCACATATTTCATAGATTTCTTAGGATGTGTTCAAAACTTTTAACAGTTCATAGAATATAATAAATGCACACGAAGTAGTAGCTATTTGCATATTCTTCTTACATGGAAGTATCTGGATCACTTGTTTACAGTGTCCAAATGTATTAAAAAATTAGGTGATTATTCTCTTTGACAGACTCTATTTTTTAATCATTCACTCACTTAATAAACATTTATTGAACACTTATTATGTGTCACTACAGAACTAGGGATATAGATATAAGTAAAGCAAAACTTTTGCCTCAAGAAATTTACAGTATTATTAGAACCATAACAGTTCTTATTTATTGAAAAAATGTCATATAAAAAGAATTGCATTAAACGTTTTTAAAACATTATATTTTAATGAAATATATGTTTCATGAAACATATACTAAACATATATTAAAATATATGTTTAATGAAAACTGTTCTCAAAGTCAGGGTTTGAACCTCTATTATACTCTGACCTTTAAACCCTAGTTCTCGATGGTACAACATACTACTATGGAAATAGGAAGCACATTTTGATAGAGGAAGACAAGAGCAATAATTAATTTGCTTAATGACAAATATCTACTTTTTTGCCGTTTATTTTTCAAATGATTTTGGAAGAGGAAAACAAATGGGTTTTATTTCTTTAAATTTTTCTTTAAATAATATGTTTATTCTCTCACAGTTCTGGATGCTAGAAGTCTGAAATCAAGGTGTCAGCTCTACAGAGGAATCTTTATTTGCTTCTGCTAGCTTCTGGTGGCCTCAAGTATTCCTTGGCTCGTGGTAGCTTAACTCCAGTTCATGACTCTTCTTATTAGAAAATAAGAAATATGTGCTCTCCTTTTCTTATTAGAACACTAGTCATTCGATTTATTGTCTACTCTAAATTAAGCATATCATCTTGATGTTCTTACTGACACATCTGCAAAGACTCTATTTCCAAATAAGGTCACATTCTGAGGTTCTAGATGGATGTGAGTTTTGAGGGACACTGTGCTACCCACACAATTTATATTCTGTAAATTATTATAGCAGAAATTTTGTATCCAAAATGCAGCAATATATATTCTTTTATTAAATTAATGCAATTTATTAATTTTCTGGGGCATATATAATACAAAATTTGTCTTTAAGTAAAATATGCCTTGAAATTTATTTATACATGTCTATTTATTTATGCATGTCTATTACTATATGTGATAGGTATGCATGGAGTCCCAAATTTATGGATTACCTTTTAGTCTCAAAATCTAGTAAAGAATCCAAGCATATAACAACTAATTACAAAAAAATCATTTAGTTATATATGGGATGTGTAGAATAAGGCAAATGAACAAGTATTCTGAATACTTATATCAGATAGATTTGATCAAATCTTGGAAATTGGATTCCTTGAGGAAGTCTAAATTGAGATTATAAGAAGACTAAGAATTAACTAATTAAAGAGAATTTATCTATGCTTCCACTATCTATGTTTTCATTGATTCTGAACAATCTCTAGTATAAAATCAGTTATTCCAGTTTTCTGAGGAACGTGTTAGTTAACACTCCTTTTGTTTATTCACTCTTATAGTATGACCTAATATCCCCCAAAGAGAAACCAATGAATTGCCCTGTGAGTAGGCAACATGACCTCACTTTTACATTAACTTTTCACATTTAGATGCAGTTGGACAGAAACAGTAGGAAAACTTCAAGAGTAAAACCCCCCTAATTTGACCTCTAAACTCTTCTGAAAAATCTTGTTTTATAACAGTAAAATTATAGGTAGAACTCATCCAACTTAACACTAAACTATAGTCCTTGGTAGATTTCAGAGAACTCTCATTTGTAGGGAAAAGCTTGTAAGTACTGTATTTATCCTAACATCATTGCTTTCATCTATTATGCATAAATGGACCTGCTGATGAAGATATATATATATGTGTATATATACATATGTATATATATGTTTTAATATATATATGTACACTTAATATATATATATATATATACATATATATGTACATATATATATTAATCCAGCCAGGCTTTTACTATCTATCATGTATAGTAGGACTGCTAGGAGATTACTGCTTCTGTATATTTTTCCATTCCTTGGTAATTCTAGGAAAATGGGGATTCTTTTTTACTTGTTCATATCACTTTATTTCTTTTATTTAATTGGAGTATAATTACTTTACAATGTTGTGTTAGTTTCTGCTGTACAATGAAGTGAATCAGCTATATGTATATCTATATCCCCTCCCTCTTGGACCTCCCTCCCAATCCTCTCATCCTACCCACGTAGGTGGTCACAGAGCACCGAGCTGAGCTCCGTGTGCTATACAGCAGGTTCCCACTAGCTATCTATTTTACACATGGTAGTGTATTTATGTCAAACCTAATCTCCCAATTCTTCCCACCCTCCCCATCCCTACTGTTTCCACATGTCTGTTCTCTACATCTACATCTCTATTCCTGCTCTGCAAGTAGGTTCATCTGTACCATTTTTCTAGATTCTACAGATATGTGTTAATATATGATATTTGTTTTTCTCTTTCTGGCTTACTTCACTCTGCATGATAGACTCTAGGTCCATCCACATCTCTACAAATGACCCAGTTTCATTCCTTTTTATGGCTGAGTAATATTCCATTGTATATATGTGCCACATCTTCTTTATCCATTCATCTGTTGTTGGACATTTAGGTTGTTTCCATGTCCTGGCTATTGTAAATAGTGCTGCAATGAACATTGGGGTACATGAGTCCTTTTGAATTATGGTTTTCTCAGGGTATATGCCCAGTAGTGGGATTGCTGGGTCATATGGTAGTTCTATTTTTAGTTTTTAAAGGAACCTCCATAGTGTTCTCCATAGTGGCTCTATCAATTTACATTCCCACCAACAGTGCAGGAGGGTTCCCTCTTCTCTGCACCCTATCCAGCATTTATTGTTTCTAGATTTTTTGATGATGACCATTATGACTGGTGTGAGGTGATACCTCATTGTAGTTTTAATTTGCATTTCTCTAATAATGAATGGTGTTGAGCATCTTTTCATGTGCCTCTTGGCCATCTGTATGTCTTCTTTGGTGAAATATCTATTTAGGTGTTCTGCCCATTTTTAAATAGGGTTGCTTGTTTTTTTGATATTGAGCTCCATGAGCTGTTTGTATAGTTTGGAGATTAATCCTTTGCAAATATTTTCTCCCATTCTGAGGGTTGTCTTTTCATCTTGTTTAGACAAGAGTCTCTACAAGCTTGTTCCTTAAACAACAGACGACTGAAGTGAAAAATCTCAGTGACCATAACATTAAGGTTAATTGATGCTATTAAAAATAAGTCAAAATATCTGAGTAAGATTGTCCCATGTGGAAACATGTCTACTTTCTGATAATATGGTTGACTGCTTTCTATGAATAGCTTCCATGGAATATCCTAGGAGCTCAGAGAGGAAAGAGGAAATTTAATAAATAATCCTCTGTCACAAACAAGCAAGTCCATATGAGACAATCTTAGAATAACAAGGTGACAATTTAATTTAATCTAATTTAATCAAACACATTCATATTCATATCTCTATTTTACCGGTAAGACCTTCCCTTAGATGGAGACTGTTTGCAACTTTTGTGGTCTCTTATCAGTTAAACAGTCAACTGAAGCCCTGTTTCCAATATGATTCAATCATAACAGTGATTAAAATGACTACAGAAAAACTCCTCTTTGTTGGGTTAGCAGTTTTGCATACATCAGTTGGGAACAAATGCACATAATTCTGTTGCATACATGATGGTACTCTTATCCTTCTATTTTCAGTATTGAAAACCAATTTAAAAAAAGATGTTTGATTATATCCTCCACGGCTCTTAATTGGGCAAATTTTCCTCCTTTATTTTAAAGTATAATAACCCACTGCATAGAAATGGTTGTACATTTGTCATATACATCCCTTCACTAGTGTTTGAGAAGCAAACTTCTTACCTGCCAATTGCAAAATTCATTTAAATTCTGATCACCAGACATCAATCAAGGACACTCTTCCAAGCACTGGGCTCATCTCCACAGGTGCATGAGTAAATTTGTCTTTTCTCCTAGAGCCATCTGTACCCTAGACAGAATGATTATGCAGAACATTTCCATACAATGTTAAAAGTGCTATAAAAACAACAGATATTTATTGGTTTCTCACTTTGTGCCTGGGACTGTTCCGAGCATTCTTCATGCACTAACTCATTTAATCCTATATACCATCACCATGGAAAAAAGTTACAAGGCAAATTTAAGTAATTGGCCAAATGTCACAAAATTAAAAGGTGGGAAAAATACTACCTTTTTTACACTTCAGACAAATCACTAATTAATATGTTTATACATTGGCAGAAATAATACTTATTGGTCCTCTGTGCTTTTTATCCTAACTCCTTCCACCTTCTGAAGGACTTTGTTAATCCTTTCTTGTTTCTTCCACATAAAACTTCTCTCTTAACTCCATTCTTCACATTAACATTTAAATATACTCAAGTCTCCTGTCTTACAACAAACAATAATAAGTATAGGAGTACATTAATGTCTTATACCAGGATTTGTTGTTGTTGTTATTGTTGTTTCAATACAATCTTTTTCTAGGAAACATTACCCTTTCCCAGGGCTTCCATTATCATTAGTGTGGCAATAACTCCAAATTTATAACTTCAGTTCTTAACTCCTGGTACCATGCAATAAGTGATCTTCAGTGTCCCCTGCTTCAGTAAATGGCATCTTTATACACTCATTTTGCATGTCAGAAACCCAGAAGTCACCCTACCTTCCAAGACTCTCTTTCACTCCATTACAATATCCTGCAAGTTTTTACTTTCTAATTCTCAAATTTATCCACTTATCTCCATCTCATATCACATGACCCTAGATCAACCTATGACCTTTTTTCCTATCTGGAAAGAAATAGCCTCAAAATGGATTTCCCTTCTTTCACTTTTTCCATGCTGCAATTTAGTATCCACTCTATAATGATGATGATTATTTCAAAACATAAATGTGATGAAGACATTTCTCCCATTAAACCCCATCAGTAGTTTCAAATATCTTCTTTGACAGAAATCTTTAGCATAGCCAACAAAGTCTTATACGGTCTGGTGCCTTACTACTGACCTGACAACACTGCCTAGTGTTTAAAATATTTTTTCAGGAAGAATTTCTGTTTCTTTAGCTAAAATTTTAAGTTGGGGGTCTTAGAAAGAACTGTTTCAAAGTATGAAATATATAACTCAGAAAAATGCAAGTGAATTTTTCAAGGAATTTAGTCTATTGTGCCTGCACTTTCTTCAATTTTCTAAGAAAATTATTCTTACCTGAAATTTGCTAGCACTAAGATTTGATGGGCATAATGCATGTGACAGTCTTTCTCAGAAAATGAACACAAAGAAAATGAAAAAGAGTGACTGACAGAAATGTAAATTCAAGAGAGCAGAGAATAAACTGGGGAAGTATATGTCCGGATAACTATATGACACTAAAAACTATTAAAGCTGACAGTGGCTTCATTCTTTGTCCGTGCTGTGTTTTATGCAAAATACACTCAGACTAGACCTGGAGTGACCTCTCCTCAAATGGCACAGCTTGGGGTTTTTGAATGCATCTCAGATTGGCATTATATTTTATTCATTTTTGTGCTGACAGTGGCAACTGTATCTAATAATATAAAGACTGTAGATTCTGCCTGTATGATATTCAGGTCACTTCTACGCCACAGTTGTCTAGGTCTCTCTCTCTTAGACAATTGTGGTGTAGCCTGTCTGAGTGTACAAATTGGGGCATGGGGTGAAGTGCTGGAGGAGGAGCTTCAACACTTTTCGAGAAGCAACTTTTGTGGTCCCTGGTAAGTGCAAACAGAATCAGTAATAATCACTCAAGAAGTGAAGGTGACTATCTATGGTAGTACTTTCCGGATCATACGTCATTCTGTCTGAGAAATCCTACGGAGGGAAAAAAGAAAATTCAATTGAAGTGCTTTCCACAGTGCCTTCTCCCACCTCCACCTATTATATATTTTTCTTCAAAGTATTTGCCTATAAATCCTGACCTTCCTGCTTGTAGTGTGAAGTCAAGTTACCCCAGAAATGGAGCTGTGCTAGATATGGGATTTTCTGTCCTCCTGGTCTTGCAATTGTGTTTTCTTTCACTGCTGGCACTGCTATGTCTTCTCCATTTTTATGAGGAGGTAAATGCAAACTCTTATTCACAGACATTATTCATACATAATGTCTCATGTATTTGAGACCCCAACTGTCAGAATTGTATAATACTTACACATAAACATAATCTCAGTGCTGAAAATTGACCCAAACTATTGCAGACTTTTAGAGCTGCATACTTCCCAGCTATGAGAAGGGAAGAATTCAGGTGACTATAAAAAAGGGTTGTCCACAGTTACTGATGTCTGAAGATGGAAAATAAAAGCTATATTAGGGCCTGCCTGGTGGTGCAGTGGTTGAGAGTCCGCCTGCCGATACAGGGGACACGGGTTCGTGCCCCGGTCCGGGAAGATCCCACATGCCGCGGAGCGGCTGGCCCGTGAGCCATGGCTGCTGAGCCTGCGTGTCCGGAGCCTGTGCTCCACAACAGGAGAGGCCACAACAGTGAGAGGCCCGCATACCGCAAAAAAAAAAAAAAAAAAAGCTATATTAGGAGTTTTCTGTCCCCTTATCATGACAGTTTTTTAATCATAAATTGGACAACTACATGATTAAGTTGATATAAGAAGACATCTTTAGGAACCTTATGAATGAAGTATCTTTTGAGTCCCTATGTTATTAAAACAGATTTCCTATCTATTTAATAAAATGTAAAATGAGAATTATTAAATTTATCTAAATAAGTAAGCTAAAAACAATGAAAACACTCTTAGTAAAAGTTCTCTACGTAAGTAGAAGCACCTGGAATGGAAACATAGTTGGTACCATAGGGGTTTGACACTGAGGCAAGTAAGGAAGATAGGGTTTCTGGTTGTTTGGGATAAACATTAAAAGCTGCTGAATTTATAAAGTGCAAAAATATCTTAGTGACCAAAAGAAAGAATAACTTAACAAAAGATTGACCTAATCTCTATTGTGAATACATCACCCATGTGGTTTGTAGAAGGCTGGAGAAACAAAAGGAGATACAAGTGGGAACAGTGCCCATAGAATCAGCAAGAAAAAAAATCAATAACAAATTTGGTGTGTGTACTAAGGGAGAAAACATCTCTCTGTTGTGTTAGTAAAATGAGATTCGTTTAAATGGTGGGACCCAGGACTTTTGTTTAGGTGTGATAAATGGCACGCTATCAGTGAGCGTATTTTAGAGTTTCCAAGATTAAACTTATCTGCGGTTCTTGGGAAGAGACAATGGAGCAGCTGAGTTTTTGCAGTGTTCTTCAGCCTTCCTTCTCTTTTTATGGTAATTTTCTCTAAAATACTTAATAAAATGTAATCAAATATGAAATCTTATAAACAAACACTCACATAAATTTGATTTATGGCATAAAAACTGACACAGAACAGCTCATGTGCATTAACATTTGGAAAAGTAAATCTGTAACCGCCACAAAAGCAAGTGGGTACATGATATTTGTTACGTCACAGGGACGGAGTGATAGATTCTCAAACAAATAATTCAAATTAAGTCAATATAATTAATTGGATGCTATAGTGAAATAGAAATTTTAAGGAAGCAGCATCTTAAACCATAGTAAATCCTCTAGGATGTAGATCCAGAGCCATTGAGAGGAAACATGTCATGATTCCTGGTCATCCATAAATCACCAGACAAAAGAGGATGGGAAGCATAGGAAACACTTTCTATTTCTGCTGTATCCTCTTTTTCACTTAATGTCAGGGAGTTCAAATGGATTTTTGTGTGTAACCACCTTTAATTTTACTGTGAGCAGGCAATATCATATAAACTGGTAAATTCCCACTTCCTTCAAAAAACTCACTACCACCTAATTATGCATTGTAAGTTGAGCATAGGGTCAGCTGGCACCCTATGAATAATTCAGTTTTATTAATTCATCTATATCAAAGACAATAAATTATGTAATATGTGCAAGTTTATACAGTGGAACTCACTTATGGTATTGAATATTCAGCTTACATTTTGGTGAAACTAAATACATGCCCAAAATAAAACATGGTCCTATTGAAAGATAGTCCACTGTGATATGAGGGTTTCAATAGAGGTAGCAACATGTTACCAAAAAAACAAAGACTGGAGGGGCTCTTGTTAATAAGACTAGAGTAAAATTTTGTATCTTGGGTTTGTTCATTTAATTTTTCATTAAATTCATTTATTCAATATATTTGTATTGTTGGAATACTATGTTCTAAGCACAATAAAAAATGTTTGAAAAAATAGTTTTAAAAAATAGTGTTAAAAGTTTTAGAATTTGATGGAAAAACATGCAAATAAATAGATGATTATAATAAAGTGTGCTATGAGAGGTAAAAACACAAGGTCTAGACATATGACTCTACATGCGCAGAATCCCCCAGTCACAAAAAAAAGCATGTAATTCCCAGGGCATGACTGGCAAAGTGAGAGTAGGCAGTGTGGTAAGAGATGAGAAAGAGATCCTTTGGGGAGCAAATTATTTAGGAAAGATGAATAAAATGGTATTTAGAACCAGGTTGGGGAATCAACCTTTACAGGCAAAGGAACCATCTCTTCCACTCATAAAGGGTTAAAAATGACTATAGATATACACTGAAACAGTTAGATTTATTGGGGACAGGATGTGAGGCTCCCAAGTGTTTTCACACCTCGTAGCCTAAAAGTTCTCTGTAGAAAAGGAAGCAAGATATTTTGATAACTGAGAAATGGGAAGGGATTAGCTAAGATGGTTGAGTACGAAAATGACTATTTGGAAGAGGTATTATGAGAAACGACAACAAGGTGAACAAGTAAAATGATTGCTAATAGAACTGAGTGTCCAGTGAGTATGAAAAAAAATGTGTAGAAGCATCAATCTATATCGATGTATGATTTCCTCTAGCAAGTCTCAGCATCCTGAGGAGAGGAGGTAGATGGCTTTATTGAGCAACTTACAAAAATTTTTATGGCGCTTATGTCCAAAAATTATATAAGCCAGAAAAGCAATCCAAACAACCAGTTCAAACACTTTTCAAACTTCAAGTAAAGTGTTGATATGACTCACCACCAAGGCTGGGATTTATAGGAAATAAACTGAAGCAATAGGAATGGGAGAAAAATGAGGAAGGAGTTGAAAATCCAAAGACTTGATGAAGATAAATACTGTATAGTGAAAGTAATGAAGTGAGAGGCTGAAATAAATGGAGGCTCCGATCAGAGATTAGTATTTTGAAATTTATTATATTGAAGGTAATAAAAATATAAATGATGATAAAATCTAACTGAGGCCAGGGGAATGGTTGTCTAAAGGAAGGTGGAAGTTGAGAGAACTCGGATCCAGGATGTCAAACATCCATGAGAATAAGGTGTCTAGTGGTCTAGCCACATACACTTTGAAGTTATTATAGAGGCTGTGATGATTTGAAATAGAAAAGAAATACTGTGAGCCGTGTGCCCAAGGGCCTCAACAGATGACAATATCAAAGGATGATAAATAGAGGTGAAGCTTCAAAGATAGGAAAGTTTTTTCATGAGCCAAACAGCATTGCCTGGGAAGTAGCAATGAGAGTTAAGGAAGTGCAGATTCTGTCTATGACTAAATGGAGTAGCAATGAATGAAGCATGTCCCTGCAGGAGAAGCTGGCAGGCACAGGAAGAGTCAGACTGTGGCGGAGTCCAAATGTTGAAAAAAAATATTTGGATGAGAATTTATGCATGTTTAAAGGGTTGGTCAGACATTGAAAAGTAATCAGGGGGAGGGAAATGCAGAGTAAATTAGGGATGATATTAGAGAAGAGGAAAGTTGATCAAGGAACTTGAATTTTACACATAGCTGTGAATGGAAAATTATGAAGTATGAAGAGCATTATTCAAAGTGTGGCAATGATGGGGCTGGAAAAAGTAGCAAAATCCAAATAATGAAATTTAATAGACTGTGTTTATAAGTTTTTACTTTAAAGAACGTTGGGGAGAAATTGAACATTTGGGGCAACAAAATGTCATAGTCTGATTCTCGATTTGAAATATTGTTCTGACTTCAGAGAGACTAGATTGGGGGCAAATGATGCTTGAAGTAGGGAGAACAATTAAGAGGCTCATGTAGCAAACCAAAAGAAAGATGATGATGGACAGATTTAGAATCACTGAGTGGGATGGGGGAAAGTGGGTCACTATAAGAGATACTTCAGGATGATTACTTGACAAGATTGTCATGTCAAACTCATGGAGAAG
This sequence comes from Mesoplodon mirus, assembly GCF_964341445.2. Taxonomy (NCBI): domain Eukaryota; kingdom Metazoa; phylum Chordata; class Mammalia; order Artiodactyla; family Ziphiidae; genus Mesoplodon; species Mesoplodon mirus. The sequence continues at coordinate 45,033,016 of NC_138989.1, read as the reverse complement.
TTGTCAGATGATATGTGAAAAATACTGATGTAAGTGACAGTGATGCAAAGTTTCGTTAAGAGTACTAGTTTTGTAGGTTTTATATATGCATTGATGTTCTGAGCCACCAAACTATCTCCCTTGTCACAGAGTCTGGAAACCTAAAAACTGTATTCCCCAGAATCCTTTGCCAGCAGGGTCTTATTTTATACTGCAACAGGAAAGTAAAGTTTTGAGATTCAAAAATCAGAAGGAAGTATATTTTCCTTCCTTTAGAGGCTTCAAGGAAGTGGGTGAACAGACTACATATATGAAGCTCTCATTGGTTTCCTGGAAAATTCCTTTGATTCTGGAGCTTCAGTGCTCCAGGAGTCTGAAATCATTAACAGTGATTTCCTACAACACTTGCACTTCCTACTTGCATTAAATACAGCAGTGCTTCTCCCTGGTCCAAGTTCTGCTAGCTCTTCAGATGTGAGCGTCTAATTCCCTCTGTGCCCTCTGAGTTAGAGTCATTTCTGTTTTTTCCCTAATCAAACCCTTAACTGATTCAGAATTTTGTAAAATAAATGGCTCAGTGCTGGGAAACTTGAATTGGTTAACTGACTCAGTCTTATTTGAAAACAATAATGAAATAAGTACTAAAATAAATGAAATATTAGTAGGCTCCAGCATGCCTGTAGTTGCCTGAAAGGAAATGTTTCTTCAATGTATGGCTTTGAGAGACCACAGTGATTATTGCAGTAGAACCTAATAGAGGAAATAAAGCCTCTAAGTACTTTGAGATGGCTACTTCTGACTGCGTGGTTAGCTTACAAAAAAAATTACAAATTCAGGGCTTTAAATTTTTGGCTTAAGTCAAGACCAAAAACAAACAAACAAAATTAAAAACAAGATTCTATCAATATTACTGCTTTTAAAAACTAATCTAGTGAGGTGGATGGACCTAGAGACTGTCATACAGAGTGAAGTAATTCAGAAAGAGAAAAATAAATACCATATGCTAACACATATATATGGAATCTAAAAAAAAAATGGTTCTGAAGAACCTAGGGACAGGAAAGGAATAAAGATGCAGAGGCAGACATATAGAATAACTTGAGGACACAGGGAGGGGGAAGGGTAAGCTGGGATGAAGTGAGAGAGCGGCATGGACTTATATATACTACCAAATGTAAAATAGCTAGTGGGAAGCAGCCGCATAGCACAGGAAGATCAGCTCTGTGCTTTGTGACCATCTAGAGGGGTGATATAGGGAGGGTGGGAGGGATACTCAAGAGGGAGGAGATATGGGGATATATGTATATGTATAGCTGATTCACTTTGTTATAAAGCAGAAACTAACACACCATTGTAAAGCAATTATACTCCAATACAGATGTAAAAAAAAAAGCTCTCTAATCCCATAGAACCTCAGGGTCAATGTTAAAAATAAGACCAAAGTAAACCTTTCAGGGTCCAAAATTACAGTTCTTGGATACTCACAGTCCTTCATAAGCTCTGTAGGGCCCTTATATGAAACTCAAAGCACTGAATGAAAGAAAAAATGTGACACAATAATTTAGAATGATGATATTTAGTAAATTCTGGTGATTATGAATAGTCTGAACCTCAGAATTTCACTGTGTCTTCCCTGGCAACAGAACCATTTCCTTCTCATCTGCCTGAGATCAGTCTCCTCATATTGGAAGACCCTATAATGAGGCAATTTGCTTATTTCAAAGGGTTGCTAATTCTCTTCAAGACCTATCCCCACCAAATTTCAGTGCCTACATACTGCTAACAAAAGTTAAATCCCAGTTCATTCTAAAGAAATGGTTTCCTTCCAGCTTACCCTGGAAGGAGGAAACATATAAACCAAAATAATTCTACTTGTTTTGTCAATTTATATCAAAAGAAAATTGGAGAGTATGTGTAGGAATGGATTTTGAGGGTGCATACCAGAGAAGAAGAAACATAATAAAATGCAGGGATGTTGATAAACAGAACATGTCTCTGGGCCACCATATCAGAGTGGGAAGGAGAAGTAGCAAATACCATAACAGACTTGGTAAAAATCAAGCTTGGCCTCACAAAAATTCAGAATGCAGAGCCATGCCACTTTGAAAAGTTTTTAAATTTCAAAGCCTTGCCAAAGTGTCCTCCAAAATCAAAGAAAAGTTGCTCTGCTTTACTCCCCATACCACTAAAAAGAGACAAGAATTTTTTGTTCTCTTGGGATTCTGCAAACAGATACCACATTTGAGCATGCTGCACCCAACCATTTACCAAGTAGCCCAAAGCCACAGGATTTGAGTGAGGATGAGAGGAAGCAAATGCTCTGCAGGCAGTAGAGACTTGAGAACAAGATGCTCAGCCAATTAGACCTTGTGAATCAGAAGATGCAAAGATGCTTAAAGTGTCTATTGCCAATCGGGATGCAATATGCAGTCACTAGTCATTTGAATCAAAGCAATGGCCTCTTCCACAAACTACCATTTTCACTCTGAGCACCAACTGCTGGATTGCTATTATATTTGTACATAGTAACTAATTTTACATTTTATTCTTCTTGTCTTCCCACATTACTTTATATGTGGTATGTGTATAGTGTTTTTATTTATATTTCTATTTTTTCTTTTAAGTTATAGAATGTAAATATAGTTTGTAATTGAACAGGAAGTACAACAATCATTACACAGAGATGGATACAATAACTCGTGGGATTTTGTGTCTCTCCTCTCCCTCCCCCACCCATCCCAGGGTGAGGTGTAGGAACAAACAACCTCATTTGTATAAGACTGTTAGACCAGGGAAGAAAGAATATAGCAAAACATCCATCATCATGTTAGAGGGATACATGCTGTTGCTTTTATATTATTTTTTTTTTTGCTTTTCTATTATTTTTTAAGAGTTTAAATGTCAATAGAAGTATTTCTTAGATACCAGGAATCCAAGGGGGAGGGCTGAATCACATATGGTTGTTGATATTTAACACTACTCCCATTATTCTAAAGGCTTTAGAATCCAAAAGCTACACTTTCCAGGTCCTTGTCAGCAGAATTCCAGCTTAGATTTTAATAATAAGCATTTGTGTGAAATTGGGTAAGTAGAAAGCAGAAGTCATTTTTCTCTTCCAGTAGTGACGAATATGTATGTACCTAGGCAGTAAGTGTAACCTTCAGAGGGATCCTGACCATCTTCAAATCATTTTCCTCAGTTCAGCAGACAGCAGAGTTCACAGACAGTTCGCACTTTCTGGTTTCCCCAAAGCCAGCAGTGGTTCTTTCTGACCCTTAGTCACCCAGCCCTTTCAATAGTTTTGTTAAGAATCGAATTCCCTATATTAAGTCCTGTCTACCAAAATATCTACATTCCTGACTAAACTCTGACTTACATAATATAGCAAAATGGAAATAAAAAGTGAACTCTAATCAATTTTAATGAAGAAAGAAAAAAAAAAGTAAAGTTTAGCCTAACAATTGTGATATTTGGTTCTGACCTCATCCCTCCAAGCGTATCATGTATACACATTTTTGTTATTCTTTATGATCATTCCCTCAAGGAAGATGTCTCCAAATAACCTTTTCCTTTTCCATATATATATTATATATATATAATATATATATATATAATATATATATAATATATATATATAATATATATATAATATATATAATATATATATAATATATATATAATATATATTATATAATATATATATTATATATATAATATATATATATAATATATATATAATATATATAATATATATATAATATATATATAATATATATTATATAATATATATATTATATATATAATATATATATCATATATATAAAATATATATATTATATAATATATATTATATATATAATATATATATATATAATATATATATTATATAATATAATATATATTATATATATATATGACTAGCTAACTCCACATTTGGGATTTTCTGGGATTAAATAAAATGTTACTAAGGCAAGTACTGTAATCAAGTAAGAAACAAACTATTTTGAGCAACTGCTGTAAACGCTAAAATTTTAATGGTCAGGCAGCAATTAAGAGATATGAAGAGATTGTCCCAAATCATTCAAAATAATTTTCTGAAACTCAATTTTCTTATAAGTAACATGAAGATAATAACACCCCCTAAAATGTATAAGAAATAAATGAAATAAAATATGAGCAAAAACATTGTTAACAGTAATTTGCAGTACAATTGATAGTTACTGTTTTTGTTACTACTATAATGTGGATTTATAATATCTTTCTAACATTTTAATCATTATTTAAACAGATGTGCCTTATTATGTGGTGATTTCTTCACGATAAATCTGCCATAATTAAAAGAAAAATAAAGAAGATTTATTTAACATTCTTTCTGGGAAAATAAAGAAGATTTATTTAGCATTCTTTCTGCTAAATTTATTTAGCATTAAAGGAATTCTACTAATACCACTGCTGGCAAATAGGAGGTTTCTGAAAATGTATTCTAAATTGGTTTCCCAGCTGTTCACATCACCACAGCCACTATAAGATGCAAATGACTGCCACTTTGGTCTCTTATTCCCTCCACCTGGCCCTCATGTAAAGGCCAACTGAATAAACCAACTAATTATGGCTGGTGAGAAAACTAATAATTATCCTAAATGTCCTCACAATACATTGATGACCACCAATCTCAAATGGGCCCTTGATGTTGCTGAACTTTCATTTTACATTTCTCTAATCTATTTACTCTCTTCGTTGGCTTTTCACACCTTTCCCTCTCTCTTGAAATTTTGACACCATCTCATTCATTCTAGAAAGCTCAGATCCTATTTAGTGTAAAAAGTTTTTCTAAATCTAAAAATAATTTCCATCAACTCCCACCGTATCTACACTCATATGCTTTGAATACCTGCTTTCTGCTGTCCCTTTTCCTTTTATGAAATCGATTGTCCATATTCCTAAGGGAAGCCTCCCCAATTTCTGTACTAGATACTATCTCTTTTGGCCCTTTTAATGTCTGGAGCCCAGTAACTCTCTAAAATTGCAATGCATCTTTCTCTCTTGGATCATTCATAAGACTATACAAACATGCTCTTTTTTTCTTCCATGTTCAGAAAACATTTCCAATCCCAATTCAGTCTGAAGTTACCGTACCATTTCTCTGCTCCTCTGTAAACTCCTCATGAGAACTGGCAATGCTAGCTATCTTCTGGTCCTCTCTTCTTATTCTATCTTAAACGTCCTTTAAGGAGTCTTTGCCTGAAGCCATGCCATCAAATCGTATGTTGTCATGACACTGATGCCTTAAGTTTGTTAAATCCAAGGATTAATTCTCAATCCCCCTACAATTTCAATACACTTGACCAAGTCCTCACTTCCACAGCTCATCACTTGGATTCTTCATCTTCTGTAGGTTTTCATTCAATCACACTCACCTCCTTTTTTGGTTCCTTCTCATTTTTTCAACCTCTTAATATTGGGTCTTAGCCTTGGACGATGTATGAGTTTACTAGGGCAGCTGTAATGAAGCACCAGGAACTGGGTGGCTTAAACAAGAAATATATTTTCTAACAGTTTTGGAGGTTTGAGATCAGGTTGCCAGTGGGTTGGTTCCTTCCAAGGGCTATGAAGGAGAATCTGTCCTATGCCTCTGTCCTAGGTTCTGATGATTTGCTGGCAATCTAGCATTCCTTGGTTTGTAGACCTATCACCTCATCTCTGCTTTCATCTTCATATGGCATTCTTCCTGTGTCATGTTTATGTCCAAATGTCTCCTTTTTATAGGGACACAGGTCATATTGGATTGGGGCCCACCCTACTCTAGTATGGCCTCACCTTAATTAATTACATCTGCACTGACCATATTTCCAAATAACATCACAATCTTAGATATTTCAACATATAAATGTTTTGAGGGGACATAATTCAGCCCAAGAGAAATGATTTCTTGAACACGTATTTGCACAGCTCATCTAGATTTATAATTTACATTGTGTCTATGCACTAAAGACTCTCTAATTTATACCCTAGTCTAGACCTCTCTGAATTCCATACTCATATATCCAAATATATTTTCAATATTTCTGCTTTGATATATAAAGGGCGTCTCAAACATAGCAGTCTTATAAAATGAACTCTCATATAATCTCAAACCAGGGCAATAACATAGACCATAATGAACACTCCAAAAGCCTCCCACGTGTCTGATAAGTATTCCCAATCGTTAATCTCTCCCTTCTCCAGGAGTAAATAATACTCTGACTTTAATGGCATTCACACCTTTGTTTTTTAAATTATGATTATCTAAACAATATAATCTAATATTACTGTTTTTGAACTCATGTATGGCTGTGTCTTACTTCTTTCATTCAAAATTCTATAAGATTTTTTTCAAGTTATTGCCTTTCACTGTGTTTTATTCATTGTGGAATAGTATTTCGTAGCAAGATTATCTCATGATTTGTTTGTCTTCATATTTCAGCCTTTATAAACATTGCTGTTATGGACATTCTTGAATATGTATCCTAGTGCTAATTAGCATGAATGTCTATGGCTATATGCATAGGTATAGAATTACACTGCCGTAGGTATGTTTATCTTCACTTGTACTGAATACTGAAAAATATTTTTTAAAGTTGTTCTATCCAAATTTGGTCAGGAAAATGGAAGTCACTTTCTATATTCTATATTTGAGGGGTTTATATTTCAAAACCTGCTTTTCATTGTATCAAAAGTAGCAGAAATTAAGAAATTGAAAAAGCCACCCAAACAACCACCCCCATAGGATCCTTATGTTAATAGCTGGTTAGAAGAAACCCAGGATATTCAAATATGAACTTGAGTAATAAAACCACAGGCTTCTGAACACAATTATATAAGGAAAGCAGCCTAGAAATGTAAAATGAGAAATGAAACATTTGGCAGACAAAATAACTTCAGAAAAATATTACCTCAAAGCAGAAGAAATATAACAAAGCAGTGTTATTCAGTGTGGTGTATACACATTGCATTAATGGCCCTAAATAATGTCCCCTCCCATTCTGGCTCTAAGCCTTGTCATGTGACTTGCTTTAAACAATGAGATATTAAAAATATGGTATCAGCAGAGGCTTGACAAAACTCTTGTGCCCTTCTGATTGCTCATTATCCTTTTGCCCTTGCTATGAGAACAAGCTCATGATAGCCTACTGAATAATGAGAAACCACATAAGCAGATATTAAGACATCTTAGCTGAGCCATAACAGACCTGCTAACTCCAGTCTACCTGCCAGCATGACAAAGACAAAAATGTGAACCTAGTTAAGATGACCTCAACCTGGCCCAAAAAGCAGAACTGAACTGTTGGCCCAGAGATTTGTTTTAAACTGCTAAGCTTTGGAATGGTTTGCTATACTGTATAATTGTTGCAATAAATAACTGCTATTAGCACCATGAAAAGGAAGTGCAGAAACTGAGAAAAGAGGATATGAAGCAAGAGGATGTGAAATGGAAAGACAGAAAATAAATTCGAAAAAATGACAACAATCTTTTCACAAATGAACACATAATTATGAGATGTATAGAAGATATTATATATGATCAAAAGTGCATTAAGAGAAATAGACAACAGATAAGAGAAAAATACAGGGAAATCAACTTGAGAAGAGATCTAAAAAATGGATGAGAGAAAACATGAAAGACAGGCAGTGGATCTCTAATATACATATATGTAATGCTCTGAAATTTAAAAAATAATAGTTAATTTAAAATATTTTCTAATCATCTTTTATATTAGTAGGTTTCCCTGTTTTTCAGGCATGAATTTATTTATGATAATTGGGCTTCCCAATTATGAAGCTTTATATCTCTTATAAGTTCTGGATAAAATACCAGCCATTGCATCTATAAATATTGCCCGCATCTTACAACTTCTCTGTTTCTTTCTGAAACTTATTTTGCATATATGATAGATGTTCTCATTCCATCCCCCATGAATCTTAGTCTTCTTTTGTATTTTCCATCTCTTTGTTCCCCTGTACGGAAATTTCTTCATATCTGCTTTTCATTTTATTGTTTTTCCCTCAGCTATTTCCAAACTTCTTTTAAAAATACCCATAGAATTCTTGGAAATGTCAGAGTAGGGAACTCTAAGGGTCTCTTCCTCCACAGAAACAAGGAAAACCTGGCAAAAATAGTCACAATCAGTTTTATTAGGACTCAAAGGTTGACAGCAACCAAGTAAACTCTCAATCAACAAAAAGGCAACTGAAACACATACGAGAGATGTGTGGCATTTTAACTTACCCTTGTCTTATCTACCCTCCCCAGTTCATTTGTGGTCTGTGGGTTCCTGGTTCTAGAAGTAACAGAGCTGACTTTGTCCTCAAGAAATTCTGGTTGTCTTTTTTTGGCTAACCCAGAGGACTAACTCAAAAAGCTTGCCTTTATTTTCATTAACTCTGAATCAATCAAGGTGGAAAATCAGCAATTCTGAGGACATTCCATGAAAACGTTGAAAGGCAGAGGAATAAGGCATTGCCACCTGGGGCAAAAGATAATGGTTGAGTCAAACAATAAACATACTGAAAGTCTGGGAAGAAAAGCTGGGGAGTGTGATACTTTAGAGAATAAGAGTTTTGAAAAGCTCCCATGCATGCTGAGGAGTATAGATTTACATTCAGGCCAAATGCAGGACACATGCTCAGAAAATGCTAATCATTAATCTCTGGCTGACTTTTTTTTAAACTGTCTTTACCATTTTTAAGAGTGTAGTTCAATATAGTTAAGCGCATTCACAGTGTTGTGCCACCAGTCTTCAGAACACTATTCTTCTTGGAAAACTGAAACTCTATGCCCATTAAACAACAACTCACCATTTCTCCTACCTCCAAGCCACTGGTAACCACCATTCTGCATTGTTTCTATGAAACTGAATACTTTAATACCTCATATAAGTGTAATCATACAGCATTTATATTTTGGGACTGGCTTATTTCACTTACCAAAATGTCTTAAAAATTATGTTGTAACATATGTCAGAACTTCCTTCTTTTTTTTAAGGTTGAATAATATTCTATTTTGTGTATATACCACATTTTGTTTATCTGTGTGTTGATATTTGTTTGCTTCTACCTTTTGTATATTGTGAATGATACTACTATGAACATGAGTATGCAAATATCTCTCTGAAATCCTGCTTTCAATTCTTTCATAAATATACCCAGAAGTGGAATTGCTACATCCTGAATCATTTTTTAACCCTAGTTTTAATTATTTGAAGAATGATTATACTGTTTTCCATGGCAGCTACACCATTTTACAGTGCACAGGAGTGAAAATTTTTCCAGTGCTTACTGATACTTATTATTTATTTATTTTTTGTAATAACCATCTTGATGGGTGTGAAGTGATAGTTCACTGTGGCTTTGGTTTATATTTCTCAAATGACTAGTGATATGACCATCTTTTTATATGCTGTGAGCCATTTATGTGTCACCTTTGGAGAAATCATTATTCAAGTCCTTGGTCCATTTTTAAATTGCATTATTTGTTTTGTAGTTGAGTTGTAGAAGTTCTTTGTATATTCTGGATATTAATCTCCTATCCAATATGTGATTTTCAAATATTTTCTCCCATTCCATAGATTGCCTTTTTACTCTGTTGATTTTCACCCTTTGATGCACAGAAATTTAAAATTATGTAGTCCCATTTGTCTATTTTTGCTTTTGCTGCCTGTGCTTTTGGTGTTATAACCAAAAACTCACAGTCAACTCCTTATGTTTTCTTCTAGGAGTTTTATAATTTTAGGTCTAATATTTGTCTCTAATTAATTTTGATTTAAATTTTGATTTGAGTGGAAGATAACATTCTAACTTTATTCCTTTAAAAAAAAATTACAGTTTTCCCAGCATCATTTGTTAAAGAGATAGTCCTTTTTCCATTGAGTGTTGTTGGTATGTTTTTGAAAATTATTTGACCATTGAGAAGGTTTATTTCTGGGCTCTCCATTCTGTTCCATTGGTCTATATGTCTGTCTTTATGACAGTACCACACTGTTTTGATTACTGTAGCTTTAGAATATGTTATGAAATCAGGACAAGTGAGTTCTCCAACTTATTCTTCTTTTTCAAGATTGTTCTGGCTATTCAGCATCCCTTGAAATTCTATATAATTTTAGGGATAGGTTTTCATATTTATGGAAAAATGCCATTAGGATTTTTATAGGGATTGCATTGAATCTGTAGATGGCTTTGAGTAGTACTGACACCTTAAAAATATAGTCTTCCAATTCAAGAACATGAGTTATCTTTCCATTTTTTGTGTGTCTTTTAAAATATCTTTTAACAATGTTTTGTAGTTTTCAGTGTGCAAGTCTTTTCCCCCCTGGTTAATTTCATTGCTAAGTATTTTATTCTTTTTAACGCATTGTTATGGAATTGTTTTCATAATTTGCTTTTCAGATTGTTCATTGTTAGTATATAAAATGCAATTGATTTTTGCATGTTGATTATGTCCTGCTAGTTTACTGAATTTGTTTATTAGTTCTAACAGTTTTGTTTTTCCACCTATAAGATCATGTCATCCAAACAGCCAATAGGTACATAAAAGAAAGTTCAACATCACTAATCATCAAGGAAATGCAAATCAAAACAATAATGAGACATCACTTCACATTTGCTAGAACAGCTGTCATCAAGAAGACAAGAGATAACAAGTGTTGGAAAAAATGTGTAGAAAAGGGAACGCTTGTACATTGTTGGTGGGAATGTAGATTGGTTCTGCCACTATGTGAAACAGTATGTAGGTTCCTCAAAAAATAAAAAAATAGAACTATTATATGATCCAGCAATTCCATTTCTGGTTATATACCCAAAGGAAATGAAAACAAGATATTGAAAAATTATATGCACTCCCATGTTTAGTGCAGCATTATTCACAGTAACGAAGATATGGAAACAACCTATGTACCAGTCAATCAGTGAATGAATGAATAAAGAAAATATGGTATGTGTGTCTATGTGTGTGTGTGTGTATATATATATATATATATATATATATATATATATATATATATATACACACACACACACACACATACATAGGAATATTATTCAGCCATGAGAAAAAAGGATATCCTGCCATTTGCAACAACATGGATGGGCCTTGAGGACATTATGTTAAGTGAGATGTCAGACAGAGAATGACAAATACTTGATGGCATCACTTATATGTGGAATCTAAAAAAGCTGAACTCATAAAGACAGAGTAATATGGGGGTTACCAGGGACTAGAGGGTGGGGGAGTAAGGAAGATGATGCTTAAGTGTACAAGCATGCAAGTAATAAGTAAATAAGCCCTGGAGATCTAATGCACAGTATAGTGATTGTAGACAACAATACTGTATTATAAACATCTAACTTGCTAAGAGATTAAATCTTAATTATTCCCAGCACAAACACAAACAAAATAATGATAATTATGTAACATAATAGAGGTGTTAGTCATGCTACAATGGCAATCATATTGCAGTATATAAATGTATCATATCAACATGTTGTACACCTCAAAGCTGATTTGTCATCAGAAACCATGGAGACTAGAAGGAAGGGAATGACATATTTAAAGTGCTGAAAGAAACAAAAGATATCAACTGAGAATTCTATATTTGGGAGAACTATTCATAAGAATGAGGAGAAATTAATATATTCCCAGATAAACAAAAGCTGAGGGATACTGTCAATAGTAGATCTGTGCTACAACAAATGTTAGTCTTTCACGCTGAAATAAAATGATACTAGAGAGTAACTTGAACCTATATAATGGAATAAATAATTCTAGTCAAGGTGACTACATAGATAAATATAAAATCTAGTATTTTTGTTTTGTATCCTCTTTTTTCCCTATATGTTTTAAATGACAAATGCATAAAACTATAATTATACATTTACATTAATGGGTACATGATGTATAACAAAAATAACAACTTAAAGTAGGAGGGAAAGACCAGTATAGGAGCAGTTTTTGTATAACATTGAAATTAAGTTGTTATTAATTCAAAATATTGTTATGAACTTAAGATGTTTAATGTAATCTCCAGGATAGCTACTAATAAAATAAATAAAATATACCCATAAAAGGAAATGAGAAGGGAATTAAAATGGCACGTATAACAAAAAATAAGTGAAATAATAAATCTGTAATGGGAGACTTGAGAACAAAAGAGATATAAGACAGAGAAAACCTATAGCAGGATGACAGAAGTAATTTATTCTAAATCAGTAATTGTTTTGGGGGTAAATTGATTAAACTCTCCAATTTAAGAGCAGATATTAGCAAAATGTATTTTTAAAAATGATTCAACTATATGCTGTTTACAAGACACTCACTTTAGATCTGAAGACACATAAATCGAAAGTGAAAAGATGGCAAAAGATTTTCCATGAAAATAACAACCGAAAGAAAGCAGGGGTGGCCATACTTAATAACAGAAAAAATAGATTTTAAGATAAAAATCATCACAAGAGACAAAGAAAACATTATATAATGATGATAGGGTCAATTCAACAGAAATATATATATAATCAGACCCACCTAATATATAGAGCAAATATTTATAGAATAGCAAAAAGAAGTAGACAGCAGCACAATAATAATGAGACAATTCCCCACTTTCAGTAATAGAACAGGCAGACAAAAAATCACTAAGGAACAACACTGTATGACAACACTAATGAACATATGCAGAACATTCCACCTGACAACAGCAGAATACACATTTTTCCTAAGTGCACATGGAACATTCTCCAAGATAGGCCACATGTTAGGCCACAAAATAAGTCTCTGTAAAGAAGACAAAATATGCAATATATCTTTTCTGACTGCAGTGGAATGAAACTAGAAATTAATAGCTGAGGAAAATTGGGCAATCCCCAAATATGTGGAAATTAAACAAAATCTCTTAAACAACCAAGAGGTAAAAATAAATTTCAAGGGAAATTAGAAAATAACCTGAAGCAAATCAAAAAGAAGTCCAAGCTAAATGCAAAGCTAGAAGAAGGAAGAAAATAATGAAGATTAGTGTGAAGATAAATGAATTAAGAGAACAGAAAAATTATGGAGAAAAATCAATGAAAGCAAAAACAGGTTCTTTGAAAAGATTACCAAAATTGAAAATTTTTTTCCAGATTAAGAAAAAGAGAAAGAAGACTAAAATTACTTAATCAGAAATGAAAGTTGAGACATTACTACAAACCTTACAAAATATTAAGTATTATAAGAGAATACTATGAACACCAGGATGCTAATACATAGGATAACATCGATAAAATGCACAAATTTTTAGAAGTACACAAACTCATAAAGCTGGCTCAAGAAGGAATAAAAAATCTGAAAGGAACTCTTAACAAGTAAAGACACTGAACCAGTAATCAAACACCTTTTAACAAAAGAAAATCCATGACCAGATGACCTGTGATAGTCAATTCTACTGAACATCTAAAGAAGAAAAAACACTTCTCAAATTCTTTTAAAAAGTAAAATAAAAGAGGAAGGAACACTTCCCTGCTTAATGGATACAGGGTTTCCTTTGGGGATGACAAACAAGATATCTGGAACTACTATTGGTGATGGCTGTACAACATTGTAAATGTACTTAATGTCACCGGGTGGTACTTTAAATTGGTTGAAATGGTAAAGTTTATGTTAAGTGCATTTTATTACACACACATATACAAACACAAAAGCCTTAGAGCTTTACATTTTATTGATTATATTATTTTCATTTCTGAGGTTAATATTTGGACATTTTAAACTGAGAATAATCGATTTTTATGCTCTCTTTTTCCTTTCCATATTTTAGATTCCCTCTTTTATTTTTAATGCATTAAATACACATATTCTCCATTCTATAGATGATAATTCCAATATCTAAGGTACTTTTATTTGATCTGGCTGCATATTATAACTGACTATCATTTATATTGCTTTACTGCCTCATTTGCTTTGTGATTACTTTTATTGGTAATTCACTGTATTTGTGGGAAATCCTTGTGACCAAGACTGAAGTTTAGTTTCTTCAGAGGGCATTTGCATTTGTCCCTGCAACAGTGGCAACACATGATCACCTCATGGGATACTTTAAAACTTATCTCCTGGGGTTGTCAGCCCACATAGGTAATGTGGATTTGAACCACAAAACCACATGAGCACCAACTTGTAGTTAAGAATTCTGAAATCCAAAGCTAAGATAGATAAGCTTCAACCATTCTGTCTTCGCAAATGACTACTTTTCTGTTTTACTTATTTTTCCAGGTTCACTCTTTTCACTGCTTGAATCCCAGATTTATGTGTGATCCCTGATTTGATCTTTCACTTTGTGTGGGCTCTGGGCAAACAAGTGTTATTAAAATCAAAGCTCTATATTAAGGGATGTACACCTTTTCCCAGGGAAGCCATGGACTTGACTTCACTTATTACTGTGGATTTATGCTTTCTATTTGCTTTCTGCCTCTAAGGATTACTCTGATTTTATTGCTAGCTCAGACATGAATTTTAAACTCTTCTTTTAAAAATATATTCAACATTTTCTGGCATTTTTGGAGTAGGATGTTTTGGGTATCTCTTCTGACATATTGCTAGATATGATATAGTCTCATCTTGTTTTTGTCAGGGCCTAGCACTGTATCATTGTCCAAATTATCCTAATGATAAATGAATCTACCAATTCTCCTTGTCAGTCTATCTGTGTGATCATTGGTGCTTTCACCAAGTATTTCCAGTTCTTTAACTTTCATGTACAGGGTTGGATCGCCTGCCATCAGTTTGAAGTTAGTTAGCCACATAGCTTTATTTGGCCATTGAAATGAGAGTGAAAGTGAAATGTGTAACTTCTAGCCAGAAAATTTCTGAGACAGTGAGTGATTCCGTACATCCCACTCCTGCTGCAGGTCGAGTACAGGTCAAGATAAAGCCTTTTTCTGGATGGGTCCCTGAGGGATTATGATGACCAGAGACAGTCCCTCCCCATGTGGACCTGCATTAGAAATGCAGGCTGTATAAGTTATTGTTTCATTGTCTTTTTGTGTGTGTGTGTGCGGTATGCGGGCCTCTCACTGTTGTGGCCTCTCCCTCTGCAGAGCACAGGCTCCGGACGCGCAGGCTCAGCAGCCATGGCTCACGGGCCCAGCCGCTCCGCGGCATGTGGGATCTTCCCGGACTGGGGCACGAACCCGTGTCCCTTGAATCGGCAGGCAGACTCTCAACCACTGCACCACCAGGGAAGCCCTGTTTCATTGTCTTGAGCCACTGAGGTTTGGGGAAGTTTTTGTTACCATAGCATATTTTAGCCATACTGTTGGCTCTACAGTCAAATACCATTACCTTTTAAGCACAGTCCAGTACCTACTACTTCATGGTGACTTCCCTGATGTTTCTCAAAAAATAGTCACTCCTCGCTCTGTACTATACTGATAAAAATAACAATAAAAATGACTAATTGTTTACTATTAGCAAGTTGCTGTTAAGACTTTTACTCACATTAACTCACGTAATATCACCACAGAATTCTGAAGATGTATATTATCCCTATTGTACAAGTGAGAAATATAAGGCTTTAAGAAATTGAGGAACACGCATATTGCTCATGTGATCTCTGTCATAATTTTTACTGAGATTACAGTTATTGGTTTATCCATGTATTATCCCAGTTAAAATTAGAACATCTATTAATTTTGTAACCACCAGTCCCAGCCCCGTGGGATGCATACAGTAGGTGCTCAATTCTTAAATTTTTTCTAATTAAAAAAATACACTGAAAATTTAAAGATGAAAGAAAATATAATTGATAATATAACAAAAACGGTTACGTTTACCCCTCTGAGAAGGTCTTAAAAGGGATTTGGTTTATTTCTTTATACTTTTTCTATGCATGTAGAATTTGTAGATTGTTGTCAGAATATTCTGTGTGCACATTTGTAGATTGAATTTCATGTTTAAATACAAATATTAAGCATTCCATGCTCTTGACATCTATATTAATGACTAAATAAAATGCAATTGTATGGGTAAATCCACAATTTACTTCACATTTCCTGTGATATTATTAATTTCATCCATTCTTTAATTAAAAAATATTTATTGAGCTTCTTTTATATTCCATGTACTTTTCCAGACATTGGACACAGGGCAAAAACAAAAAATCCCTGCTCTCATGGTACTTGTTTTCTAGTGGCAGGAAATAGATTAAAAAATCAATGTATATATAACCTAATATAATCACTGAGAAGAAATAAAGTGGGATAAAGTGAAAGAGAATGATGGATAATTCTATATTTTAGAAAGTTTGGTCAGGGATGCTTTTTTTTTTTTTTTTTTTTTTTTTGCGTTACGCGGGCCTCTCACTGTTGTGGCCTCTCCCGTTGCGGAGCACAGGCTCCGGATGCGCAGGTTCAGCGGCCATGGCTCACGGGCCCAGCGGCTCCGCGGCATGCGGGATCTTCCCAGACCAGGGCACGAACCCGTGTCCCCTGCATCGGCAGGCGGACTCTCAACCACTGTGCCACCAGGGAAGCGCCAGGGGTGCCTTTTGATGAGGTGATAATGTTTCGGGCAAGGGTGGAATGAAGCGAGGGGTAAAACCATCTTGTTATTTGAGAGAAGAGAGTTCCAGGCAGATGGAACAGCAAATGCGAAGTAAAGTCCCAATGCAAGTGCTGGGCACCTCAAGAGGCACCAAGGAGACAGGACAGCTTGAGGAATCCAGTGAATAAGGAAGCGATCATTAGGGATCAGATCAAGGAGGAGGCAGCAGGGGTCCAGATCTTATTAGCCACGGTGGTTTCTGAATTTTACTTTGTGTTTATAGGGAAGTAATTGAATTATTTTGATCATAAAAATGTTATGATTAGATATATATTTTAACAGGATTTCTCTGGTTGCTTTATAGACACTCTCTGAGGTGGAGGAATCAAAAGTGTAAGCAGGGAGAGCAGTTAGAGGCTATTGCAGGGTTCAGGCAAGAGAAGATTGTGGCTCAAAGCAGAATGGTAGTGGTTTAGGTGGTAAGATGTAGATGGTTTGATCATTTGGGATGTACTTTGAAGGTAAAGTCAGTATGATTTCCTGGTAGATTATGTGTCAGGTACGAGAGAAAGAGTTAAGACTGATCCCTAACCCTTATGTGGCTTGTAATACACAGTAAGATTTCCAAATTATCTATAATAAATTACACCTCAGTGGATGCCTTGTGCATAATTGTCTATATCCCTTGGAGATATCCCCTATCCTTAAAATATTCCCCTAGAAGGGGATAGGTATATCATGGGGGAATTTTAAAGAAATCACTTATAAAATCATTGGCACACAATGGCTTTTGTGGAGGCATCTTTTTGTTCACATTTACTTTTGGTTCCATATTTATTTGTTTGTGTGTACTTTTTGATTTGGATGTTTTTCTCATTCATTCATTGTCATATGTGTGTGTCCATGTGGATGTGGATGTGCAAACACTAGTATACATCTGTAAAGCTATGGATTTGCAATTATATTTTCAGACAAATTTAAAATATGTTCTCATGCAGTTTTCAGGCCATCTCTTCTTTCTAAGGCATGTGTAATTTTATTTTGATTTCCTCATTGGTCCATTTATGAGAACTAATGTTTAAAAATCTTTAGTAATTATGTTGTTTTATAATGTTCTTACTAACTGGTTGTACTGAAAATTCAGAGATGTGGTCTGTATAGTTTCATAGGTATATCCTTTCTGTCTGTCTTGTCTATTTTATTTTCCAAACACTCTGTTAGCCATAGTGATCTAAGTTCAGTGTTAAAATATATGAACTCTAATTTTCCGTCAAATATTAATTGCTGCTTTAGGCTTATAAGTTAACAGCTAGAAGGGACATTCCAGGCAAATGAGTCCTGCTTATTTTGAACTCAAATCTGTCATCTCCCAGCTGGAAAAATTCCCTCTTACTCATGTTATCTGTGAGAAGTCCTTTCTTACTTACTAGAAAAAAACCCTTAAGATCTCTCTTCCATGCTCATTATTTCCTGGGTCTCCATCTTGGATTTATTTTGGCTTTAACATGTGGAGAAAGGCATTGGAAGAATGGGAAACAATTCTTCCAAACAAATAGAAACCTCTTTCCAATTAGAAAAAGAAAGAAAGAAACTCCTTCATTTTATGACACAACAGAATAAGATCCAAGAGAAAATAAGGCAAAATTAACCAAAGAGCTGGAGCAAAACAGAAACAACCAAAGATTGACATGTGTTCTCCATGTGAGAAAAAAGTCACCATTTTGCTTTTTCCAGTGGAGATTACATCATCCAGGGCCATGACCCAGAAGTCTGCCCTTGATCTGAATCAAGGAAACCCCATTCACAAGAGTGGAATGATGGCCTTAATGGTGATCATGGAGGACACAAACCTTTGAACCCCTTCCATATGTTTTACTGTGATAGAAAAATTATTTAATTCTTTCACCTTCCTCTTTCTTGCTAAATGTCTATTTCACAGAGTGGCATTTCTCCATATTATTCTGAGAGGGCACTATCTACTCACTCACAAAACCACTGCAAAGAATGCCAGGTGACTTCATCTGTTAACACATTTTGGAAGGCACTTGCTTGTTGAACATTTCCACTCAGGGAAGAACAGCTACTATACGAGCTTATCCTATTACAGTGTTACTCTTGGGATCATCAGCCCAAGAGTGGTGGGTTTCTGCTTTTTGTTTCTACCAACGCTGGGAGGAGTCTCTGGCTTTTTCCATGTGGAAGACATCACACCTAGACAAAGCCCTGCTGCTATGTTGGATTTCTGCTTCATGTGTCCACTAACCCCCTGGGTCATAACATGATCTTCTCCACTTACAGTGAAAAAAATAACTAATTATGCCTGCAAGACTAATGAAAGGATTTCCAGAACAGATGGTATTTGAACTGGCTTTTTGCAGAATGAATTGCAATCTGCTATATGGAGAAGGGCAAGGGAAGTATTTTCAGGTTATAGGGAAAACATCTGCAAAAGCTAGATTCAAAACTAGATATTTCCATATTCAAAGCCAAGTATGCAATGGTACCTCTGGGATGCTGAATTTATATGACTTTCCAAAGAAGAATGTACATGCCTTGTCAAAAACTTTTTATATTATAGTATGGCAGTGTCAAAATAAGTTTACATGATTGGATTTTTTGGGGTGATAAGTGTGGTATCCTAGTCATGGGATTAATCAGCAAGCTTTCTGTCAACTTCTCTATATCTCCCTACAATCGGCAGAATCCACTCAGACTGATCAAAACACTAGAAGTTGTGTTTTAGAAGTAGTTTTAGCTCCTTCTGTAAAGAAGGTTGAGTCCACAAATGATTCAGCAATGAAGGTAAACAGTAAACTCTCTGAATATTCTGTTTCTGGCTTAGTGCCCACTCACACTCTGGGGCCTGGTTCTCAGCCAGATCACTTGGATTTCTTTCCAACTTGATTCTTCTCAGTCCTATTTGGAAGGATTCTTTCAATGATCAAGTTCTGTCTGAAAATCCCACCAACCCTACCTTGCATTCTGTAATACTCCAGGACCTGTACTTTTTCGTTGCTGTTTGTTTCTGTAAAGGGCCGGATAGTAAATATTTTAGGTTTTGTGGGCCATAGGTCTCTGTCACAACTACTCAACTCTGCGATTGTGGTGCAAAAGCAGCCACTGATAATAGGAAAAGAATAGGCATGACTGTGTTCCATGAAAACTTTATTAATAAAAAGAGGCAGTAGGCTAGATGTAGCCAAATGGCTGTAATTTTTATCTCCTGTTCTAGACCTTCCTCACCTTTATTCTCAAGGTCTGCTTGGACTCAACTGAATTTATTGCAGTTGATTTCTTGGACTTGATCCCTACATGTTGATTTCATCCTTAGACCATCACCTAGCTCCCATTATGTTGTGCTCAAAAAATATTTCTTAAGATTTCTGTACTAAAGCAGCATGGCTAACTTTGCTTCCCAAACTCTGTGCAGTTAATCCTAATTATCTTGTGGCACTGAGAACAGTTAATGTGGCAAGAGCTCAGGAAACTGATTATGAAGGCCAGAAGAATCATAAAGGTGATGGGAATTAATAGTTAATAATAGTATCTAATACTTTGTGTTTACTATGTGTCAGACACTAATTAAGTGTTTACAAATAAAAACATTTAATCCTCAAAGTGATGCTTTGAGTTATCCTCTCTATTTAAAAGAAGAGAGAACTGAAACAGATTAAGTAACCTGTCCAAGACCAAACAGCTGGTAAGAGGTGGAGCCAGCATACAAACTCAGGCAGTCCAGCTCCAGAATCAACATTCTTAACCACTACACTCTTCTAAGAGGTGCTGCAGAACAAGAGAGAAAATTCTCTGAGTGGGAATGATCAGTGCTCAGCAACCAATTAGATGCAGTGAGAGAAGCAGAAGAAAAACTGAGGATAAATTGCAAACCCGTTTAATTGGGAGATTAAAGAATACAGGAGGATATTTGTTGACTATGTTAATTTTTCAATTATTTAATAAACAGTTTTGTATGAATTTCAAAGTAGGTTTCTCATAGACAGAAGTAATTACTTAGGCCTTGTTAGAGAGTTCCTAGCCAGAAATACTATCTTAAGATCATTTTAGTCTATCAGTGCTTCTCAAAACACATATACAAATAAATCATCTTGGGATCTTATTGATTATCAGACTATCATTCAGTAGATCAGGGGTAGGGGCTGAGGTTCTGCATTTTTAACCAGCTCCTGGGCTGGGCTGGATTCTCAGATTTGTGACCTGTGCAGTTACACAAAGGCTTCACACTTAATTTAATGCTCTGCTGTCAGCATTTTAAGTTTCTTAGTAATTTATGAGCAAAGGGCCCCGCACTTTTATTTTGCTTTGGGCCTCACCATCATGTAGCTTGTCCTGCTCCCAGGGATGCTGCTGCTGGTGGGCTGTGAGCCACACTTGGAGTTGAAAATTTCTAGTGCAGGAGTTTGCAAACTATGGTTCACTGGGCAGATTTAGCCAGCTGCCTGTTTTTAAAGTTTTATTGAAACATAGCCACACTCATTTATTTATATGTTGCATATGGCTGTTTTTGAGCTACAACATGAGTTGAGTAGCTGTGACTAACAGAAGAGAGGGCTGTCAAAACCTAAAATATTTACTATCTGGTCCTTTACAGAAAGTTTTCTGACCTCTGGCCTAGTAGTTGATAATAGAGGCTATAGGATCAGGAATAGCATATTAAACAAATAGTTTTCTAATACTTAAGAATAATTGGCTTACATTTTTTTTAAACACAGCATTTTAAACATATTTAACTCAATTTCTCTCATAACACCCCTTGAGGTAGATGTTATATTCTTAACTGTATATGTTAAAAACTGGGGTTCAGAGAGCTTCACATACTTGTCCAGGATCATATAATAGTCTGCTAAAGAGAACAGGCTCTTCCCACTTTCTCACACTTTATTCACATGCTCTGTTTCTCTCTGATAGTCTTAGAGCTTTTTTTTCCTAAGCAAAGGCTATAACTACTTCTAGTCTTTTGACACAAGAACATCATTTTTATACTGTAATTTAGTGGTTATCAAACTGCATTCCACATAGCACTAGGGACTCTTAGAGATAGTTCAGAGGCAGTCGAAAATGGATAAGTTTCAGAGGGTAGACAAGCAGGTCCAGGATACTTTACTGACATTCCATAGAGGATCTCTGTGTTACATTTAGTTTGAAGAAGTATTTCATTTGAAATTGTTTTTAAACACTGCTTTAATAATTACTATCTCTTATTGTTTTGTTGCTTAAACCACTCTAAATTCCCCGGAAGCATCTGCTTTTCTTCCCTCCCTCCCTCTCCCTCAAACAATATAACAGCACTCTATTATAAATTTGGTACACCATTATCTTTAACAAAGTTGATTATCTGTGAATCATGTTGCTCAGCATGACTACATTTAAGCATTATGCAAATTGGGTCAATTATTTCTTCCCTTTTGTATATGAAGGGAGGATTGTTTAGGTAGAATTAAACATGGAGATTGATTAGACATTATATCCTATTATACCACAACAATAATTAAAATAGTGGTGGGAATCCTCACAGATATATGACAGAAAAACATATTTAAGAAATAATGTTGAAACTCTCAAAAAAAAAAAGAACATTATATGGCTTTTACGGCTTTTATCCAGGAATAACATGAGACTAAATATGACTGTGGAAAGTACTGTATCTGGTTTTAATAAAGCGAATAGAGTCACATTTCACTTTTTTTCATATGAAACACATAGCCAAGGAGAAAATGAACTTCCCTATTAGCACTTCAAGACTTCATTGATAGTAGAGATGGAAATGTATCTTTTTAACCTCATATGTAGGTTTATCAGAGATTATTTTAATAATTTCCTTAATTAATTTTTCAACTATACTATCGCCTACTGAAATTGTCATCCAGTCCAGTACTGTCACCTAATTTTTGTACTCCCGTTTCTTAGGACTGAATCCTACTTTTATTTCTTCTCATGAGCTTCAATCCATAGCACATTTTCAGTGTAGAATCATTATTAACTTCTCAGATTGAAAAATTCCCTACAGCTACCCAGTCTGTTCTCAGTAAACTGAAATGTAATTGTTTAAAATAGGTAAATTTCAAAGACTTTTACCAGACGGTAAGTAGGCCAACGTCAAATTACCTTGAAGAAATGAGAATTAAAGCTAATTCCAAAATACAGATTCTGATTTCTGCTGCTCCTTAGTTTGTACATGTGTACATGTATATGAACAGGGCATCTCTCTTTCTATTTGCCTTCTCTTTTGGGAATTTTTGATTTATAAAATATAAAAATGCCTATATGATTTCTTAAATAGAATATATTCAAAAAGTAATCATCTTAAAGGAAAATATCAATAAATTAGATTATATTAAAATCAGGTTTTATTGATTAAATAAGAGTTCAAAGAGCAATCCACTGATTGGCTTACATGGCTAACATTGTTGGCAATGATGTGGGGTGACAGGAACTCTCAAACACCATCGGTCAGAGTTTAAATTGGATTATCACTCTAGAAAAGTCTTCGGAATTATCTATCAAATTTATAGATCTGGACTGATAATATCATCACTACTTATAAATGCTGTTCTGTTTTGTACCCAAAGATATGCACAGGAATGTTCATGGCAGCTTTGTCTGTAATTGCCAATATTGGAAACAATCAAAATGACCATCAACCACAGACAAAGTAAATACATTATGCTGTATTTATATAATAAAGTTCTACAGGCAATTACAATAAATTGCTGGTACATGACAATAAATGCTGCTACAGGATCTATGAAACAGCCCGGAGGGAAAAAAAGTAAGATGTATAAGGGCACTTAGAAAGTTGTTACATTTATATAAAGAACAAAGACAAGCAAAAACTGTACCATATTGTTTTCAGCCAGGATAGTAGTCAGCTCAAGAAAAGAAGTGGATAGTGATTGTGAGAAGAATGAGCATGGCTTTTGATATGCTGGTAATGTTCTCTTTCTGGACCTGGCCGTGTTTACTTGGGTTTCTATTTTGTAATAAATCATTGAGTTCTATATTTATGTTTCATGCACTTTTGTGTGTGTGTGTTATATTTCTTTTTGGAAAAGGAGGAAGGTTTCAATGATAAGATATAATCTATATAGTAAAAAAAAATACTTTTTCCATTAATTCACTGGAAAATAATGCATACTAGTGACAGTTGCAATTTTATCACAGTTCAGCAGAGGTATTATTTTACTTCCCACTCTTAAAAATATATAAACATCTAGGGGCTTCCCTGGTGGTGCACTGGTTGAGAGTCCGCCTGCCGATGCAGGGGACACGGGTTCGTGCCCCGGTCCGGGAAGATCCCACATGCCGCAGAGAGGCTGGGCCCGTGAGCTATGGCCACTGAGCCTGCACGTCCAGAGCCTGTGCTCCGCAATGGGAGAGGCCACAGCAGTGAGACACCCACGTACCGCAAAAAAAAAAAAAATGTATATATATATATATATATATATATATATATATATATATATATATATATATATAAACATCTAGCACTGATTTGATCGACCTAATACAGTAATTCTATAAATAACTTGCAACAAATTATTAATATAATTATAGCAATGATAGAATGGCTTTTACTATCTATAGAATAGATATTCATACTGATAAAGTTACCAATTGAATCACTTTAACTTAAAAAGTAGTGAGATTTCACTTGAATTAGCATTTGTTCTGTACATTTGAAATGGTTAAGAGAGAAACTCAACTTTGTATCTGTTAAAGAAGGAGGAAAGATCTTCCTTTTACAAAATCTTGAATGAATTATTGATAACTAAGTAGATACATTAAAAGCTATAAAAGAGAAGCAAAGATGAGGATTACTTCTGCCTAAAGAAAATATTCCTAAATACAAAAAAAAGTAGGGAAAAAAGCATAACTGTGACACAACTGCACTGGTAATGAAATACTTTAGAGTTGATATCAAACAGTGGCTTCTAGAACATGTTTGCCTTAGCAACCAGGCACATGTCCTTCAAGAAGAAAGATGGGAGCCATCTGAAAAACAAGATTAATAAATTTCAAGCAATGTATTTGGCAGATTCATTAACAGTTCAGGCTTCAAGAACTCCAACGGAATTAAACAAACAAACAACAATGCGGGAAAGACATGGTCAAACCAAGTCATTATTCATAAATCGAGGAAATGGGTATATTTAGCAAGAGGCAGGCTCTAGAAAACATGTTAATTATTTAATTGCTACTTTGAAGAAATAGAGCTATATTTTCAGGGAAGTCAAATACCAAAGCGTCCTATAGGAGCTAATAAAAGGGAAGCAAAGCAGTTTCTACAAGGAGATCCACAGGAAATAATGTCATGAGAGATGGATAGTAAAAACGTGTAGGACAAAGTGGGGAATACCAGGCACCATTGAGAGATATTTCTATCAAAATAGCAATATAATGGGATATAACTTACACTATAATTTTCAGAAAAGAAAATTCTAGTCTGTTGCCTGATCACCTTGTGTGAATATTATTTTTAGAGTCCCTTATTTTTCCTGAGAGAAAAATAAGTACAAACAGGGTGAATTTTCACTATAACCCTCAATCTATGGTCAAAATGAACAAACATAGAGATCTTAAGTGACAGCTGGGAGACAAAAAAATGAAGCTTCTCAACAAATGAGGTTATTTTTCTTATGATCCTTTAAAGATCCCAAATAAGGATATTGTTTATTTGATATTGTGAAATCAAATTAGCATGATATGAATTTTAAGAATATTAGTTTTCCACTACTCCCTAGAATTACAATGTTATAAGTCCAAAAATAAGCACACAATAGGAAAATTAGAGTGGGGGAATGGAAATGACTATCCGACTGTGTAATATGTACAAAGAACAGTGCTTATATAAGGTTGAATTAGAAAAATGCAGTTTTTTTTCCTTCTGTGTAGGGAAAAACCCAGTTCTTCCTTCCCATGAGTTTCTTCCTTCTGAGTCTCCTTTACTATTCACACAGAATGCTTTATTTCTGACACTTCTAGTCACCAAATGTGTGTAGGTTTTTCCCCACAACAGGCAATTCTCAATGACACTAGCCCAGTGTCCTTCAATTTAACTCAATTCTGACACTATCTACCTGGAGATACCTTCACATCCCACAGGTGAAGGGCTTAGTCCACAAAACTGCCGTTTCCCACTTCAGATGCCAGTCACAAGCCCAGGTTGTCACCTGTGCTTCTGACCAACACCCTATAAGCTGGTGGTCCCCATGACCCCCCTCCTTGGGCTCAATTAGCTTGCTAGAGCAGCTCATAGAGCTCAGGAAAACACTTATTTATCTTTGACAGTTTTTTAAAGGCTATGCTAAAGGATACCAGTGAACAGCCAGATGAAGAGATATGTAGGGCAAGGTCTGGGGGAGGGTCCTGAGTGCAGAAGCTTCTGTCGCCATCACCCTCCCAGTATGGGTATGTTTGTCAACCTGGAAGCTCCCTAAACCCCTACTACTGGGAATTTATAGAGGCTTCCTCATGTAAGTATGGTCAGGTATTAAATCCATTTTCAGCTTATCTCCCCTCTCTAGAGGATGAGTGGGGCTGAAACTTCCAAGCTTCTAATCAGGCTTCGTCTTTCTGGTGACTAGCCCCCATCCAGAAGCCATCCAGAAGCCCACCCAGAGTTGCCTCAGTAGAACAAAACATGGCTCATCGTGCCCTTAGCACTTAGGAATTTAGCCCTGTGTCAGGAATGGGGTCAAAGACAAATATTAAAACAAGAAGGGGCTTCCCTGGTGGCGCAGTGGTTGAGAGTCCACCTAACGATTCAGGGGACACGGGTTCGTGCCCCGGTCCAGGAAGATCCCACATGCCGCAGAGCGGCTGGGCCTGTGAGCCATGGCCGCTGAGCCTGCGCATCCGGAGCCTGTGCTCCGCAACGGGAGAGGCCACAGCAGTGAGAGGCCCGCGTACCGCAAAAAACAAACAAACAAACCAAAGACAAGAGATGCCCGTAGTGTTCTTATAACTTAGGAAATTACAAGGGTTTTAGGAGCTTTGTGCCAAGAACCCAGGGCAGAGAACCATATATACATTTTCTATTATTTCACATAGGTATATGATTTATTTCCCACAAGGTTACATGCATTCAGATTCAGGCTCACAAAGATAAAGTAAATTGCTAGAGGTTAGTTAATGTTAAGTGCTGAGTAAAAAGTTGAAACATACCTGTTGGAGAGATACCTTTCCCCTTCTACTATTTGATACTCAATCCCTAGAACCCAAGGAATGAGCAAACGTAGTAGGCTTTGCATGGTTGACCTTATTGTAAGGGTCAAGAAGGCAGTCACTTCTGAAACACAAAATATTCTTTTGATGGCTCTAACATTTTCTGACATTCCTACTGTTCATGTCTGTATTTAGATTTGAGGGCCTCAGTTATAGTGTAAATATTTTCAAATGAAATAGCCATCACAATAGTCAATCCCTCAAGAACTGAGTGCCTTAGAAACCCAGGTAGTTTGAGGGAATAGCTGAGAAAAAGACCTAGAGAGCTGTTCCATCTATTTCCATTGATTCCTGGAGATAATTGTTCATTTGCTACAGCTACAGCTTTTATAAAGTATAAACATTATCAAGTGCATGTGCTTCTTATTAGTGGCTCTGAAAAAAAAATTTGGCAAAATATTTTTGAGAAACTCTATGATTTGATATATTAAATCATAAGCCCAAGCCACTATCATTTAGGAGTAGATTTCAATTTGTTATTATGTATATTAGTTTATTTCACAAATATTCATTAAGATCCTATTCTATATCAGGCATTCTGGCATGTTCTGGGGCCACGTAAATTAAAATAATTTTACCTCTGGAGTCTGAACTTAAAAAGCTTAAGTCTGTTGAGCATACAGACTGTTCTTTACACTCCACTCCTGCCCTTGATTCAATTCCTTAAGCAGCCATCTCCCTAAAGCCACACTCCCTGATGAACAGCATGTGCTAGTCACCCCACTCCCACTTCCTCTCACCCAAGTAATACCTACTTATCCTTGAAAACCTAAAATACCACTTTCTAAGAGAAGCCTTTCTTTATTTTCTGTTCTAGGTCATAGGAAGGAATAAATATTTGTTGATTACTTGAGTGATTCATTGAAATAACAAATGAAGGTGACTTGAGGAGAATTTAGAAATGTTTTGATAAAGACTTTAGAATGGAGACTCTCATTACATTCATTGGGATCAGCATATGAGCTGCATGGATGTGAAAGCTCTTTGTTGTACTGGAAGTTTATCTAAACAACAGGGAATAATGTTAGTGATTTCTAACCGTATACATCACAGTCATCTGTGAATCTTTTATCAAAATACAAATACTTCAGCCTCACCATCAGAGACAGTGATTTTAAAACTTACCCCAGTGTCATCTCCTCATGAAGCATTCCTTGACCCCTCCATTCCCTGTCATTGAAAATACGATTCATGAGATCAGAAGTCTTTTTGTCCAGTTCAGTTCTCTATCGCCAGTGTACAATACCCAAAAGAGTTCCTCAATAAATAGTTGGTTGAGAGAATGAAAACTCCTTTTAACTCCCCTTGGTACTTATATCAGCTTGTAATTTTCCAGAAATTATTTAAAACTTTGTCTCTTCCGTAAGTGTGAGTTTCTTGAGGACACAAACAGCATGTTCCAATTACTAATATTTGTTAAGTGCACACTCCTACATGCTTTTTAGGAAAGCATACATACAATGCCTGGCATACAGAGGATGGATTTGAGAAATTGAAGATTGGAGTCCCTTAGAGCAATAAAAACATAATTACAACTGTACATAGAAAACATTGTGTGTGTAAAATATATTAGCCATAAAAAAGGGGAAAAGGAGAAGGATGGAAATAATTTGTGATGATTTTGGTGTTTGATTAAAGGTAAATAAATAAAGGAGAGTACATTAATAAATATTTAAGACAATTTATAATTTTGAACATAAGCAACATGGGTACCATTAGCCAAAGTAGGAAATACAAAAGTGAAATTCCAGTTTGCAGCAAAAAATATGGCATTAAATTGAATTTGAAGCAAGAATGGGATATGAAGACCATTACACATGTAGGCAGTTGGAAAAATGAGGCCTAAATGCATTTCTGAGGAAAGAAGAGTGAGTTAGATATACAGTTTGGGGACATGATAGTTGTTGACCCAGCAAAACATAAAGAGTGAGAAAAAGGTTAAAATGACCATATGATTTTTATCTTTTATTTTGTTATCTTGTTAATGTGGTATATCATATTGCTTGATTTGAGGATGTTGAACCATCCTTGCATTTCTGGAATAAATCTCCTTTGATCATGGTGTATAATCTTTTTAATATATTGTTGAATTCAGTTTGGTAATATTTTCATTGTGGATTTTTGCATCTATGTTCATCAGGGAAATTTTCTTTTCTTGTAGTATCTTTGTCTGGGTTTGGTATTAGGGTAATGTTGACCTGGTAAAGTGAGTTTGGAAGTGTTCCCTCCTCTTCTATTTATACAACAATCTATACAATATATTTTTGAACATTATTGAGGGTAAATTACTGTGTATGCAAAGAACAAAGCTGAAAAAAATATTTCACGGGGTTTTCTGAAATGAGAAAGTTCATTTCTAAGCAGTATAATATGAATTTTACAAAATGGTTCCTTTGACTTCATATATGCAGATGAAAATGTCATTTCTAATTTTACTTCCACAGGCATGGTAAGTCCTGATACAGTTAAAAATAAATCATTTATGAGTGTAATATTTTCCTAATACTCACCAGAATTTTTACTAGTAAGTATATAACATTAAAACTACAAAAAAACAAACAAAAAACCTGCATATGTATGTTAACTGTATATTAGCTAACAGATTTTTTTTTCCATTTCAAGAGAATAAGTATTCTAAAAAATCTACTTAGGGCTTCCCTGGTGGTGCAGTGGTTGAGAGTCTGCCTGCCGATGCAGGGGACACGGGTTTGTGCCCCGGTCCGGGAAGATCCCACATGCCGTGGAGTGGCTAGGCCCGTGAGCCATGGCCGCTGAGCCTGTGCGTCCGGAGCCTGTTCCGCAGTGGGAGAGGCCACAACAGTGAGAGGCCCACATACCGCAAAAAAAAAAAAAATCTACTTAGAGATTAAGAAATACATGTATGTATAATATCTTCTAATATAACCAACCAGTTGATGTTTCTAAGACCAAAATCTCCTTTGTTTTCTGTTTTTAGTAAAGTAACTCAATCCAGAAGATGTTGTATGGTTGTATCTATTACAACCTAACATCAGCACACCTTATGATCCAGAATTTCCACTCCTGGGTTTATACTTGGCAGATATATGTTCCTATGTTCACCAAAAGACATGTACTGTAATGTTCAGACCAGCACTATTCATAAGAGCCAAAACCTGAGAACAATCTCCATATCCATCAATAGAAAAATGGAGTAAAATTTGTAGTATAATTATACAATGGAATACCATAAGTCAATGAGAATAAACAAGCTACAACAACACACAAATGAATCTAAAAAACATTTACTGAATAAAAGAAGCTAAGCAAAACACAGAACATATTGAATGATTTGTTTATATATTGGTAAAAGTAATCTACAGTGATCAAGTCAGCATATTAAATACTATTAGGGAAGGTGATGACTGGAAGAAAATACAAGAAGGGTTTCCAGGCTACTGGTAATATTTATCTTGATCTGAGTGCTATTTACAGTGTGTCACTTTGTTAATATTTATCAAGCTATGCACTTTCAGTGTATTCATTTTTATATATGTTATACTTTAAAAGTTTCCATTAAAATGATATGTTTTGGAAACTATGAAAAAGATAATTATATTGGCAAGTCCCTCAGGAAGGATTCCAGTTCTAACTTAAATATTTTCTGCCTGTTTAGCTACACTGTGACTAAATCTTCACCTTCAGCTTGGGGTAGGGGAAGTACACTCTACAACTATCGACATACCATTTGTATGCCTAATTTCAGGGAATTTTCCAAATTTCAGGGAATTCCAACTGTGTATGTGTATAACCACAGTCAATGTCTGTTAATAGGAATACTTGGGAAGAAGATAAATTTAGGTGTTTTGATGAACAGATTGTGAATCCAGATGAGGCTCGTTGGATATTTATTCACAGCTCCCCAGAAGTATATGAAAACAAAGTTTTTTTGACCTTCTCAGGATAAGAGAGTCTTAATTTTATTTACTCTCTCCCATTTTCCTCAGCAAAGCATTGCTGAGGAACATCAAGTCTAAATTTACTGAGTTAAATTTTGTATGAGTTTTCTTCTGCTAGATGACTAGAATAACATTTTGCTTAGAAAAAAAGGACCATAAAATTATGTCTGTTGTAAATAAAACAATTTCATGTTTTAAAAAAATATGACAGCAAACTATAAACTGAAAAACCAACAGGCTTGCCTGGTAGGAGGTGGCATATGGAAAGAATGAGTCAGCCAATCTGTCAACAAATATTTGTTGAGCATCTACTTTGAGCCATTCTAGCCCTGAGAATATAGTGGCAAACAAAACAAACATGACACCTGCCCTCTTGGGGCCTGCAGTAGAAGGACCATGGCAAGTTAATCGAAAATAGTCGTTGAAACGAAGACTGATTAAAGAGATACAGACAAAAATCTAAGTATTTTTTTAATTTTATGCTTTATACATAGTAAAACATAGTTTAACAATTTGTGAATACAATATTAAGACGTTTTCTCTTATCATATATCCTTATATTGGAGTTCTGCCTTTTACTTTTTTCATTAACTACAACCATAAGATCATTTTATGATATCCAGGTACATTTTCTTTAAGTACAGCAGGAACTTACCAACACTTGCAAAGTAGCCTGCATACAAAACCCCTCTAGCTTTTGATAATTTTTCCTCAGTCTTTCAGTTGTTTCGACTACAACTAATTCAAAAAAAAACTTCTGGTGTCTCTCCTTTATGAATCCTTTTCAAAGTATTTAACCTAATTTTCATAGAAACAACTCTATTTCTTTTCACATTAATGTTTTATTGGCTTATAAACAAATAAATGATTATTATAATGAAAAAATATACTGATATATAAACTGGTCTGGGAAAAATACAATTAATTCTTCATAAACATTTAATTCAGTTGGTGGAAGCAGATGTTCACGAATGTCTAAGAACATTGTCTGCATGTGTCAGGCATTCAGCATCCTATAAGCACATTTTAGTTAACAGGAAAGAATAGAGAATGGTGGTTCATCAAGTAAGTTGTTTAAGTAGGTGTAGGTTAGAGAACACCTAATGCTGTGCTGTGCAATAAGGGAGCCACCACCAATGTCTGGCCCTTGAGCTTTTCAAATGTGGCTTGTCCAAATTGAGATGTGCAGTAAATGTAAAATATACACTATATTTTTTGGTATATTTTGTACATAAAAATATAAAATACCTAATTAATTATTTTTATACTGAAAACATGTTGAAATACTATTTTTAATATATTGGGTTAAGTAATCATATCTTTGATTTTACCTTTTCCTTTTGTTCTTTTTAAAGTGATTACTAAAAGTAGTAAAGTACACATGGCTCACATTTATGGTCCTCAGTGTATTATATTTCTATTGTTCAGTGCTGTTCTAAAGCATTTGTATGTGTATATACATACATACATACACACATATACACATAAGTATGTATATTTCACTTATGAATAAAAAAAAACCTGAAGAACAAATGTATTTTAAAAATGTGCTCAATGTCGCACACAGCAGGAAGTGGAGAGCCAAGCTAGAAATGAGGCTGCTGGTCCCAGAGGCTGTCCTTTTCATCACCACTCATGCTGCCTGCTATTAACACATTCTTGACATTAGTAAAACAGTTTTTTTATATGTTCCTCTAATAAAATGACAATTTAAAAAAGACATGTTAAAATGGATCCGTTGAAAAGACTTAAACAAAGGACAGAGTTTAAGAAAATGAATAAGGAAAACTGTAATACCCTTAGATTAGCAACATCAGGGAGCCGAACTCCACCTAGTGCTCAAAGGGCAGAGTAGTTTCCAGAACCTAGTGAAGTTACACAGAGGGCTGAGACTCATTCATAGTTCCTCAGGAAAAAGTGTTCCGGGAGAATATAAATTCAGACTTCCTTCTTCTCCTGTTCTCTATGGGCTGGTGTCTCCCATGGATGAGAGACAACAGGAAGCCAGAGGACAAGGGCACCATTAAGCAAACCCTGTGGATCAGCTTCACAGACCACAGATGAGAGTCAGAACAGGGTGATCCATAAGTGGATTATGAGATTATTTCTATATAAGCTCTTAGAATATATAGATGAACTTTCAATGCAGCAGAAGACAATCAGAAATGTTATTGAATCTAAACTGTGTGTACACTCAAATGGAACTAATATTTTTTAAGGAAGAGGCAAGAAATACAATGTGACAATAGTTTAAAGCACTAGACTGAAAAATAATTTATACATTTTGGATTCAGATCCACAGTTCAATAAAATCTTTTTTTTTTTTGCCAGTGTTAAAGATTAATTTTATAAGGCAACAAAAATATTGCCTCAACTATGTAACAGGATTGTTGTCAGGGTCAATGTTTCACTACTTCAAAGGGGTAAAACTAAGAAGTACTGTACAGTATAAGACAGCTATTAGTTTGGGGTAGTGGTCCTTAAGATTAGAAAGGAAATAGTCTCATGCTTGATCTAAACCCTGAAAATTCCAAAGCTCTCCCCCAGGTTGCTGAAAATATACAGAAGGCTGTGTTCTCATATCCACATCCCCCCTTGACCCAAGCTTACTGATCAACAGTCACTTTCTCTGTGTTATAATATGAATGAAAATATATTTCTGAATTTTCATTAGAAAAATAAAATCCCACTTGGAAAAAGATTTGTGAGTGAAATAGTCCTGACTTTCAATTTGAAGGATAAATTTACCCTAGCAACACAAATGTGGAGCATTTTTATATAAAATACTGTGTAATTTTAGGCATGTCATTAAAATATTTACCTCTGAATGACTTCCTCTATAAAAATGAGCTGGCTAAAAGATCATTATAATTTTGAGGATAGTCCCTGAAAATAATAGTGTAATAATATAAAAATAACAAGATGATAATAATATAAATATTAGTTCGGTCAAATACATTCATTTTCTACTTTGGTTATGTTAGTGTTATGTAGCCACAGTTATAAATTTGCTCAATAATAAAATTATTTTATGATTATTGAAGAGGTAAGCTGAGCATACCTCCAAACCATTCTCCATACTAAAACCAGATTTTTCTCCTAGATCCCAGATAGGAACATGTTAGTAGTTTCCAACTACAAAAGTCCTCAACAGCTCTTTCACATTCAAAATAAAATTCGAACTCTCTGACGTGATACTTTTTGCTTATGTTTCCAGCTCTCTCTCTAATACCTTCTGCCAACATCCTCATTGTCCATATTCTTGTCATATATGAAACCTATTTGAGACATGTTTTCTCCCACAAACCCACATGCATCCACTCCTTCTCTCATTATCAATATCAAGTCTGGATTGGAATTATTTGTCCATCGCATGCTTCTCTATAGTCAGTATAAAATAACTCTATTAAACCTACTATAATGCATTATTATTGTCTGTTTACTTACCTCTCTCTGCACTAGACTTCATGACATTTCAAGACAGAAATTGTCTTTAACACCCTTATATCTTTAATATTGGCAAATAAATGAAAGATATTAACATATGAAAAACTAGGCATTGACAAGAAAAGTTAAATCATTGGTAATAAATGTGAAAATTGGCCAGATTGAGTAAACAAACCAAAGAAGAATTTCCAAGATAAAAGCAAAAGGGAAATTTATATAGAAGCCAAGCTAAGAGCTATTTCTTAGGCACAAAGATGTGTTAGTACAACTCAACAAATTGTTTAAATTTAGGATGACAATTGAGGAGCAAATTATAATAAATTCTCAAGAAATGAAGTTATGAATGAAAGATAGAGTCCTACTAAGTATAAATTAATATTTCTGTCAAGCTCTTCTCTTTTATTAGAGAAAATAAAAGAATCTTTATGTCCAAATAGTCAGTGACTGTTGTATTTATGGGTATGGACACCAAATCAGTTATTACCTATCAATTTAAAATGGATACTTTCTTCATGCCCACATATTTAAGCTACCCCATGGGCTATTCATAAATGCCTTATTGTTCTCAGAGGAGATTATATACCTTATCCAAGAATCAATAGAGTTAAGTAGTAAATTGCATTGTAAGATTATTTTTTAAAGATCTCTGTCAAAGAAAAATTGCTCTAGACAGAATTAAATAGAGAAGGAAGGCTTTATTCAGGACTATTACAATGGCGGGGGAGACAGATTAAACCCAACTCCTTGGAAACAAAAAGCAGGAGAGTTTCTAAACTAAGGTAAACTGTTGGAAAATTAATGGAAGTCATTAGGGGTGGGGTTGGTCAATGCTATTAGGCCCTCTGTGTTTGCTAATAGGCACTCATCAAAGTTAGGTTTCTGTCCTCCCACAAAGACTGGCAGATAGGGATGCTATCTTTCTTGATGATTACATTTCAAAAGGATGGCTCCCTGATCCTCGAGAAAGACACTCTTGTGTATTAAAACTTGCAGGAGGTTGAGACATTTACATCTCAAAAGGGCAGAGAAAAAAATTTACAATTGCAAGTTTCCTAAAGTAATTGCTCTAAGCAAAGAGAGGTCAGGGGTCTACAGTCAAAAAGAAATCTGTCTAAAATGTAGTGAAGCTGAGGGGAATTTTAGGGCTGTCTTGGTCACCTCAAGATTACGGTTTATACTTGAGGAAATCTCTCCCAAGAGAAGAGGTATATGAGCCACCTCACTCTATGCCAGCTTCTTTGCCTTTGCTGAATTATCTCTCCCATAAGGAAGAGGTGCCAGGAGAAAAAAACACCAGATATGCATCTTCCAATATCTCTACAGATAACCCCTTTTCTAAAGAAGGTATGGGTTTGCCTGATGCGTAGGTAAAATAGGTATTTGTTGGAAAGCAATTTTCTCTCTGCTATCAAACATACACGCCTGAATAATCAGAATCACAGACATTGACTTAAGTGCCTCCCACAGTTTAGTCCTTTACTTAGAGTAACTCTAACTCTTTTTTTTTTTTTTTTTTTTTGCGGTACGTGGGCCTCTCACTGTTGTGGCCTCTCCCGTTGCGGAGCACAGGCTCCGGACGCACAGGCCCAGCGGCCATGGCTCACAGGCCCAGCCGCTCCGCGGCCTGTGGGATCTTCCCGGACCGGGGCACGAACCCGCGTCCCCTGCATCGGCAGGCGAACTCTCAACCACTGCGCCACCAGGGAAGCCCTAACTCTAACTCTTAAAATGTCCTGGAAATATATTGTTTTGTCCACTTTACATCTGAGGACAATGAGTTTTAGAAAGTGCTCAGTCCCATTATAGATGTAGATGGTATCAATCATGCTCTATATTACCAGACATCTAATGCATTATGATTTTTGAGGAAACTTATTTTCTAAGCAGTAGAACTATTCCTTTATTTTTTCCATACTGAGCCTATTGTGATACCAATATTGTCCTATTTGCAAAAAGACCTAATTGGGGTTAAAAAAAAAAAAGATTATAGCTAATTTCTTCATGTCCCACTGGTAGGTAGATAACCATCATTTGTTCAATTAAAAGATGTATTTGAAATAGCAACAAAAAAGGCAACTCCTCCAGAATAAGCTTAACAAAAATGAGCAAAATTTTTATAAAGAAAACTTTAAAACACTCCTGAAAGATATAAAAGTAGATTTAAGTAAATAGAAAGACATCCTTTGTGTTTTGGTTGGGACATCTCAATATCATTAAGATCATAGCTCTCCCTAAGTTAATGTATAAATGTGAAACTATTCCAATTAATATAGCATGGAGCTTTTTTTTATGGAGGTGGAACAGCTGCCATTATAATAATAGCCAAGAAAACAGTGGAAAAGAAAAGCTATAGGGAGAGAAGGGAATTAGTTCTACAAAAAACAAAAACAAATTATAAACCTGTTATAATTAAAAGAGGGTGTACTGGCAGATGAAAAGAGAGAGCAACTAATGAAACAGATTGGAAACCCCAGAAGAGACAAAACTATTCAAGAAATCTGGTAGATGAGAAAGGTGGAATTAAGAATCAAGCTTTTGGTTTGTGTGTTTTTGGTTTTGGTGTGTTTTTTGTTTTGTTTTGTTTTTTTTTTTTGCGGTACGCAGGCCTCTCACTGTTGTGGCCTCTCCCATTGTGGAACACAGGCTCCAGACACACAGGTTCAGTGGCCATGGATCACGGGTCCAGCCGCTCTGCGGCATGTGGGATGTTCCCGGACCGGGGCACGAACCCGTGTCCCCTGCATCAGCAGGCGGACTCTCAACCACTACACCACCAGGGAAGCCTGTGTGTTTGTTTTTAACAAATAATGTTAGCTCAACAGCTTGACTATTTTGAAAAAGATAGCAATCCCTTACACTAAACTCCAAGCAGATCAGATATCTAAATATATCAGATATCAAATATATCAGATATCAAATATATCAGATATCTAAAAAATGTTATCTTTTTTTTACCATAAAAATAAAATAACATAAGGAAAGTCATATATCATAGGTAAACAGCTAGTATCCCTAAGATACAAAGAACTTTTAACACTCCAGGGGAAGATCCCAACAATGTTATAGAAAAAAATCAATAAAATACATAAACAATTCACACACACACACATTACTTAACATAAAGTTTAATCATGAAAGATTAACATAGAAAGATGTTCACCTTCACTCATAGTGAGAAAAATGAAGAATAAATCACACAGAATTATAATTTTTCACCTATCTGGAAAAAATTCAAAAACTTAACAATACACATTTTGGCAAGTCTGTGGAGAAACAGCCACTCTTATACATGCAATGCTAGTGAGAATTTAGAAAATGCAAAATGATTCAATCCTAACAGAAAGAAATTTGACAATATCTAAGAAGGTTACATGTGCATTTACCCTTCAACCCAGCACCCCTGCTTCTAGGAACTGACCCTGAAAATACACCTCCAACAACATTAAAATTCATATGTGTTAAGGTTATTCATTGTAACACTTTTTCTTTTCATAACTGCAAAATATTGGAAACTACCTGAATGTCTAAGTGTAAGAAGTTGGTTAAGTAAACAATTGTACCTACACACAATGTCACACTATGCTGTTGCTAATAAAAAATGAAAGAAGAAAAAAGAAGGGGAAAATCTCTATGCATTGATATGAAGTGATTTCTAGGCAATATTAACTGCCAAAGACAAAGTACAAAGAAAATAATTCATGTTTTGCTTCTTATATAGGAAGAACAATATGTATCTACTTATCTTTTCAAAAAGAAATGCAAAAAATATATCAGTAAATAATAAAATGGGTTACTTCAATAGATGGAGTGAGGGCGATGAGGTAGAAAGGAAGTGGGAGGAAGGGATGTGTCTTTGAGTAGGATTTTTTATGTTCTGTTGACTTTTGAAACATGTTAACATTGTACTTACTCAAAAAATAGAATTATGGCCTCTTGAAGACTCTTTATAGAACTGGCAACGCCTTTCAGCAACACCTACTGGCTAGGTGGCAACACCTCTTGGTAACACATTTTTATACTTGAGAGGTCAGTTCTGTGCCTTACTATGTCCTCCGGGAATCTCTAAATCAGTGACCAAAATGTTGTGCTGTTTTTTCCGTAGCTAAGGTTTAAGGTCTGAAAAATCAAAGGGTGGAAATTGGTGTGTCTTTTCTCACTATTTATCCACTATTGCAAGTTTGGCTTCCCATTGGGTAACTTTAGGTTCTGCTAGTCTTGAAATTTTGGTTCCCAAGGAAAAACGCTTTGTTAGGGAATCCAACAATTGTGCCATTAGACTGGAATCTGAGACTGCCACAGGGCCACTTTGGGGTCCATATGCTAATAAAAGAACAGGCAAAGAAGGGGGTTGCTCATTCTGGCTAGAGGAGTTGAGCCTGAATATTAAATGGAAGCTGGATTGATTTTACCCCACGGGGATAAGAAGGTATATATCTGGAATGCACATGACCCTGCAGTCATTTACTATTTCTGTATCCTGTGATTAAAGTTAGTGGAAAAATAGAACAACCCAATACCAGTAGGACTGCTAACACTCCAGATTTTTTAGGAATGAAGATTTGGCTAACGCCAGCTGTCAAAAACCATGACCCACAAAGTAACTTGCTGAGCACAGAGAACATGCAATGGGTTCTGGGAAAAGATAGATATAAATACCAGCTACTATCGCCTGACCAGCTTCAGAAAAGGACTGTAATAATTATGAGTATTTATTCCACACTTTGATAATAATGTGTTTGGGCATACATTAATTTCTTTTCTTTCATTCCCCTACCATCTAACATTCTATGCATTAAAAGCAGTTCACCTTATATCTCAGTATTAAAGTCCCAGGATATCAAAGGAGAATGTCTCATCTGAAAAAGAAATGAAAATAACTCAAAAATGGAGAAACCCTATTTTGTGGAGAGGACTAAAATAATTTTGCTGTACAAGGGATAATAGCATTAATGTAGGCAGAAGCACTTTTTTTTTTTTTGGAAGGTAAGTATGGTTCAAAGAGGTAAATGTGGATTCTAACTTGACAAGGGATGGATTATGGTGATTTATATTGTGTCAGTGTAGCTAAGCTGGAACTATATTTCTTAGAATTCCCTTACACAATTAAATCTGAAATAACATGGATTGTAAGAGATTTTCCCCACCAGATTGGGAAGGCAGAAGTAAAGGAGTAGCCATATTCTTTTTATGTTTCGGAACTCCTGTTGCACATCATGCATGTTGTCACTTATCTGCTGCTCCAGATTGACTTGGGAGCAATAACTAGCCCAACAAACTCCTCCACTTCCTGAAGATCTTCTGCTGTAACATCTCCACCTTCTGGTCCAGTCAGAGCTCAGCTCTGTTCTGAAGGGCACCAACTCAGAACATCCCCATCATTGAAGCTGGAGACTTGGAGGCAGTGGGAGACTCACGCAGGTTCTATTCCACCCATGTGGATTCCACCTCAGCCTCACAGATTTTACCTTTTCCTTGCTTCTCCCATTTTATATCCATTTTGCCTTTCTTACAGCCCACCCTGTGGATGTCAACCTGGAGCATCATTCAGAAATAGGCTGTTATAGACTGCTTAACCAGCTCTTACAATTACACAAGCTCCAATCCCTAAAAATACAGTGGTTCTGCTTCTCTGATCTAATATGCAGAGTTACCTGGATGAGATTTAAATGAATGGGGTGGAAGGGATTTAGGAAGGAGTGACACTTCTCTGAGTACATCATTTTGTACAACTTTCATAATGGAAGCATGTAGATATTCCGCATAGTTGAAAAGTTAAATCAACGAGAATGTGAAGAGGGGAAGTAAAACTAAAATGAAAAGCAACCTGAAGCAAATATAGCTAATTGTATTTCAAATTAAAGTTATAATTAAACTGATGAGGAAGAAAAATAAAGCAATAATCCAAGTGACTTATGAACACAGAATTTGTACATTCTCAGTCTTTGGCTACGTAGGAGAGAACTCTTTTAGTAGATTTGTTTTTTGAAGAGGAAATATGGACAAATCAATTATGAATATATTTTGGATATTTTATAGCATTGACAAGTGCTAGGGGTTGAAATTTTCACATGGAAAGAGACATAAAAATATGGAAAAGAGGAAGGCAAGAAAAAACTCTGTTGAGATATAATGCAATTGGAGATATTGGTATAAACTTGCAATTTCTAAAACATGTACTTGTGTGTATGTATATATATGCTCATATATATGAATGCTGAGGTATGTGTATATGCATGTGTCTACTGTGTTTGCTTGAAAGAGCCTGGGGAAAAAATCTAAATGAACACAACTAGAACCCAGACCTTAGTCTCCAGCACCATTGCCCACTAAATGGAACCAATACTGTTAAGATAAATAACTAGTTGATTCCAGTGCTGGGAAAGAGTAGGTACAAAAAGATCCTGTAATATGTTGCTATGCCAGAAAGTAAGAAAGTGCCCCCCAAACTAATAAGCATGTCACAAGGATTCAAGAGCCAGCTTGTACAGTGATTCAAATACTAAAATAATTAAGTATTGTGTTGAATTATTAAACATTGGGGAAAAATTCCATATGTCCATACTGATAATAAATAGGTAAATAAATGGGGGAGAACAAAGGGTTCTTGCTTACAATAGAGTGTCAAGTGGTGAATGTGGTGAGAGTTTTGGAGGGGGAAAAAAAACAGAATTTTACAACCATCACAGGGGACTGATTCAAGCA
Organism: Mesoplodon mirus; assembly: GCF_964341445.2. NCBI lineage: Eukaryota > Metazoa > Chordata > Mammalia > Artiodactyla > Ziphiidae > Mesoplodon > Mesoplodon mirus. The sequence continues at coordinate 44,992,189 of NC_138989.1, read as the reverse complement.
AGAATCAATTGTTTATGCATTTCGATGAGGAGCAGGATATTTGTATTGCCTTAAAGTGTCAATACTAGACTATTTACTAATTGCAAGGAAAAAAATAAATGTAACTATTAGTGGATAAACTAACAACAATTTGACAGTATGATTCAAATTAAAATAACCAGTGAGGGGCATATGGATACCTACTGTCTCTGGATATGATAATCTAAGAAGGACACAATATCACATAGTATTGTGTCTGGGAATGCATAACCTGAACCAACTATGAATACACTTCAAACAAATCCAAAATGAATGTTTTCATATTTTAAAAAGTATTCTTCAAAATGTCAATATCAAAAGACAAAGAAAGACCTACTGGAAATGTTCCAGATAAATGGGAACTAAAGAGACTACCTCTGGCATCTAAATATAGTATTTGATCCTAGACTAGATCTTATACTGGAAGGTGGGGAGGAGAGGGGAGGGATTGCCATTCGGGGCATTATTGAGTCAATTGGCAAAATGGGACTATGAGTAGTAGATTAGCTAAAAGTGCTATTTCAATTTTAAATTTAGGGTATTTTATAATTTTAATTATGATTATAAATATGTATGGGAATATTCCTATTTTTTAACATAGGAATTTATTTATTTAATAAATAGTGGAAAGGGGCATGTCCTCTCTGATGAGTCACAAAAATTTTATACGTGTGTTTGTGTATGTGGATACATATACAGAGAGAAAGGGAGAGGTAGAACAAATGAGGAAGCAAATGGGGAAAATGTTAGTAATAGTTGAACCTGGTACTAATTGTTATTCTTATTCCTGTAACTTTTCATAACTTTATTACTTCTAAATAAAAAGGTTTTCTTAAATGTGCTTGAAGTCATGCAATGGTAGCTGTCTAAAAAAGTGTCTGAACAAAATCTGAAATGTCCTTAATCCAAAGACATAAATCTTATCCCACTAGTTGAATATAGAAAAAGCATACCTAACTTATCTACATAAGAAAAGGAGGACTCTAAGGTTTATACAGAATAAAGGCTGGATAAATGGTTTCCTGTATGTAACCATTGATGCTTTTATTGTAATGGTTTTCTTTTTTTATCTTTCTTTCCTTTCTTCCTTTTTTTACTTTCTTTCTTCCTTTCTTTTTCTTTCTTTCTTTCTTTCTTTCTTTTTCTCGAGAGATTTTAGTTTGAACTATATAAGAGGAAATGAATAGTTTTTATAGAAATGTTGATTTATTTTTCACTTTTTTACTAAACTTCAGGCAAGTGTCAAGAATAGATTCCCAGCCAAATTCCTTGCAAAGAAGGTCTTCAAGGAGTTAGTGCTGAGCCAAGGGTCTGTGTTGATCTCAGAATTCTTTTCACTGTGTGCCTGAGGCTAATACATTAAATCCTGCTTGGAGTCTTTTCCTAGTGATAGTTGATTTTGAAACAAACCGAGTTGTCTCCAGATAAACGGGTGCTCAGGCAAGGCAATGACTTAGTGCTTAAAATGGCTTGTCAACTCTTGATTCATATTGACCAAAACTAATTAAGAGTAAGGCATGGGCAACATAAGCTGCACGTTTGATGGAAAACAGCTCCATTTTTCACTTTGCTATGTTAGTAGCTATCTGAATGTGGGTTAAACAATAAGAAATTTTCCTGAATGTCCACAAAAGTAAAAAAGAAGTCCTGCATATTTTTAGTGAAAGCCAATTTTGGCCAAAGTTGCTCTATTTTATTTAAGCTGTAGATTCTACAAGGTCAGACCTATGCTCGCATGCTGCTCTTGTTCTTTGGCTGGACCTGGGAGTCCTGATAAGAAATGGGGGAGGGCTTCCCTGGTGGCGCAGTGGTTGAGAGACCGCCTGCCAATGCAGGGGACACGGGTTCGTGCCCCAGTCCGGGAAGATCCCACATGCCGCGGAGCGGCTGGGCCCGTGAGCCATGGCCGCTGAGCCTGTGCGTCCGGAGCCTGTGCCCCGCAACGGGAGAGGCCACAACAGTGAGAGGCCCGCGTACCGCAAAAAAAAAAATAAAAATAAAAAAATAAAAAAGAAATGGGGGAAGCTTTCCTCTCACCTTCTCTGTGACTCAGGGAATATGCAGGCTCCATGACAAGGTCATCATTAACCACTGGTACATCCCTCCTCCACAATAAGTAAGTGGATCTCTCTGGATCACCTAGAAGAACAATACTGTCTGGATAAGAAAAATAGTGGGGTTCTATGGAGGGGTAATATTACAGTAATATTTTGTCCATGAAGCTTGTGAAAATCCAGTCTTTATCTACAGCCTATCATTCTTTTCTGCAGCGTTCCCAAAGGATACGTACATATAAGCAAAACATAACAAAAAAGCATTTTATACTTTGCTTTGGCCATAAACTCTGAAGTGGAATTTCAAGAAAGTAAGCTAAAGCATATGAAAGACTATTTTATTTTAAAGATAGACAAGTTTGATTGCAATATTTACAATCAAAGTAGTATGAAATCTGCTTTCTGATCCCTAAAGCCAAATCCTGGTCTGTGGGTTTACCCTTTAATGGGACAAATGTTTGAGGGACCACAACTCCCAAGTCCAAAAAGATGCTGCCATATGTTTAGATTTAGAGACTTATTAACACCATCTATAAAACATAATCCAAAAAATGGCCTTGAATCTGACCAATCTAGGTAAGTTTTACTAGTCTTTGGGCATGGAATAAAATGTGATTGGAAAGGACTTCCTTCTTCTGGTGACTAAGCAGGTGGCATAGGAAAAATACTTTTTTTGTGTCTATGCATGAATTTAGAGACATAGGAGGCTTCAGACTGGTACAACAAACCTGTGTTCTAGAGGCATTGTGGTATGTTAGAACTCTAATAGCTTTGGGGAGAGGTCTAGATAAATATTTTGGCTCCATTACTTACTGCCTGAGTAAATCTCAGCAATTGTTCTAAACCTAATTCCCGTGAGTAGGGGGAGTAAAAATGTGAGTAATAATAATATCTATTTCAAAGGCTCAAATTCCATGTAGCAGACATGTATTGTATGCCAGGCACTATTCAGAACACTGCAGATTCAAAGATAAATAAAATATAAGCCCTTTCATCGAGACATTGCTTGTGGGGTAAACATTCATGTGAAATATAAATAATTTATACACAGTGTGATAAGCATCATCATACTGATATTCATAGGACAAGGGGGGCATAGAAAAGAGACATTTAGCCTAGTTTTGAGGCTCAAGAAACACTAATTAAAGAAGAGGATGGTTATCTTTAGCTTTGCCAGATTTGTAGGAACTATCCAGGAGAAGAAAGTGAAATATGTTTTCAGAGTATTAAGCAGGAAGACAACACAATGTATTCAGATAACAATAGGAATTTTATATTTACTAGAACAAAAACTGATGGGCAAAAATTGGAAGATAAAACTTAGGAAGTAAAAAAGGGTCAAATCATGAAAAATTATTACGTTGGTTTAAGAGGCTTATAGACAATGGTAGCTTTTCAAAAACATACACATGCATGCACACACACACACACACACACAAATCAAACGAAAACAAGAAAACTTTGAAAGCCTGAAAATATCTCATTATTTCAGTGCTTGCCTATTGCAGAAAGCTTTTGGAGAGAGAAAAATTTAATCACTCTGCTTAGGAAGCAATGAGGTTCACGGTAGACTTAGCTGAAGAGAGAACTGGAATGAGTATTTTATGCATTGAACCATCCCCAACTTTACTCCTTTAGGGCTCTCCCTATGGAGTCTCACTTCTGGTGGCCAGCTACTGACTTGTGCTGGATCCTAAGTAATATGCAGGGAGCACCAGAGAGGCAGAGAGAGGCAGAATATTCACAATTTAATACATTGTAACAAATGCAAATAAAAATGCAGGGTTTCTGACCTACATGATTCTTTTTTATCTTAAGAGTCAGTGCCAAGTTATTTCTGTTCTCACAATATTATGTAAAGTACGTCAAGTGCCTGCTAAAGGCAGACTGAGGTCGCGATCGCACCAGGTGAAGAAGCTATGTGCTAAACTGTAGCTGTCATAGTATCTTAGGCACATCATTACCAAGAGCTGAAAACATGCTGAAAAGCTAGAACAAAGAGGAGTGACACTCCAGTCACAGGTAGTTTCAGCAGTGGGAAGAATAATGCTTGCAAGGGTGAAATCTCATAGTAAAAATAAATGGCTGGAAATGGGTCTGCAGTAGACAGCTTTAATATAGAATCAGTTACACATTTTAACTCCGAAAAAGAGCATAGAGCAGTAACCAGGGTTAAAAAGCTAAAGGGGTCCAGATGAAGGAAAGACAAAGAGTGGTCATAAACACTACAATTGGGTAGGCTTGATGGGGTCAGGTCAGAGGAAGATCGGGATTAGAGAGATGGAGGTGTCCTCTTCCAGAAAGCAAATGGGATAATATCAGTCAAGGTGGGCTCGTGTGCCTGCCTTTATGCACGTGTGCTCCCCTTGCCGTATGCTTTGCTTTGTTTCCAGAGAAAATCCTTGTGGCCTCTGGCAGTATACATGATATTTAAATCTCTGTGAACCCAATGTAACTACTCTGTTCTCATGACCCCCAGATGATGAAGGGGATTGTGTCTTCCAGAATACAGGGATTCAGCAAATCAGTCAGCAAATGTGTGCTGAAGATTTTGTAACACATATCAGCTGCCACAGTAGAAGCCAAAGGAGTTAATACAGGCTTATATCAATGAGCCCAGTCTAAGTTTAGGATCTAGTGCAGAAGAGAAATAGAAACAGTGCAGGAAAAACATTTTAAAAAAGAGCTAAAAATTACTTTATAAACAATATAGTATTACTATTTGAAATATCCTTTGTTGAAGGAATAATCTAAAACCATATTCCTTTTCTGACTAATCCAATTAATTTTCTTATATTTTGTGAAATTTAGTACAAAGCCATTTAAATGTACAACTAAGTTAAATATCAAAGTCTTCATGCTTGGTTTATTCATAAGGAATAGGTTAAATTTTTACACTGGCCTCTAATATTGAAATATGGAAGAGGAGCTCAGAAAGACACCAATATTTACATTATGAAGTAGCAATACAATTAGGTGTTAAAAAACTTTTGTCTAGAAGCTCAGATTTTGATTGCATAGAAGTGTTTTATTTCCACACTATCCAAACAAATAACAGACACAAAGTGCTTTTATAACCTGAAGGCAAAGTCATTCCAGCTGGTATATAGGTCATCAGTTGTTTTCTGGTTCTGTTTTTTTCCAAACACATACTTCTTTTCACTCATCATTGGCCGTTAAGCCCTCTACCATTCTTCAAATGTAATTTTTAAATTGTTTTTCATCAAGGAAATCTTAAAAATCTTACAATGCAGAGTCTAGAGTGGGCTACAGCTGAATAAAGATGACTTTAAAGGCAAGTACAAGGGGTTCAGCAGAAGGGAGGTGTAGTGGGGGTGATGCTGTGTCACACTGTTCTCCAGCACCAGTGGAAAAGGCAGCTCAACTCAACAGCCTCTAAGCTCTTTCTGTCATTAACATTTCCTGCCTTAATCTGTTTTGATTCCTTCTTCCCCACTGCCTTGGCCTGAAAATTTTTATTTTTAGATTCTTAGTGCTTAAGAAAATACAGGCAGAATAATCTCCTTATGTGACAGCTTGATGCAGCAGTAAGAACATAAATAATTTCTGCAATCAAGCCCCTTTTTGAAGCTTGACTCAACTCCTAAAACTTAACCTATCTGTACCTCATTTTCCCAAAATGAGAAGAGAGAGAGAAAGAGAAAGAGAGAGAGAGAGAGAGAGAGAGAGAGACATTATCCTTTACTTGTAGCTTAAAGGGTTGCTTTGAGGATCAAATGATATAATAAATACTACATATTGATATGCTTTACAAACTAATGACATTTCATGAAAATGAAGTCACTTTAAAAATATATTTTATCCAGTAGAAAAGTACAGGGCTCCCTAGCCTTATTTTGCTATACAATTATTTGTTCAACTTTATTAATTGTCACCATCTAAAAGAGGGAAGTGATTCAAGACAGGTAAAATCTGTGACTACAAACCAGGAGAGGAGTTTTCATACCCCACCCCTGGGGCTACCAGTAGCCACTAGACTGGCTGGTGGGAAGGATAAGAGCCCAGTTCCTTTGCTTCCAGGTCAATAAGCTGGGAGTTGAAATGTACATTCCAGAGCTCTCTGTGGGAACCACTGGTGTGTGGACTTCAGCTGAAATCCCACCCTCTCTTGGCTCCTCCCTGTCCTGCCCCTCATGGAAACAATGTCCTTAAGTAATTATTGCAACTCAATCCTTAGCATAGCGTCTGCTTCTGAGAGAAGCCAATGTAAGAAACCCAACAAATTAATTTTTCATTAATTCAGCAAATATTTATTTAACATCTCCTAACTGCCTAACATTAGGCAGAGGTGAACAAAACAAACTCCCAATCTATGCATCTTATATTTTATTGGGAATAGTAAGAAAATCAAAAAATGACTAGGTCTATAACACAATTTGTGTTAAAATCGTGATAAAAATGCTATGACAAAAAAATGAACCAGAGTAATTTAGGGAGGGGATAGTGAAGGACAAAAAGTAATATTTTAGATAAATAGGTGAGATAAAGCTTGTTTCAGAAGTGGCCATTGTATAGGAACAAAAACCATCCTTCCCCAAAGTATTATTTGTTCTTATATTTCAATATTGAGAATGAGGTTAGTGTAAGACTTTAGAAGAACTTAACATGTATCAGACACTCTGATAGGGCCTGGGAAGATAGTTTCTCACAGAAGAATAAGAGGAATACAAGAGGGCATGGGGCTGAGGTTGGGTTTAAGCCCTGTGTAGGGGTGAGTGGGAGGCGATGTATACATTTTCTACCTCAGCATCCTAGCAACACAGGACAGAGGCAGGAGGAAATGTGGAAAAGCTGAGCTTGTTCTGAAGTCTACAAGAAGGCAATTCAGACTTCGTAGAATCCAAGAAAAGGGTTTATTCCATTGCTTCTTGCTCTTCTTTTAGGGAAAAAAAATGTATTCTTATCTCTTTGTATGCTCCATAGTGGTGCTTTTCTATACACAATAGGTATTCCTTAAATGTCAGTTGATTAGAAATGTGTGTGTGTGTGTGTTTGTACATCCTGTAAACTTTATTTTCCACATTGAGGAGTTAGCTGGATTCCTCCTCCTGAAAGTAATGATTAGCTATTTCCAAACCATTCTTTAAACTGATTATTGTGAACTTAACCATAGAAATATACAATTAAAATATACATACCTACATAGAAAATATCATGTTATTACTCCAAGTCCACCTTTGCATATATGGATTTGTCCTTTCTTATAACTGTTATTCTACCAATTTAATCTTTTTCTCCAAAGCATTTGACTTTGCCCGAGATTACAATAAGAGCATGCTGAAATAGAGGTAATATATAATGTGTCCTAGTCTCCTATCTTTTTCAACCCTTGGAGACAAATCAAAACTGAAATATAACCCAAGATCCATTCTGTAAAATTCAAGTTTCCCATACTCAATAAAATCTCCTCAAACTACGCATCTGAAAAGGGCTATTCAATAATCAAGTACGGCTGGCCTTGTTTCCTGGGAGGAAAGGCTAAGTGGAATATTTTAAGCAAAACGTAGACGCAGATGTGAATCTTTGCTTCAGAATTTCTGTGCCTGATTTCAAGAACATCAGTTCCCTGGGCTTCACCAGCTTCTAGTCTAACATGAATGAACCATTTGGACCCAAACCGTTTGGATGGCAGCAGTTCACCACAAGTTATTTCCATCCTGTGAGATTGCATTCCTCTTTTTCTTTTCTGTGAAACAAGAAAAATAGAAATAGACTTAGCAATGCAATTCCTTATTATATCGATCAGAAGTTTGGCATTATAAATGTCTGCCCTTTAACCTTTTCCTTTTCAGAAATCTTTCAGGGCTTCCCTGGTGGCGCAGTGGTTGAGAGTCCGCCTGCCGATGCAGGGGACACGGGTTCGTGCCCCGGTCTGGGAAGATCCCACATGCCGCGGAGCGGCTGGGCCCGTGAGCCATGGCCGCTGAGCCTGCGCAGCCGGAGCCTGTGCTCCGCAACGGGAGAGGCCACAACAGTGAGAGGCCCACGTACAGCAAAAAAAAAAAAAAAAAAAAAGAAATCTTTCAATGGCTCCCATGTGCATGACATCAATATTCACCCCAGGAGACACTATTAGCAAAACTTCTTTTTTTTGATTACTGACAGTGTAAAAACTGGAAGTGTTTTAAACCCTCTACAAACCACTATTTAAAAACATAAGACATGATTGATCACCAGATGGAGCAATAAAAATGAAAACTGAGAGATAAAGATGGAATACAAATATTTAATCATAAATGGAAAAACAATGGAACTCTGAGGATAACAGTGTTCTGTTTGCAGATAACAGCCTTTCATGTAAGAATGAGTCACTTACAGTGTCAGGCACAGGAACATAAATCCAGTTGCATTATAAATACAAATTTTTGCCTGCAACACTCTTGCTTATGACCAAAACATTTTGTTTAGCTATTCTAATTTAGAAAAGTCCGATATGTTAGAAGTTTTACATGACATCAGTCGAGAAACATTACTTCTCTTACCAAGTAAAAAAAGTCATTTTCTTCTGTTACTTAAAGAAAATGGGACAGCTTTTTAAAGCATATTGAAAGCTTTCTGACAAAAGGTTTTGATCCACAGCAGTCAAGGCCTTATGCAATACTTTTGTGAGATATAGATTTTACTTCAGCTCTGGTATGTCCCAGAATGTTGATAAAATGAAAATTTATTTAAAAATGTTTTGCAGATGGTGTTGCATTATTGCCTTATGTGGTTGAAGGTTTTAAAATCAGTAGACACAGGGGCTTCCTGGCAATCCAGTGGTTAAGACTCTGCGCTTCCACTACAGGGGTCTCCATATGCCATGTGATGAGGCCAAAAAAAAAAAAAAATCACTAGGCACGAACATGATACATAAGACCATAACTTGAATCATTTTATCAAAAATTAATGACCTACATCATCCTTTGTTTTAAGTTTAATATTAAGACACTAATATTTAAATTCATTATACTAGCAACCCCCAACCTTTTTGGCACCAGGAACCAGTTTCGTGGAAGACAATTTTTCCACGGACGGGGGTGGGAGGTTGGGAGGCATGGTTCAGGCGGTAATGTGAGAGATGGGGAGCCGTGGGGAGCGGTGGTAGATGAAGCTTCGCTTGCTCACCCGCCGCTCACCTCCTGCTGTGCGGCCTGGTTCCTAACAGGCCGCGGACCGGCACTGGTCCGCAGCCCGGGGTTTGGGGATCCCTGCATTATACAAAGATAAATGGGTAAGTGTAGGAATTAAATTTTCTGTCGCCATGTAACTTACAACCCCAAAAAACACTAACCTATGAAAGACAAGTTACATTATAAGTTTTCTGGCACTTAACACAAGCACTAAAATGTAGTATTGACTAAAGAAAACATATGTTACATTTATGACATCACAACATCTTGTGTCAGCTACTTGCTTACACTAACTTCTCCACCCCACTCATGGTACCCAGTAGAGAGCTCTGCCTACGATAACATCCATTCATCTTCTCAACCCCAGATTGTGAAAGGCCAAGCCTTTGAAAGTTTATGATTTGGTGTCTGTCTAAATATACATAATAAGTCAAAATATCTATAAGATATATGGTAGCCTAGGAATATCTTACATATTGTATTGAATATGACTTTTATATTTGTTTCTACAATACTTGATTGCAGTCTTGTCCTCAAAGATTGACCTAATTTTTAAAGTCTATAATATTATGTATTTAGTCCACACCCCCGGTTCATTGACAGTGAAGAGGCAGGGAAGACACAGCAGTAACTTCTAAGACACACAGTGCGAGAGGTACACAATTATATAAGCAATAGTATTTGAGGCATGCATGGCTTGAATTTCAAGGATAAAGGAATCTGATACTGGCCTTACTTCCTACTTTCCCACGGCCTGTCCAAGAACTGGCCAAGCAAACGCATTAATGAGAGTTCAACTGGCAAAAGAGAAATAAGGCAAGATCTCCCATTTTTGCCATCTTAAACAGGGAGCTAAGACAAGTGAAATATTTTGGCCTTAATCAATATATGTTATTCTAGTAAAAACATTTTCCAGGTCAGTGTAAAACATTTTCTCAAACGTCATCTGTTTGTGATTATGCCTAGTACTTTTATTCTTTTAACTTTGAATTGTCTCATTGTCTAATTTTGACCGGATTATCCACCTGTACACTGCATTTACTGGTTGAGGTCAAGGTAATAAATAACTTTAAAGGCCCACAGCAATTCTACCTGTAGTGCTTTACTTTTTTTTATTATGTTCAAGTTAAGGCCAATTCAGCTATGTTGGGGCCTTAACACAAGATGTACAGACCTTTCTTTTCATTTGTTTTAGTTTCTCATATTCTAACTAATAATTTCATATGTGTCTGCCAGTATTCCACTGTTTTAGGAACATCTAAATTGTAGCTCAGAGCCTTGGTATCCAGACTATTCAGTAAGGTCCATGGTAATTCACTCAAGAATGAAGTTCATTCACAGAGAATATTTAGCAGATTATAATCCATAGCAATCTTCCCAAGCATTTTTATCTGTCACTTCAGTGTAATATCAATGTGAGAAAATAATACTTTCCTAGAAGAGACCACTTGCTCTATTCAACTACAGCTTCTTAGATTCCTAACACTCCATGATTTCTTGCTAGGACTATTAACCTTCTGGGAAAAGATAAACGGCATCAGCTGTATCAAATCAACCCACTGCCACTTAGATGATGACTCAGTAGGAAATCCAGTGTCTGCCTTGTTCATTACTATTCTCCTGAAATGAGTACAATGTGCTGGGGACATGCGCGGTAGTGGAATTAATTTTAAAAATGCCAATTGATTAGGAAAAAAAGTGTGGTACATCTTTGATAAATACAATACTCAATAATAAGAAGCTTTGAATAAATTTATTTATCTAGTTTCCTGAGTGGCTATGTAGCTCTTTAAAGGTTTACACCCTAGAGAAAGAACTTTGCTCTCAGATAAAAAGAGTCTAATTGCAAAATGGTTTAATAATACCTGTTTAAGTTATGAATATTAAATGGAATAATGCATGCAAGTGGCTAAGGCATGATGTCTAGTACAATTAGGAGTGCTCAACAAATGTTCATTTTCGTTATTATGAACACTCTTGAGGTGAGTTTGCTCATAACACCACTGAGGATAAAAATCAAAATATTCTGTTCAGTTTGCAATAGCAGCTCAGTAGTTGAAGTGAGTCCAGAAGAAAATAAAAATAGAAGAGAAATCATATGTCCTAGCTAATTCTAGATAATAAATAGCATAAAGTAGATGTTAGATGTTGCTACCTTTATTTTAGAAAATTGGCCAGCTAAAAGCAAAATTGTAGCTGAAATTTGTGCTCACAACCAGAATCATCATCATTGGCAGCCTGGGCACCCAACACCCTGAACTGTGACCTTCACCTGAATCTGCTTCTCCTGTATCTCAACATACAATGTATATTTTAATTCTTTCATCTCAAGTATCTAATTCCAGGTATTATAGTGTTCATAGGAGTTCTTTGTATCAGCTAGATTATCTGATGTTACCTAAGAGAAAGTGCTGATGAATAAAAAGTGGTTGCTGACTTAGTCTTAAGAAAGAGCATATTTGCATTTTACTAACGTTTTGTTGTTGGCTTAAGGCACTGGAAAGAGTGACTGAGGATCCAGGATTCTCCGCTCCCATGCCAGCTTCTCTGACTCATTTTTTTCCCAAAGGAAGACTCACTTATCTGATGGGTGAAATTGTGTTGTAGGTGCCTCTTCTTCTTCTGGGCTTCTTAATCACCCGTTTACCCACTCCATCATAAGGTCATCTTACAGGCACACTGTATCCTCCAGGAGTCAACCCTGATGTTCCAGATGCAGAAGGATAATTGGGGATGAGGGATCAGGACAGACTAGAAGCATGGTTCCAGTTTAAGGCTAAGCTACATTTTCCAGTCCAGTTTTAAAAAATAGATTATTTTGGTTCTCTGACTCCTGTGCTTATTTCTCAGTTATGGAGAGGGAAAAGATAAGATCATCACCCAAATGACTGGTTTACGTTTCTCAAACAACCTAATTCTTTGAGTTTATGAGAGACCATTCTATGGTTCTCTGGGCACATGATAATCTAGGAAAGAAAACAAAAACAAAACAAAACCTTAAATGTTGAAAGATGACTATATCATGATAGAAGAATTGATGATAATTCAGGAATAGAAAAAGTATAACTGCTAGGAAAGTTATATCAGAAGTTGGGCATCCACCATCCTTCCAATAATATATGCTGAGTTTCTGACTCCCAGGGTGAAAAACAAACATAGATGGTAGGGGTTTTTTTGTCAGTCACCAATGATTCCAGCTTTGGAGGTCACTACTCTTTCTCTTCTATTCAACATTGCTTATACTGTTTCTGAAAGGAATTTAAGCTGAAGATATCTATGTGGGAGATGATAAATATTTAAAACACTGAGGATTTTTGCCCTTACTCTCCAACAGTCCCAATTTTTACATTTTTTTTCCAGTGCTGCTGCTTCTTAATGAAAATCAAGTCACTGAGAATGATTGTTTCATGAAAATCCCTTTAATTAATTGAAATGTAGTCATATTCTATTTTTAAAAAAGAAGTCTCACACATATTTAAAATTGAATAGCATTCTTAAGAGTGGGGAAGACTCTTTCTGTAGCAGAAAGCATTTTATTTGATTCACAATGAATAGGGTTCTTTTTTGTCTGACAGCTACACATGCTGGGCCTAACAACATTACAATAGGTGTTCACAGAGAGAAAGAAAAATGTATATTGTAATATTACAGGTTGTTTGTTGTTAGTATTATTATTATTTTAGTATTTCCTAAAATTACAAAATGGTTAACAACACATATCAACCTGAAAGTTGTCTTGATTTCCTGAACAATTCTATATGCCCACTAATGTTTTTTCCTCCCTTTCTTATTTAGAGTTCATGAGAAAATGATGCCATTGAATCTTATTTGGTGAATAAATTGGTTAAAATATTTGATAAAGCTCTTCTGTCCTTCCTTTACTTGAAAAGCTTTTTAAAAATTAGGATGCATTTTGAAGCTTGTAATTTATCAATGACAATAACAGAAAAGTTACTTTCATTTTGCTATTACAAATGCTGCGTGAACTCCCTTTCACATATAGCATTTCAAATGGGAATGTATATCTGTTGGATAAAGCCCCATAAGGAGAATCACTGGATTGAAGAGTATATGCATTTATAATTTTAATATGTTGCTAAATACCATCCATAGGGATGGAGTGTTCCTACACCCCCACCCACACTTCAGCAAGTTAGGAAACTTGAATTTTTGTCCGATAGGAAGCTAAAAGTATGGTACATCAGTGAAGTTTTAGTTTAGTTTTGTTTTTTTCTAATTATGAGCGAAGTTGAATATTTTGTGAAAGTTTAGCAGCCATTTTATTCCCTATTCTGTTCTGTTCTCCCTCTGCTACTCCTTCTCCCCTCCTCCTCCCTTGTTTTACCCATTTCTATATTTAAGTGTAGGTCTTTTTCTTATCTATTTGTGGGAGCTCTTTATGTATTAGGAATATTAGCCATTTGTTTACCATATGAGTAGTAGACATTTTACTAGATTATTGTGACTTTGCTGTATAGAATAATTTTTATTTTTATGGAATTTAACAATTTCAAATTTAACAATTTTAATAATATATCTACTGGAATTTGAAATAGGGGAAGAAAAGTCTTCTCCAATCTAAGGTGAAAAAAAAATTCCACATTTTCTTCAGATATATTTATGCTTTTATTTTATATATTTGAATGTTGTAGCTAGTTGCAATGTATTCTGATATGTGTTGTAATGTATGGATTCTACTTAATATTCTTATCAGACCATTATCTATCTACTTGTTCCCACATCATTTATTGCCTAACTCACCTCATCTCATCTATAAATTGGGTCTATTCCTGGGTTTTCTATTATGTCCCATTGGACTATCTTTTTCCTTCATGAGCCAGTAACTCACTGTTTTAATTATTGACAGATTTTAGCAACTTGAAGGGCAGGATTTTCTTCGGTGCTTTTCTTTGTAAGTTTTCTTGTTGTTCTTCCTTGTTTATTTTTTCATAAAAAGTGTAGGTTGACCCAGCTTGTCTAGTGCCCTCTCCTCAAAAAGACCTCATTGTATTTGCATTTGATTCATATTTAATATTCATATAAATTAACTTAGAAAAAACTTGACTTTAGGCAATAGGGTCAGTGTTGAAAACCTGGCCAACTCCAAATCCATAGCATCTCTGGTCTCTCACCCACAGATGTGACCCATTCTTTATGTATTGTATCACATATAGTAAATATATTCAAAAGATTGCTTTGATCATGGCCGTTCCCCTGTTCAACAGTCATCAGTGGACACACTTAGCTTATCACAGTACTTCTTCACTCACTAAATGGGCAGTTAAATGCTTCACAAAACAAATAAAACTTTCCGTCTTCTTTGCTCCCATTTTCTACCCTGGCCAAAAGTCTACTCCAGTTACTGACTCACACCCCTTTTTAGGATCAAATCACATCTGCTCCATGATACCCTCACGGACCACCTAAAACAGCAGTGTTTATTCATTGCTTTGCAATCTGCTTACACACTCTCTCTGTGTCAATCATTTGCCTCCAGCCTTTGAATTTAAGGTTAATTACCATTTTATGTGTAGTATCTCCTTAATTAGATCATAAATTGGTTAAAGAAAGGAAATAAGTCTCAAAAAAATTTTTTATTCCTTACAGACAAGAATTTGTGTGTGTGTGCATGCCTGTACTTCTTTTCCACTGCTTTCTCAGGATTCTTCACTTCCTCTAAGTGTTTGTCCTCAGCAGTTCAACGCAATCAGCTCACTCTTTCCTATTCTAAATAACGAATTAAATGCATGACTCTCTTCCAATAAGCAGACAGCTCTTTCCTTATAGCAGCGAGACATTATTCAGAATCCTGCCTTTTTGTCCTCTATCCAGTTTTTAATCACTGACAGAACTTTCCCTCTCATCCCTCCATTGTGAAGAGTTTATAGGTTCTTGGGAATCGACCTGCAACAAGAAATGTATTTGTTTGGGGGTGGGCTTTGGTAAAGCTGGACCTTAGATTGGCCAGATGGCAAGAAGGCTTCTTGTGTGTTCTCTAAATGCAGACAGATTCTCACTGTCAGGTGATACGTAGGATAAAAATATCTCTCTTAAGAGGCATTGAAAATCTAAACTGAGTACATCTGGCAACCCTTCTTTATTTACTCTCTGTTAAGCATCATAAAGTATCCTTTCAAGGCAAAGAGGGAATGATTTACATTTGCAAAGCACAGGCTGATTTATTCCTAACACATTTTGCTCACCCAGATGATTTGTGTTCCACCTTCCCAGATCTTTTAAACTAGTTTTCCAGGTGCAGAGGTGAGAGTTGACAGTGTATAATTTTTGGATTACCCTTAACTCCCTTCTGCAAGATGTTCAACACTTTGGCTACACTCCAATCTCTAGCTGTAGTCTCTGCTTGAAAGGATAAATTACATATTTTTGTAATTATATAGAAATAAAAACACATTTCACCAGTGAGGATGCCAAATCTGCCAACGATCTTAAAACATCTTTATTCTCATGCATTCGAATCTAAAAATAAACCCTATTTCAAATTAGATCTTTTTTGCAGGGTTTTACCAGCTTATAATGAATCATAAAAAACAAGTGCCCTAAATTTAAAACACATGGCATTAGATAGTATAATTAATGGTAATTTAAAAACAGACATAGCAAGAAATTGTCTTAGACACCAGACATAGTCCAAGCCCTAGAAGAAGCCATTATATGCAGGTATTCTATAGGAACCTCTCCATCTTTAAATTTTAGCTTACCATGATACAGAAATAAAGCTTACATCTATGATTGTCAAGTTAACCAATTATAAAATACATTATTAGTGCTTACAATATCGATAGAAGGTCGGTATTACACATATAGACAAAGTGTTTAAGAGGTGGGTTGCCAAGGTGTGACTAAGTATTGCTTGCTACATTTGGTGGTCAGAGAAATAATATTTGAAGATCCTGTTTTCAGTTCCCCTATAAAAAGTGCTCCTGCAGAGCTTAATTACTCACAGTGCATTAGTACACTTGAGCAATAAAATAGAAGAATATTATCTTACAAACATTTGGGCAGAGCATGGACCAGCATGTTTGAAATGGTATGCAGGATCAGGACATGGCATTAAGATCTGAATCTTTCCTTAATTTTATCCAGGAAAATAATGTTATCTTTCTGTGTAAAATCGTTGAGAGTAATCAAATGGAAGACAATTATTAGGAGAAGGAAAATTAAAGCCAGAGAGAAATTAAAATCACACAAGAGTTAATCAATGATAGATAATCGATAATAATTAATAGATAGTAGAATAAACAGGGACAGTCCCACAAGAGGAGTAAATGAACATTGAACCTTATTAACTTTCATTGATCAACGTGTAAATGTATACCTAGACACAATGCATCTGAGCAAGTACATTAGCCTCTCCGAACCTAAAAACTCAAATCCATGAGCTTGCATTTTAAATAGTTTATTAAAATGGATACAGAGGGAGAGTAGTCGGAATTAACCATCACTCTTTCCATATTGACTTGTATAGATGTCAGTACTCTAGCACTTTTCATATTGCAATTACTTCTTCTAATTTATTTTATCAAAGTATCACATAAAAGTTTGAAAGATCAGACACTACCAAAAAGTGTGCAATAAAGTTAACATTAATATTGCCTCAGTATCCCTCATACCCAGTTCCCCTACCCAGAAGCAATCATTTAAAAACATTTCTGGATTTAATTAGCCTGATAACTACCCCCAGAATTGTAAACAGTTTTCTTAAAAAAGGGAGTTTAAACTTTTGCTCTTATTTGTCAAAGAGTTATTCCATAATTCTCAGTTCCTTCTTCCATGATCTCATTTGCAAATTCAAATAACCATGTTCTATCAATCTTAATTATCATATCTTGACACCCACTTTCTAAGATGAGGACACAGGTGCCCCCTTCCCTCCAACTCATCTTTATTCACTCACTATGCCTTTGCTTTTATATTCTTCTCTTAAAGCAAAATGAAGTCTTTTATAATTTTCTATAGGTTATTTTAAAAAGAACAATGCAAACATAAATTGGAGTTCAGTTCCCCTGTTCCCCTGTAATGGTCACTGGGTTATATAAAGAGAATAAATGTGAATATTTGGATATTAATATTTCTGATATATATATTCTTACATTATATATATTTCCTTCTCATCTAAACTAGACTTTAGGCTACTACAATGTTAAAATTGGAACTTCCCTACCTTGTTTTCTTATACTTATTATTTCCTGAACTCACATCTTCCTATCTGTTAGTTTGCTATCTTGCTGAAATATATATTTAATTAATTTCCTAAGAAAGATTTTTTTCCCAAGTATACTCTCTGAATCCCTTCAGGTTTTAGAATATTTTATTATTTTATTTATTATTTTATTTATTCCTCATATTTCAGTGAAACTTTGTCGTGTATATAAATCTACATTGAAAATCATTTCCCCTAAGAACTATGAAAGCATGTCTCCATTTTCATCTAGGATGCTAAGTTAATGGCGGTCTATCTGTCATTTATAGCTGATTTTAGGATCTTTGATCTTTGTTTTTCTTATGTTTCACAGTAATGTGCCCAAGTATTTTAAGGTACAGTGCTTGGAAAATCTTTTAAAATTAGAATTAGATTTGCTTCTCCCATTAGCTTTGAAGGACTTTTTGATACTTTATCTTTGATCATTTTACCACTGCTCTCTTCATCCTCTTTACCAAAAACTCCTATTTGTCAAATGTTAGGCATCATGAACTGATCATTTCTTTTCTCTTGTATATTCCTTTTGTTTGTATTGTAGTTATATCAAATGAGAAATTACTGCATATTTGTCTTCCAACCTTCCTATTGATATATTCCATAATGACTTAATTTCCAAGATTTTTTTCTTCATTCTTCTTCTTCTTCTTCTTCTTCTTCTTATTATTATTATTATTAGCATTCTGTTAGTTTGTACATGCAGAGCTTTCTCAAATTCACCTGAGGATGCTCATGAGATTTTTAAAACTCATTTTCATTCTCTAAATTAATCGTATTTCATCACTGTTAGTATTTACTTAGTATATCTTCTTCATTCTTTTTCATGTTGGAGTGTTTTCATAATCTTCTGGTGAGTCATGGTGGCCAATTCACACTTAATAATAAGGGACTAAGAATATTTAATTGAGAGACTTTGAATTCAATAGGAAATGCTTTATAGTGAGAATTCATGTGAGTGACTCCTGTACTGTGGGACTCATATATGACCAGATAAGAAAGATTTCACTCTGGGTCTCTATTGGTTTAACTAATTACCTTTATTTTCTGCAGACAACTTTTTTAAAGTTTGTATTTGTGCCCTGGGGTAAAGCATCCCGCATAAGGAATTGTAGGAAGAGGTGTGGGTAGTTTACTTCTGCCATATATGTCCCCCATTAATCATCTTGTTCTTACATTTATTTCTTCCTCCCACCTATCAAAGCATCTGACATCACTTAGTCTGCAGTCCCTTTGGAATTTCTATCAGAAAAGTCTGGTTTTCATCAGTTACAACTCCCTCTGCAAGTGTTCTAGATTGTGTCTTTCTGTTCTTTGATTAGTCACTCAACCATCCATCTCTTTTTGTCTACCAGAAGTTTGTTGAAATCTGCCTTTCACTGATGTCTCCCCATGCTCTTAGTTATGAATTTATTTCTTCTTTACCTTCATTTAATTGCATGTTGGGACCTGCAGAGAGAAAAGGTGAGTGCAGATACTCTGTTTACCATCTTGCCCTGGCAGACCTGTTTCCCAGACTAAACAGTGAGTCCCTGAAGTGTATTGGTTGGATCTTTTTGTCTGCATATTTCTATTGCCTATCACAGTGCCTGGAGTGTATTAGGTATTCAAAAAGTATGTGATAAAAGAAAACAAAGCAAATTATATCCCAGGCAAAGTGTGGCATCAAAATGCTGCTGCATTTCTACTATACAGTTCTTCCAGAAAGCAAGGCTGTGCTGTGTAAAGCAAAATGTCCCTGGAAAGAGTGCCACCATTTCAAATCCTTCTTATGAAAATATCTGGGTTAACATGTTATAATAATGAAGAAATGGTAAATTTCCTTACTGAGGAAAATGGTAAAACCATGAGCCTGTTAAATTAATAAGACGTTTTCTAAGTGAAATACATTTGCAATGGGAAGCTCATCTAAGGGAAATACTTAATTTACATGAAATCCTTGCACAGAACAGCAGTGATAAATAAATTTGGATTTAATGGCATGTACTCATCAAATACTCATGTCTGTGTATAATATAAAACATTTATGTACAATTATGTTTGTCACCAATGCAGGCTGTTGATAGCTCAGTAGCTCATTCTACATTTTTGCTTCTGAACAGTGACCTTTAAATATCACCCACATGGTAGCTCTTGCAAGGTTTTGTTTTGTTTTGTTTTGTTTTTTTTTTTGTGGTATGTGGGCCTCTCACTGCCGTGGCCTCTCCTGCTGTGGAGCACAGGCTCCGGACGCACAGGCCCAACGGCCATGGCTCATAGGCCCAGCCACTCTGCGGCACGTGGGATCCCCCCGGACCGGGGCACGAACCCGCGTCCCATGCATCAGCAGGTGGACCCCCAACCACTGCGCCACCAGGGAAGCCCTCTTGCAAGGTTTTTAATGGATAACATTATAACTTCTATAGTATTTATGGAGAACATACAATTTAGTTTAACATCATAATGAAGTGCTGTCTTTTTTTTTAAGGACAAAGCACCCCATAAACACTTTGTTTTCTTTTTAAAACTTAGTGAACATTTTTCAAAATGCCATTTCTTATCTTACTTACATAAAAGAGAAAAGATAAATTCCTACATAAAGGTCAACTGACACTCTGACGCTATACAATTATCACCTCATTACCTGAATTTTTCAGATGAGAAAATAGAGTGCTAAGGACTTTGATGTGCATCCAAACTACAAAGTTATTTCCATAGTAAGAGCTAGAAATCAGGGTACCTGGATTCTAGTTCAATATACTATTCCTTACATCACACACTGCATAGGACATATGCCCATATGTGGGGGAAAAGTGAGGAAGCAGGAAACAATTTGAAAGATATTGGCTTAGGTAGACCTATGCTTTAAAAGACTGGACTCCAGATCCTAGAAGAACCAGCACATAATTTCCCACAATTTCCATAAAGAATTACAGGGAACAAAGCACATCAAAACAACTTGGGCCTTGGAAAAGGAAACTAGAGAAGTTTGGTGATTTCACATCTAGAGTTACGGAAAAAACTGAATGTGGGTCATTGCTGGTCAGGGTGTGTGTCATCTTGCTCAAGGACACATCCATGTTGCTATCCACCTAACACTCCTACTGACCCATGTCTAGATGAAAAACACTTAAAGGACCATACCTTCTTGGGTCAGAAGATGAAAGACTTGGCAGCACAGCTGGTGCTGTCATCACACTAAGATAGGAGCTGAGAAAGAAAGAGCTAAGATATGAACAATGGACTGTGCAGATGGTACCAATAAGCAGGATCTTGATTCCTGGATAATGGAATTACATGTCAAAAATATGAGCTCATAGCCAGAGGCAGAGTTCATCTCATGAGAACAGGAAAAATTATTTTTACTAGAGCCTAGAAGACCTGCTCAAGAGGGCTTTGGACTAGATATAGATAAGTGAGGGAGGAAAAGGTAATAAATGTCAGGAGATGACTAGCAAATGAGCAAAGCACAATGAAAGGGAAGATGTATGGTTTAGATGATGTCACGTATCATCACGAAACATCTGCCTAGGGTTACCTGGTTGCACCTCTGGCTCCTTGCCAGGAATGTACCTTGACAACCACATATTCATTTTGCTGTGAGGCTTTGGTGGCCTTGTAAAAACATTTGAAACAGTAGTCTGAAAAATGTAACATGATTAATAAAAGATATTGTGCTATTGGTTTCCATATGCAATACTTTTAGGCAGAAGACTGTTATTTGATACAACAGGAGAATTCTGCTCAGACATTATAAAGCATTTTCTGATACTCAATAAGCAACATATTACACTGTCCTAAAATATGAAAGCTAATATCTTCCTAAATATTTGTTTTAAGGGGCACATCATCAGTAGACATAGTACCAAATGGAAGCCCTAGGATTCATTGGATAACCTCTACAAGTCCTTTCCAGCACAGCATCTCGTTTCAGACAGTGACATACATTAGTGATACAAAGAGCAATCTATCTTATTTTACAGAGGAGCTGTCCTTTGGATGACTATAACATGTAACTATTTTGAGCCTTATATCCTGGTTCCTGAGTTTTTACCTCTGCCTACAGCTGTCTTTTTTTGGAAGACTAATAGTTACGTCTGTAATGCTTTGATATTCACATATGTAATTATTACTTTACATTCCTAGAGCTCTAAAAATTTTGTCTTCTACTTTAGAAGTATTACATTGGAAAAAGAAATACATTTCATTTGGAGAGAACATACACACACACACACACACACACTCTCACACACATACACACACAGGAATGTACATAAAAATTACCTGAAAGAGGCTGGAAACAGGAGCTAAAGGTGCATGCCACCGAGTAGAAGTGAACTGGTACAACAGATTCAAAATCTTTAAATGGGTCATGGGCTTGTATCTTTTCTCTCTTGTGAAAAGTAATTAAATCAAGAAAATCAGCATGCACTGGTGTGTTGTGAGTGTAAGAGCTGAGAAAAATGAAGAAGATGTGAGGGAGAAGGTACTGGAAATAAAAGTAAATTAAAGTGATACAATTTTTAAGAGGATTTAGGAAAGTAAATGGAGGGGTATTCATATTACTCCAAATTTGATAGATAGTGATATGCACTTTGAAGAGGTGGGTAAAATGATTCCAATTCTTGATGATCATAGACTGCTAATGTCACATGTGGTGGTTAATTTCAAGTGTCAGCTTGGTTACGCCACGTTACCCAAATATGTGGTCAAAGTAAGTCAGAAAGAGAAAGACAAATACTGTATGCTAACACATATATATGGAATTTAAGAAAAAAAATGTCATGAAGAACATAGGGGTAAGACAGGAATAAAGACACAGACCTACTAGAGAATGGACTTGAGGATATGGGGAGGGGGAAGGGTAAGCTGTGACAAAGTGAAAGAGCGGCATGGACATATATACACTACCAAACATAAGGTAGATAGCTAGTGGGAAGCAGCCGCATAGCACAGGGAGATCCACTCAGTGCTTTGTGACCGCCTGGAGGGGTGGGATAGGGAGGGTGGGAGGGAGACGCAAAAGGGAGGGGATATGGAAACATATGTATATGTATAACTGATTAAATTTGTTATAAAGCAAAAATAAAAATTAAAATTAAAAAAAAGCAGTCTAGATATTATTGTGAAGGTGATTTTTAAATTAGATTAACATTTAAATCAGTAGTCTTTGAGTAAAGCAGATTATTCTTCAGAGTGTGGATGAGCCTCATCCAATCAGTTGAAGGCCTTCAGAGAAAAAGACAGAGGTCTCCCAAGAAAGAGGGAATTGTGCAGCCACACTGCCTTTGGACTTGAGCTGTAACATCATCTCTTCTTTGGATCTCCAACCTACCAGGTTGTCCTGCAGATTTTGGACTTGCAAGTTCCAACAATCCTGATCATGTGAGCCAATTCTTTAAAGCCTCTCTCTCTTCTCCATTTCCCTCTCCATATATCTCAAATGTGTGTACATATTTACACACACACACTACACATACACACATATCCTACTGATTCTTTTTCTCTAACACACCTCAGCAGCGACTATTTTGAATTCCAGAGTTTTTGTCACTTTTCTTATATCCATCTTGACATTGGAAAAGACGTTTCATCAAACATTTCAGATACTAAGCTACCAGCCTTTCTTGTGTAAGTGAAAACACAGTCCCTATTTTTCTGATTCACTTATTGCTCCCCATAAAATTTATGTCGAAGATGGTTTAAAAAATATATGTACATTTTTTCTTGGAAAAAATGTTTTTAAAAAGGTAATGTTTCTAACAGTTCCATATGCAGAGCTTAAAATTTGGTTCTTAATTCAGATCCTCCTAGGTATCCTTAGATTCCAAAGTTGACAAAACTCCTTAATATTGAAAAGAAACAAACTGCCACCAACAGTGTCCTTGCTCTATAAAATACATTACTGATTCTGATTTAGTCAGGGGAGGTGGTGGAATCTATTGTTAAAAAGCTGTATATATATATATATATATATATATATATATATATATATATATATAATACTTTGACTGTATGTATTTGATATGAATGCATAACTTTAAAAAGTATATATTTCAAAGTATACATATGTCATGGGTAAATTAAATCTGAGACCAAGCCATACTCTTTTCCACAAATGAACTTATTTTTTAAAAGAACAGCTTTCTATTCTTCCCTAGCCATTCAAGCAATATACTGAATGTGGGCCTCAAAGTGTCAATAAAAAAGTGCCTTTTTGCAGAATGCCTGGTGCGTGGTGTCCAGCAGTAAAAGGTTACCAGCTGAGATTAGGGTAAAATAATTATCTAAGAGAAAAAAGTTGTTGCAATTTAGTCTTATTCTATATTTCATGAGATTATCTCAATAGAGTGCTATCTGAAGAAGTAATAGCAAGCAAATATCCAAGGAATTATAGATGGTTTAAAACCTTTCTTCTTCTCCTCTAGACTAAAACATCTGGGAAAGAAAAATAAAATGATGATATTTTTATAGTCTTCCCAATAGCAGATTGGAAATTTCTGAGTAATTCTTACTGTTAAGTGTTTGTTGCTTTATTTACTATCATTGTCTATCACCAACATATCATATAAAACATGACATGCTGTAAATGGGGGAGAAACTAGTACCAGTACCAAATTTGGGAAAGAGAAGTTTCAGTTAGCCAGCCTGGCCTTTCATCCTGTGTTAGTATCACTTGGAAGCTTGACAGATGTGGGCTGGCCTCTTCAGCCCCACACATCAACAATGTCCACTCTTAGGACTGTTATTAATGTAGTTAACATTTCAATTTACTTATTTCAAGGGACTGATATGCCATATATCATGTAAAGATCAAGCAGTGGCTACTCTCCTCTGACTTATCACAATTATTTTTGATCCTGAAGATTCTCAAAGACTTTACATGTCTGTTATTCCTAATGAAAACTACTGCTAGTGTTTGTATAAACTCCACAATGCTAATGGAAAGAAAAATGAAATGTTTCCATGACCATGTTTGTCAGAAAGAAATTTCCCCTCCAATTCATATATGGATACATCTGCCAGGAAATCCCTGGTGATATGCAGAACGCTAGCTGCAAGAGAACCTAGAATATGTAGTCTTTAGCATTCTGGATAAGTATTTGAGCTTACCCAGAGTATAGACTACCAACACCCAAAAGATAAATCAAGATGGAATGGCCACCAAATGCTGGAAGGAGATTAGGGAGTTGTTAGAAAAGATACTAGGGGAATTATAGCCATACTTTCTCTGAATGTTTCTAAGGGTTTGATCTCTCATAGATCACATAGATGAATTGTGTTACTCTCAGACTAACAATTAGGTATTTTACAGTGCATTATAATAGCTGTCCTTTTACTCTTTAAAATAATTTTCTTAAGAATGTGATACAAGAAAAAAACTGAAAAACATCCATGTTAATATTTTATCTGCTTGTGTTGGAGATTTCTTTTACTCAGTTGGTAACACTGCTAAATCCTGAGTCTTCTTACCAAATGATTATTTAAAATTACTTTTCATGTAAGAAATGACAGCATTTCCATGCTGGACAACAGGAGGTCATTTATAGTCAATTTAGCTCATGCCATTTACTATAATCATATGAACAACTGCACTTTCATATCCAGTGTTATTTATTACAGAAACTGAACAACATATCTACACTCTGATGTGAGGTATAGGTCATAAACTTTAAACTTTATAACATATCAATATACATGTGAGAGCAAACCAGTTTGATTAATAAGCATTTTAAAAATAAAATCAGATAGTGGAGGAGTAAGATGTGGATATCACCTTTCTCCCCACAAACATATCAGAAATACATCAACATATGGAACAACTCCTACAGAACACCTATTGAATGCTGGCAGAAGACCTCAGACTTCCCAAAAGGCAAGAAACTCCCCACATACCTGGAAAGGGCAAAAGAAAAAAGAAAAAAAACAGAGACATAAGAATAGGGATGAGACCTGCACTACTGGGAGGGAGCCGTGAAGGAGGAAAAGTTCCCACCCACTAGGAAGCCCCTTCACTGGTGGAGACGGGGGGTGGTTGTGGGGAAGTTTCAGAGCCACGGAGGAGAGTGCAACAACGGGGTGTGGAGGGCAAAGTGCAGAGATTCCCATACAGATAATTGGGGCAGACCAGCACTCACCTGCCTGAGAGGCTTGTCTGCTCATCCACCAGAGTGGGTGCAGGCTGGGAGCTGAGGCTTGGGATTCAGAGTTAAGATCCCAGGGAGAGGACTGGGGTTGGCTGCATGAACACAGCCTGAGGGGGCTAGTGAGACACAGCTACCCGGGAGGGAGTCCGGGAAAAAGTCTGGAACTGCCTAAGAAGCAACACATTATTTAATATCCCAGAGATCACTGCAGAAATCTAACAGGAAATCAAAAAATATCTAGAAACAAATGACAATGAAAACACAATGACTCAAAACCTATGGGATGCAGCAAAAGCATTTCTAAGAGGGAAGTTCATAGTATTACAATCCTACCCTAAGAAACAAGAAACATCATCTCAAATAAAACCTAACCATACACCTAAAACAATTAGAGAAAGAAGAACAAAAAACCCACAAAGTTAGCAGAAGAAAGAAATCATAAAGATCAGATCAGAAGTAAATGAAAAAGAAATGAAGGAAGCAATAGCAAAGATCAATAAAACTAAAAGCTGGTTCTTTGAGAAGATAAATAATATCGATAAACCATTAGCCAGACTCATCAAGAAAAAAAGGAAGAAGACTCAAATCAATAGAATTAGAAATGAAAAAGGAGGAGTAACACATGACACTGCAGAAATACAAAGGATCATGAAAGATTACTACACGCAACTATATGTCAATGAAATGGACAACCTGGAAGAAATGGACAAATTCTTAGAAAAGCACAATATTCCAAAACTGAACCAGGAAGAAATAAAAGATATTAAAAAAACCAATCACAAGCACTGAAATTGAGACTGTGATTAAAAATCTTCGAACAAACACAAGCCCAGGACCAGATGGCTTCACAGGCAAATTCTATGAAACATTTAGAGAAGAGCTAACACCTATGCTTCTCAAACTCTTCCCAAATATAGCGGAGAGAGGATCACTCCTAAACTCATTCTATGAGACCAACATCACCCTCATGCCACAACCAGACAAAGATGTCACAAAAAAAGAAAACTACAGACCAATATCACTGATGAACATAGATGCAAAAAACCTCAAGAAAATACTAGCAAACAGAATCCTACAGCACATTAAAAGGCTCATACACCATGATCAAGTGGGGTTTATCCCAGGAATGCAAGGATTCTTCAATATACACAAATCAATCAATGTGATACACCATATTAACAAATTGAAGGAGAAAAACCATATGATCATCTCAGTAGATGCAGAAAGAGCTTTTCACAAAATTCAACACCCATTTTTTTTCTTTTTATTTTTTGGGGTATGTGGGCCTCTCACTGTTGTGGCCTCTCCCATTGCTGAGCACAGACTCTGGATGTGCAGGCTCAGCAGCCATGGCTCACGGGACATCCGCTCCGTGGCATGTGGGATCTTCCCGGACCGGGGCATGAACCCGTGTCCCCTGCATTGGCAGGCAGACTCTCAACCACTGCGCCACCAGGGAAGCCCCCAACACCCATTTTTGATAAAAATCCTGCAGAAAGTAGGCATAGAGGGAACTTACCACAGCATAATAAAGGCCATATATGACAAACCCACAGCCAACATTGTTCTCAATGGTGAAAAACTGAAACCATTTCCTCTAAGATTAGGAACAAGACAAGGTCGTCCACTCTCTCCAGTATTATTTAGCATAGTTTTGGAAGGTTTTGCCACAGCAATCAGAGAAGAAAAGAAATAAAACAAACCCAAATCAGAAAAGAAGTAAAGCTGTCACTGTTTGCAGATGCCATGATACTACACATAGCGAATCATAAAGATGCTTCCAGAAAACCA
Organism: Mesoplodon mirus; assembly: GCF_964341445.2. Lineage (NCBI taxonomy): Eukaryota > Metazoa > Chordata > Mammalia > Artiodactyla > Ziphiidae > Mesoplodon > Mesoplodon mirus. The sequence continues at coordinate 44,964,852 of NC_138989.1, read as the reverse complement.
GTGGAGCTAATCAATTAATTTGGTAAAGTAGGAGGATACAAAATTAATGCACAGAAATGTCTTGCATTCCTATACACTAATGATGAAAAATCTGAAAGAGAAACTAAGGAAACACTCCCATTTACCACTGCAACAGAAGAATAAAATACCTAAGAATAAACCTACCTAAGGAGACAAAAGACCTGTATGCAGAAAACTATAAGACACTGATGAAAGAAATTAAAGATGATACAAACAGACAGAGAGATATACCATATTCTTGGATTGGAATCCAGAGTCAACATTGTGAAAATGACTCTACTACCCAAAGCAATCTACAGATTCAATGCAATCCCTATCAAACTACCACTGGCATTTTTCACAGAACTAGAACAAAAAATTTCACAATTTGTGTGGAAACACAAAAGACCCTGAATAGCCAAAGCAATGTTGAGAAAGAAAAGTGGAGCTGGAGGAATCAGGCTCCCTGACCTCAGACTATACTACAAAGCTACAGTAATCAAGGCAGTATGGTACTGGAATAGAAACATAAATATAGATCAATGGAAAAGCATAGAAAGCCCAGAGATAAATGCATGCACATATGGTCACCTTATCTTGATAAAGGAGGCGAGAATATACAATGGGGAAAAGACAGACTCTTCAATAAGTGATGCTGGGAAAACTGGTTAGCTACATGTAAAAGAGTGAAATTAGAACACTTCCTAACACCATACACAAAAATAAACTCAAAATAGATTAAAGACCTAAATGTAAGGCCAGATACTATCAAACTCTTACAGGAAAACATAGACAGAACACTCTATGCCATAAATCACATCAAGGTCCTTTTTGACCCACCTCCTAGAGAAATGGAAATAAAAACAAAAATAAACGAATGGGACCTTATGAAACTTAAAAGCTTTTGCACTGCAAAGGAAACCATAAACAAGATGAAAAGTCAGCCCTCAGGATGGGAGAAAATATTTGCAAATGAAGCAACTGACAAATGATTAATCTCCAAAATTTACAACATCTCATGCAGCTCAATATCCAAAAAACAAGCAACCGAATACGAAAATGGCCAGAAGATCTAAACAGACATTTCTCCAAAGAAGAACAGATTACCAACAAACCCATGAAAGGATGCTCAACATCACTAACCATTAGAGAAACGCAAATAAAACTACAATGAGATATCACCTCACACCGGTCAGAATGGACATCATCAAAAAATCTACAAACAATAAATGCTGGAGAGGGTGTAGAGAAAAGGGAACACTCTTGCACTGTCAGTGGTAATGTAAATTGATACAGCCACTATGGAGAACAGTATGGAGATTCCTTAAAAAACTAAAAATAGAACTACCATACGACCCAGCAATCCCACTACTGGGCATATACCCTGAGAAAACCATAATTCAAAAAGTGTCATGTACCACAATGTTCATTGCAGCTCTATTTACAGTAACCAGGACATGGAAGCAACCTAAGTGTCCATCGACAGATGAATGGATAAAGAAGATGTGGCACATATATACAATGGAATATTACTCAGCCATAAAAAGAAACAAAATTGAGTTATTTGTAGTGAGGTGATGAACCTAGAGTCAGTTATACAGAGTGAAGTAAGTCAGAAAAAGAAAAAAAACCACCGTATGTTAACACATATATATGGAATCTAAAAAAAAAAAAAAAAAAAGAAAAAAGAAATGTTCTGAGGAACCTAGGGACAGGACAGGAATAAAGACACAGACTTGGAGAATGGACTTAGGACACAGGGAGCGGGAAGGGTAAGCTGGGATGAAGTGAGAGAGTGGCATGGACATATATACACTACCAAATGTAAAATAGATAGCTAGTGGGAAGCAGACACATAGCACAGGGAGATGAGCTGGTGCTTTGTGACCACCTAGAGGGGTGGGATAGGGAGGGTGTGAGGGAGACGCAAGAGGGAAGAAATATGGGGATATATATATATATATGTAGAGCTGATTCACTTTGTTATAAAGCAGAAACTAACACACTATTGTAAAGCAATTATACTCTAAGAAAGATGTTTAAAAATAAATAAAAATAAAATAAATTGTGAGATACTTGTGTGTATGAAAAATGTCCCAGCCCCATAATCAGCTGAGTTATTTGTATTTTCCTGAAGTTTATATCCACTTTGCCATCCGAACTTTATTATTCCTTTCACATACCAATCATTCTCTGTGCCATTTACCTAGCACTGAGACCAGGACATGGATGTTTTAACCTTACTTTCCAAGCCCATCCTATTGTTGTCATTGATGGATATCATTGTTTAGACTGAAAATGTTGCCTCTGGAACTGATCAAATGTAGTGATTTGCATTTGCTTGCATAGAAAGAAAAACTCTACTTACAAAACTGAGGTGTGTAACACAATAGCTTTTTTTTTTCAGAACTGTAATTATCTTGAGCTTTAGGCCCCTCATATATTTTTCCATCTCATTTGTGTACACACTCTGTCATGCTTTGGTATTTGTAATCAGAATCTGAAAATTACAAGTGCAAGTATATAGAAACTTCTCCTTACCCCTCTCTAAAATGACAGTAAGCCAAAAAACAAACAAAAACAAAAAGAAAGAAGACGTGTTTATGCTTAATTTCATAGTTAAAAAAAAGTTCTTGTTTTAGAGATTTATCTGGCACTGGATTTAAATGAATAGTCTAGCTTCTAAATAGGATCTATTCCTGCATTGATTCCATAAACAGTTTTGCTTGCTAGGGATTTACTCCTGGTATTTGGAGAAATGAAGACTGGTCATATTTTGTATTAACTGATTATTTTTATCTTTTGAAAACCCTCACAGAATGTTGTGTTTCACAGTGTATTGAAATGTAAAACAGCTTCCTTTTACCAAAAAGTGTAGCTGTTGTTGGTTAACACCTCATCAGTGAATTTCGCAGACAGATGTTTTGTTTCCTTTCTGCCAACTAAAACCTAGTGTTTTTAGGACTAAAGATCTTGGTCCTGTCATGTTAAACTATGACAGGCTCTGAGCCATCCAGCTGATATCAAGATTCAAATAGCTTTATTTACTTCTGAATATACTGGAGGCATTGAGGGGTGGGGGAGACCATGAACATTTTAATATGAGCCAGCTGTGAAGCTTCCAGAGCATCCCTCTGCAGCCAGAGCCGGGCTAAGATTAAACCAGGCAAAATGCCTGAAGAGATACTGAATAGGTTTGATATAAATTACATTGTCCTGCCGACTTGAAAGTGTACATTACTGGAGTCATTAACCATAATCATCCTCAATTACAAGCACTGTATGCCTGCATGCAGCACCCCTGCAAATGCAGCCATTGTTTGCATGCAATGTCTATCATCTATAAAGACGTTGCCTCCCCTGGATGGACTTGAAGCCACCTCCTCTCTCCTATCCTTTGATCCCAAGTTCTCAAGTTTATCTCTAAAATAGTGCAATTCATTAAAGTATTTTTTTGTCCTCTGACAATTCAATATTGTTGAAGATACTATTTTTTCTTATTTCAGGCTATGGAATGTGTAACGGTTATGACAAGTTTCAGATTAGCTCTAGTTTGTACTATTTGTTTCAGATTAGCTCTAGTTTCAGATTCGGTCTAGTTTATACTATTAGTTTGGCCATTTTTAAAAAAATGATAATAGTCTAATGATTATGCAATGAGATACATAAAGCTTTGTATCACGACGGGGTAGTAAAAGAGGAAAACAAATAGGAAACATGCTTTACAACTAATATATCACAACCTTTCATGATCAGAATCTGTATGCTTCCAGTTAAGGCTGAACTCATCAAGAGTTTGGGGATATATGTTTTTAACTTTTCTTTTGAAATAATTTCAGACTACTTCAGTAAAAAGTACAAAGGAGCATAAAAATAGTGCAAAGAATTCTCATATACATTTCATGCACATCCCATGAATGTTAACGTGTTTTTACACATGCTTCATCATTTTTTTTTCAATCTCTCACTGTCCCCTTTTCTTTATCTGTGTGTCTATTTATCTAGTGTGTGTATAGTTTTTATATTTTTGCAAGACTCAAATTTTACATTTAAATACCTTTTACCTCTAAATACTTCAGCATATTTTTTTAAAGATTTTTTTGATATGGACCATTTTTAAAGTCTTTATTGAATTTGTTACAATATTGCTTCTGTTTTATGTTTTGGTTTTTAGCCACGAGGCAGGTGGAATCTTAGCTCCCCGACTATGGATCAAACCCACACCCACTGCATTGGAAGGCAAAGTCTTAACCACTGGACGGCCAGGGAAGTCCCTGCTTCAGTGTACTTATAAATTCAGTGTATATATTAAAACAGAACATTCCTTTACGTAGCCAGAATACAATTATCAAAAGGAGGAAAATAATATTGATAATGCAGTATTATCTAATCTATGGACCTTATTCAGATTTTGCCAATTGTGCCACTAATGTCCTTTCCTATTCCAGGATCCAATCTCTGATGACACATTACCTTTCATTTTCATATCTATCAGACTTAACATTGCATTATATTATTGAAAATTTCAGGCCAGTTATCTTCGAGAATGTCTCAAATTTTGAATTTGACTAATTAGTCCATATTGTTAGATGCAGGTTGTTTAGTTTTTGCAAGAATCCAGCATGTATATTATGTCCTTCTCAGTACATCACATCAGGAGGCATCTGGTATTGCTTTGTCCCATCACTGATGATGTGCATTTCCAACCATGGTTAAGGTTGTGTGTGCTCTTGCTCATGGCTAAGGCTGTGGCTGGAGTGTGGAGATCACCTGCTGGGATGTGGTAGGTTTTTTCCTTTATTTTAGAAGGTAATTTGTAATTTTGGAATTTTCTGTCTTTTGAACACATTATTTTTGTGTAATTTTCTTTGGTCTTCTTGTTTTTCTGCATTGTTTTTGGAGTAACTATGGGGCAACATAGATTTAAGTGGCTGCCATTTTCCATGGTTATGTGAAAGTATGAGTGGGTCTCTTTTAATAGGGAAGTATTTAAAAAAGTATAATTATATGTCTATGTTTTGCCAGTTTATGTATTTTGCACTTGGAAATTTTTTTTTAGTCAAAAACATACTACACTCTATGAGTAATGCTTGAGACACTAGCTGTTTGAGGGAAATAGTGATATTCTTTATTCTTATTGAAGAATCATTGACATACAATATTATGTGAGTTTCAGGTGTACAAGATAGTGATTTGATATTTTTATACATTATGCATCATATGAAGTTATCAATATATTATTGACTATATTTTCTATGCTGTGTAGTACATTCTTGTGACTTATTATTGTATAATAGTAGTTGTACCTCTTATCTCCTTCACCTATTTTGACTCTCCTTTCGCCCTTCTCCCCTTTACCCCAGTAACCATTAGTTTGTGCTCTATATCTTTGAGTCTCTTTCTGTTTTATTATATTTGGTCTTTGCTTTATATTTTAGATTTCATGTGTAAATGAAAACATACAGTATTTGTCTTTCTCTGTCTGACTTATTTCACATGGCATAATATCCTTTAGGTCTATCCATGTTGCCCAAGTGGCAAGATTTCATTCTTTTTTATGGCTGATATTCCATTATTTATGTATATCACAATTTTTTTATCCATTTATCTATCAGTGGACACTTAGGTTGTTTCATTATCTTGGATATTGTAAATAATGCTACAGTGAACATTGAAGTGCATATAACTTTTTGAATTAGTATTTTGGTTTCTGCTGATAAATACAGAGGTGGAATTGCTGGGTCACATGTTAGTTTTATTTTTAATTTTTTGAGGAAATTCCATACTGTTTTTATAGTGGCTATACCAATTTACATTCCCACCAACAGTGTACCTGGGTTGCCTTTTCTCCACATCCTCACCAACACTTGTTATTTCTCATCTTTTTGATGGTAGCCATTCTGATAGGTATGAAGTATCATGTGCTCTGACTTCAAACTATATTACAGAGCTATAGTAATCAAAACAGTATGGTACTGGCACAAAAACACTTCAACCAATGGCACAAAATAGAGAGCCCAGAAATAAACCCATGCACATATGATCAGTTAATATATGACTCATGAGTCAATGATATATAACAGAGAAAAGACAGTCTGTTTAATAAGTTTTGCTGTGAAAACTGGACAGCTACATGTAAAAAAATGAAACTAAACCATTTCCTCACACCATGTACAAAAATAAATTCAAAATGAATTAAAAACTTAAATGTAAGAACTGAAACCATAAAGCTCCTAGAGGAAAACATAGGCAGTATGCTCTTTGACATCAGTCTTAGCAACATCTTTTTAGCTTTGTCTCCTCAGGCAAGGTCAAGAAAAGCAAAAATAAACAAATAGGACTACATCAAACTAAAAAGCTTTTGCACAGCTAAAGAAACTATCAACAAAACAAAGGGCAACCTACTGAATGGGAGAAGATATTTGCCAATGATATATACAATAAAAGATTAATTCTAAAACATATAAAGAATGCATACAACTCAATATCAAAAAAACAATCCAATTAAAAAATGGACAGAGAACCTGAATAGGTATTTTTCCAGAGAAGACATACAGATAGTTAATAGCACATGAAAAGATGCTTACCATCAGTAATCATCAGGGAAAGACAAATCAAATCTGTATTTCTTATTTTTAAGGAAAGATAGGTGAAGTGTAGGACAGGCAAAAAACTTGTATCAGGAATATATTGATACAAGAATCATGAACAATAAAGCTAGTTATTTATAAGTTTTTGTTATTCATTCACTTTCATGGCTTTTGTTTTAGACTCTGCAGTAAATCTCACTGGATTTCCTGTCCTATTTCAGTCTTTGCAGTGGGCAAGGTGCAGACTACGTGGGTAGTTCTTTCAAACCCAAGTGGATTCAGTTTTGTATGTACACTTGTTGCTGAGTTATTTGCCAACTCTTCCAGCAATATGAGATTATCTTGTGCATTTTTAATAACTTCCTTTAAGCAATGAGAGAAATATCAACAGACTATTTTGCCAAAAGTATACCAGTCCTTAAAATTTATTTAATAGTTATGCCAAAAATTTTTATATATTCTTTTAGATACCACTGTAAATCTAGAAATTAAAAATTATGTATTGCTCACTAAAAATAATTTTATTCTAGAATTTAGTTAATAATAAGGCTATTAATATGAATTTTATCTAAAGCTTCTTAAGTTTGTTTTTATGTTGTTTGGTATTTTTGAATTTTATATTTTTCTATTAGTAAGCAAAATGGTATTTGAAAATATTTCCCTTAGATATGGGACACAGAATCTGTTATTGAGATTTCATACTTTATCTGTCATTTAATATGTATGAATAAGCATGGAAGTTAGTCCCCATTCAGCATCCTGGAATTCAAAGACAATTGTCAAATAGATAGAAATAATAAAAGAGAAAAGAAAAAAATAATAATTAGTTGATAACTTTATGTTATGGACAGAAGGTTTTTACACCCCCTCCCCCTGCCAATTCATCTGTTGAAATCCTAATCCTCAATGAGATAGTATTAGGAGGTAGGCCTTTGGGAGGTAATTAGGTCATGAGGGTAGAACCCTCATGAATGGAATTATTGGCCTTATAAAAGACCCTCCTGAGATTTCTTTCTTGTCCCTTCTGCCTTGTGAGGATACAAGAGAACATGACTATCTGCAATCCGGAAGATGGCCCTCACCTTAACCAGACCATGCTGGCACCCTGATCTCAGACTTCCAGCCTCCAGAACTATGAGAAATAAATTTCTGTTTTTAAAAGCCATCCTATCTATGATACTTAGTCAGCCCACACTGACTAAGACATTTGGCTAAGTAATTTATCTGTCTCATTATTTAGAATAAATTTTCTAAGCTACTAGTTATGCAGGAAATCCTACAAAAAAGGGAAAAATCTTCTTTCAGGAAAACTAAAACAAGATATTTGAGAATATTTCTGAAATGTCCAGCAATAATCGTCAGCAATATTTATCATATTCTGGGATACGAAGAATATTTTTCACTACCTTCTCCACAAGTACTACTCGGAACCCCCTGTCCCAAGTGATACTAATAATAATAGCTACAGTTAGCTATTTACCGTATGGGTTTACCACATGCCAACCTCTGTCCTAACTGCTTTAAATAAACAAACATGTTATCATCCATACAATGCCCTATGAATTAGGTTCTAATATCATACCAGTTTTAAAGATGAGGAAACTGAGGCAAAGAGTTTAAGTAGCTTACCTGAGGTTATCCAGCTAGTGAGTGAATGAAAAAGTCACCGTTTTAACAGAACATGCATTTATAGCAGAGAATGACTGAGACACATTTGGCTTCAGTGTTCATGCCCTTTGACCAGCAACATTGAAAATTATGATGTATAATTTGGGAATTTGGTATATTCACATCTGACATATACACAGAAAACTTAATATGTTAAGGGGCTATTAAAAATCCCTAACAAAAAAAAATGTGAAACAACAAATTAACAATTCACTGTTGAACATTTTCAAATTTTATATTTTAGCTTGCAGTGTTTGATTAATAAAACTCACACTTTAGAGATCAAAATGCTACAAGTATAAAATTAAAAATAACATTCCTTATCTGGTATATGTATAGTAGAGCAGATGGCCTTTGTTTTTTTAATTTGTAAGTTCTTTCAAAAATCACCCCCACCTTTGATTTCTGAATGCTCTTAATCAGCTGATTCTCACCCTTGGATCTAATGTCTACTCTTGTACAGGCTACTTGCACTTTAGTGAAATACAAGTGGCAATGTTTTAAAGAGTTTTGAAGTTAACAAAATTTGATATTTTAAAATTGCATGATACCATAAAATCTTACCCGAGTGACATAGATAGAATTACAACAGCAATAAAAACAAGTTTATTTAGATGTTTAAAAAGTTACTCAAATGTCAGGCAGTGATTCTGTTCTATGTACGAGGCCTAGGAATCTGGGGTGGGAAATTCCAGGTAGAGATCTCGCAGCATCAGTAGTTGCGTCAAACTGCTAGAGATGCAAAGGGACATTGTAAGCAAATCTTAGTACTCTTAGACCTTAGGGGAAAAGCTAATAACATCTGATGCGGGAAAATGTTTGGAAAAAGTTATTTTTATAATTAAAAGGAATGTATGGGCAAATTAAAGGAGAACACATATAATTAGAACGAGTCATAGCAGTTCTGTGCACATTGGTAAACTGTCTTGTAGAGCTATTTCCCTGCTTCTCAACATCAGTTTTTTTGTTTTTTTACTGTAAGAAATAAAAATTGTAAATGTTTTCAGAGTTTACATTGTTACAAAAATGTAACCCACAGGATTCTTGCATCCAGTCACTTTGGGTGTTTGTTAGAAATGCAACTTTTTAGGTTCCGTCCCAGATCTGCTGAATAAGAATCAAAAGCGGTTGAGTCTGGGCAGGTGCCAATTTTAAACATCACAGGTGAATTTTGCGCATCTAAATATTTAAGAGCCCCTGGAATAGAGACTATGTATGGCCCAGAGAACATAAAAATAACATTATCTTTATTCATAGTTTAGTCTCAGAAGGTTGAATGAAATCCTAGTGGTTGAAACTGGATGCTTAAAGAGGCAGGAACGGATAACCACCATTACTTTTCAGGATGCACTGCCTTGGCTTAGTTCTTCCTCTCCAGGCAGTATCAGGACATTCAAATCACAAAAATAGTGTAGAGAAAGGGAAAGGAATAAAGAGAAGGAGACGGCATATGGGGAAAGGGAGGAAAAATATATGTGTTCATATATGTGTGTGTGAGTGTATGTATATGTTTAAAATTTAAAATGTTTGAATTGCAACAGTAAATTATGAAGTGATAAAAAAATCACAAAAATACAGAAAGTGTAGCATACACTTTTTTGAGACTACTAGCCTGGAAAAGGATAAGACATATTCACATATACTCCTTGATATATATGGTAATAAAGCCAAATGTTTCTTTCTGAACTCAGCTTTCTCATCCCCACTGACTGGTATTAAAACCCAAGCCCCAATATTCACGCTTACTCCATCCTCGTCTTTAAAAGTAAATGCCAGGACTTCCTTGGCGGTGTCCAGTGGTTAAGACTCTGCACTTCCAGTGCAGCAGGGGGCCCTGGTTCTATCCCTGGTTGGGGAAAAAATGATCCCACATGCCATGCGGTGCAGCAAAAAAAAAAAAAAAAAAAAATGCCAGAAGTTACATGGGACTCACCACATCTCCTCGCTGAAAGCTAGCACTGGCCAGAACCAAAATTGCCAAATTGCACCAAATACCTAAAAAATCTGGGAAGCCCATTATATTTAGGTCTGCTGAGGCCTCACCAAGACAATGTCAGGCCTCTTCTTTCACTCTTATTGCAGTCGGTGGCCATCCTCACACCATCATAATTCCTTCCATTGCAGTATACCTCTCAATTTCCTTGAGTCCTATTACTCAAGTTCAACCATAAGTTTTGCATCCCGATTTAAAGCCTTTGATGCAAACACAAGAGATACTAAACCACAGATTATCTATTGGAAAAAATTAGGGAAGAAACACAAACTACTCATTGTAAGCCAAATAAATCAACATTCAGTGCAGCCTCATTAATATCCTATAAAAAAGCAAATGCCATAGTGTTTTCTCATGATTTATTTGGTGAGGAAAGTTTTTTAATGATAATAACAACACGTATTGAATATTTAGATAGTATTTGACAGTTTTGAAAATACTTTCAAATTATTTGTTTATTTGATCCAAAAATAGAATCAAGTGAGGGAATGCATTATCACCATTTCTCAAGTAAGGAAAATGAATAGGATATTTCTCTTAGTTCACACAGGTATTTGGAGTAATTATTCCTTATTCAAAATCAGATTCCAAATCCAGAAAATTTCCTTGGAATTTATATTTTAAGTGGGGACTCTTAGGACAAAAATAAATGTGGTAGTCAAGATAACCATAGCTGAGTGTTACGAGATTTTGGCAAATGCATTTTACTTACTCTTCTGATGTCATGTTGTATCAACTGGATTAATTGTTCACTGACCTTGAACAGCAGTTGCAACAACTTTTTTCCAGGGTATGCTAGTCCTGAAGTCCAAGATGAGAATCAGTGGGTGAGATATATATCTTTACCTTCTAGGTCTCTTTGAAACAGAAAATCTGTTGAATAGATTTTTATCCTTACATAATGCATTGTATTTGATGTTTATTGGAAATGTAGAACCAAACCAATAACAAGTGCTACACTAAGAGGTCAACATTTTGAAGTCAGAAGACATGATAAAGTGTTTCTAGCTTTACCTATACCATCACCAAAAGAGCAATGTAAGGTACTGTAGACATAAAAGCTTACAAATATATAGAGTTTAAGGGCTAATCAAGAAAAAAATAAGGAGATTGTTCCAATTTTTAGATATTTTTATGTAGCTATATATACACTTAAAAAGCAATGACTTGAAATTAGAGTATAATTCAAGTATACTCGAGATTTACAAAACGTTTCATACATACAAATCATTTTTTATACTGCTACCTCATCGCTAAAAGAGAAGATAGAATCAAACCATACGAAAATTGTAGAAAACTAGATCAAGGGATATTTTTTTGGAATGGCATGTATTCAGCAACATGACTGAAATACAAGCTCAGCAAAATGCTAAGCTTTCCACTTTTTTTTTTTTTGGTTTGATTTAGTACGAGTGTATCCTTTTATTGATGGAAAATTGCACCACTGAAATATTTATACTAAAGTCTATTTCAGAGTCCTTGGAGGTTTAAATAACTTAAAGTCACTCTTTGAAGAATAGCAGTTGACCTCTGAATAGGTCCTACTTTAGTGTTCTTTACTTCCAAAAGAAATAAGAGCACTGGAAAGATTTAGAAAGTAAATCAATTTTTATAGAAAAATGAAACAATAATTTGTCCAGTAGTTTATGCCAATAGTCAAAAATAGGATATGACTTATGCCAAATTTCATCTGAACTAGAGTTAAATATAGGATTCTCAGCTTACATGAAGGCTAACCTGAATCACACGTAACCACATTGAAATAATACAGAAATCCATGGGTTTAGGTGAACATTATGGAAATAGAATCATTGTGCAAACTACGTGAACATTTTCATGGAGTGAAAATAATATTGTATCTCTGAGAATTCATTCCTGAGAAATTCCCACTCGTAAATCCATGTAATCCATTTCTTTATCATATGTGACATTTATGATAGGATTTTTGGATGTAGAGTAAGGGGAGTCGAATTGGTATTTGGTGAGTGACATTTCAAAGTAGGAAATTAAATTACAAAGGTGCTAAATGTTGCATCACAGAACCAAAGGGTTCAGCAGCAGCAGAGGCTTCAAAGTCATTTTCAGCCTATTCTCTAAAGGATCATTTCACAGTTTATGCAGAAAACCCAACATTTCAGTGGTAATTAACAGAAGTTAGTCCAGATGACTGTCTGTGGAATAGTCTTCATGAATTTACAGGATGTGAATTAACAGTCTATCATGAAAAAAAAAGAGTACTGTAGAAGTAGATTCATCACGTTGACAAGAGAAAAAAAATCATCTATTTCACACTGATCAGCTGCAAAGTCATTTCACTTCAGCAAATGTCCAATCAAATGACACAGAATGTTTATAATCAACATTTTGTTCCACAATTTTTAAAAATTGTGTACCTAGCTTACATCTTATTTCTGTAATGTCCATCATTGTCAACATCAAGTCCTCTATAATTTAGACCATGCAGCAGTGCTGTGTTGTCTAAATTAATTAAAGAGACAAATTTTAGACCCATCGGAATCTGATAATATCAAACAATAATACGAACAAACATGCAAAGTTACATTTAGACCTGTATAAGCAATGGAAATATTTTATCAAACGTGTTGAATATAAAAAGCATGCTCCATGGGAAACGTCTGCTCATTCTTTTTCTTAAATTTATTTATTTTTTATTTTTTTATTAATTTTTGTTGTAGTATAGTTGTTTAACAATGTTGTGTTAGTTTCTACTGTACAGCAAAGTGAATTAGCTATATGTATACATATATCCCCTTTTTTGGATTTCCTTCCCACTTAGGTGACCACAGAGTATTGAGTAGAGTTCCCTGAGCTTACAGTAGGTTCTCATTAGTTATCTATTTTAAACATAGTATCAGTAGTGTAAATATGTCAATTCAAATCTCCCAGTTCATCCCACCCCACCTTCCCCCTTGTTATCCATACGTTTGTTCTCTACATCTGTGTCTTTATTTCTGCTTTGCAGATAAGATCATCTATACCATTTTTCTAGATTCCACATATATGCATTAATATATGATATTTGTTTTTCTCTTTCTAAGTTCACTCTGTATGACAGTCTCTAGGTCCATCCATATCTCTACAAATGACCTAAGACCTAAATAGACATTTCTCCAAAGAAGACAAACAGATGGCCAGCAAACACATGAAAAGATGCTCAATATTACTAATTATTAGAGAAATACAAATCAAAACCACAATGAGGCATTACCTCATACCAGTCAGAATGGCCATCATCAAAAAATCTACAAACGATAAATGCCAGAGAGGGTGTGGAGAAAAGGGAACCCTCTTGCACTGTTGATGGGAATGTAAATTGATACAGCCACTATGGAGAACAGTAGGAGGTTCCTTAAAAAACTAAAAATAGAACTACCATATGACCCAACAATCCCACTCCTGGGCATATACCCAGAGAAAACCATAATTCAAAAAGACACATGAACCTCAGTGTTCATTACAGCACTATTTACAATAGCCAGGACATGGAAGCAACCTAAATATCCATCAACAGAGGAATGGATGAAGAAGATGTGGCACATATATACAATGGAATATTACTCAGCTATAAAAAGGAACAAAATTGGGTCATCATGTTCTTGATGTATCATAAGCCCCTACTTTCTTCTTAAATCCACATTAAGAATATATTAGTAAGTTTACTTTAACTTAAAATTTTTCATCAGAGTTTAAATTATATGATTCTGCTACCAAATAACTGTCCAGTCTTGGGCATGTCACCTGAATATCTTTGTGTCTTGGTTTTCTCAGCTATAAAACAAGTGTACTTGCTTAGATCATTTCCAAGGACACTTCTAGATTTCTTGTAGTAAAGCTTTTCATTATTTCAATGGTTATAAAACTTTTTAAAGTAACATTGTATAAAATCATATTTTGAAACATTCAATTTCAGAATTTGGAAAGTTGTCAATTTTAAATTTTATTTTATTTTATTTTTTTGCTTTATAACAAATTTAATCAGTTATACATATACATATGTTTCCATATCCCCTCCCTTTTGCGTCTCCCTCCCACCCTCCCTATCCCACCCCTCCAGGCGGTCACAAAGTACCAAGCTGATCTCCCTGTGCTATGCGGCTGCTTCCCACTAGCTATTTACCTCACGTTTGGTAGTGTATATATGTCCATGCCGCTCTTTCACTTTGTCACAGCTTACCCTTCCCCCTCCCCATATCCTCAAGTCCATTCTCTAGTAGGTCTGTGTCTTTATTCCTGTCTTACCCCTATGTTCTTCATGACATTTTTTTTTCTTAAATTCCATATATATGTGTTAGCATACAGTATTTGTCTTTCTCTTTCTGACTTACTTCACTCTGTATGACAGACTCTAGGTCTATCCACCTCATTACAAATAGCTCAATTTCATTTCTTTTTATGGCTGAGTAATATTCCATTGTATATATGTGCCACATCTTCTTTATCCATTCATCCGATGATGGACACTTAGGTTGTTTCCATCTCCGGGCTATTGTAAATAGGGCTGCTATGAACATTTTGGTACATGTCTCTTTTTGAATTATGGTTTTCTCAGGGTATATGCCCAGTAGTGGGATTGCTGGGTCATATGGTAGTTCTATTTGTAGTTTTTTAAGGAACCTCCATGAAAGTTGTCAATTTTATAATCTATACAATTATGATGCCACAAATCTCAAATACTGTGATACTTATAATATCAAGTATACACTGATGTCATAAGTATTTAATAAAACCAAATTTAATATTTGAAGATCTAGAAAAGGAGTTTCTGGAAGCAGATAAAAGATAGCCCGACTTACGTTTATTCTCCCTAACTCTGATTGGCCTCCTATAGCTCTTTTCTTGTTTCCATTGGTACCACCCATCTAGGTCTCTATATCAGAAAATTCACTCATCCTATATTTTCATCATCTTTCACAGATAAGTAGTTAGTATATGTAATTAGACGTCCATAAAGTGACACATATCTATTCAGTATTCTCTTACTACCACATTTGTAAGTTTCCTGAACTATCCCAATAGAGCAACCTTATAGTTTTCCTTATTCCTGCTTCTAACTTATTCTTTAGTTAGTTACCAAAATGTGATTCTTCAAAATAGCCTCATATTGATGGTTTCCTAGGTTCCAAATCTTACATAATTATTGCCTACCAATCTATTATTATCCACTACTTTTCTCAACCTATATACCAAATCTGGTGACACAAATAAGGAAATCTAATAAATCTGGCCTAAAGATACATTTTGTTTGTTTTTTGCGAAGTGTATATATGCATGTATATCCATGTGTGTGTGTGTGTGTGTGTGTGTATGTGTGTGTGTGTAGCAACACATATTTATACTTATTTAAGATGGACATGAATCTTCTGGTTCACCATAGGCCCACCTATTGTCTTATTCTCAGCTGATTTATGTTTAATAGGTAAAAAAGACAATTGATTGTTTGAACCTAGCTACTTAGAGGTCTCCAGACTCATAGATCAATGTCATTACACAGGTTATTCCCACTACTTTAATGTACTCATCTAATTTGCCCACCCCGAATGCTCCCATTTGCTTTTCAAAACTTAGCACAGGCATTGAATTTCTAGGAGCCCTACCATGAAATCTTCTCTCTCTCAGAGCTTTGTCAATCCCTTAATGCTTGGAGTTGTCTCTATAACTTGTATGCACTTAACTTCTTTTTTTTTTAACTGCTATAAAATTTCACATTTCAAGAAATCTGTATCAATAAAACATAAGAAAGTCATCTCTTAAGTATCAATAAGCTTATACCTGGCACATGGTAGATGCTCAATGAAAGAATGGAATCACAATGTTTCTCTGGATCACAGTTTCGAAATAGATTTTACCTTGAAGCACATTAAAATGTACAAGGTATTTATAAAATATTAGTAGGAAATATAGTGTGCATTTAGATTAACAAAATTAGGGAAAGACAATCACTGAGAAGTGGAAATGTTCAAAGTTTGATACATATTTAAATTGCAATAAGTATTCAATACATCCAATGATATATTTTAATGTATATTTAATATAAAATTAACATTATTAGACCTAATACTGACTAGTACTTGAATGGCCTTTTACTTCTCTGTTTACAATCCTCCAATGACTATCTTCTTCATTGAGAAAAAAATCCAAAATCCTTACCATCTCTTTAAGTTTCCCACACTCCAAAGACCTTTGGCTTTATCCTCTATTCTTCTCTTCTTCTGTCCAGCCACACCAGCCTCCTTGACCTTTCTACAATTTTCCAAAGACACTAACACCTCCTGGGTTAAAAATTTTTTTTCTTTTCAAGTAACCCTCTGCCCCTAGATGTCCCACGCCTCCCTCACTCTGCATTATATCTCTACTCAGATAACCTCTTATCTAAGAGGTCTTCCCTGAATATACTGTATGAATGGCAGGCCCTCATACGATTGTGCTCAATCATCTTAGGCTGCCTTGGTCTTCTTAGCACATATAATAATCTGACCTGTCAAGTACATGCTTGTTTCTTTGTGTGAGATCTGATAGATCTCACAATAGAACATAAGTTCCACAAGGACTAGCATTTTGTTTTGTTCCTCCTGAAAATAAATAGTGATTGACTATATTAAGATTTTACATATACTTAATACTTCATGGAACTCACTTCGGGAACTGCAGCACTAGGCAGTTTCCTGAAACAAAAATTTTCAACTTTACCTTATTTGGTTATATTTCCACTAAACAAAACTCCCATTCTGACTAAACAGTTACACTTAATACATATGCAACAAAATTTGAAACAAGAAAGAAATGTAAATGTATATAAAAAACTTGAAGTAAATTTTGAAAATGCTTGACGCTCTGCTAAATCTCTTAACCATACCCATATTTATTTGTATTCAAATGTTATCTAAGTATTCTCCAAAAGACGAGGATCTTAATTGTTTAGTGTATAATTTAGCACTATTTTAACAAATGCTTTATTTAAAAAATAAACTAATAAGTCCTACCACAGGTAGATTCTGCTTATAGTAGATATATTCTGAAATCTCTTTTAGACATATATGATTTTATTAGAATAAAGCTTCTGAGCATTTAACTATGTTTAAATATTCACAGTCTTTTCATCATAAATTACTATCTCAAAAGAGTTTAATTGGAATAGATTTTAACCACCCAATGTCATAGACTGGAATTTTATTTAGGGGCTCATTTGTACCCTCAAATACATTTCCATTAATTATGTCCTCTATTTGATATTTCATTAAGCTACAGAAAAGGTGAATCAGACATGCCATTAAGATTGGCAAGGCTTAAAATCTGTAGAGTGGATAAAAAAGATATTACTCAAATGTATCAAAATGGTATCCAACCACGCCTAATCTTAACAAGTCCATTATAAACTGTATTAAGAAAACTTGCCAATCGTTACAAGACATATCACAGGGATGGTTAATGTGCTGGAATATTTTAAGATATGAACAATTGAAACAAGCTGTCAACATACGTTTAAGTTGACAGTCAATCAACTATTGTTTATTGAGTAAAAGCACTGAGTTAAGGATCACTAGAAATATAAAGATGAATAGATATAGCTCTTGCTCTAAAGGACCCAGAACTAAAATTGGAGTAGAGGATATGTACATTTGTATAAATTATCTATGTTGGTCCCAAGTTTCTTTATTTGTAAATAAAGAGGTTAGTCTACTTAATTTATGATCTTTTCTTTTTGCATTTTCTCTCTTTTTTTTTTTTTTTACATTTCATTTTTTTTAAGATTTTTTTTGATGTGGACCATTTTTTTTAAGTCTTTAATGAATTTGTTACAATATTGCTTCTGTTTTATGTTTTGGTTTTTTGGTGGTGAGGCATGTGGGATCTTAACTCCCTGACCAGGGATCAAACCTGCACCCCCTGCTTTGGAAGGCGAAGTCTTAACCACTGGACAACCAGAGACATCCCTGAATTTCATTTTTGAATATTCATGCTTGAAGAACAACAAAAATAAAGATATAAAGTATTGAGAAGTCCCTTAAAATCTATCCCTGTAGATAACACCATTTATTAGTTTCTTTATATAGATTTCCATATAATTGTTCTATGTAAAGCAAGCAAATATGAATATACATTCCTCATACTTTTTAAAAGAAAAGGTATCATATTATATACACTGTAAGTAACCTTGAATTTTCCAATTAAAAATAAATTCTATAAATATAATGCTTCACCATTCTTTTCTACAGCTGCATAGTATTTCAACATGTTTATTTAACCAATTCCTTAAAGTGGACACTTAGAGGGATTTTTTTGTTTTGTTTTTCTTGTTTGTTTGTTTTTAAAATTATGTCCTGTAACAAACAGCATGGCAACACATATTTGATTGTTTATAAAGGCCTCACATGGCCACCAGGCCAAAAGGCAAATGCAAGTCTTCGCTCCCCTCTAGAGGGTTGATATTATGTTTCATTCCCACCAACAATTCATGAAGCTTAATACCATTTTCTAAACTAAAATTCTATGCATTTCTTAAAGTACACAAAACAAAGCCAAACCATAGTTACAATGGCTAAAATAAAAAATATTTGTACATTAGCCAAGAAAAATGTATTGTTTTCTTTTTATATAAACACAATGGCATGAAAGGTACATTTAGTCCCAGAAACCACTTTAGGTTCCCATCACCCAAGAAAATTTTCTCTTCAGTGAAAGGAAAAAGCTCACCATTCATTCCAAAATGTTTTCCCCTATCTTTTGGCATGTTAGGTATCCCCTAGCACCTTCCTCATCCAACTAGCCATTCTGATTTGTTCACTTAGCAATTTTGTGCAGCCAACAGAAAAATCTCTTTTTAGTTTGTAAAAATCCTTTTTCTCATCTTGGATGTTTTCTAGATTTTCAGATTTGACCAATGAAGGACTATTTTTCTAAAATCCAAATAAAGAATTCAGTACAAGTGGATAAGTGATTATAAACCCTAAACACGTGACTGTCCAAAACCCATTTTAGAGCCATTCTTTTGTGAACCATTTTCAGGCACATTATCTCATTGCCAAGAGCTCTGCCTATTCTCTAGCTGTTATCTGACTGCATTTGTGAATGACAGGAAAACCAGACCCAGCAGCTGCAAAAAAAGAGCATCTTGGCAAGATTACAACAGCCAACCAGATGACAGGGGAGTAAATTGCCCCTGTCAGATTTACACAAGTCAGATTCTTATTATTTGTTTACCTTTATGATTTAATTGAGTCATTTTTTTTTTCTCTTTCACTTAAGGAAAAGGAGTTTGGAAATATTTTCATTTTAGTTAATCAACTAAGAGCTAGATTTCGCAGTCCCAGAGAGGGAAGGAAAAGGGCATCAGATTCATCTGGGAGTCTCTGTTTCTTTGAAATTTCTTGTTCTTAGGCTTATCTTGGTTGCACAGGACTAGTACCTCCCTTCTCTTTTTGAGGAAACTGAGTTTTATTTTTCTTTTAGTTAGGAAGTATTCCCATTTAGTTTTGAATTCTTTAGAATCAATAGAAACATCACATCGTCAATCTTTGAAGAATAAAGATTCTCTACTTGCTCAAAGGTCCAAAGGACATAGATATGGTGTTCTAGAATGATTTTTATATATATTTTTAGTTCCTTGAGCGCATCCCCCAAAACTTAAGAGATATTATTTGCCCCTCTTAAAATATAATGGAAATACAAGCTTAAAGAGATAACTTCTGAAAATGAAACATCTGATAAACAGCATCATTGAATTTGAAATCTAGTTCTCATACATATCATTGTTCTTGTGAAAGCAAAAATAGAAGGCTGCCTCACATTTTGTTTTCTATGTATATACAGTTCATTCTCATTTACAATAGTTATGTTGTGTAAAGTCAACGCAAACACTGAATTAGCAAATACTGAATGCTTATTACTAGGAGAAACACAGGGGAATTCTGCAAGCCTCTGGTCACATTTCATCAACTGATCCATGTTTTATGTGTGTTTCTTCTTGAAGATACCTTATTTAGGTATCTTTTTTACTGTTGGTTTTTTAACACTGAATGTACACATACCACTATAACTCAAGCCTGAATGAAGCTTATCTATCACACGCATACTCTCTGTAAGGCACATGACAGCTTTCTTGCACTTAGGAGCACTAGACAGTACTTCAACACTGTAGTTGAGAACCAGATTAAACAGCAAAACCACCCACAAAAGGCACCAAAATGTGAAAAACTAAATTTACTACAAAGAGGACACTTGTTTGCAGTTCGAGAGCTGACACCAGAAGGCAGAGTATCACCTCGTTCGACCTTAACTGGGACCATGTGTGTCAGGCAACCCTCATTTTTTTGCTGCTCTGCACTGTTTGTGAATGACCAGGAAATCACTTGGGAGTGTTCATTTTGGGGTTACAAATAAATTTTAGTGAGTAGATGGTAAATTCCACAATTAGAAATGGTAGAAGTTGGATCTTTATAAAGATCTGTAAGACTCCAAAGTCCATAAGCGGAGCTGCATTGCAGATAGTCTATGTAAAAATTCACTCACCCTCTAAAATCAACTACAAATTCAATGAAAGATTTCTTTTTATATGGATATGATTTCTAGGGTCATTCAATCTTCAGATGTCTGGCTAAGCTTATTCAAATTCCTCACAGTGGCAGTTCGGGTCTCACTGATATCATTTGACATATGTATTTCCACATCATTTTCTCACTTCAACTTCTGATTGACACTTATGTTTTAGTCTAGGCCAGAGAGACCAAAATTGGAATTTAAGTCCTAGGTCTTCAAACACACTATTAAATATTATCTAACTTAGTAGTGATATGATAGTCCCAGAATAGTATAAGTCAAATTCAACTTCATTCAAGAAATAATTATTGTGCTCTTTGCTTTAGTACATTTCATCTTCCTGATAGTTTTACTTCTTCATTGATGATTCTCTGAAATGCATTCCCTAAGTAATTTGGTAGACCTACACCCATAAAATTCTTCCATAATAGTCTATGTATGAAGCGAATACATTTAAATGACTGTCATGATACTTTTCCTTACCTCCAAAAATATCCAGCCATTCTATGATAAGTGGCTATTCTAAAAATTTATATATATTCTAACCCTCTCTCTTTCTATACGTATATATACATACATACATGCATATATATTTATACACATATGTATCATATATTTCAAAAAGTATCTGAGCATTTGTTATAGGTTATCTATCTCATTGCAAATACTTACAAGTTCCATTTTTTAGTAAAAGCCATGCTTTATATTCTTTTCATGACTGTCACAGAGAAAATACAATGAAGAACTAAGTATAAGGGAAGGGAGAATATCTGGACTAGGATCTGGGAACAATACTACCAAGACCACATTGTTCTTTGAAGAGTGTTAAATCCTTCCTCAACAATTCTTCCTGTCTCTGATGCCCAGGACATCATAAAGATTAAGAAAAATGTCTGGGGCTTCCCTGGCGGTGCAGTGGTTGAGAGTCCGCCTGCCGATGCAAGGGACACGGGTTCGTGCCCTGGTCTGGGAAGATCCCTCATGCCGCGGAGTGGCTGGGCCTGTGAGCCATGGCCACTGAGCCTGCGCGTCCGGAGCCTGTGCTCCGCAATGGGAGAGGCCACAACAGTGAGAGGCCCGCGTACCGGAAAAAAAAAAAAAAAGGAAAAGAAAAATGTCTGAATATGTGACTCCAAAATACAAGAGCTATCCCTTGGGGTTTAAGTGAGAACCACCATCACTGTGACCTTTAGGACACTGTCAACAGTTTATTATGACAGCAGTGGACAAGTAGCTGTCTTACACTGAAGAATTTGCAGCAAAGAGGAAAAGCAAAAGAAATTGATCTTCCTGTCTACTTCTTGCTCCACATGTTGGAAGTTGGGGATGCCCCTGTAGGCTAAGTGATATGATAGGGGCTCTCTTGTCAGATTGGGCTGCCATAACAAAATACCATATTTAGTGACTTAAACAACCACATACTCACAGTTTATTTTCTCACAGTTCCAAAGGCTAAAAGCAAGATCAAGGTGCAGCCAATTTTGTTCCTTATGAGGGCTCTCTTCCTGGCTTGTAAACAGCCACTTTCTCATTGTGTCCTCACGTGGCAGAGAAAAACAGTGAACTCTCTAGAATTTCTTCTTATAAAGCCCCTAATTACCTCCATAAAAGTCCTGTCTCCAAATACAGTCACATTAGGTGTTAGGGATTCAACATAATAATTTGTGGCAGGGTAGGGGTTGCACATACAAACATTTAGTATCAATATATGACAGGAAGTAAGTTAATGGATCAGGAAGGAGACTTGAACATGGAAGTACAGGATTTTTTTTTTTTTTTTGCGGTACACAGGCCTCTCACTACTGTGGCCTCTCCCATTGTGGAGCACAGGCTCCAGACGCACAGGCTCAGCAGCCATGGCTCACGGGCCCAGCCGCTCCGCGGCATGTGGGATCTTCCCGGATCGGGGCACGAACCCGTGTGCCTTGCATCGGCAGTCGGACTCTCAACCACTGCGCCACCAGGGAAGCCCTGAAGTACAGGATTTTTTAATCACTTGGAGAAGTTGTGACAACAGCAGTTAATTGGAGAAATCAAAGTTACATGGCCGTATTTGTATGGCAGGCTGGTGGTATAGGTCATAGTACCAACATATATATAAGAAGAAAACAAAGATTTAAATACTACTACTTTGTAAATTAGTGAAATTAGACTAATTTTGATACAAATAAGCCCATTTGACTGTTCATATAGAATCCTCTGAGCAGTAATCAGATATTTTGATTTGAATTAAGTTTTTTATAAATGCACTTAAAAATGCATGTAAGCATTTTTTAAATGCTTAATTTACATTGAACTAGAAATAGGTTCTAACTAGGGATAGAGTCATAAACGAATAAAATGTTTTAGCATTTACCTTAACAAAAACATAATAAAAGCCCAGGGTTTATATACAAGAGAAAGACCCTACTTGTTATTTAGTACAGACAGGATTAAATACAATTTTTCCCAGCGTTTATCTGTTCAATGTACTATGAAATAAAATCGACTCATGTAATAAAGGACAGCATCTTAAGAAAATTTATGTCAATGTTCTTATTAGCTAATGAGTTTACATGTAGACCCTTGGCATTTTTGTTTTCCTCTATATAATCTTTCCATTCCCAATCACCACAGTTTCATCAGCAATTGCATCCTTTGAAGAGCTATTCTTTCACTGGGATGTGTGAAAATGTAGGACTACTTTTCAGAAAGGAGGCCACTCCCTGAAATCCAAGAATGAATGTCAATGAAAATGAGGTCAATAAAGAGAAAGTAAAAACAAAATCACACTTTATATAAAATATTCAACTTTTTATAAACTACATGAGATTTATACATGTGTAATCCACCCAAATGTTTAAAGTATTAAGTATACACAATATATTCCATATTATTTGAATTTTGAAAACTTTCCATCAGGCTTTATACATCCTAGTATCTTCTATGTGGTCATTAAATAATACCATATAATTTATTTTTGAAAAATAAAATGAAAGTGGTAGAAAACATAGTAAATTAAATGTCATTTAAAATGCTACTAAGACAGCCAACCATGTCAATTGTTTTACAAAAAACATCACCTATACTTAGAGAAACCAGAGAATTTCCAATCTGTGCAATATACTCTTGTCAGTTTATCTCATGGAATTAATAAAATGGTATTAAGAGAAGCAAACGTTTCTCTCTCTCTCTCTCTTTTTTTTTTTTTTTTTTTTTTGGCTGCATCGGGTCTTAGATGCAGCATGCGGGATCTTTTGTTGCAGAGTGTGGGCTTTTCTCTAGTTGCGGCGTGTGGGTTTTCTCTCTCTAGTTGTGGTGCGCGGGCTCCAGAGCACGTGAGATCTGTAGTTTGCAGCATGCGGTCTCTCTCATTGAGGCCCACAAGCTCAGTAGTTGTGGCACACAGGCTTAGTTGCCCTGTGGCATGTGGGATCTTAGTTCCCCGACCAGGGATCGAACCCATGTCCCCTGCATTGGAAAGCTAATTCTTTACCACTGGACCACCAGGGAAGTCCCAAGAGAAGCAAACATTTCTTTCTTTCAAATAATTACTAAAAATTTCAAGTTATGTTTTAAACCTCACTCATGCTAATTTTAGTAAATGAAACAATCATTATAGAATTTGCCTTTCATTTGCTTCAATTTAGTTAGATCTTCATGTGTGTACCTTGCTCTAGAACTGTATTTACACATTTTCCTGTTCACTCCCTAAATAACACTTAATAAATCTAAAGAGCTGCTATGTATTCTGAGACATGTATGCAAGCAAATTTAGAATGCACAGTATGGTTTCCATTGTATCTGATTTAGAATAAACTAAATATTTTCCAGGTGGTTTTGCAATTTTTTTAAGCTGATCATAACACAGAAGCTTTATTTTTTTTGGTTAGCTTTGGTATTTTTGAAGTAAAGAATGACAAAAAAACAAACAAAAAAAACCCCTTTACATCTATCTATTAAAATATTTGATAGAGCATAATTGAAATATGTCTAAATGGCTGACAAGAATTTGAGCTTAAGCTTGTATAAGTTGACAATGTATTTTCCTTAGAAAAAATAAACTAAAATTTTTGAATATGTACATAATTGTGGTGGACAACTTCTAAAATGGCTCCCCATGACCCCTGCCCCAGGGTGTTTATACCCTTGAGTAACTTCACCTTGAGTGTGGATTGGACCTAGTGACTTCCTTCCAATGAATAAAATTCTGCAGAAGTGATGTGATGCCACTTCAGATTATAAAAGACAGTGACTTCTGTCTTGTCAGAGCTCTCTCTTGCTGTTCTGATAAAGTCATCTGTGGTGTTTTGAGCTGTTCTATGGAGAAACCCAATGGCAAGGAAATGAGAGCAGCTTCCAGCAATAGCCATCAAGAAATTCATGCTCTTAGTCCAACAGCCTGAGAGACACTGAATCCTATCAACAGCCACTGAGAGAGCTTGGGACTAAATCAGTCTATCTGAATTGAACCTTGAGATGACTGTGGCAGGCCAAAATCTTGACTGCATCCTTGTAGGAGACCCTGAACCTTAGGACCCATATAAGCTGTGCCCAGATTCCTAATCCACAGAATCTGTGAACTAATACACATGCGCTGTCTTAAGCTGCTAAATTCTGAATAGCTTGTTGTGCTGCAATACATAATTAATACAATAATTAATATAAATAATTTTTACTTTAGGGCACTAATAATGTTCTGTTACATAAAATGCTTACATGCTGTGATGTTCCAATGCTCCCTACTCTCCATCCTTTGTTTCCATGTCTGTAAAATGAGAAAGCTGAGAAAGAATATCTCTGCTATTGTTTCCAGATATAAATTTTATCTTATTTACATAATCCTATTACTAAATTCACACTTAGTCTTGATGTCAAAATAGAAGATAAGAATTGTGAAGATTACATGATATTATGCATGGAAAAGTACCTAGCTCCATGTGCTGTTCACTGTGAAAATGCTCAGAAAATAGATATTTGCTACAGGTTGGCATGCAGGGAGCAAGTCTGGACTTCCAGTTTAGCTCTTTCTTGGTCAATTTGGGTTTGTCAGATGGGGTAAATAGGAACAGTTTGGGGCAAAAGTCTTGGTAGGACAGGTAGAAAAAATTCAGTCCTTCAGCATCTTTCATAGTCGTTTATTTTGGATTCACTTTTTAAAAAAATTTTTTTAAGATCAATTCTTAAACTTTCTGTAGGAAAATGTTTAGAATGTCAGAATAAAAATAAAAGTGTGAAATACACATTCACAGCCTTACATTTTCAAGTTTAATAAGAACATGATTTTAACAGATATACAAGTTGAAAAGCTGAAATGGGGTGGGGAGATGAGGAAGGAATAGTTGGTCTATTTGATTTTTATATTTTAAGATTCAAAAGTTTAGAAGCTCTGGTCCTAAGATTTTTATGACTTAGATGCACAGTGACCAGGATTCCTCTGTAGAATAGGTATGAAAAATTAATTTTGTAATGTTATTGTAGTAGTAGATTAAAGATGGCTGCAAATTCTTTGCTGCTCTTTCTGTTAAGAGGTAGAGGAAAAATTCACCTCCCTTTGAATCAAGGCTGTACTTATTAGCTTGCCTGACAAAAAGAACATGACAGAAATGATGCTGTGGGACTTTCAAAGGCAAGTAGCCTTTCAGCTTTCACTCTGACAATGTTATTATACATGATCTGGTTGAAACCAACAACCATGTAAGAAGTCTAGCTACCTTAGACCACCATCCTGGGGAGGCCACACATAGGTCCACAATGTGAGCTCTGAGTTCAGCCTTCTAGCTGTTTCCACCAATAACTAGACTTGTGAGTTTAGCTAACTTGGACCCTGCCACCATAAAAAATGGAAGAATTACCCCGCTGAATTCTCCCCTAATTCTTGATGAACTGTAGTAAAATCATTGTTATTTTAAGCCACTTAATTTTGGGGTAGTTTGATATACAGCAATCATTATCTGGAGACTTCATCATACTCACCTAGTTTTAACCTAAGTGTTTAATATGTGACCAAATGCATAGTCGTCTCAAAGTGAAAAAAAATATTTTGCAACATTATCTAGAAGTGATAATTTAGGTCCCAATTTATATAGGACAAGGGTATCATTGGATACCCAGAGGAGAATCATAAAGAAAAAAGAATCAATAAACTGAAGCATTTTCATATTGGAAGCATATTGTATGACTTTACAGAAATTCTATATTTCTGCTTTGAGTCACCATGGAACAAAATATAAAAATAAATAGATATGCATGTATATGTGTGTGTGTTTATATTTACATGCATACTCATATATATGTATATACTTACAAACAGATATACATATATAGAGAAGTTTTGAGTTTAAAAAGACCTGCGTTTATTATTCTATGTAGGTAACTAGATTGAATGAAACCTACTAATGTGTATTGCAGTAAAGTTTTTTGATATCCAGAATAGATAAAACTGAGTAAAGAACATCACTGAAAGAACTCTATTTTAAAAAGACTAGTAACTCTATGTATCATATGCTTTAACACAGAATTAATTATTCATCTCCCCCACCCAAGGGGAAAAAAACAACCCACATCTTTATTCAGGTAAATATTGAAAATAAGAAAAATGGTAACTTGACTAACAAAGTCCTACTTAATCTCTTTCTCAAAAACCTCAAGTTTACAAAGGCTCACTTTTGTATACTAGGCAGGACGCTGAAGTAGATATTCTCAACTGATAAATCGCCACTGATGATTTTCCATAGTGATGCATAAACACGGTTTTTTAAAAAAGGAAAGGAAAACCAACACATCCAGAAGAAGATTTAATGAAAAGCATTAATCTGGCAGCTGCCTCAACTGTGGTTCTTTTTAGAGTCAATCACACTTATTTTTTCATTTGTCAAATTTCCCTATGTTTCTTTCCAAATCCTCAGTATCAAGCTTATACTGGTACTTCATATTCATACACATTTGGTACTGATACAATTTAGATATTTTCTGTTGACACTTTTCATTGACATTCAACCATGAGAGATAATGATTTAGTTTCCTTATACCACTCTCGACACCTTTCTCTCTCCTAATTCTTCTTAATTCCTTAATTTTGCTGCTCAACTTCAAACTGCACTCTTAATTTTGTACCCTTTACACAAATAATACTACATTTTTAATACAAAATACTTACAAAATCAAATCTCGATTAGCTCACTTTTGATAATTCAACATAATATTATATCATTTTTGTTAAGATGTGTCAGTTTGCACGTTAAAGAGTTTTCACATATATTTAAAATTATTCTAAACATGTTATGACATAAAATTTCCAAAATGTACTGATCAAATATGTCTATTTCATCCAGACTGCTCCCTTTCAGCCCTAGGTGTAAGTTCTTCAGAAGAGTCATATATAGAAAAAAACAATAAAAGGGATTTTACACTGGATAAAATTCCTTGATATGGCTTGTTAAGAATGCTGTGTCTCCTCAAATCTCAGAGGCTGACACATCCTGGTGTGGTACCAATTCTCCAGTTCTATGAATCAGCATGATGTCTCAGTACAGGAAATCTATAATGACATAATGTTCACTAAATGCCATCAGAAAGGTAATTGTCAAGTTAAGAAAAAAAATAGCACATTTTTGTTAGGAAGAAAAATATTTGAAACATGCTTAAATATTTATCCATTGATTTTTATGGTAATGAATAATAGATAAAAGGCTTAAGAATATCTTTGGACAACTAAGTGGTAGATAGTAGTGACAGGTTTTTGTTCCCTATTCCAATTTCCATGATTGCTGCTCTGGAGAAGCTTCAGGGAACTCTATCTGGAGAGAGGCATTTTGTTTTCTCTTTCAGTTTAATGGCAGATATTTAACTTTTAGTAACTAAAGATCACGCTATAGCCATATTCCATTCAATAGTTTTCCCTTTGTGGCAAAAGATAGAAGCAATTATGTTTCTATTTATTCATCACAAAATGAAGATGAAACTCCACTGCTAAATTGCCATTCTGCAGTGTTTAATGTTCCCCTGAAGATACTGCCTTTTTGGAGAAGTTATATGTGCTTGATTACAAAACTATGCATTGTTTCTTTTCTATTTTAACTTGTAGAGCATGACCTTTCCTTAATTGTTGCTGTTACATTACAATTTTATATATGTTTTATAAACAAAACAATTTCTAAATTTAGTGACAGGAACTTCAGTTCCTTGCAATAACACAGATCAGTTATCCTGAAAATACTCTCAATAAAAACACCAAAATAACCTGAAAAACATAGACTAAACATACTTTAAGTGTGTAACTGAAGCTATAAGTCATTAGAATAGTTCTATTTGGAGAGGAACGGCCAAGATTCCAAAGGATAAGAAACAAAGACAAAGAGAAAAACCTACTTACCCCTCAAGACATGGTCCTAAAACTATAAAACAAGGTAACAAGGAGATCTTAAACACAGTCAGAGAGATAGGAAAGATAACAAGGACTAATAACAGGTTTCTGAGCAGTCATTTTTAGAAGAAAGTGAAATAATACCTTTCAAACTATGAGAAAACAGTGTGACACCCTATAACTATAACAATTTACAACCTATACATTTATACATAGCTAAGGCATTATTATAGAAAAAAGCTGAATAAAAGACTTTCAAAGAGAAAAATCCAAATCTCAAATAAATCTTAACCATATCTTTTAGTAGAAAGGAAATTGAATTTAAAAGGATTAAAAAGTGGTACAAAGAAGAATAATCATCAAGGAAATTAGTAAAAAGTAGCTAAACATATAAAGTATTGATTTAAAAAATAACAACAAGGGTAATTAATCTGGAAGTAAATATAAAATAAATCTAAAAGACTGAGCAACAATAACATGTAGAAATTAAGGGGATAAAGTGTTTTCAGTGCTTTACCATTATTGTATAGTTTTGTTGGAGGTTATAGGTATTGATTTACTCTACATTTTGTTAAATATGTATGTAAAATGTTAGGTGCCATATGAAAAAAAAAGTATGGATCAAATGCACGTTAGAAATCAAAATGTTTAAATACTTAAACGATCAACTTAAGAAATGAAAAAGAACAGGGTAAGTTGAAATAAAGAAGAAAAATGAAAATAAGATAACAATAGAAGTTAATTAAATAGAAAAAAATTAGAACAAACCAAAAGTAGATTTTATGCAAAACCTACTAATACAGAAAAGAAAAAAAAAATGTTGGTATTGAACATCTTTGTGTCTAGAAAGAGGAGGCAATGCAAGGTATATAGAAAAGATTTAAAATGGTATGAAAAAACAATGAATATGTTTGTTCAAATGAATATAAAATTCAAATGATTTGGAAATTTTTCAAGAAAGGGTAATTTAACAGCACTAACTCAAGAAAAAATTTTAATATAATAATAACTATTAGAACGTTCCATCAGAAGTTTAAAATCTATCTCCAGCAAACATACACACAAATCAACCCTCAAAAAATGATTTTAAATTTAATTGCTAAGCCTTCAAGAAACTGCTAACTACTTTTTAAAATTCTTATGGGAAGTAGAAAAAAGTTGTTATGTAACCCATTTCTCAGCTAGTATGCTTTAGAATAGTGTTACTCAGAGTAGCCAGTCAGCAGTTCGCTATTGATCAGCAATGAGATAAGGAGTTTGCTGCACTGGAATGTAAATTAATGTGTTGCTTCCTTCACTGAGAAAGTTTTGCATCAAAAAATATCAGGTGAACTAAAATTGTCATCCTTAGTGATGTAGTTGATTTATATTCTGGCTCAAGGTCCTTATTTCATTGTGATCCAATAAAAAACATTTCAAAACCGGCATCACAAAACCGACACCAGTTCATATATCACACTTTGAGTAGCATTGTTCTGGAAACCAAGAGAAGACAGAATAAAATGAAAAAATTTGGGGCTTCCCTGGTGGCGCAGTTGTTGAGAGTCCGCCTGCCGATGCAAGGGACACAGGTTCATGCCCCGGTCCAGGAAGATCCCACATGCCACGGAGTGGCTGGGCCCGTGAGCCATGGCCACTGAGCCTGCGAATCCGGAGCTTGTGCTCCGCAACGGGAGAGCCACAACAGTGAGAGGCTCGCGTACCACAAAAAAAAAAAAAAGAGAAAAAAGAAAAAAAAAAAAAGAAAAAATTTGAGCAACATTTTTAATGTAGAGGTAAAGTGCCCAGCCAAGATATTCTCAAATTAAACTTATTAAGGAATTAAAACAAAAAAGCCAAAGTCAGGTTTATCCCAGAAATTTTATTAAAACTCGACACCAATACATAACAAATGAATAGGAAAAATAAATAAGAAAATCATGGACCTTTCTTAATCTAACGTAAGGTACCTAAAAAAACCAAACCAAACAAAAAAACCACAGAGCAACTACGTGATGGTATTTACCACTTTGTGGTAAAAATCATAATCCACTCTTTAAAATATGAAAGTAAGCAAAAATCATAATCATCATGGTTTATATCTAATATGTATGCTGGAAGTAATAATCAACTAAGACAAGAAAATAATACAAAAGTTTGGAAATAAAGAATGACTGTGGTACAATTACATAGAACATCTAATAAACTCTAGAGACAAATTATGGGGATTAATAAGATTAAGGTTGTACAATAAGATTTCTGTATGTTATTTCTAGAAATCATTTCTATTAGAAATGCAATTTTTAAAACATAATTTTAATTGTAGCCCAATATAAAGGATTCACATAACTATAACAAATGTGGGTGAAAACTCTACAGAAAATACATAAAATTTATACTGAAAGCCTTTAATGAAGAATTAATTAATTAAATAAATGAAGAGTTTATAAATAGTAAGGCTCAAAATATTAAAGGATGCTGCTTCTTTTCTAATTAATTTTAAATCTAGTTTTAAGGAATACAATATTTTAAGTAAGGTGGTTAAAAACATGTTTATGGAAAAAAAGAGACCAAGTATAGCAAAGATGATTCTGATAGATGAAAACAACAGATGAGGTTTTAATTATTATAAAGATATGAGATATCTTATAAATATACTATATATAGAGGTATATAATTTAGAAATAATTCAGACAGTGTTGAACTGGCCCCTCCAATGAGATGAGTAGGATAGGATAGGATAGGATAGGATAGGGCAGATAATGAATAGGGCAAGATTGGTTAAGATCAGTTAGGATAGATAAGGATAGCATATAATGGAGTAAGATAGACAAGAATAGAATAGAATTGAATAGAATCTGATAGCAAAGCATTTAGTAATGTATCCATCAGTGTATAGAAATTCATTATTTTAAATGAGTGGCTTTGCTGAGAGGGGTGAAACAATGGCATATTGAATTAAAGGTACTGAAAAAATGTCACTTACATAGAAAAAAATCAAGTCTGATGCAAAAAGGCTTTAATCTGAAAATCAAAACTTTAAAATTCTGATTTAAGCAGAATATATTTATGACACCTGGATCAGGGTGAACTTCTTTAAAAGACACATAAAGTACAAACCATAAAATATACATTGTAAAAGTATTTGTATAAAATCACACACACACACACACACACACACACACATATGCATATGCACACATAAAAAGGCAACAGAATGACTGGGAGAAACACTGGTAAGGCATAATATAGACAAAAAACTAGTATGCTGAATATGAAATAAACTGTGGTAAATCTGTTAGGAAAAATTTTTTAAAAAGGAAAGAAGGAAGGTAGGAAGGAAGGAAAAAAGGAAGGGAAATAAAAATCTAACAAAATGGACAAAATATAGCAACAGGCAATTCAAAGGAGAGGAAATATGACTAGTGTTTAAAAATGTCTAACCTCAGTAGAAATAAGAGGAATGTAAGTTAAAACTTCAATAAGAAAAAAATTTCACATTCAGAAACTGGCAACATTTAGTCTGAAAGTAACATGTTTTGACAAGGATACATAGCAAATATATATATTTTTATAACCCACTGGTGGGAATTTACATGGGTACAACCAATTTGAAGGGTAATTTGACAATATATGGAAAAATTGAAGATGTCCATACTCTTAAGACTTAGTGGTTTTCTCTAGAGAGGCAGTCACATACAAGTACACAAGGAGATATATACACAGAAATGCTTGTAATAAAGAAAAGTTAGCAATAACCTAAATTTCCATAAAGTAAAAAGCAGAAATATATATATATATATACATCTATATATAGTATATGTATAGTATTTATTAGCTAAATAAATAATTTAGCTAATAAATAATTTATTTAGTATTTATAAATATGAAATAAATCTATATTTAGTATTTATTTTAGTACTCAGTAGCTGTGAGATGGATGTATGTGAATTATATGTTCCAAAGTGAATTATTCTCAAAAATATATTGAACAAAAATAAGCGATTTGCAAAACACTGTAGACATCAATAAAATAAAATATAATACGTACTTTAGGGAAAAAACATATGCCATAAAATGTAATATTTGCTAAAATATAAGAATACCAAATTAATCATAGTGATTACTTAATATTTATTTACTTATTTCTTAAATAGGTGATAGAAAGGCAAATGTATAAGGGATTATTCTTTCAAATTTTTTAGGTCTAAAGTTTAAGTATATTAGAAATAAGTATATTATATGGTCATCAAATTCAGCCAAACTACATACACAAGCACAGAAGGCCATTCAAGTGAAATGGAAAAGATGGTAATCTTCTCACCAGGAAAATGTTGATATTAAATGGGCTGTGAGTATAGAAAGTATCTTCTGAGAGCTTCATCTGTTCAGTAACAGGAGTCTAACTAGTGTGAAGTCCTGCAATGTGGAATTATAGTAGTAGGACCTGACCTTCACCAAAGTCTAGAATCTGTTTATGACTGAAGCTATGAGACCTTTAGGTAGACAAATGAAACAAGACTGAGATAAGGAAAAGGAATATAGGCTTTGAAGCTCAAATTCAACTTCATTTACTTCAGCATTTTAAAAATCTCCTGAAGCCTTTATAGGATATGCCATACTCTTTTTTACACTTTAAAAAAAAATTTTTTTTTCACAAAAATAGTTCCAAACAAAAAAATATTAGTATCTATATTGTATCTCTGTGTATATGTGTGTGCATGCATTGTGTATGTATATGCACATACGTACATGTATTAACTTTCTAAGAAAGTACAAGGGGGCAGAGTGATGCCAAAATCATAACAGCAATTAAAATTTAGGAAAAAGTCAGAAAAAACAACTATGCTAGGAATAGAAGAATAGAATGGAATAGAATTGAAAGAAAGCTGGGACACTCATCACTTCTCAAGGAATTTCTCTCATTTCACTTGTATCTTATGAGGTAGGGGTATTTTCTGCTAGATAGACAAGCCTATCATGGTAAATCCAGATGCATTTTCAATAATCCTTAGAACTAAGTGTAGTTCAAGATTGAGGTAAAGCCCAATAATCTACTTTGGTCAATAACTCCCAGGAATAATACTATAGCAATTCGCAGTGCCTGTTCTTAGAGTAGGCACATAAAATATCACAATTCCCATAACTGGAACTCAATGATGAAGATTGCATCATTCCCATTTCATAAACAAAAAGACAGAAGTTCAGAAAGGATATAAAATGTTCATATAGATAAAAGTATATCAAATAAAGTTATTTTTTTCAAACAATGAAGTGTCAGAGCCTTGAGTTCAAAACCAGCTATATCTGATTTCATTCACCATATTTTATGTTGCCGAGTTAAATGGGGTTATTACAATCATGGCAGGACCACCTAGGATGGGAGCTGTATTACCAGATACAGTGAGAAGAGACCCAAAGCCCAGTCTGCACCCACTCAGAGGGAACTGCCAAATTTCCCTATTATTTGAAACATTACTGTGATTTAGATATGGTACCTCTAAGAGGTACATAACACATAACTGGATGGGAACTCAAATTAAGATGTTAACTTCTGTTAAATCAATAATAATTAAATTTTCAGAATAGTTTGCCATCATTTAAAGAAAAAAAAAATAAGGTAAAGGACTTTGTGACAGGGAAGGAATACAAGGACCCATCTGGGCAAGAAGGATTTACCTCTGGCAATCAACCTGAATGAGATCCTGGACAAAGGGGCCTGGGAGAATGGCAAAGAGGAAATGAATATCTTTTTTGCATATTTAAGTGAAGTTTCCAAAATCCCCTGATATATCATATCTTGGTGATAAATCCATATGCATTTAAAATTTATAGACCTGTTACTGCAGTACTTAATAGACTCTGGAATTTTTAGACACCTTATCTCTGATAGACACAAGCCGAGTGTTGAAAGTATATGGTGTTATTAACTTGCTGGGTAGAAGCTAGTGCATCCTATTGTTTAGTCAGATTAGTTTAGCTAGTGAGTCCTATTGTTTAGTCAGATTAGCTTGGTAGTGTTCCCCGGTCAAAAAGTCTAACTGGGATATTGTTTCATCACTACCTTCATCATCATTAGTACTGTTACCATTGTCAATATGATAATGTTCATTTACAGTTCAGAAAGTATTTACACGTGCTTATTTACCTCTATGTGTTGGTATGGTATGTACAGGTCAGTGAATGGTGTATGTCTTTCTGAAGGAGACATTTGATCTGCGATAGATACATTTTATTCTCATTGCAAAGGGAATAACAGGGTTTTAGAAGGGGAGCAATCATTATTTAAAGCTTTAGAAATATCAATCCAGTTGGTTTGTGGAGCATATATTATAGAGGAGCCAAAAAGCCAAAGAGACCAGTTTGAAGAGTTTCAGTTTAGAGATGATCATGGTTTGTTCCAAGATGACAGGTAAGAGGCTAAGGCATAGATCTGAGGCTCATTAGCATGTAAAATGCTATCCCTATTAGATAGGATTTAATGGGATTTCAATAAGTGCTTCTAAGACAGAATAGACAGAGAAAAAGAAAGAGGCAGGACTTTGGGTCACTGCAACATTTAGAGGACTCAGGAACCAGGGATGGAGACAGACTGGTATTGAGTTGCAGACTAAGGTAGTATACACTTCCCTAGAGAATTAAGGGTTCAGAGGAAGTGGTGACCAACAGACAACTAACCATTGACTTCGGAAAAATATTAATCACCAGCCCTCCTTGCTATAGATATTTTAGTGCTGTTTTAAAGAAGAAAGTCAAAACAGTCAGAAATATGACTAACTGCAGCCTGGTCAACTCCAAGCGTGGTGTTGTTGCTTCTAATCACTCATGTTCTGTGATATGCAGAATATCATAGAATACTCTGCAGCTGTGTAACTCCCTCTCCATACCATTACAGGTTCCATATAATTCTAGTTAACACTCCCTTTGATTATGATTGCCTGGGTTCTATCTCTTAATAACTTCAGGTCTAATGATTGGTTATAAAACTCTTCAAGTTTCACAGTACGAAGCCTAAGAAAATTATCAATTAATATTATAGCAAACGTCCCTTGAAGTATGTGTAAAATTTATCGCTAATTGGTATTTCAAGTAAATAATACCCTTTAACAGCTTAATTCCTCTTGGAGGAATCTGGGAATAAATAAGAAAATATATCAGTAAATAAGGTAAATAAATAAGTCTGACTTCCATTATCTGTTCACACATTTTAGATAAATTCAACTTATTAATTTCATTGTTCTCTTTAATATAATACAAACTCTCATTGAGACATAGTTCATCATTATAAGAAATATAATTGTGAAAAATAAGAAATATAATTGTAGGTAAATACAAAGAAGAAAATATGCACCTTGCTTTTTTTGTCTGTTTCTATACTATATCTACTGTGTGATTATATCTTCTAAACATATGAATATTGTAATACCATTTGTTCTTATACTTAGCTATCCTAGCTTTTAAATTTTATCAAATAATATCTGTCTTTTTAAAATCACACACACACACACACACACACACACACACACACAAAAGCATGCACACAAACAAACCAGTATTGTAATGTCTATGTGTTGGCAGACAAACCACACAGGAATGCTTTATTTTGCTTGAAGTTTGGATGTAAATTGATATAGCTCTGATAGAGTGTTTGTTAGGTATCTACAGTTTCACATCGCCTTCAATTCATCTGACATTTTCAAATATCACTACTGAAAAGGTTACAATTGGATAAAATGCTTTGCAAAGTTTGACATATACTCTACAAAGTCTTCCCTTTGATTTATTTAATGGAAATTTTATATAGCTTATTAGCTATAAAAGCTTCTCAAACTTCTCAGCAATCAATAATTCTTATGTCCCCACCATCTACGCATTGACAAAGAGACTAATCCCTGGCCAACCTTGTTTTTAAATATGCCTACGAACACCCCGCCTACCCCCCAAAACACAGATGCACACAGACACACAAAAGTAGACCCTTCTTTACCCTATTCAAGTTCCTATCTCAGCAAACAACAATCTGTTTTTTTTCACTTCCAAGAAGTGTAAATACACACCTTAAGGCAACAGGTTGTTCCTACTCAACTGCTAGCACATCTTTTGAAAAACATAGTCCCAGCCTTTCTTCATTATATAAAGTTAGAGTTCAATTTCCAAAATAAATTTTATTTATGTTAAGTATGAACAAAACTCTGTCTTAATTAGAGTTCAGCCCTCAAATATTAAGCATTTTGTTTCATTCCTGCTGTTATAAAAAGTCCCCATACGATAAGGTAAAGGATTTATGTTGTGATTGTGAATTAAAAGATACTTAAACAATGATGTATTCAAATGATAAAATGAAAAATTTGCAGTAAATGATAGTAGTATAACCATAAACATTAAAAGGCTTTTTATTGGTTTTTACTTCTTAGAACTCATCCTATTGGCAAAACATAGAACACTTGATTTAGGGATTAGAGTGCAAATGTTTAATACTGTGACCCTATAATAGCAATGGCAGAACTGACAAAAAGGAGAAAAAGTTTGGGGAGGGAATGTGGGCCTACCAGTTTACCCATTTACATAATATGGAGTCATAACTGTGATTAGAAATACAGAGTCAAGCATAGCATCTAAAGTTATAAAGGTAACAAAGAATGGTTTTAAATTATATACCTATCAAAATCAGGTGGTGGTAGAGAAGGAAGCAGGAAGGTAATATAAGTCAAGTGAATGCCTCAGCAAATAAAGGTAAGGGAATGTTATTTTTATTGTTACAATAGTGACCCGCAAAAGAAATAACATTTGAAATACTTAGAAGTCAAGATCTCTGTGAAATTAGTCCAAACTTGGAGAAAAGGAGAGAATCACCTCTGCACTGCCTGAATATTTTTCCTTATGCATGTATTAGTATTATTTACATATAATTAATAACACATTTTATAATTTGGTAAATAGTTTTAAAGACAGCTAAACTTTTTCTTTAATATCAGAAAACATAGCCCATAATCAATAAACTGAAGTGAAAAATCAACATATTTGGTACACATTCTTCTGCATTAAAATTGATAATAGTAAGCAATTCTACTCGAAGATTTAATTATCAGAGGGTGCGTTTTGTGGCTAATTCATCCTGGCGGACTCATTGGGTTACAGTTTTGCACAAAACTGTTTTTCAGGAACCATATTAGGGTTCCTTTATGACAGAGGCAGGCAATTAGCTACTCCCACCTAAAATATCTCCCAGGCTAAGATAATATTTTATATGTTTGTGATACAGAATTCTAGGCCTTTATCAAAGTACTTTAAAAAAAAAAGTAAATATGTATCACAAAATACCTTTTAATACACAGTCAGAAAATACTGACTATGCCTGTAGGCATTCTTGCATTTAACCTCTGTACAAAATGAGGTGACCCATGTGGACTTGAAAGTAGTTTTTAAAAATTATATTAACAAAATGTTAAATTCGTAACTATATGTTTTTATGTAAAATAATTTTCCTTTTAAAAAATTACACAGAATTTCTCTAGTTTAGACATCCACCACTGGCTTAACCATTAATTGTGGTCAATTCATTTCTCATCAAAAAACTCCACTGAATCAAATGATATTAAGGGAGGGGGCACAGTATGAGAGAAAGTAAACATTTATTTCTCAATTTTCTCTACATTCATGCTTTGTATCTTACCAAATTGCTAGCAAGGTGTATTGGTAATATTTTTGTATATATATTTGTGATAGAAAATACTTTATAGAATCATAGCATTATGATTCACAGTTAATGTCTTTGATAAATGAAATATATGAGGCTTAAATAACATAACATGCAATATACTCTTTTCAAAGATATTTTCCCAAATTAAGATAAACATTATCCATAAAGTCAATTTTAAAGGCATAAAATTTTAGGTCATGTTTCAGACATTGGGAGAGTTAGTATAAATTATTTTACTATTAATAAA
Source organism: Mesoplodon mirus (assembly GCF_964341445.2). NCBI lineage: Eukaryota > Metazoa > Chordata > Mammalia > Artiodactyla > Ziphiidae > Mesoplodon > Mesoplodon mirus. The sequence continues at coordinate 44,925,777 of NC_138989.1, read as the reverse complement.
TAAGATTTCCAAATCCTTTCTCCTCTTTATTATTTTTCAAAAAAGAAAGAAAGAAGAAAAGACACAGTAACTGTCATTCTGTTATGATTTTGGATAAGCCCTGATGATTGAAAGCACCAAAACAAATTATATTCACAAAGGTCAACTCCCCTGGCTAGCTTTTTAAACTGTTCATATTCCAACCCACCCTATCTAATTAGCTTTAGGTCCCCAAATACACAACGGATGAAGTCCATTTTTTCCTTGCAACCTTTTCCAATTTTCTGGTCCTGTTGCATATATTGTTTCCCAAACACCTACTGCATTTAAAGCCATCAATACAATAAACATCATCTCAAATTACATTAAAAACAATTTTTTTTTGTTTTTCCAGTGAGTCTGTTTGTTACAGGAAGAATTCCATGACCTAGATACATCAATTAAACATTGACCCAGTGTCCCTACAGTGACAAGGAATTCATAAAAAGCAAGGAGGAAATTCCAAAATATATATATGGGAAACAAATACCCATTGGTATAATAAGTTTTTCCAAGAAAATTTAGTAGTTTTAATTTAATTTATTTACTTAGAGATGTCTGAGACAGTCTCCAAAACATCCTTCCCTTCTGCAATGTATGCAGAAGCATTACTTAAACAATGGGAAATCATTTTGGTTTTAGATTCTCTTCATGTTATCCACTGTTAGTTACACATTTTACATGTGTCCTAAGTATCCAGTCAGCAATGCACCAAAAATTCATAATTCCCATGTTTATTTTCATTGTGCAGAGAGATCAGGTATATCCTATTAAAAATCATTTTGTGAATAGGACTTACCTTTATCTTTCTGCTAGTGCATGATACTAACATGAAGGCTTTGATATATGGTCATTAACTTGTTCACAACGTAATTTTATTGTAACCATTGTTCTTCTGGGTAGTTGCCAGTAGAGAGAGAATGAGTTCTAGATCTGCTGTTAATTATCTCTTATCCACTTCTGGTATATTAAATTTGAGGATTTCTGTTTATCAAGAGAAAAAATTAAAAGAGAGACTAGGAAAACCACGAACAGGAAGAAAATAATATACCTATCCAGCAAAACTTTATATCCAGAATATTTGTAGAAGTATAAATGAATAAAAAAGACAACAGAAAAAAGTAAAGCAAGAGATGAAAGACACTACTAAATAAGATACCCAATGGCTAATAAATCTATATAAGGTGCTAGACCACAGAGAAATACAAACTAAAACGACAGAAATATGATTCCACACCTACTAGAATGGCTAAAAGACAAAAAATATCAGATGTTGGTGAAAATATAGAAGAACCAGAATTCCCAAACATTGCTGGTATGAGTCTATCCTAGTACAACCACTTTGGGGAACTTTTAGACAGTGTCTGCTAAAGCTGAATGTGTACAGTTCACAAAACCTCCACTCCTGGTAATGTATCAGTCAGAAATATGTGCACGTGTTTATCATAAAAGCATGTCCTAAAATTTTCAAAGCAGTACCATCTATAGTAACCACAAACTTGAAATTTCCCAAATGCCCTATCAACCACTGAATGAATAAGTGAAATAAATAAATGATGTTCCATTGTAGGGATACTTTCATACCATTCAACCCAAGTCCCTTTATCCCAGTGCTTTATTAGATTGGATGTAAACTCATGTAACACCTTCTCACATTAGGGAAGTCGTTATTAACAAGGTGGAGCACAGAGAATATGAAAGTCAAATTAATATGCAGAATCTTAAATTAATTACCAGTATTGTTTTCCAGAAAACAATGAAATTAGGGATTATATTTCTCATAGAATCTGTTTGACTTTCTGTATCCAAAACTCTGGATGGGTTTTCTAGTCAAATATCTGTCTGTAAGCTTTATCAGTTGATGACTCACTTTCATGATAGAAACAGATAAATACTTATTATTACAAAATTTTAAAAAAGGGCAGTAACTCAAAGAGTAATGCATTTAAAAATTTTGAACCAAACAAAAGACAAAAGTCCACTAGAAGACACTAGAAAATTAAAAGCTGGCTTGTAGTAACTCTGGGCACCAACAAGAGTATATCTTGCCAATGCGCTCTGACTTACTTAAGCATCTAATGTTATTTTTTTACTCTTGTAGCCTGAAGAGTCACAGTGACCCTGTTCCAAACAAACAGACAAACTCTTATCTGTGAGGCAATTCAGAGCTGAGCTGAGGCATAATTTCCATAAACACCCTGACGACAGACATATTCTTACCTTACTAATTGAAGTATTTCTTTGAAATTGCTGGTTGAGAGCCAATAAAATCTCTACTGAATGACACCCAAGCCTTCTAAAAAAATTACCTTTAATCAGAATGTCAATAGAGCTATTAATAATTTTTCAGAAGCTGCTTCATACTTACAGAGGTAACCAGGTAGCTTCTGTGAAAAAGAGGAGCGAGATATTCCCTCTCCCCATTCCTTTACTATGACAGTGTAATTCGAGTTTCATTAATCTGCAGTGATATCTTCAATTGTCAGCAGGCATGGCAGAGATGGTTTTGGTCTAGGCTAATATAAAAATTGCAGGAGTAGAGTTTCCCACTCATTTTCATTGAGGTTTATTCACAGCACTGAAATACATGTAATGGAAGGCTTGGCCATCTTCTTAATAGTAGAAATGTAAGGACCATCTATCAGTGCCAGAGGCAGGAAGTTGATATGATATATCAAGCGTCACTTAGCACTTGCACTTTCAGAAAGATCAATTATTACAATATTTATTTTAAACTGCCCAAGTTGTATCCACAATAGTAAGACATCCATCTTCTCAGTTACATAGCTTTAATTCCTAACGTTGTTAACTGGATATTGCTTACTACAGCCAGCCACTCTCTGAATTCTGAGAAAGTAATAATTTTTAATTTCTACTTAGACATTTCTCAATTTATCATCCTTTTCTTTGAATTCAATAAATTCTTGTTTTATGAATCTAGTCTGTAAGCCCTGGCTGAATAAACGATAATAACTGCGCCATGTTGTTAAGTGAGAAATGGCTGTACTGCCTCATTTCTTAAAACTGTGAAGAAAAGATTGGATAGAATGATTGTTGCTCAGTTATCTCATACTTGAACTTTCAGAATCTCCACAAAAACTGTGTTCTCTGTAACAGTCTTGTGAACAAGAACCTGTAAGGAAAGAAAGGGAAAGCACTTATAAACAAAATTAAATTTCTAGTGACCATGCTCCCAATTGAATTCTTAATCTATTTAACCCTGCCCAAGTTTTCCTCTTTCTGTGGAAGGCTGAAATTGTGTGCCAGGGAACCACTAGTTTTGATGTTAATAATTTATAGATGTTGGCAAAAGGTATAATCACTTTAAGTGTTATGGGAATAGCAGCTGTGAATAACTTAAATGTGTAGAATGAGGATTGAGGAAAGAGAAGTAGTATTCCTATTACATATTCAAAGTATCTTTATTTGCAGTGCAGAATTAAATTCACTCCCCTAAATCAAACCAGAGGATGGTGATGAATTTGCATTTAACTATACTGAGAAAATGGACAACATGTGGATTTTTAGATTAACTATCTAAATACAGAGGGGAAAAGGGAAATTACAAGTACCTTGAAAAAAAAATAACTAAAACACTCATAAGATAAGGAGATGTAGGCTATTCTGGAATGATTGCAGGGTTCTTTGTGTTTTTATATATAAGTATTAAAATGCAGTAAGGAACCTTTTGTGAGATTGCTGATTTCAAAAAATTTATGTTTTATCAGTATTTGCAGCCCTTTTTCACAATTTCTAAAAACTCCAAAAGAAGAATAATAACGTTTAACATTCATCATTTAGTTTCAATTTACTTTCAAAGTATTCTTGTTACTAATATCTAAAGTCCTCTTTGCCCGGAATTAACACTTTCTCTCCTTTAAAAAATGCAAGGTTGTGGGCTTCGCTGGTGGTGCAGTGGTTAAGAATCTGCCTGCCAATGCAGGAGACACAGGTTCGAGCCCGTTCCGGGGAGATCCCACATGGCGCGGAGCAACAAAGCCCGTGCGCCACAACTACTGAGCCTGCACTCTAGAGCCCTCAAGCCACAACTGCTGAAGTGTGCACGCCTAGAGCCTGTGCTCCGGAACAAAAGAAGCCACTGCAATGCGAAGCCCATGACCTGCAACGAAGAATAGCCCCCACTCGTCGCAACCAGAGAAAAACCTGCACACAGCAACGAAGACCCAACACAGCCAAAAATAAAATAAATAAAAATTAAAAATTAAGAAAATAAATTCAAGGTTGTATCTCCAAGTAGATGAATTCATGTAACATAATGGCTAACTTTGTGTCACTAACCCTACCCGGCAATCTTCTTTTTTCTCCTTTCTATATCAGTATGAAACTTATCAAGGGTCTATAGAGAAGATGCCTGAAAACGCTAAAAAGCTCTTCCTTACCAACCCCAATCTGCAATATTTTTTTGTTACATGATCGTCACACTTTTATTGTTCAAAATAGTTTGCTTTGGTGATTGAATATTAGGCTCAAATCTTGACTACTCAACCTATTGGGTGCGCCGCCTTGAACAAATTACTTAACTTCTCTGAGTCTCATGTCTTCATCTATAAAATGACAATAATAATATGAGGGAAGAGATGATACATGTGAAATTCTTAGAAAAATACATACAGAAATCAAATAGTAATAATATAAAAATAGCTATTTTAACAATAATGCACATTTGAGGAATTCTCTCTGCCAGGCACATTTCTAAGTTCTTTATGTGTTTTATATTTAATTCCAAAGACAGCCCCATGAAACAGATAACATTATCTCCATGCAGGAGCCCTGGATTCCATGATACTTGCTCCAGTCGCAATATGTTGGCTGGTCTTAGTCTTACTGTAAGTTGCTCTAGAACCAGGCCTTTGGTTTCTTCTTTTATATCTTGACAACTTTGAGATGAATTATTAATGTGATTGATGTGCAATAATTCTAAAGGTCTAGATTCAAAGTGAAGTAGTCTACAAAGTTTCATGTGTAGGATAGTGTATTGTAAAGTTCTCGTAGTCATTTACTATCACCTGTTAGGTGCAAATTACTGTCCTAAGTAACTCTTCAGTTAGTAAGTTTAGGAAGTGATCTTTATAGAAATTAAATAATTTTCCCAAATCACTGAGACAGCAGATAGCATAATTAATATTTGAACCAAGGAAATTCTGGCCTTTACATCCCTGACATGTCTTCTGGAAATGAATATTTAAGACTTCTGCAAAGGCATGACAATAAGTATAAAACCCAAGGTTACTATTTCCAGGCAAAAGGTTCAGTTATACAATATAGGAATTTTGCATGTCTGGGAAAAATGTATTTTGTTCAAAACATTTAACTTGCAAATAGTTTTATTTGTTCATTTTTTACTTTGTTACAAAAATCCTGAGCAGGTTCTAAAATGCAACTCACAGCTAGAATGCAGAGCAGATCTCAGAGTGCTCAGACACAGAGATAGACCAGAACTGCATTATTGAGGAGATTGTGAGAGTGTAACTGATTATGGAAATAATAATTATTCACATACATTTACCCCCACTCCCTAGATAAATCCCACTAAACTTGTAGTGAAGGGATGGATATAAAGGCATAAATATGATGACAGAGTAACTAGGAGAGAGAGAGAAAGAGAGGAGAAAAAAACCTGAAGAAGCCTGCTGAAGGAGTCCAAAATTCAGTAAGACCTACCTAAGAGTAATTAGCAAATGTGACTCTGCTTGATACTAAAGGTTCCAGTTTTGCAAATCCAATGGACAGAGAAAAGGAAAGGTTAGACTACTCTGTGAAAGACAACTAACCCATCCAGAACCATACGCATTCCCTCTTACACAGACACATACCCACACTTACCTACACTCTCATACATATTCTTCAGCTTGTGTGTAGAACACTGCAGAAGTCTATCACCTATTAAAAAAGGGAAATAATAAAGAGTTTTCTGTGGAATGTGAATGGGCCACTCAATCTGGTATTTAGGAATTCACAAATAAAGATCACCCACTGCTCAAACACCCAAAAAAGCAAAGCCTGCCTGTTCACAAGCCCCACCAAGTTATTATTTTTTCCACACAATAGTAAATGTGAATTAACAAGACAAGACACATAAGATATTTGGGGGATTCTTTTAAGTAAAAGAAACAAAGATAAACAGATAAAATTACTCCTAAAAAGATATGTGAGTGAAAAAAATGTACATCCTTAAAACAAGATACACTATAAAAGAAACAGTTAGAAGACAAGGTTTTTTTGTCTTTGTTTTTGAAACAAATATATGCAATAAATATCAAAATTTTAAAATTCAATAAATAGAATTTAGGTAGTGGGTAAACAGGTTTCACTACAAATTTCTTTGAAGTGCTTTATGTTGGAAAATTTTTATAATAAAATGTTGGGGAAAATCAATAAAAATATTCAAAAATAAAGTTTGGTAAGTTTCCCCAAAAGAGCTGAAAACAAAGAAAAAGAAATTTAAAAGTTGTGAAAAAAGTAAGGAACATGAAGAAACAATTCTGTATCCCCAATATGCAACTAATAAGTGCTTCAGAAAGCAGAGAAACTGGAGTAAATAATAAAGAAATATGTAAAAAGAAAATTCTCCAAAACAAGACATGTTGCTCTAGATTGAAAGAGCCCACCCAGCATGAGTGGGGAAAATATGCACTTACTTACAACATAGTAAAGTTTCAGAATTGTAAATATGAAGAGATTTTATAAACTGGGCCTGGAAAAAGGAAAGGGGAGATGCAGACGTGGGGATAAGACCAGAACAGCATGACTCTCAGCAGCCATGCTGAATGCTGGAAGACAAGAGCAATTCCCTCCAAGTTCCCAAGGGAAATTATTTTTTGCCTTAGAATTCTATTCATATGCAAACTATCAATCATGTATGAAGAAAGAATTCAGCTATTTTCAAACATGTAAGATCTCAAAAAAACTACCTCCAACACATCCTTTAGACAGTTACTTGAAAATGCAGCTCTTATGCTCTGACAAAACAAACAAATAAACTAAGAATGACAAAAAAAATGGTTTGAGTCCAGGAAAACATTAAATGTGATCAATCCCCAGGATGACTGCAGCTTTGAAGTATCCCAAGAAGTCAGTCCACAAAATTTGAGGACATATAAAACTAGAAGAGTAAAGCAAGGGGAAAAATAGCCATAGAAAATTCAGAGTGGGGAACTACAAAAATTTTATGAAGACCAATGTAGTCATCATTTATGACTTGGCTTTGTAGTGAACATTTTTTAAATAATTTAAATATGGAAACATTGTTTATGTGAATACCACCTACCTAGAAATTACAAATATATAAACAAGAACAGGAATACAGTTAAAGGAAAGAAGTACAAATGGATACATCTTACAAAATGGGGGATAAAAAGTACTTTTTTGCTGGCACAAGAGTTAAAGATAGTTATAAAAGGTAACCAACAGAGTAAAAAAAAACATCACAACTATTGTGATTTGTTTGCCAGATGAAATACAGATTGTTTAGTTAAATTGGATTTTGATAAACAGATAATTTTTTTAGTATAAGTACATGTTGTCTTAGGCTGTTTAGGTTATTATTACAGAATATCATAGAATGGTGGGTTATAAACAGCAGAAATTTATTTCTCACAGTTCTGGAGGCTAGGAAGTTCAAAATCAAAGTGCCAGCAGATTGAGTGCCTGGTAAGAGCCTGATTTTTGGTCCATAGATGGCCATCTTCTCACAGTGTTCACTCATAGCAGAAAGGGGTGTGAAGCATTCTTGGGCTTCTTTTATAAGGACACTAATCCCATTCATGAAGTCTCCACCTTTGTGACCTAATCACCTCCCACCTCCAAATACCCTCACATTGAAGATTAGGTTCTAAGGTATGAATTTTGGGGAGACACATTCAGTGTATAGCACATGTAATACTTGAGACATACTTTTTTGAAGATATTATTCTTTGTTTATAGGAATTTTAATTGAATTGGGCATTGTGTATTTTTATTTGTGAGGTATGGCAACCCTATCTTGTTAGAATGGGGGAGGAAAGTTAGAGGTTGGCATAAGGTAAATCTTTGCCTATTAAAACAAGAAATTAATATGAAATATCATATCAAGTCAATTTTAAAATGCTGTAGAAACATAATACATAAGAATACTGAGATATCAGAAGAAAAAAGTTAAGACGCTAATAATCCTGACTCCAGGGACAGAGGTTAGAAGGGACTTAGCACAATAGTGTTAGCTTAGCCACATGCCTTTGTTAATTTAATCATAGTACACTTTTAAAAATTAAGTAACTAATGAGTCCCATTTCACTGAGTATATTAAAGAAAATCAAACTGCAGTGATGAAGAACAGTGAAAACTCTTTATAGTAAAACTATGAGCAATGATATATTGGAAATGAGAATAGTTAGTACTGAGAATCCCCAAATTAGAGAATGACTATTCAGAGTATACATGCAGGTATACAAGAATAGTGTGGGTCATAGAACCGAAGCAGAAAGGTAGATGCCAAATTTAGACAAGCATAGATTTAAGAACAATATAATATCATTCACTGAGCTGTACATGGCAACTATTCACCATGTTGCTAGTGAGGATAAAACATGGGTCCACAGATGTGATTATTATTAGATGAAACGCTTGCAGTAAGTACACACTTCCCATTACGTAGTGTGGGAATCAATCACCCTGTAATCTTCCTATAGCCCTGGATGAACATTCTCTCAGACATCATTATAGGCAAATACCTGACCCTGGAGGATCTGCTTGAGAGTTGGGGATAAGAATCTTGATGTCTAAGATAGTTCAACCAGGGAGGAGGTGTCCGTTAGGAAACCTCCTTTATCAGGATTATGTTTGAGATATTTGTAGGAGAAAGATATTAGAAAAGTTCTTCCTGCTGATTTCATTAATAATCCAATAAAAAGAACATTCTCAGCAATAAGAAGTCTGCTGCTCTGCTATGTGTAATCTGAGGTCTTAGAGTCTGGGAGAAAAAAAAGATTGTAGAACCTACCTAAAGTTTAGAAATATTGAATTACTTTACTAACACAAGCATAGCTGTTCTCAAACCAACATAGTTGCTAAATGATTTCCAACTCTAGCTTTGTCATGTCTTTCATTCATATACTACATAATTGAGTTGAGGTGTGATAAAGACCACCATCTGCAAGGTAAGAAGTACATATTCGTGCATACTCTTTCTTCTTCCATGGCCTGATTGGATTACAGACAACCAGATAAAAATGTCCAGGGGTAATGATTACTGAAACTCAGGAAAGTTCTAGAGAAACATAAATGATATCTATACTATCAGCTCTGTTTCCTTCAAATGATCCCAGCCTTATTCCTAAATAGGCTTCTAATTCATAATTCATGCTGCAAGTCCAGATTTCCAGATTGTAGAAGTGATCCTATTTCAAGATCTTGCTGTACAACACAAGAGCCGCTCATAAGGTAGATGATGGGATATTAGAGGCAAGTTTATGTTATTTCTGAACAATATCAGTGAAAAGTAAATAAGAAATTTTAAGGAGAGCTAGCTAAGAAACCATATCTGCATACCTTTTTAGAATTCTGCAACGTAAGTTCAACCATGTTAGACCTCAGAGGAAGTCTTTCCTTAGAATATACTAATTAGCTAAAGATGAATTTAGAAAACAGCTGCAATTTTCTTTTCTCACTAAGATAAGAGAAAGTCATGTGATTATTCAATAAGACAAAGAAAATTTAAAAGAAAGCATAGCTCTATAACTACCTTGGAAAACAGTCTGGCAGTTTTCTATAAAATTAAGTATAAACTTTCTATATGACCCAGCAATCCCACTCTCAGGTATTTATCCAAAAGAAATGAAAATGTATTTCGCAAAAGATTTCTATGCAAAAGTCTATACAAAAGATTTGTATGCAAAAGTCTGTTTATCTGTTGTGCTTTATCCTCAACAGATAAAAACTGGAAACAATCCAAATGTGCTTCAATAGATATATGGATGTACTGGGACACATCCACAAAATGGAATATTATTCAACAATAAAATGAAAAAGGACTATCGATTCACCCAGCTCACACATGCATGTAACTCAAACACATTACACTAAGTGAAAAAATTCAGTTTCAAAATACAGGAACAGAGAGCAGATCAGAGTTTGCCAGGGGTTGTGGTGGAGCAGGGTCTGAATATAAAGGGACAACATGAAGGAATTCGTTGGGATAATGGAATTATTCTGTATTCTGTATGTGCCAGCTGTTACAAAAATCTATTTACATGTAAGAACTCATAGAACTATATTCCAAAAAAAAGTGAATTTTACTGCATGTAAATTTTGAAAAAATATACAATAACAAATTACATCAAGGTGAAATGAAGGGAGGATGGGGTTTCAAAGGAGATAAAGGAGCGGAGGTAAAACTGTCAAATGCTAAGCAAAATCATCGTTAGGTAAATCTAACCAAAATAAGTCTGAACCCAAGGAAACACGTCTGATCCTAACTGGAGATAAATAAGGGTCTAAACTAGTAGTGATATACAAGTATATATAGGCTTTGTACTGGTTACCAACCACACTAAAGCAGAAACCCAGCGAACCAACAGTTCAACGAAAAGGAAACATGGCCCACACATTGCCTACTTTATAAGAGGCGTCTGTGGAGTTGCTTTCTAAAGAGAACTATGGCTATTGTTTAATAAACTTTGTTAGTTATTTGGAAGTGAAGACAGGGAGCAAATGACTAGCTACTCCTTGCAAACATCCAAGAGAATGCTGGGAGGGTGTGGGGTAGTCAAAAGCCAATATATTCAATGATTAATGTAATAATTTAGGGAACAGGGCTTCCCTGGTGGCGCAGTGGTTGAGAGTCTGCCTGCCGATGCAGGGGACGCGGGTTCATGCCGCGGAGCGGCTGGGCCCGTGAGCCATCGCCGCTGAGCCTGCGCGTCCGGAGCCTGTGCTCCGCAACGGGAGAGGCCGCAACAGTGAGAAGCCCGCGTACTGAAAATAATAATAATAATAATAATAATAATTTAGGGAACAAAATTTATATTCTTAGCACCTGGTAAAATAATTCTCTTAATAGGAGAAAACTTCTGTTTTTGAGATTGATACCTATGCAAGATAAATGCAAGAGTCAAGTGGCAGTGGTTGAAGAGAGAACCCCATTTTCCAAAGGAAAACGGAAACTAATCTTCAAGGTGTGTGGGAGAGAAATTTGATATTTCAAAAGGGATATGTGAAACAAAGGTAGAATACAGGAGCATCGTTCAACAGTTGATGGAGAGAAGATTTAGGGAAGAAAGCACCACTTCTTGGCTATATGGCCTACAGCTTGAACTTGAAAGAGAGAAAATAAAAAGTGTGTGTGTGTATTGCATGTGGTATAAAAAAGAAATATTATCTTGTAGGAGATATGCAATATTACCACCGACACTATCTCCACCTACAACCTCCTCCTCAATGTGTTTCCTCTGCAAAATATTCACCACAATCCACAAATACATGACATACTGAAAAGCAGAAGAGACCAGGTTGCCACACAAGTTGGAACAAGGTTAAACAGAGTTGGTCCATGAAGGCTAGGCTACAGCTGATATTCTGAGTTACCCAAATATTTGAACGGTCTTTGCTAAAGCTTTAAAAAAAAATCAATAAATAAATGACTGCTACAACATTTCTGTAAATTACTTTCTGCAGCTGTCCTGATGGATTGCTGACTGAAACATATAACCTCTGTCTTTCCATGGGAGGTTGGGAGTGGAGGTGATTTTCTAGGATAAATTTTACATGTAAGGTTCTCCTGTTCTATTCAGAAATCTTTTTTTTTTTCAGGAATAGTTTTTCTCTTTTACCACCAAACGCCTCCTGCTGCAGCTTGAGAGGTTAAAAGGATTTTGCTTGATGCCTTGTACAAGGTATTAATACATGTTTTTTTCTTTATATTCTGTTTGCCCTTTTCATATTATATTGCCTCATTTGATATGAACATGAATAAAAATAAATTAGTAGAGCAGACCTTCTTATTACCAATTAAAATTTGAGAAAATTGAGGGTCAAGTGTCAATGTGTTCAGGATCACACTGCTTGTAATTGGTAGAGAAAAGTTAAATTTGGAAATTTTTTTCTTTTCCTTTTTCTTTAGTTTTCTTATTTGTTGTGGTGGTTTTATTTTATTTACATCAGAATAACATTGAGTTATCAGGACAAATCTTAAAAAAGTTAGAAAACAAGTTCAAAAGAAAAACCCAAAGTTTCTGAAAGAGGAAAACATTAGGGGAGAGGTTAACAATAATCTCTGTTATAAGAATAGCATCATATCCTTATCCAAATGTATCCAGGAGATAAAAAAGAAAATACCATAATATGTACAGTATTGCAATCTTGGGTTAAGAATAATTAACTACAAGGACAAATTATTGCTTTAAAATAAGGAAAAATCTTGTGCTTGCATTTTACTTCAGCAAGTAGGTATTTTTGATGTTGCTTTAATTTTTTAAGACTTTATTTTTTAGACAGCTTTTAGGTTCACTGCAAAGTTGACAGGAAAGAACAGAGACTTCCCATTTACACCCTGCCCCTACACAGGCATAGCCACCCTTTCCATGCCCCACACCCCCATTATCAACTTCACTCAACAGAGTGTTACATTTGTTACAATGGATGAAGCTACATTGACTCATCATTATCATCCAAAGTCCATAATTTGCTTTAGGGCTCACTCTTGGTGTTGTACATTCTTTGGTTTTGGACAAATGTATAGTGACATGTATCCACATTAGAGAATCACACAAAATAGTTTCACTTCCCTATAAATCCTCTGTGCTCTGCCTTTTCCTCCCTTCCCCCAAACACTTGTTTTTTTTACTGTCTCCATAGTTCCCTTTTCCAGAATGTCATATAGTTGGAATCATACAGTATGGAGCCTTTTCGGGTTTTCTTTCACTTAAAAATAATGCATTTAAGATTCCCCCTTGTTTCTTCACGGCTTAGTAACTTACTTCTTTTTAATGCTGAATAATATTCCATTGATAGTATGTATCACAGTTCACTTGTACATTCACCTACTGAAGGACATCTTGGATTATTCCAAGTTTTGGAAGTTATAAATAAAGCAACTATAATAAACACCCATGGGCAGTTTTTTATGTGGACATATGTGTTGAACTTCTTTGTGGAGGTACCAAGGAGTGTGATTTCTGAATTTCATGTTAAAAGTGTGTTTGGTTTTGTAAGAAACTGCCAAACTGTCTTCCAAAGTTCATTTTGCATCCCTACCAGCAATGAATGAGAGTTCCTGTTGTTTAACATAATAACCAGCATTTGATGCTGTCATTGTTTTACATGTTGACCCTTCTAAGAGGTGAGTAGTGGTATCTCATTGTTGTTTTACTTTGCATTTCCCTGATGACATATCATGTGGAGCATCTTTTCATCTGCTTATTTGCAATATGTACATCTTTGGCGAGGAGTCTCTTAAGGTCTTTGACGCATTGATTAATTGAGTTTGCCTTCTTTCTGTTGAGTTTTAAGAGTTCTTCATCTATTTTAAATACCAGTCTTTTATCAGATGTGTCTTTTGCAAATATTTTCTACCAGTCTGTGGCTTGTATTTCCATTCTCTTGGCAATGTCTTCCACAGAGCATAAGTTTTTAATTTTAATGAAGTCTAGCTAATCCATTATTTCTTTCATGGATCGTATTTCAGTGTTGTATCTGAAAAGTCATCCTCATACCCAAGGTCATCTAGGTTTTCTTATGTTATCTTCTAGGAGTTTTATAGCTTTGCATTTTACTTTTAGGTCTATGATCCATTTTGAGTTGGTTTTTGTAAAGGGTGTAAGGTCTGTGTCTGGATTTTTTTTTTTTTTTTCGCATGTGGATGTCCAGTTTTTTCAGAACCATTTGTTGAAAAGATTATTTTTACTTCATTGAATTGGCTTTGACCCTTGTCAAATATCAGTAGACTATATTTATGTGGGTCTATTTCTGGGCTCTCTATTCTGTTCCAATGATCTATTAGTCTATTCTTTGACCAATGGCACACTGTCTTGATTACTATAGTTTTAGAGTAAGTCTTGAACTCAGGTAGTGTCAGTCCTCCAAATTTGTTCTTCTCTTTCAATATTGTGGTGATTTTTCCGGGTCTTTTGCCTCTCTGAATAAGTCTTAGATTCAATTTGACAATATCCATAAAATAACTTGCTGGGGTTTTGATTGGGATTGCATTGAATCTATAGGTCAAGTTGGGAAGAACTGACATCTTGACAATCATCTTCCTATCACAAACGTGGAATAGGTCTCCATTTATTTAGTTCTTTGATTTCATTCATCAGAATTTTGTAGTTTTCCTCATAGGGCTTTACATGTTTTGTTAGATTTACACCTATTTTATTTTTTTGGAGTGCTAATGTAAATGGAATTATATTTGAAATTTCAGATTCTATTTATTCATTGCACAAATATCAGAAAGCAATTGATTTTGATATATTAACCTTGTATCCTGCAATCTTGCCATTATAACTTGTTAGTTTCAGTATGCTTTAATTTTTGCAATTGAATGAAGAATCTGTTTTCATATAGAAATAGTTACTAAAATCAATATTTCAACAGGTTAAATTGTTCCATGAACATTTTGAAGCAATATTTATTTTTTAAAAAGAATATTCCTGGGCTTCCCTGGTGGCGCAGTGGTTGAGAGTCCGCCTGCCAATGTGGAGGACACGGGTTCGTGCCCCAGTCAGGGAAGATCCCACATGCTGCGGAGCGGCTGGGCCCGTGAGCCATGGCCGCTGAGATTGCGCGTCCGGAGCCTGTGCTCCACAACGGGAGAGGCCACAACAGTGAGAGGCCCGCATACCGCAAAAAAAAAAAAAAAAAAAAGAATATTCCTTTCAGATAGTACTTGGTGTGACATTAAATTTCATTTTTGTTTTATTACTTATAAAATGCTCTTATTAAACTCTCACAAAAATTATCCTTCAAATTGCTCTGTGCTATTTCATTGCCTCTATTTTTATTTTTCTTGAGTATTGTATGAAAAATACATCTTGTTTAAGTGTGAAGATATGAAGTCCCATATGCTATCCTTCTTCTGGAAACTGCATCTTTCTTTTGGGGAATTCTTCCTCTCCCACTCTAATCACATGGCTCTAAATTGGTGTGAGTCAAGTTCTATCAGAGGCCATCTTTGCATAGATGTGATGTTGGCTGATTTGTTAAAATCTCACCATTTCCCAGAATGAATCAGAAATAAAAGATAGAGAGAAGCACATCCTGGTGGTGTCAAATCTCTTATTCTAGTTGTAAATCTGGCTTCCTATTTTTGTCAGTTCTGAGCTGAGTCATTAGCAACCACACAAGAACCAACATGCACACAAACATACATACACAAACCAGACTTTCATACACACACATATATACATGCATATTCACACTGGTAAGAACATGTAGAAAGAGTCAACTTTCTCAATCTGTGGCTTTTTACACAATTTTTTGGGTTATGTTTGATTTTATGCTTTTATTTGTAAAATAATAATTACCATTTTAAGGTACAATATCTGCTTTCAGGGTTATTAGATTTCTTTCTTTACCATTTTATTTTGTAATTTATTTTATTTTTTTTGCTTTATAACCATTTTATTTTGAAATAATTTTAAAGAAAAGCTGAAAAACATTAGACAGAAAACGCTTACGTATGCTTCACATAGCTTCCACTACATAATCTGAGTGTCAAACTAAGGAAATGACATTAGTACAATACTATTAACTAAACTACAGATTTTATTTTTATTTCACCAGTTTTTCCACTAATATCTTTTGGTATGTTTTTACAGCACCCTATGCATTTAGTTTGCATTGCATTTGGTTTCATGTCTCCTAACTTTCCTCCAGTCTGTGACAGCTCCTCTGTCTTCCCTGGACTTTCATGACCTTGACACTTTTGAAGATTATCGATCAATATTTTTATAGAATGTGTCTCAAATAGGGTTTTTTTAATTGTCCTTATGATTTGATTCAGTTTGTACATAGGCAACAATAGCACAGAAGTGATATCCCCTTCTTATTGCATCATCAAGGGCTACGTGATGTAACTATGTCTTGTCAATGGTGAGGTTAACCTTGATCAAGTGGTTAAGAAGGTGTTTTCCAGGTTTCTCCACTGTAAAGTTAACATGTTTCCCTTTGAAATAAATAATTATTTGGAGGAAGATACTTTTAGACTATGCAAATATACTGTTTCTAATTAAGTTTTTCATCCATAAAATTGAGCATTTATCAATATATCATGCCTGCAACAATTATCACTGTGACTCTCTAATGATGATTTTGTTTTTATCTCATTCCTTTTACATATATTAACTGGAATTCTTCTGTAAGAAATAGTTGCCCCTTCTCCCATTTAATCTATTAAATTATTTATTCATATTACTATCGACACACGGATATTCATTCATTATAAGTATTCTATACTTATAATCCAATAATATCATTATTTAGCTTGGTGCTAAAATTATCAAAGTTTTAGCCATTGGCAGTGCCTTTCAGGTTAGTTCCTATGCGTTTTCAATATGTTCCCATCATTTAAAGAGTATTCTCTCTTCATTTCGTAGAATACAAGAAGCCCCAGGCTCCTTTTTTGTTTTTCCTGGAAATAATGACTTCTCTAAGGACCCCTAGTTTCTTCTGTTGGAAAATGATATCTAAAAACAAAACCTGGACACCATTTCATTGTTACTGGGGTGTCATTCTACTTGTCTTTCTCACCATACAGCACTACAATTTACTTCTGTATCTATATGTATTCTGTCCATGTACATATTTACATATTTAAAGAATGAATTAGTACTAATACCTCCAGTTAAACCTCCAATGAACACCACAGTGTTTATTGTAGTCTTCAAGATTCCCTTATTTGTAACTTCTTTCTCTGACAATGACAAACTTGGCTCTCAATATCAATGATACATTTACTTATTTTTTCAATCCTTTTACAAATATAAAATAATTTTGGAATTGCTAAAACAAATTTATTAAGTAGGGAGTACAGTATTTGTTTGTTACAGTATTTATGTCTTTATCCATACAGTATCTAGCCAAAATACTATTTTCCAAAATTGATTTTGGTGTGTTGACTTTGTATCCTATGACCTTATATCCTAAAACCTTGCTAAACTCATTAATTATTTATTGGGGCTTTCTTATACATTGGGATTTTCTACAAATGTCAATCATGTTGTCTGCCAAAAAAGATTGTTTTCTTACTTTCTGTATGCATTTCTTTTACATTTATGTAACTTGATTTCATTTTTTTTCACAACTCACACACACACTGTATTTTATTTTTACAAGAGATAAATAAACTGACACCAAGCATTGTAAATGGATGACCACAGCAAAAGCAACAATGATTGCAATTACCAAACACGAAACACACTCATACTATGTCATAATATTGACATTCAGTCCAGTAATCCTCCACTGTAACAGCTCCTTTACTTTGCAGTGAAAATTGATTTGTATATTTTTTGCCTCTGAGTCCTTGTGGGATTTTTTTTTATTCAAACAGAAAGTCACAAAAATTATAATCATCCTCATCAGTTCACTCAGTCCCATCTAATTGATTTTTTTATCTTGATCTTTTGTTAGCACTTTTATGAATTCATCAGTTTTCCGTTAGAGTTCTGAAAATGCTTATTCATTCAGTTCAGCAGTATAGTCAGTTACCAGAAACCTGTACTTGTCAGAGTCTTTTCCATGAATTCCTTGAAGATGAAATGCTTTTATAGCAACATTTTTGTGAAAGCCTCAGAGTACACCCAGAACTGTCTGTAAATGACAAAAGACTTAAAAATGACCATGGTTAAAGATTTGATGAAAGTTCATAATAATGCAATTGAAAAGAAAATTTAGTTATTTTTGAGATATACGTTTTAAAGTAATAACTAGAATTACGACTTATAACATTATACCAGAAGATATAAGATTTTTAGAAATTTCATGTAATGTAAATTTTATATTAACATATTTCCATACAAATAACCCAAAGAAAGTTTAGTATTACTTGTTTTTTTGTTTGTTTTTTTATACTGCAGGTTCTTATTAGTCATCAATTTTATACACATCAGTGTATACATGTCAATCCCAATCGTGCAATTCAGCACACCACCATCCCCACCCCACCATGGTTTTCCCCCCTTGGTGTCCATAAGTTTGTTCTCTAATCTGTGTCTCAACTTCTGCCCTGCAAACCAGATCATCTGTACCATTTTTCTAGGTTCCACATACATGCGTTAATATACGATATTTGTTTTTCTCTTTCTGACTTACTTCACTCAGTATGACAGACTCTAGATCCATCTACGTTTCTACAAATGACCCAATTTCATTCCTTTTTATGGCTGAGTAATATTCCATTGTATATATGTACCAAAACTTCATTATCCATTCCTCTGTCTGTGGGCATTTAGGTTGCTTCCATGACCTGGCTATTGTAAATATTGCTGCAATGAACATTGACAAACATGTGTCTTTTTGAATTATGGTTTTCTCTGGGTATATGCTCAGTAGTGGGATTGCTGGATCATATGGTAATTCTATTTTTAGTTTTTAAAGGAACCTCCATACTGTTCTCCTTACTGGCTGTATCAATTTACATTCCCACCAACAGTGCAAGAGGGTTCCCTTTTCACCACACCCTCTCCAGCATTTGTTGTTTGTACATTTTCTGATGATGCCCATTCTAACTGGTGTGAGGTGATACCTCATTGTAGTCTTGATTTGCATTTCTCTAATAATTAGTGATGTTGAGCAGCTTTTCATGTGCTTCTTGGCCATCTGTATGCCTTCTTTGGAGAAATGTCTATTTAGGTCTTCTGCCCATTTTTGGATTGGGTTGTTTGTTTTTTTAATATTGAGCTGCATGAGCTGTTTATATATTTTGGATATTAACTCTTTGTTCGTTGATTCATTTGCAACTATTTTCTCCCATTCTGAGGGTTGTCTTTTGGTCTTGTTTATGGTTTCCTTTGCTGTGCAAAAGCTTTTAAGTTTCATTAGGTCCCATTTGTTTATTTTTGTTTTTAGTTCCATTACTCTAGAAGGTGGATCAAAAAAGATCTTGCTGTGATTTATGTCCGAGTGTTCTTCCTATGTTTTCCTCTAAGAGTTTTACAGTGTCCAGTCTTACATTTAGGTCTCGAATCCATTTTGACTTTATTTTTGTGTATGGTGTTAGGGAGTGTTCTAATTTCATTCTTTTACATGTAGCTGTCCATTTTTCCCAGCACCACTTATTGAAGAGACTGTCTTTTCTCCAGTGTATATCTTTGCTTCCTTTGTCATAGATTAGTTGACCATAGGTGCATGGGTTTATCTCTGGGCTTTCTATCTTGTTCCATTGATCTATGTTTCTGTTTTTGTGCCAGTACCACATTGTCTTGATTACTGTAGCTTTGTAGTATAGTCTGAAGTCAGGGAGTCTGATTTCTCCAGCTCTGTTTTCTTCCCTCAAGACTGCTTTGGCTATTCAGGGTCTTTTGTGTCTCCATACAAATTTTGAGATGATTTGTTCTAGTTCCATAAAAAATTATGCATTGTTTTTTCTCCTTGCCTAATTTCACTGGTTAGGACTTCCAGTAGAATGTTGGATGGGATTGATGAGAGCACATTTTTGATATCTGTCATAAATTATTAAAAATTCTTAACCAGTTTTTCTTCTAATATTTCTTTTGCCTTGTTCTCTCTCTGTCTCTCTTTCTCTCCTCTTTCTTGGTTACCAGTTATATGTATTAGACTGTTACTGACCCACTGCTCTTGGATTCCCTGCTTTGTTTTGTTTGTTTACTTATATTTCTCTTTATGGTTTTATTTTTATTTAATGTTTCTGTTTTCAAGTTCACTGATTATTTATTCAGCTGTATGGAGTCAATTTATGAGTTCATAGAACATAGTCTTAATTTTGTTCATTCTTTTAAAAAGTCTCACATTTCTATTTGATTCTTTCTTATAGTTTTCTTCCCTCTACTCAGTTATTCCATCTATTATTCATGTTAACCTCTATTTTGTTGGAGAATTTAACATATTAAATTTAACATATTAAATTTAGTGATGTTCAATTTCCTGCCAAATATTTCCAACATCTGTGTCATATCTGAGTTGACTTTTGTTGATTGGTTCATCTTAGCAGTGTGTCATATTTTTCTTCTCTTATATATCTAGTAATTTTTGGATGAAATAAAGGCTTCCAGTACAAAATAATAGAGACAAAGATAAAAGTTTTTGTTTTGTTTGTTTTAGTATGCCTGGAAATACGTATAGTTTTACATCTGCTAGGCCTTTAGCATGGGAATTTGACTTAATGTAGAGATGGTCTGGGTTTGTGGTTTCTTGCTGCTACAGTCAACCTCCTAGCACCACTCTCTTCATATTC
The DNA here is from genome assembly GCF_964341445.2 of Mesoplodon mirus. Lineage (NCBI taxonomy): Eukaryota > Metazoa > Chordata > Mammalia > Artiodactyla > Ziphiidae > Mesoplodon > Mesoplodon mirus. The sequence goes on along the minus strand of NC_138989.1, from coordinate 44,905,358 downwards.
CTCTAGCACCACCATTTGTTTAAAGTGGGAGGAGTTTTGCCAAAAATATTAAGGTTTTTCTTAATATTTGTTCTATGCTTAGCTTTAAATGTTCCCTTTAAGGCTTTCATGCTCTTGAACTCCTCTGGGAGTATTCACTGTTATTTGTTACTTGATGCTTGTTAGTCTGTGAGGGTGGTTGGGTTGGGATAGGGGGAATTCTTGTTGTATTGATTAAGCATCAGTATTAAGTAGGAAGTATGTCCCTACTTGTCACGACTGTGATCTTCCAGTTCCTCTAACCGTCTCTCAGCTGTATTTCTGTTCTGAGAATGTATCCTGCCCTTCCCTCCCCTTTACCCTCAAGATGAGTTGTTGTGTTGTGTTTTTTATTCCCCTGTTACCTTCACACAGCTGCAATGGCTTTTCACATATAAACAAAATGTGATGGCGTTTGATAGCCTTCTTTATCCAGATTGATTTTGTTCCATGAAAAAGACTGGGGAGAAGATTTGGGTAGCTTTTCATAACCCTCCCATAGCAGTTACTTTTCCCCTCCCTCCGGTCTTCACAAGAAGAGACACATTATCACAAGTCTAGGCAATTGGGGTTCATGGAGAAAAAGAATCCAGCAAAAGGATATGAACTCCACTTAGGTCTGCAGCCCCCAAGGTTTCACTCTCTTTCACCCACCTACACTTGGCCTCCACCAGTTTGTTAAATATTCTAGCTTACTTCTTCTTACTGCTGTTTGGCTTTACATGCTCCAAGTGCTAGCATCCTTTCTCTCTCTGCAGGTGCCGATATTTCCTTAGACTTCAGGTTATTATACTGCACTGTGACACCCAACTCTCTGATAGGCCCAAAATAATTCATGAAATTGCAGTCTGTCCAACTATTTTTCATGTGAAGTGTGGAAGTGATGCAATTTCCAGTTCTCTTTATCCTCATGAGAAACCAGAAAGAAGTATACATCAATCTTTTTTATATAAAGATTTTTAATTTTCAAACAATTTCCCGATTAAGAAATTCCAAATGATTTAACTAAATTAAGCAAAAGTCTAGTAATCTCAGCTTCTCCAGCTCTCTCTGTAAACCATTTCATCACCATCTACAAAGTTGAAACTAACCTCTCTATCTAGTTTTCATAGATATTCTTCTGTTTCAATAATTTCATCATTCAAACTCTGCTATGTAGTAAATACACCCTCTAAACTAATAGCTCTCAAACTTTTCATTTCAATCCTTAAAAATTACTTGAGGGTGTTTATTAAAAGGAAACTTGCTTAGTTTACCCACAGGAAATCAGATTTCCTAGATTTGAGGTGAAGCTAGGAAATTGGCATTTTTTATAAGCCTCTCCAATATTCTGATACAAGGTGGTTCCTTTCCCATGCTCTGAGAATCTCTGTCCTAAGCATTTGTCCCAGTAGGCTACTGCTTTTGAATTTCTTCCATTTGGATTTTCCTTGGTGTCATATCTCTTTTTCCATATTTTGTCCCTCTTTCAAGAATATTTTTCTACTCCAAACCCTCTACTTAGAAGTAGGGTGATGATCAAATGCTTAATAATTGGTGAACCCTCTGCACTAACCAATCAGAACAGAGGCCAACCCAAGTGGAATAGATGTCAATGTTAAAGAACACTATAGTTGTGCCTATGTCTACCAGCCAATATCAACCTTCAAAGAATCCATTTTGATCACTTATATTTCTGTAAATATCAGTTTGCACATAGTATTTTTTGTTTTGCTTTTTTTTTATTTTATATATTTTTTATACAGCAGGTTCTTATTAGTTACCCATTTTATACATATTAGTGTATATATGTCAATCCCAATCTCCCAATTCATCCCACCATCATCGCCCCTCCACACCCACTTTTGCCCCTTGGTGTCCATAAGTTTGTTCTCTACATCTGTGTCTCTGTTTCTGCTTTGCAAACCTCTTTACCTGTACCATTTTTCTAGATTCCACATATATGCATTAATATATGATATTTGTCTTTCTCTTTCTGACTTACTTCACTCTGGATGACAGTCTCTAGGTCCATCCACGTCTCTACAAATGACCCAGTTCTGTTCCCTTTTATGGCTGAGTAATATTCCATTGTATAAAAATACCACATCTTCTTCATCCATTCATCTGTCGATGGACATTTAGGTTGCTTCCATGGCCTGGCTATTGTAAATAGTGCTGCAATGAACATTGGTGTGTATGTGTCTTTTTGAACTATGTTTTTCTCTGGGTATATGTGAGGACACAGGGAGGGAGAAGGCTAAGCTAAGACAAAGTGAGATAGATAGTGGCATGGACATATATACACTACCAAATGTAAAATAGATAGCTAGTGGGAAGCAGCCACATAGCACAGGGAGATCAGCTTAGTGCTTTGTGACCACCTAGAGGGATGAGATAGGGAGGGTGGGAGGGTGATGCAAGAGGGAGGAGATATGGGATATATGTATATGTATAGCTGATTCACTTTGTTATAAAGCAGAAACTAACACCACTGTAAAGCAATTATACTCCAATAAAGATGTTTTAAAAAATGCACATATTATTTTTAAACAGATTTACTGAGATACAATTTATATACCATAAAATTCACCCATTTAAAGTGTGCAATTTAATCATACACAGTCTTTTCATTATTTATGTTTTACTGATTTGTGAATGTGTATTATCTACACCAAAAAATAATTTGAATTACTTTTTAAAAAGATATTTGTCTTCTTACCTTGTATTTTCCACAGTCACTTGCCTAGTCCCCCCATATAATAGGTGTTCAATAAACACAGCTTTATTGAATAAGTGAGTAAATAATGTTGATTCTTAAATATCCCCAATCTACTTGAGTGTATATTTATGTTCCAATAACTGCAATGTTCAGGAGTCTGAATACATAAAAACAGAACAGCTACAACAATTTTAAAAAAACAAGCTTAATTACCAAGTTTAGTGATATACAAAATTTGAATGCGTCTAGGATCAGGCTATTACCATTCCAATAAAAATGAAACATTCAAAAATAAAAACACTGAAATATAAATATTATGTGCATACATCTACAAATAGTATATAATAGGTATATAAAGCATTCTGCATTACTCACATGAGAATTCAGTTAAGCAAAATATAAGCTCCTTCTAATCAGAGTCTAAGAAACTCTTTGTAGACATTTTGATATGTCACAAATCTTCTGGAAATGTCAATATTCTTACATAAACAGTCTCAAGAATGCCATTTTGTTACAATGCCCACACAACATTAAAAGAATACCCTGATAAGCAACACTGAGAGAACATAGCATACTTTGCAGTTTAACAAGTTATTTTCTTTTCTCTACCAATTCTCTAAGGTAATTATGACTGAATGATTTGGTATACACTCTTGTAAATTTAGGACACATTCTTTAATCTCCATAACTGTTCTTACCAGTCCTCCTAGTTATAACTCTGCTGTCAAGTATACTTTATTCTTAAGTCTGAAATCCTTTACACAATCTGTGTTAAAAATATTCATAAATCATCTAAAACACAGCTGCCTGTATTTTCAGTCAAGACTGACAAAAATACTCCAGAGTTAGCTTATAGTTTTGTCTCTACCAAGTTAAAAGAAATAGGGCTAATCAAAGCAAGTCAATGAAATTTGTCTTCTGTGTCACTAAATCCACAATCCTCTTATGTTTCTCCTCTCAGTATTTACTTCGCCCCATCATTCAGGTCTTAATTTTCTTCTACCTTTATCATTTCCCCTCTGTCATACTTGGTAGGGATATAACATCAGTCATTTAGATGTTAGAGAAAATTAATTTTAAATGAAGACCATTGTTTTTCTTTTGGTCACATGAACATCCCTGAGGTCATACCTAGCCTACATACCCTGAAGAGGAATGCTTTAATCCTTTTAGTGTAATGTTCAACAATTGTGTAGGGACTCTCATCAAAGAAGAAACCCTTAGGAGGATGAGCTTTGGAATAGTTGGGCTTCTGCTCATCACTGAAAGCTGTCCAGGATATGGAAAGAGCCCTGTGTTATTTTTCATGGCTTTTCCCAAGATCTGAAGCATGTCATTTCTTAATTCAACATATATTTTTTCAAGCACCAGTCCTTCATTAAGAATGTAGCAGTGATTATGATAGACAAGTTCTCTACTGTCATTTGGTTTACAAGGGTAATAAGGAAATAAATCTTATAAAAGTAAATGAACATGCAAGATAATTTCAAATACTGATGAGTGTTATATTGACACCATTCACCAGCTTCCACCCCAATATTAATGTAATAAATTGCCTTTGGGAAGGACCCAGGGAAAATCATGGCTACCTTACAGAAAACAATATTTTCTTTTTTCTGTGAAGCTGACATTGTCAATGCGTCTACATGACAGAGAGCCAAGTAGTCCAATAGGGAAGAATCTTCCTTTCAGAAGTCCTGTCTCCAGGGACAACAAAGCAAAGGCTTTTAAGGAGAAAAAACTCAGTGTATTGGAGAAACAATGAACAGGTCAGTGTTGCTCAAGTATCCTGGACAGGATAGAATGATGTATGTATGAGGAGCAAAGCAAAGTGGAAGATATTTTAGGGTCTTATAAATGAAGATAAGAAGTTTGGATTTTTGTTTTCTAATACAAGGTGACAAGCCATTGGAAGGTTTTAATTAAGGAAATAGTATAATTTGATTTACATTTTTTTTTTTTTTTTTCGCGGTATGCGGGCCTCTCACTGTTGTGGCCTCTCCCGTTGCGGAGCACAGGCTCCGGATGCGCAGGCCCAGCGGCCATGGCTCACGGGCCCATCCGCTCCGCGGCATATGGGATCCTCCCAGACCGGGGCACGAACCCGTATCCCCTGCATTGGCAGGCGGACTCTCAACCACTGCGCCACCAGGGAGGCCCTGATTTACATTTTAAAATATCACTTAAATTACTTCATGGAAAAGATATTGCAGATAGGAAGTTGGAAACAGGAAATTAATTAGAAGGAGATTATATCCAGGTCAGAGGTGATATGTCTTGACTTCAGATAATTCAATAGAGATGAAAGAAGGAAGAGGTATAAGATGTATTTAAGATCTTTCATAAGATGGATTCAATAACTTTGGAATCAAACATGTCTTGCATGAATCTTTCTCTAAAACTGACTAGGTGTGAGACTTTGATCAAATTATTTTCTGACATTCTATTCAGGCAGTCATGAGCAGTATCAACATATGATAGATGGTAAAGATGATGGCAGATTCTTCTCATCCCTGCATCTATACTCTTGTGATGTGATTTTGCAGGTCTTCCTAGCAAGAAATAGAGCCTGTTAATTGAACGTTTGAATCTGGGCTGGCCGTGTCACTTTTATGGGCCAATAGAACATTAGCATCATGGTGCAAGCAGAGACCTAAAAGCTGTTGCACGATGAGGTTTTCCCTCTACTTAGGCTCTTTGAATATTTGCCACTACCACCATATGACAAAGCCCTGGCTGGCTTGCTGTTTGATGGGCAACATGTGGTCCAATCACTGTTGTCAAAACAACCTACAGCCAGCCAATCCCCAGCAGCAAAGTCTTTCAACTGACTGGCAGGTGACTGTATTTACATAAGAGATCTTCGTTGAGACCAGCAGAAAAACAATCCAGCTGAGGCCAGCACAAACTGCTAACCCACAGCATCATGAGCTAAATAAATGGTTGTTTCAAGCCACTAGGCTCTGGGGTGGTTGTGAAACTATGGGTTACTGATACATAGAGTCGGTGAGGATTAGGGTTGGACCTGATTAAACACTAAGTAGAGTTTGTGAATGGAAACACTAGAAGTGTAAAAATTCTCCATGATAATTTACAGCATGTATTAAGAGATGGCAATGAATCATTATATTTGGTTTGAAAATCAAGGAAACTAGCTTATCTGGATTGTAACAGAAATAATAAAGGACATTGCTTTTTTTTTTTTTTTTTTTTTTTTGCGGTACACGGGCCCCTCACTGTTGAGGCCTCTCCCATTGCGGAGCACAGGCTCCGGACGCGCAGGCTCAGCGGCCATGGCTCACGGGCCCAGCCGCTCCACGTCATGTGGGATCTTCCTGGACTGGGGCACGAACCCACGTCCCCTGCATCAGCAGGCGGACTCTCAACCACTGTGCCACCAGGGAAGCTCTAAAGGACATTTATTTTTAAGAGCATGAAGGAATCTATAGACCATGCTAAGGATGAAATATATATTTTGGGGGCCAGTTGTTCATAAAACCAACATATAGTCAGGTCACCTGGATTCCTTAAAACAGAATTCCAGTCCCTGTCTCATACTCACTGAATTTGAAATTTTGGGGTAGTGGAAAAGTATAGACATATACTTAGAATGTCAACCTAGAAAACATATTAGAAATGTTATTCATTGGGACTATTTAAATTTATAATAAAACATTTCAGACTTCAACTTTTTCTTCCTTAAGTTCCATGAATCAAAAAGTTTTTCCAGTCCTTTTCCAGTCCTCCTTCCGTTGCAGAAGGAAAGATGGGCTTTGGCATGAAAACCTTTATGGACTTCTCTGGAGATCTAGCTTTCAAAAGTTAAATTCTATTTCTAGTAAGACAGAATCAAATTCCAGAAAACAAACTCATAAAATGTCGTTTGCAATAGAAATATTAACTGTGTGTGTTTAATTCCTAGATGTTACATATATATATATATATATATCAGAAATGGAAGAATATTGTATGATTTCTAGATTTAGATTTTACCTATTGTTTTGGCTTGAACAAATGATTTATCTGCTCTGCATCTTTGTTTCAACATCTGTAAAATCAGAGGTTGAATTAAGGTCTCTAAGGTAATTTTAGCTTCCAAGATTCTATGATTGATGGCACAGCTTTGTATTTTCAATTTCATATAATCCAGCATATACTATTTAATTTAACAATGCCACTATTCTCACTAGAGTATTTCTTGTCTGTTTATGTAATTATGTACACATAAGAGGACTAATTCATTAAGTCTCAATCTTTATTGTGGCTATAAGCAGTGAATGGCCCAGACATCAGCTTATCCCATCTATCCGATATAATCTTCTTCCCAATGAATATTATGTGGTCACCTGTCAGGAAACTGCAACCAAGACTGATCACCACAGGTGCACCTTCAACCTTGTTATCGATTTGCCATCTCTGATTTATAAAATATATCATGATTTCCAATGAATGTTTTTCAGCTGTGTTTGATTGCTTCAGTGTTTAAGGGGTTTCATTATTGATTTGTTTTAATGGCAATCACATTAAGCATCCAATCTATGCTATGTAAACTTTTAGGACATGTGAATATATTTTTTGCATTTAATTTTTTTAACAATTCTTTTAATGGAAAAAAAGGCTATGAAGTTATTTTCATTCATACATAAGATTTTGATTCTTGTATTGCTTGGTATTAATTTTTAAAGGAAAGATTAAATTACCGTGAGTGGAGGAGAATTATAATACCAAATTGAGGTAGACTTCTTAAAGGATGTGGTCTCTGAAAGTGATAATAGATTAACCATGCACAGAGACAATTTCTGGATTGATTTGACAGATCCAAAAACTCTAATCAAGATAAAAGTATAATTTTAACAGTCTAGTTCACAATCTAGAATTTTTTTATTAATGTAATCTTTTGTTTAAAGCATTTATCTCAAAAAAAAGCATTTATCTCAGAAAAAATTAAAGTACATCCACTTAATCTATAAGTGATTTATAATTAATTCACACCTATCATTCTAACAGGATGCATAAATTAGATCCCTTCACTGGAAATTCTGTGTGATTTAATGTTATCAAAATTGAGCAAATAAAATATGAATTAATGTCAATGTGCACATTTAGATATTAGGAGTAGAAGTTTGACTGGCAGGGTTAGGTCTCTCAAGAAGCCAAATTTAAAGTTGACGCAGCCAAGGGAAACAAAATTTGTGTGCAGATGCCCTTGTTATGAACATGAATAAGTCTACAAGTGCCAAAGCTCACCCTGGATTCTCCTGATTAAGCACCCTGGGCTTCCCAAGACTAGATCCTATTCAGAATCTGACTCAGAAACTCTAAGGTATGTCTGTAGCAGCTGTGTTTTTAAGAAGCTCCAAAAAAAATTTAGATATTCACTGGTGTTTGAGAACTTCTAATTTAGACTAATTATCACAAACAAACTAGAGGAAAGTGATCCATGAAAGGCTGGACACTAAGAACAAGTAAAAATGGAGCTATTAACACAGCACCTTTCTACACTCTGCTTCGCAGGAGTAACTGCAACAGTAAAACTTCAAACCATTACAAGAGGATGTTAGAGTTTAAACGAATGTTAGAGTTTAAATGAATAATCGAAATTCAACCAGAGGCAGGCATTGGATATGAAGGAAAGTAGATATTGTCAAGAAGTAAATATTATGATATAGTTTTAAAAAAAGAGTAATTTTTTTAGAGCTTAAAACAAATAAACAAACACATAAGCGTATACAAATGGAGTACCATTTTCTAAGTATTCAAGACTCTCCTAGTTGGAAAATAGTCTATAGTATGATTGGGACAATTACAATTTATATTAAATAAATCAATGTAATATAATAATATAGTAACATAATCTGAATTCATCAATTGTTTGCTACTGTTTTTGATGTTTTTGCTGTTTGTTTTACATTTTAGTATAGCTACAATGGAAATTCATCTAACACTAATTGTGTCTTGGTGTCTTACAATTGCTATTGGCCAGGTAGCAGTTTTGATGTAGTTGATAAAAACTTTCTTTTGATGCCTTCTGGTAAGATCAAGAAAGCAGTAGAATCAATGACTCTCAAATTTGATATACTAAATATTTTACAAAAATTATTGCCACCTCCTTAGTAGGAAGCCAAGACCATAAGGCATACCTCCAACTAATATATCCATTGTAATTCCATTGTTATAATTTTAACTATTACTTATGTGAAAAGGCTGAGACTTCCTGATAGTTCATTTCAATTAAAAATCTGGGTCCAAATGGACCTAAGGAAAATCTTGAGTCAGGTATATTATTTTCTTTTATTTATCCTTTTCCAAGTTCTTGAAGTTTTTGGAGAACTACTAAGGCCCAGAACATGTCTAATCATAAAAACCATCATAGAACACTTGATAAGACTATATACTTTCAGGACCTTTCCCTAGAAATTCTGATCTATATTTTGGGAGAAATATGTTTTTTTTCAAATAAGATCTCTAGGTGATTTTATGATCAAGCAAGTCTGATCATATTTGTTTTTAATTTTCCAGGTTGATATGGAGACAGGGGACAGAAAAGATTTTGATGGGTGAAAAAAGCAAACAGTTTAGTAAAGATCTATATCATTATATCATCCCCAGGACTATTGACATCAGATACTGGGAACGGGGAGTGTGTGAAAACTTAAGAGAAACTGCTGGGCAGGGAAAGGTGGTTATCAGTAATCAGATCCAGGTGCAGGAGTCTGAGAAAACAGAGCATCCAGGCTGTTTGGGCTCACTGGGTAAAGGGACCCATCTGTTCCAACTTCAAAATTGTTGTTACCCAACCATCAAAATCAGTTTGACACCATATGACGGTAGGTATTCAGGTTAATGGAAAGCATGGAGGGGCCAGTGCAGTAGAGCAGACATTGACTCTTCCAATTTTTCATATCCATGACCAGCTAGGAAGTACTTTTATGACAAGGACTCTTGACACATTTACCACTAGGAATATATGAGGAATGCAATAAATCGTTGATCCTCATTTTTTATGGATTTGATATTTGCAAATTTGCCTACTTGGTAAAATGTATTTTTAACCTCAAAACCAATGCTCAAGGCAGTTTTGCAGTCATTTGTGGTCATGTGCAGAGTGGTGAAAAATTTGAGTTGCCCAATGTGCTCATTCCTGGCTGAGGTTGAATGAGACAGTACTCTACCTTCTTGTTTCAGCTCTCATACTATAAACAAGTGCCCTTTTCACAGTCTGTTTAGTGCCACACTTTTGCATACTTGTGCTTTTTTATTGGTGATTTCACTGTTTAATATAGCCCCCAAGTGCAATGCTGAAGTGCTAACTAGTGTTCATAAGTGCAAGAAAGCTGTGATGTGCCTTACAAGGAAAATACATGTTGGATGAGCTTTATCCAGCATGAATTACAGTGGTGTTACTTGTGAGTTCAATGTTAATGAATCAATAGTATATATCAAATAAAGTATTCTTAAACAGAAACACATAAAACAAGGTTATACATTGATCAGTTAATGAGAATGTGATCAGAAACTTGCAGAAACCTAGCCCTCTGTTTGACCTAGAAGCAATGGTTCAGTATTTGCTAATTCAGTGTTTACAGTGACTTTATAGAACATAAATAGGAATCAACTATATCTGTGGAATATTAGTCTTTGCAGAGATAGGAAGGGAGGGAAAAAATAGCTTCAGACCCAAATGATACAGGCTAACTTGGTTGTACAGCTATACCCTGCTCTCCCCAAATACTCCAACCCTCTATCAAGCAGGCTGTTTAAGTGTGAGGCCCAGCTTTGGAGGATAGTGTGGAACCACATAATTCAGATTTTTTTCCTCTGAGATGGAGATGAAAGCAGAAGCTCAGCCTTACATTCTGGGCAAACATGAAAGGAAGAGAATGTGACCACTTAGTTTTGTGAAAACCCAAGTGTCAACTCTGGAGTATTGAATCCAAGATGTAGGAAGTATCTCTTAACTCCAGGCTCTAAAAAAAGGGATGGCAGAGTGATGAGGTCATACTATGTGTACACATTGTGCTTGTGTTAGTTCTCTACTGCTATCTAACAAATTACCCTAAAATAATTTTTATTTTATAGTTTATAGCAACAAACATTTATTTTCTGACAGAGTTTCTGAGAGTCAGGAATTCAGGAACAGCTTAGTTGGATGGATGGTTCACATCCTCTCACAAGGGTACAGTCAAACTGTAGGCAAAGGCTTTTATTGTCTCAAGACTCAACTAAGGCTGGAGAATTAGCCTCCAAGTTTCCTCAAATTGTTGTTGATAAGCTTCCATTCTTTGCTGGCTGTTGGCCAGAAGACACCATTCTTTGCCATGTGGTCCTCTCTACAGGCCACTTGAGTGACCTTATATGTGACAGCTCACCTCCCTTAGAGCAAGTGAACACACACACACAGAATCAAGATAGAAGCAATAGTCTCTAGAATCAAAGCTAGGTAATGATATACCATCACTTCTGCCATATTCCATTGATCACACAAACTCTGGTACAATCTGGGAGGAAACTACACAAAGGTGAGAATATCGGGAAGTAGAGAGGAATGCGTAACATCTCTCTGAGGCTGGCTAATACAATGCAATTTTGTGAATGTTTCAATAAGATCAGAGCTATACCTGAAAGCAGGGGAGAGGGAGGGTGGTGACCTTTAGCGGGAAAATGTAGCAACAAGTAGAGAGGGCACTATCAGATCTATGACACAAAAGTCAATCTTCAAGAGACAAGAGACCCTGGGAAGAGGGTGGACTAGTGTCCCCCAAATCATCTCCCAGTTGCCGGTTAGAGGGAAAAGGATTTTATGGGAAAAAAACTGGGAAGTTTCAGGGGTGTGCAGTCAGGGGCTATGTTTAGAACAGCACAGTCAGCTCTGACAGTCATCTTGAAGCTGGTCATGCGGTGGTCTGGTCAGCATAATCTGGCTAGTTTTTTGTTTTGGGGTGTTTTTTTTGCCATGCTGAGAGGCTTGCAGGATCTTAGTTCCCTGACCAGGGATCGAACTCAGGCCCCTGGCAGTGAAAGCATGGAGTCCTAATCACTAGACCGCCAGGGAATTCCCATCTTGCTTGTTTTAATGTGTTTGTTCCCATTTCCTTTAGACCAGTTCCTGGAATTGTGCAAGCCATACATTCAGTACTGCTCAAGATGGAGCAGCTTGGGTCATGGCTACAAGCAGTTAGCTTTTTCCCTCTGGTGCTGGTTTTAGTATCTGCAAAATAACTCAAGAGTGTGCATCAGACACTGTTATCTATTTCCTTCAGGGAGGAACTAAAGATTCTGTGACTGCTAACTGACTGATCTGTTGTTAAAATTGTTACTGACTTCTCCTGGCCGAACTGCTATTTTTTGTTGTTATTATATATTCACATTCTTTCAGTCATAATTCTTGAGCCAGGCTTTTATGACTCAGGGGAAGCTTGCGAGCCTACTGCTTTTCTACGAACGAGAGGCAAGCAGAGGACGTTGGTGGGGGGTGGGGTGTCTCTCCTGGCAAGGCCCCATAGAGTCCTGCTTGGTTACAAGCCTGAAGAAATTACTTACCTACAAAGTGGTGGTTGAAATGGGAAGAGGAAGACAGAAAAAGTGAAGAAAAATATATAATATTGTTACTTTACTCAAGGAAAATCTGATCCATGGAGAATCAGTTGTCCTCCCCAAGCCCAATTTAAAAAAATAAAACAAAAAACGGGTTATTCTTTAAATCAGTGAGTAAACAGTTTAAAATTCTAAAAGACTGAAATCAATGAAGAAGATTTTTAGTCAAATGCTTCTACTTTTATTCAAGAAAACACTACATAGTTACCATATTTGCCCAAGCTAGTTATATAGTTCTTAGGTGAAGAGGTTTCTTCTTTAATTTCTGGACTCTTCCAATGGTCTGAACAGACATTTGATACTATTCCTTATGCTCAGAGAGGGGGGCTACAAGATGTTTTTGACTTTGACTTTGACAGAACAAGTTGGATGCTATTTTGTTCCCACTTCCTTACCTGAAATTCCCTACCTCCCTCTTTTATACCAAAGATGCTATTCAATTATATTTTCTTTCTCATTTGGGATTTTGAAGTGGTGCTTCTTGAATTCTCTATTATGAAATAACCACATGAAGAAAATGTAACCTTTAAAGACCTAGAAAATACCCAATGCTTAGTTCCACTGCCTCATAAGTTATAACTTACATGAATTTCCTGAAGTAGTAGACTTACTCTACAATGGTTTCCAAGATTGTTTTCCAAATTTGTGTTCATAAGGAAGCGTTGCTACTAGCAAAGGGCCAGGAAGCCCCCACCCTGGTTGGCAAGATGGCCGATCGTTGAGCTTTTAGTAGATGGCAAGCATTATGCTAAGTGATAGGTAAAAATTTATACCCATGACAACCCTGCCAGGGAGGTATAATTGGTCTAATTCGCTAAGAACAGCCTTGGCTTGAAACATGCTTTGAAACTTGGCTATTATGTTGTCTGGGGCAGGGTGATGGTTTGCTCTGCTGTCATTCATTATAGCTGTGCATTTTGGAAGAAAGGCAGTATTTCTCACTCTCATCCACTGCAAGACTGGAAGTTTGGGGAGGTCGCAGACGTTGTTAGCTTTGCTCTCTCTTTCACAGCATACTAATATATAGTAGGTGATCCGCAAATGTTGAATAATTACCACAAATCTCCTCTTCCCTGTCATAATACTAATTGCATCCCATGGTGTTCTATTCAAATCAATTCAATTCAACAGCCATGTATTGACAACTTCTCATTTTTAGGCATGAAACCAGTTATAACTTGAGCTTTCTGCACTAAGGCAAATTCTAAAATATTTACCCAAATTGAGAGTAAAAAAAATATCAGATCCCTTTGCCAGAGCAGCAGGAGCCCAGTTGGAATTAGCAGTAACAATGAGAGCAGCCCCGAGAGTCGAGAAAACAGTGCTTTCCCTCAGCTGAGGTTTCCACTTCCGGCGTTTTTTTCCACCACACTACCTGTTCAGGAAAACATAGCAGAGCTAGAGCATTAGAATGGCTAAAACTGCAACTTCTGGCCGGAGTCTGGTGAATGTCTCCATTGCATGTGAGTAAGTAGCTCCCACTCACATGGTGAGATCTCTGGTAATTTACTATTTTACCGGGCTTGTCTTTAGTAATTTGTTTACTCTTGGACAGGCCTTACATATGCAAATAAGTATTCCTAAATAACGACTCTGAAACTCTGGCCATGGGTTATTCTGATGATGTCACCTTTTGAAAGCTCCTCTTCTAAAATTACTTTTAGAACCAGTTTATGAGCCATAAAGCAAAAGTAAAACAAGCACATTCTTTGTTATCAACCATATAAGCAAATCAGTTTCCTTCCTCTACTATCATAGTTAATTTATTTTCCTTAATGAATATTGTCATACATCATTCTCAACTTTACTCAGCCACCTTGGATGATAAAATAGGGCTATGAAAAAACAACAAAACTGTTCTCAAAAGATGTAGATTTGGGACATATCACTGTATGAGTTTTAGTTCATGGACATCTATTTACCACTTGACCCTCATAAATATAGCTGGTCCCACCAGGATAGACATAAGTGGTTAGAACTTTTTCAGGCACTATACAAATAAGAAAACTAGGCATAGAACTGAGAGAAAAAAATTAGAGAAAATGAAAATTTTGTCAATTTAGCATAAGCCAGTAAATACAGAGAGCCAGAAACTGATGATTTTCAGAATCCATATGATGAGATCCGTTAAATCCTTGCCTGGTTAAGAATCTTAAGAAAAAAACTTAGTCCAGACTGGAGTTTAGAGCAGGGTGGAAATAGAAATAATTTCTCAAGGACTCAAGGAAAAATGACCCTGTGTAGGTAACAGGTTAAACATGTGTCAACACAAGGCTAATCAGTACAAAAATGTGCAAGTGTCAGAGGTCTCCAGATGAAAAGATAAGGTCAAAATGAAGAAGGTCACTCTTTGCAATGGAGTCTAACAGTTGTCACTGCAGAAAGAATGAGACGAATTATCAGAAGGCACCCAGAGCAAATATTTCTGGCCCTGTGTTGTCTCCTTCTGTGTTTGTGACCAGTGTGACCACACCACCCTATTTTCACCACTGCTTGAAGCTGATATTTCTTTTCCATTCCCAGCATCAGGGCCTGTCATATCCAAACTGGATAACAGTAATCTCCTCTCCCCTAGACTACCTAGTGTGGGCAGATGCTGTGATATCTCAAATTGTTATCTGTTACAATTAGAAAAAATAGAGCTATGAAGTATACTTTCCTAAGGGCAAATAAATTCCAGATCTTTTTCTTTGTCAGCTGAAGAATTATATGAAAGCTGGGACCATTAAGAAGTCCTCTTTGAGAAGACCTCTGATAAAATAAAACCTCATATATGAAGACGTGGTAAATAATCTTAATTATGGAAAGGATAGAAATAAACATAGCCTATACATCAGTGTTCACAGGGATGCTGAATCAGAGAGGGAAAAAAAAGAAGTCACATTCTGAAAATATTTATTGAGATTCTACCATTTGCATAGAGGAACATCAAAGTAAATGAAGTATCATTACTACCATCAAGAAGCAGTCATTGAATTGAAAAAGATTTCTTAAAAGGTCCAAAGTGACACATGATTTTAGCTAATAGATAATGAAAATTTTATAAGGAAATGTCCAGGAAAAAAAGCAGTAGATTTTGACTTCTACAGTTGCTTTTCAAAATAAGGCAATAGCAACCAAAATATCACAGTGCTATATGAAATTATTTTTGAAGAAAATTCTCTCAATTACCTGGTATAGGTTTTACCAGAACACAGAATGGTCTGGGGCTGGCTCTGATGTAAGGCTGAGACGTGTACCAGAGAGAAGAAAGTAAACAGAAGATAACCTAGAAAAACGAACAAACAAATGAATTTGAAAAACATTAACTTTTGAAAAGGTGCTACGTGGTCAAATAAGTTTACAAAATGCAACATACATCGTTCTGCCATCCTTTTAGCAATGTAATGCATACCAGATTAAAATCTCAAGAAATCTTAGTAAAGAAACCAGTAAGTTTCTTGGATCCAACATGTTTTTCAAACTTAGAGCAGAATCGTTTTCCCCTTTTTGTGTCTATTTATAACCAATAAAACTAATTTATGCAGAGCATACATTTTACATACAAGACTCCTGTAGTTGTTAGGGGCAAAGGTTTGTGGTCAAATCCCAGGCCTGCCACTTATTAGTAGTTTGATCTGAAAAAATGTCAAACTCTCAGGCTTTTTTCCTTTTATTTCGAAGGGTAAGAGTTGCATCCACTTGGATTGAGAAGGAGTCCTGAGCTCAGCTCCTGTTACAATGAACACTGATCATTATATTAATTACACGCAAAGCACTTAGTATTATGCTAATTAAAAAGTGTATAAAAGGTCTTGGAGAAGCATGACTCTCTGGAAATCTTACTACCTTTTTTACCTGCCTGGAACAGTACTGAGGAAATCTGGACAATCTGCAGCAAGACATTGAGAAAGAAGGTGCTGGACTGCTCTAAGCAGACTCTTATCAGTCTCACAGAACCCCTTACCACTCCCGCTCTCCTATTTTCATGTTTCCTCCTCGTTTTTTTTTTTTTTTTTTTTTTTTTTTCTTTTTGCGGTATGCGGGCCTCTCACTGTTGTGGCCTCTCCCGTTGCGGAGCACAGGCTCCGGATGCGCAGGCCCAGCTGCCATGGCTCACGGGCCCAGCCGCTCCGCGGCATATGGGATCCTCCCAGACCGGGGCACGAACCCGTATCCCCTGCATCGGCAGGCGGACTCTCAACCACTGCGCCACCAGGGAGGCCCTCCTCCTCGGTTTTATAAAACATTCCAATATAAATTCTTGCCTAAAAGTTGCTTCATTGACTTCTCCTCTCAACCCACACACTTTTAAACAAATTCTTACCATGCGCCAGCTACTGTATTCACATTACAAAAGACAAAAGCAGTGAAGAATTGAACTAATTGAACCAAACCCACCCAATTGCATGAAGTCTGGCCTCACTGGGAAATAGTGTAGTGAGCTCCACTGCTAGATTCAGGATTCTTGAGACAGCCCTTGTGACATCGCACCTGAATCTTAGGAAAGCTATTTCGGGTATGTAAACCATAGAGACCTCACATATAAATCTATCTATGTTCATCTTTCAAATTAATAACAAATGTCAATTCCTCTCAGCTTCTCTTATCAGAAAAGTAGTTGACTTTTCCTTAAAAACTTGTGCCCTGATTACTGACCAGAGATTCCACACCTAAAAATTCTATACTTAGATTATGAAATTAATTCTCATTTAGACATAATTTTTTTAAATGTATATATCTGGCTCTGTATGATGATGCTATGCATTTGTGGATGCCACATACTACATTACTTTTTGAGACTTTAAGCTTATGAAAAGCAGGGCAAATGATTGCTTTTCTTTGAATTTCATAGCACCTGAACTGGCATCCAGTCTTTAATAAAGGAATGGGAAAATTAGCAAATTTTTTAGAAACTATCTAGAAGGGTTTTTAAAATTCAAAACATTTTTTGCAGTGTTTTTTTTCTATTTATCCTACCTTAAAGCTCTTATCTCCTATTAAAAGTTGAGATAGTACAGTAACTTAAGGAAGATTCAAAATTGTAATTTAAATTTTATCATGGTAGAAGGTACCATATACAACAAATAAAAGTATATTATTATTTTTAGAATATATTTAGAATGTGTTTAAAAATATAATCTAATTTTAGGTTATCTAAAAAATAATCTAGTTTCTGCCATTCCCCATTATAACAAATACAACTGCACTCTAATTGTGAATTAAAATAACTTCTATGCAGTATAATTATTTATTCCTTTAATTCTTAGATAAATAAAATTCATTAATTATTTGGTTAAAGACATTTGAAGTTGCTGAAAAAATGTAAGGACAAAATTTTAGCGTGAGCTCTCATATGTTCGCACCTCACTGTGCTTATTCAATATACACAGACTCTAGGAATCATCAATGTTTTATATTAAGAAATCGAACCATCAGAAAAATATTACATTTCTGAATTCCTCCTCTATAAAAAAAACATTGTTATGTATCATAAAATGAAGATGCATTATAATAACAAAACTATCACAGAGTAACCCTTGCTGAGAAGAGTATTTTACTTGTAGTTTAACCAAATATCCCCTGAGAGAAGGGAGACATTTAAAGAACCAAAACAAATTGCTTCTTTTACAGATCAAACCCAGAGAGGCTGCCCAAGACCCCTGGTAACTAGTGGGCTTAGAACTGGAATCCCTGTCTCTCGGCTTCATAATCTAAGTAGTATATTTTGCTTTGTCCTTTGACTTATAGCCCTTTGCATTTAAACTTTCTACCTGTAGATATATCTGTTCAACTCCTAAAATATTTTAGGTCATACAGTCCCCCATGCTTCAGGTTTCCATTTACATAGCTATTAAAAAGTAACATATTATTCATTCAGCATTCCTCATTGGTAGAACTCCTATTGCTTCCCATTTAAATACAAACTCTGTAATAGCCAAAATATTTATTAAAAGAAAAACCACTTTCCACTCCACTGTGATATTATATTCATACATTGAGGGTTTTCTCCTCAGGCAAAAAGAGTTAACAGTTCTGATAGAGAGAATGCAATTTAAAGATCATTTAAAGTGATTTAATTTTTTTAATGTTTAAATGTGAAGGGGAAAAACTCATTCCCCAAAACTAGTATTTTAATTAGGGCAAATTGAGAATTTTGTTCCACTATTAGGAGAGAAGTTCATGTAAACTGGCAATAATGTCTAAAAACTTTCTGTTGGCAAAATAAAATATATCACTGTATAGCAGCCTAGAAAAAGAACTAAATTTACTAAAACAGCATCTCTCTCCCTCTCTTTCTCTCTCTCTCTCTCTCTCTCTCTCTCTCTCTGTCAGTCTCTCTTTCTGTGTTCTCGTCTGCCTGTCTGTCTGTCTCTCTATCTGTCTCTTTTTCTTGGCTACTTCATCAGCTGTTGTGAGCTGATCATGTACACAAGGTATGCATGAAATGATGCTCTTTGGTTTTGCAATGAAATGAATTCCCTCAGTGACTTTCAACAGTGTACTGTAGACTGGTAGCTTGCCATCTGGAAAAACTGACACTTGGCTCCCTTGGGCCGACTGAACAGCATTGCTGTGAGATAGCATTAGTAGCTGAAGAAAAATGGAAATGGGAAGCACAAACTACTTGACACAAATAAAATGGCGCAGTTAGTCTGCTTTTAAGGTAGAAGGAGAAAAAAAAAACCAAAACAGGAACCATGGACCTTTTGAAAGAGTTTTATTCAACTGCTTTTCTCAAAAAGGCCATTTAGAATTCAAGAAAGAGTGCAAAATAAAGAGTGCAAGACTATTTAATTTTTATTCAGTTACTTAAAAGAACAAACTGAGTAGTTTATTAATGAGCAATAATCTAAACCGATCAGTGTAGATACAGTACAGTTCAAAGTCATATCAAGAACTGTGGGAAGCAGTACTGATGAACCTAGTGGCAGGGCAGGAATAAAGATGCAGACATAGAGAACAGACTTGAGGACCCAGTGCGGGGAGGGGAAGCTAGGAGGAAGTGGGACAGTAGCACTGACATACATACACTACCAAATGTAAAATGGATGGCTAGTGGGAAGCTGCTGCATTACACAAGGAGATGAGCTGGATACTTTGTGATGGCCTAGAAGGGTGGGATAGGGAAGGTGGGAGGGAGGCTTAAGAGGGAGGGGATATGGGGATATATGTATGCATATAGCTGATTCACTTTGTTGTACAGCAGAAACTAACACAACAGTGTAAAGCAATTATACTCCAATAAAGATATTAAAAAAAAAGAACTGTGGGTAGTTCATTATTCATTTCTACCATGAAAAGCACATGATAAGCACTTAAATTTTGATTGGCTGATTGATTAATTTTATACCATGTTGTCTCTGTTGCTTATCTTTTCAAATGTTTTAAGTTTTCATGAACCATTTTCCCCAAAGACAGAAATATAACATTTAAATATTTCTTTTAAAAATCTTTTTAAAATAACATTTACTTATATTTAAAATATTTAATAAATCCATTACTTGCTTAAACAAACAAAAAAACTATTTCATAATCAAATGAGAAGTTCCACAAAGTACTGCAATGTTTACATTGAAGTACTTTTTGCCTAGTTAATTTCATTCAAAATTTTCTTATATCCTGAATTTTGAAAAGTCGTTCTTATGGATAAGTATTGTTTATACTGTTAAAATTAATAAAACTATCAATTCTTCTTTGATTAGGTATACAAAAGAGGAAGAAATACTATGATATAGGGCATACTATGTTATATCTAGAAGTAGAATCTGGACTTTATATTGAGACCCCAATGTTAAAAGCATGTTGTTGTTTTATAATGCTCTAAAATTTACAAGCCATTTAATGATATCTAGTTCTTATTAAGTACTTGTGATATTCTAAATGCTTACAATTGATTAACTTCCCTCATGATCCTATGAAATTATAAATACTATGTAAGCTAAGGTAACTCTCCTAGAATACTTAAAGAATAGGCAGAAATAGGAGTCTGAGCCAGGTATTTATACCCTGTCTCTTAATATATATATAATTATATATACTATATATAAATATATATAACTGAATGACTGCTGTATACGTTTCCATGTGCTCCATCTTCATAGTTATTCTTTTACAAATGAAGGAGAAGCAATCAATTTAAAGTTACAAAAGTACCCAAATCTCCAAGAAGTAGCACACTCTAAGATTATGTTTTACGCTCAAAATCTAATTATAATTTTCCAATCTGGTGTGTACTTCAAAAAATTTTTAAGTGAAGCTTTGTGAGCTCACGTTTACTTTGGAATTCACTTTGACTCTAGTCTTTCACTTTCACCTTTAAAACTGTTTATAGTGGTAACTGTACAGCAAAAGGGGAGCACTCCTTGCTCCAAACAACATTACACAATTTGTATTAAATAATGACATAGGGCTTCCCTGGTGGCGCAGTGGTTGAGAGTCCGCCTGCCGATGCAGGGGACACGGGTTCGTGCCCCGGTCCGGGAAGATCCCACATGCCGTGGAGTGGCTAGGCCCGTGAGCCATGGCCACTGAGCCTGTGCGTCTGGACCCTGTGCTCCGCAACGGGAGAGGCCACAACAGTGACAGGCCTGCGTACCACCAAAAATAATAATAATAATAATAATAATGACATAAATAATGGGTACATTCAGAAACACAAGGAACTCAACTTTTAGTGTTTCTTTGTGGAGAATCCTTTTATTCTTCAAGCTCTACAGGAGTTATATGTCATATTTTAAAGAATATTTGTATATATAATCTGTATTGCTTCAAGGTTCCATATACAATCTTGTAGACCTATTACTTCTAAGTAAAGATTAATTGATAAAGTGTGATAGTACTCAACTTCTAATGTGGTGGATTGTAGGCTTGGCTGTATTAATATGACCTGGGGAGCTTTTAAAATCCCAAGACTCAGGGCACATCCCATTTCAGCTCTATCAGAATCTCTGGGGGTGGGACTGTTTTTTTTTTTTTTAAACCTCCCCAAATTGGTTCCTGTTATAGAGCCAAGATTGAAAACCATATCTAATGTGACTTGACTCCGCTCACTCTATTTCCCCAATACCACCTTAATTAGCCACTTACCTTCAGGTTCGAAGATGAAAAAAAGCAAAGAAGCAATGAGCCACCTGACAAGTAGTAGAGGCAGGAGTACTTGGAAAGGTACGATGTTTGCTAAAGTCAACTGTAGCCATAAAGTGACCACCTTAGTTGCTTCAACGTTTAAGATTCTAGATATACTGGAGTTTTGTCGTTGTTGTTTTTGCATTCTGTAAGGCACCGAAAGTAACTTAGTGGGAAATTTCAGAATTGATGCTAGACACTTTTTTTGTTTATCAGTATGTAATATGTATATGTGTGTGTGTATATGTATTACATATATTTCTAATATAAAGTTTACATACTAAGTCAATAAGCATATTTTTATGCTTAATTTTAAGCCTCCAGAAAGTAAAACAAACAAACAAGCTCTGAGCCCTGTATAGCTAGCAATAATCACTTTGAAGCATAACCTCTTAACCTCAGATTAACATAGTATAGAACATTTTTTTAAGAATGAGCCCAAAGTTTGACAGGAGAGCCCTAGTAAAGAAAGAGTAAAGGAAGAGAGGAATTTGAAATTTATTAGAAAAAAACAGATACAAAACTAGATACAAGCTTCCTTGCATATTTTAGCATCTTACCTCTGTCCTGAGATCACTATTACTACTGAGCTGCTAATTATTTTCTGAAAGGGAACAAGTAAGTAGTAGGAAATATTTGTTAGAAATAAGACTCAGTGAGGGCTTCCCTGGTGGTGCAGTGGTTAAGAATCTGCCTCCCAATGAAGGGGACACAGGTTCGAGCCCTGGTCCGGGAATATCCCACATGCCACAGAGCAGCTAAGCCCGAGTGCCACAACTACTGAGCCTGCACTCTAGAGCCCGCGAGCCACAACTACTGAAGCCCACGTGCCACAATTACTGAAGCCCGCGCGCCTAGAGCCCACGCTCTGCAACAAGGGAAGCCACCGCAATGAGAAGCCCGTGCACCACAACAGAAGAGTACCCCCACTTGCCGCAAATAGAGAAAGCCCATGCGCAACAATGAAGACCCAACGCAGCCAAAAATAAATAAATAAATTTATTTATTTATTTAAAAAAAAAAGAAATTAGACTCGGTTAAAAGGCTAAAACCAGGAAACCCTGAGGGGTTTTAGCCTCCTGGTGTGCTGCTAGGACCACAGTATAAGAAAGCAGGACATCATGGGCTGGTGAATTTTTGTTATTATGTAAAGTTTGGGTCCCAGATGATACATTTGAGATACCTATTTAGTCTAGCTTCACACTTAATCCCCAATTCACCTTTTCCTGACCCCTTCCCAGTTCATGTTGGGCTTTCTAGGACAATGGTCATGAATCCCCTACAAAAGGTTTCCCCAAGCCTGTCTGTAACACAGGCTCCAAAGAAATGGGCTGATCAAAGGCCATGTGGAAGTGACCCAAGAGACATCTCTCCAGACCTATGCCATTTATGTTGCTACTTCTCCAGCTAATAGCTTCCCCTAGCAGAGTGGTATAAATGCTTAAACCTAGAATAGAAATCATACACTTAAATATAATCAGATTCACTTTTCCCTGGAGAGAGAATAAGTTTGAACTTCCCCAGAGTTTTGAGTGTGCTGCTAGTAGCATCTACCTAAGCTGTTAGTCGATTTACTTTGTCAACACCTATTGGCAATGAAGAGAGAAAAATAACCCAGATTTGTCAGATATGCCTTTATTTAATGCAAACAACAAAAACATAAACCATTCAAGAAAGGTAGGTTTTCTCTTTCCCACTTAAGCAATTCATTATGAAATCTTGTTCTTTTAACACAGTTTCCAGCTTCAATCTATTTCAACTCAAAACTATAAGCTGAAAAATAGCGTACTAGAAGACAGTCTGAATAATACTACTAATTTTTAAAAACTTGCCCTTGAGGAGTTCCCAGTATAGTAATGCACAAATAATTGTATTCCATGGTAAAATGGGAGATTGAAAACAGTTCCAAAGCAAAATTTAAACACAAGGACTCTTAATTGGACTGTCTTCAAGGATCTGTAGATTTAAGCTCTGTGCCTTCGCTAACCTCCAAAGTTCTCAAAGGATTGCTCAGGATGTAGAATCTAGAGAAGCTCTATTTTTCTTAAGCCCCCAACTCTTCATTTAACATGAATGGAGAAAGCTTTCTCCAAAAAAGTTGAATGTGCTTTATAAGTTAAGTGTCAGACAACCTACGAGGTCATCACAGGAAGCCTAAGTTCTTTCTGTAAGCACGTCATTTATTAATTTCCTACCAATATATCTGTCTTTCCTTACTTATTGCAAGATGACCCAAGGCCAAATATTACCTTCTTTACTGACAAATCAATAGATTTAGTCTGGAATGGGATCACTGAATGAAGAGGGTACGTTAGTTTCCAGACAATTTAATCTAAGAAAAAAATTCCTAATTTTCAATGTCTTCTTGTCAACCATTCACTAGCAGCATTCGAAAGTTGATTAAGTTTTGGAGATGAAGCTATGTATTTTTTAGGACTTTAACTTAGAACTAAATCTTGACCTACCAAAGTGTACTTACATGTCTTTTTGCTAAAGGAAGGAAAATGTGTTAGTTAAAAACAAACAAACCAAAAAAAGAAAAAAAGTCTAGATTATAGGAAGAGTTCTGGCTCTGTCAATTCTTAGGTAAGTTTCTGGTGGTATGTTGAGACTACATTAAGGAATTGATCATTTGTAAGGCAAAAGGAGAAAAATTAGAGAATGGTTAATATTGACATGATGGATTCTATTTCCAAAGTAAAATCCATCCTACCTGAAGAGAAGGTGGGCAAAGGAGAAGCCAATGGTAACAGCAGCTGAGAATGTCCTTACATTAATTTTACAAGGCTCAGATGGAAGAGGATGACACAAAATATTGTACAAAGTTAGCAAAACTGCATTAATTCCTATCCTCATAAGCTTATTCCCCTGAGCAATAGATTTATCCAAATATTAATTAGGAGACACATCATGTGACCATAAATGTAGTAAGACAGTCTGGGAGTGCTGGTGATAGAATCAGGACTGGGAATAGCTCTGCTGCATCATAAGAAGAGAGACATAGTAGGTACGTGTGGCCCTGAAAACCATCTGATGATTTGGGGAGCCTCTACTGTACCCCACCCACTTTCACACATGCCAGGAGATGCAGCAAATATAAGCTTCCTGATAAGCCTTAAAATGTATCCTGAGTACCCAGGGTGGTTACCACCCCCAAGTCAAAATTGTTCTTATCCTAATGGCTCAAGCTGTACAACTCAAATGATATAAGCCACTTTTTCAGATATTTGCAATGTAAATAGTTTAAACAATGAAAAACCCTCCCAGTATTACTCAGTGGAAGAAAATGATTTATAATAATGTGAATTCCTGATTCTTTCCCTCCTATTCAAGACCAGAAGTATGCAGAAAAGAAAAGCCCCCATTGTTTCATGCAACTATTGTCTTAGTGCATGTGATTATAAAGAGCCAAAAGATTAAATCTGTAGTACCTACGCTAAGAAAGTCTTTTTCTGGGCTTCCCTGGTGGCGCAGTGGTTGAGAGTCCGCCTGCCGATGCAGGGGACACGGATTCGTGCCCCGGTCCGGGAAGATCCCACATGCCGCAGAGCGGCTGGGCCTGTGAGCCATGGCCGCTGAGCCTGCGCATCCGGAGCCTGTGCTCCGCAAGGGAGAGGCCACAACAGTGAGAGGCCCGTTTACCGCAAAAAAAAAAAAAAAGAAAAAAAAAAAAAAAAAAAGAAAGAAAGTCTTTTTCCAGCAGTTGCAAACTGCTAGAGGAAAGAGAGCCATGATTTGCTTTTTTCTTAAAATGTCATCACAGTCCTAGGAGCTGTCTTGTTTTATATCATCCCTTTACTTAACCGGTAACCTCAGTGGGCATGCGCAGTGCTATTTCAGCTGCAATCTCATGTCTTCCCCATTCTGTATTTGATGTGTCTGAATTTCTTCATGATCTCAAGTAGCCAGCAGCAGGACCTGTCACACAAGCAGTGAAAGTGTATATTTGAGTGAATATCACAGTGGCCCATTATTAGTCCAGTGACAGAGACGTATGATGAATGTTTCTGAAATGACATTTGAGATGACAGGGGATGAAAATCCCCAAATCAGAGACTATAGTTCTCAGGGTCTCCAGAGCAGTTTGTTGTTAGTAAAACTGGCTGTGTGCAAAGATGTTGCAACATGGACAGCCCCCAAATCAATTCATCATTGCAGGCCATGAAACTCACTTGTGGCAAAATCAATACAGAATTTCAGGCTCCCTGATAACCAGAGAGAATTTTATTTACTCTTTTACTTTGCAAATGTTACCTTTAAATCCAATAAGAAAAACCGTATGTCACACTTTTCTATAAAGTTGAACTACAACTTTAAATAGTGTCCAAATACTATTTTATTTTATTATTATTTAAAAATTTTTATTGAAGTATAGTTGAGTTACAATGTTGTGTTAGATTCAGGTACAGCAAAGTGAATAAGTTATACGTATACATGTATATGCTTTTTTTTAAGATTCTTTTCCATATAGGCCATTACAGAGTGTCAAGTAGAGTTTCCTGTGCTATTCAGTAGGTTCTTATTTGTTTATATATAGTAGTGTGTATATGTCAAACACAATCTCCCAATTTATCTCTCCCCCCCTTAACCCCTGGTAACCATATGTTTGTTTTCTACATCTGTGTCTCTACTAAAGATGAAACCTAGAATGTTTTCAGGGCCTAGGAACTCACTATTTCAGTCTGATGTTTTGATAGAGAAAGAAAGGTAGGTTTATAATGATAAATAAAACAATCCTGATAGGTTAAAAATTGTACAGTTCCAAAATGGAAAGATTCTGAAAAGTAGCATTTATATAAAAATGAAAATATTGTAATCTTATTTCACAATCATGAAATTCAAATATTTTAACCACTGCAAAATAGTTATTATATAAAGAATAAGGAAAATGTGGTATGGGAAGTTCTGATTTCTGTGAGAAGACTGTCATTGTAATATTTTGGTTAAATAATAACAAAAACTAATGATATCCACTTTGAGTCAACATTTACTTTGCCAGGCACTGTACAAAGAGCTGTATGTACACTTATAAATTAATCTTTATAGTAACCAATGAGGTAGATACTATTAATATTCTCATTTTACAAAAGAAGTAATTGAAGGACAACAAAAGTAAGTAATGGCAAAAGGATGTAAAGCTAGTAGGTAATTGAGCTAAAATAGGAACCATGAAGCCTAACTCCAGAGCATGTGCTTGTAAACACTACAGAATAATCACAAAATTCAAAAGGAAACCATTTTTCTTCCCCAGTCAACTGTAAGACTTTTGTGTCTAAACCCAAGGATTTGGGGGAAATTACCTGTAAGATGGCCAGATCTTCTTCGAATGGCATTTGATGTCCTTATTAAAAATACTGCTGTAGCCATAATCATACTATGTGTTAGCTCTGTGAACTCCTTGAAATTGCTCAAGTGGTAATGAAATTAATGAGAGGGTTCTCCAAAGAAAGTATTTGTATCTAGGATACTCACCTATTATCAACTTAGTTGATTCCAGAAAAGCTCCAAGCCATTCTCATCTAAGCCTAGGTATCTTAAACTTCCCAAAATTAATTCCAGTGGAAATTAGCTAAAAAAAAAAAAAAAAAAAAAAAAAACAGAAAGAAAATACCAATTTGCTTTAATTTTAGAAACCTTGGCAATGATACACACACACACACACACACATTGAAGCTAAATTCTAGGGTTGATCTGGCAATGCTACATAAGTTCCACTCCTCAGATTAATCTAGCATTGATTTACTATTCTATTACTGCCCCCTTTCACTTTGAAGCTTACAATGTAATTGTACTTGTTTACTAAATTAAAAACAGTTTTCACAGAGGCAATGTTTAGAAAACAGATGGATTGAAATCATATAAAAAAAGTTCAAATTTATTCTGGCACTCTCTACAGAAGGAATGAAGAACACAACATAAAATGCATACTATTCTATGTGAAAACAAATCAACACACATCCCATAAGACATCAGCCTGGATTTTGTGGTCAGAGAATTTCCATAAATTTACCTTTGCCATCCTGAGAAGTGTTTTAGGGATATTAGAAGAATGGTGTATCAGTTTCCTAACTGGACATATCACCATATTCAGAGGTCTAGCTTTCTGCTTAATATTACTCTGAATTTTGTCAGAATTCAAGCACTGGATGTTGGTCTATTAAAAAAAGAAAGATGTTTTAAATACAGCTTGCTAAGAACATATGGAGACAAAAGAACACTACAAAATGGCAATCAAATTGCTATTTCTCATTTTATAGAACAAGGTTATAGCTGAGTGGAATTTAAAATCCTAAAGTCAGTAGTATATTTACTGTGAATAGGTTTGAGGAGCAGAAAATTTATAAACTTGCTGCTATTTCGATTCCCAATTCTTTTAGGACAAAATTCAGCCAGTTTTTTTTTTTTCAATAAAAATGTTGAAAGTTCATGTACAGTACATACATAGAATGAATTCACTAGGTTATGAGTTCTTTCAGTATGGATCTAGGCAACAGTGTTCTGAAAAATATAAAGAAACATTTCATATGAAAGAATCCCAGTCTGTTATTGAGAACCTAGATAAAAAATACATACATTTTGTATTTATAATTATAGTATATATTTTTAATATCTTAATATATATATAGTAGAATAATTAAGTAAAAGAAAGAGTACCATTACCTCACCCCACTAATAAACGTATGCAGCTGTACACTGGTGTTTATTTGCTCTCTTTCTTCCTAGAACATCAGGTCAAGTGTTCTTGACAGCTCATCTACAGATCCCCACTGGTAAGGCAGCAGGAAGACTGCCTCTGTTATTTCATTTCAGAATTTCTTCCTGCAGGGATATGCAGGTACCAGCTTGGGATCATGTATGCAATATCTTCCTCCTTACATCTACCTAGGATGGCTTTAACTCTCTTCAGGGAGAATTTATTTACTTTTTCCCAGTAAGGGGGCCCACTTGTCTTGCTCATATTCATAGATTACTGTTAAAGATTAAACTTGGTACAGTGAAACATTAACATGGTTTCAATTTCTGTATTGCTATGATTCAGACTGGTCCAAAATTGGACCAAAGAACAAGGTAGATTGTACAGTTTAAAGGATTCTTGAGAATCTATATGACATCAAATTCTAACCACAAGAACCAATCATTTTATTCAAAGTGCTGAGAATTGAATTAACACTAGAAAGCTATAGATAATATATTCCTACATATACAGGAACTAGCCATGCAAGTTCTTTAACATGTTTCATATATAGGATAAGACAAGCAACTGTTTATATAAAATTCGAGTGGGGTTTTAGTTGACTGAGAGTTAATTAGATTCAAGTTATTTTGATGTGACAACCAAAGCCAAAATTTTTAAAATTAAAGTTATTGTTTATAAAGTTATTTAATGTATACATTTTATTTCTTTCATAAAACAAATAGTAATTGAAAATTTACTAAGAACATAAAGTTTGCTAGGCATTTAGTATACAATAGTAAACATGGTAGATATTTTTACTGCCCTTGTGGAGTTTATAGGTTAGCAAGAAAGACAAACAATTAAATATGATATTGCAATGATAAATAAGTTTTAAGACAAAGAAGCACATGGGTTATAAAAACTCCATGCTATAGGAACTGGCATAGTTAGGGAGGAAAGAAAGAAAAGACAGACAGACAGACAGAAAGAAAGAAAGAAAGAAAAGAGAGAGAGAGAGAAAGAAAGAAAGAAAGAGAAAGGAAGAAAAGGAAGAAAGAAAGGATGGAAGAAAGGAGGAAGGAAAGCTAAAGATTGAGAAGAAGTCAAGAGCAATCTAAGAACGGAAGGAAAAGGAATGGTCTATGAAGTAGTAACAGCTATTTAAAGACCATGAAACAAGAGAGAGCATGACATATTCAAGAAACTAAAAGAAGGCAGTATAAGGGGAATACAGAGCATGAAGGTGAAGGTGAAGTTAAAGGATCAGGAAAAAGGGAGAAGTATTAGTAGCAAGACCTAGCAAGAACTCATAAACAAACTTGAGAATGTTTAGCTTTATCTGAGGAGTAACAGGAAGCTTGTTAAAACTGTTTAAACACAGGTTTAAACCTGTGTATTAAGATGATCATCATGTTTTGTAAAGATCATATTAGACCTAGATATAGGCTGAAAGACTCTTTAAGAATCTGAGATTCCCATTTGGGAAGGGAATATGTAAATTTTGATCTGAGCACGATAAGAGAAGTTTAAAGCTGAGATCCAAGAAAGAGATTCCATCCCTAAAATTAAAAAAAAGAATAATAATTCCATTCACTCTCTCTAGGAACTTGTCTCTGCCCCAGACTCCATGTGGGGAAAAGAAATTTGACAAAACTGAACTTATGCCAGACCCAGGAATAAATTCCAAATTTACACAAGGGCATGGAACTAAAATCCTGAAATGGTAACTTACGTTTTAAACAGATTCCAGGTCAGTGAAAACCCTAGATTATGACAAGAATAAAAAAAAAAATCACTCTGTAACTAAAAAAAAAAAATCTAATGAAGCTAAAAATTAACCCAAAAGGAAAAAGTTAAAATCACACAAGAAAAATATCCAAAGTGAGAGGCAGTATACATAAGAGTGTATAGGTTTAGATTCCCAGCAGTTTCATATAGGACATTCTAAAAAAGATTGCACAATATGTATATTTGAAGTGACTAAAGAGATGAAAGAAGGATTAGAAAACTTAAAGACTTTTTTATTACCTTTCTATTACATCTTACATTTGGACACATAGCGTCAAGCTGTTTTATGGACCTTCCTGCTCAGAAGAATCTTACCATATTAGGGAACTAAAGTTAAAACAAAAACTAAATTTCTTTAATCTTTGCCTTTCCCTGGACTAATCACAAGACAGCCAATGATGATGATTCTGGCAGTAGTCAATTAAAAGTCTCAGGATTTACATTATTACATCAACTTTCTCAGGGTTTCACATTGACAGCAAGTTTACTCTATCAGGGACAATCCCAATTGCTTTGAAAGCACATTAACATTGAAATCCTTAGAAGTGAATTGACTGCAAATCTAATCTAAAATAGTTAATTTAAAACACATTCAACAGATAGTGAATGTGTTTTCATTTAGTGTTTGGCTTCAGCACCCTGGCAAAGGATGAGAAAAAAAAAAAGAGGAAGAAAGACTTGTTCTCTAGTTCTTAGCCAACCTGCTGGTTCCTTCAGATTTTTGCTGTTAAACCATTATCAGCTCAACACAGCCCACAGATTCTAATCATGAGTCCCCTGACACATCATGGGGAATGTGGCCTGATTTACCCTTATAGATATAAAGCTATTTCCACCTCATCTTCAAATATAGCCTGGGAGCTAATTGTTTGGTAGAGGTAACAAAATACAGTAAGTCCCCTACATACAAACGAGTTCCGTTCCAAGAGCGTGTTCGTAAGACCAATTTGTTCATAAGTCCGACAGAGTTAGCCTAGGTACCCAACTAACAGAAGCAGCTTTATAGTACTGTACTGTAAGAGGTTTATAGTACTTCTCATATAAATAATGCATAAAGAAACAAACACAAAAAATAAACATGGAGATTTGTATATTCCACGTTGCCTCCTAGAGAGAGGAACTCTACTTTATCTGTCTTTGGGCTGCCAATGTACACTTAAAGAGATTGTTTCTAAAAAGGAAAAACTCTCTGCTCCAAAACTATTTCTCTCTGCCAAAAGCCAAACATTTTCCAGCAAATTTAATGTTTAACATTAAAAAAGAGATTTTACAATGTATCTAAATACTTATACTTGTGCTTAAAACTAAATGAATTGATCAGTAATAACAATATTCTTTAAGGTCCCAACTCTCTACTAGAGCTAATACATGTAAGTCTCTCTATAAAAGTGTAAGAAGAAAAAGGGAAAAAATCCAGAAATAAAAACACTTAGCATCAAAAAGAATAGGACAAAATGAGAATTGAGAGCAAATGATGCTTTGTAAAAATAGTCATTACAAGAAGAGGATTCTTTTGCAGAAAATTGGAAAGCATGTTGCATTGGTAAATCTAAAGCAGGCTTTTATGAAAATGGAGTAATATCAAAATAAGGGAGTTCTTGCAAATGCAAATCATGATTGCAAGGCTTTTTAAAATTTTTTTAAAGCAGTGAATAGTACATTGAATAAGGCAGAAAAGCAAATTATTGAACTAAAAAATTAAACTAAAAATTAAACTAAAAAACTAAAACTAGGAAATTCTACGAACTCCAAGGAATAATATAAGGCAAAGACATAGAAGTTAACAAGAAAAAAAAGAAAGAGATGGGGAGGGCTAATTTGGGAAATCTTATATATAGGAATCCATATGGAAAGAATAGAAAAAAGAAGAAGAAATAATCAGAGAAGAATATATATTTTTTAATGCCCAAGTATAAGACACAAATCTTTTCATAAAATAATTCACTAAGTATCTGGCATCACCTTGTAACATTTCTAAATTATAAGTGTAAGAAGAATTATTATATAATCATCCATGTTAAAGAATTCAGTTATCCATGAAGAAAAAATACTTGAAGACTAATTATCTACAAAATTAAATTCTAGAAGAAATAGGGCAATTTCAAACATGTATTGATTCGGAAAATGTATCATTCACATTCTCTTTATGAAAAAAAGTGTGTATAAGAAAATAATTATGTCTGCATTTCCCTGAATAATACCTCACATACTTGTGGCCCAACTGGACAGTCTCTAATACAAAGTGCCTGTACAAAATGCTTACCATATTACTATTAGATTTTTTTATTTTTTCATGTATAGATTCATAGTAGTTCTTTATATACCCTGAAAATGTGTTGCAAATGTGGAATGTCTTTACATTGCTTTTATTGTATATTTTGATACACAGAAATTCTTTAAGGAAGTTGAATTTAGCAATTTTTGTTTTTGATTTCTTGTTTGTTTACCAGTTAAAAAAAATTTCTTTTCTTGAGGTCATGACAGTGCTCTCCTATATTGTCTCTTAAAATTGTATACATTTTCCTTTCATATTTAGATTTTTAACCACATGGAATTTATATTTCTGTATGGTATAAAGAAGAAATTTAATCATCCTCTTCTTTATTACATAGAGATAATCACTCATTCCAGCACAACAGGATAAATTGTCTCTTTTCCACATTGACCCACTTATCTAAAATGTGTGTGTATGTGTGTGTGTTTGTGTGTCTATCTCTGAGGTCTGATTTATGCTCCATTTATTTGTGTATTTCTGCACAAATATCACACTCTCTTGGTTACTAGAACTTTATCATAAAAATTCATACCTGGTAGGGCAAGTCTTCCCAATGTATTCTTTAAAATTACCTTAGTTACTCTTGGTTCTTTTCACTATGTATAAACTTTAGGCTAAAATAATCAGTGTAAACACACACACACACACACACACACACAAATGGGTTTTGATTAGAATTGCATTGCATCTATAGATCAATTTTGAGAGATTTTATATTTTTGATTATTGAATATTTCAAGCTATGAAATATCCCTCATTTAGTTTTTAAAATTTTTAATCAGCTTAGAAAATTTTTTCCAAGAAATTTTGCATAGGAATTTGTATGATAAATTCCTAGACACCTTTCATTTTTATAATTTAAAATGGGGTTTATTTTTTTAATATTTTAAACATTCATGTAAATGTATATATAATACTTTCATTTTTTAACTGTTATACTAAAATTCAGCAGTCTTAATAATTTAATAAATTATTAATAAGTTAACAAGTAATTTATTACTTATGTTCTATCAAATTGCCTTCATTCACAGGGATATGATTTGTAACTATTGGCAGGTTTTTGTTTGTTGACTTTTTGTTTCCAAACTGCATATATTTTTTTTCTTTGTCTCTCTGCACTGAACACCCCAAATTGTAAAAAAGTTGTAATAACAGTAACATTTCTTGTTCCTAACTTTAAAGGGAATACTTGCAGCATTTCACTATAAAATATTGTGTTTACTGTATTTTATGTGGATAACCTTTATCAGATTAAAGAACAAAATAGTAAAACATTTCTTTCAAGTAACATCGAAGCCAAAAGATAAAAATGACAAGTGAATCATGAACAATCCTGTCTCTGACAGAGGAGAAAAAAAAACAAACTATAGAGTTGCTATAGTTACCAACTTTAAATAATAGATTATTGCAAAGTATTCTTATAGCTCTCATTAACTGGTTTTAAGGAATGGAGTTGGCATATCTCTAGAGAGCATATCTGTTAAGGATAAGTTACAATCACTTGAATAGGATTTCCAGAAAATGCCTTGACAAAGTCTCACAGAGATTGATTTATTTGTGCTTAAAGTCAGATCATTTAATCTCTACCATTTCAAATTCTCATTCTTACATAGGTGGGTCCTACCACCCCAATAAAGGTTGGAAACGGGCAGAGAAACATCACTGTATACTACCCCTCTTCTCAGTATTGTATTGAAAGTGACTTCTTTAAGTTAACAGTACCTCATTAGCTAAAGTTCCAGGTGTTCACTCCACTTCCTTTATTGAGTTCAAGCAACCAATATTGACAATTACCTTTTTTTTCTCTCACTGAGAGTTCTACATAATCTTCTCAAGTACCAACTTATACTGGTTTTCTCCTGACTACCGTCAACTCCTCTGTGACCCTCACTCTTCTCAAATAAGTTATCACTATTTTCTTCCATTCTAATAAAAATTAATGTCCTTAGGCTCAGAGATGACCTATTTGAACTTGCAGATCACAAAGAGACCCATGACTTCCTCACTGAAAACCCTATTCTATGAGCTTATACTACTCATTAATAATGAATAAATTAATTAAAACTCATGCAGTTTTTGAATTAAATTTAACTCCCCTTGAATTTCTGTGTAGTGGTCCTAGTTATAGCCTCTGGAATTGCGTAGTAGGCTAAATGATCCCTTTCTCACCTCTCATATCTTCCTTTATTTAAAGACAGCCATCATGGGACCTCTGAATCTTCTCTTCTCCAATCTACACACCGACAGTACATATGTATTTTCTCATTGCTTGTGAGAGATAAAATTGACAAGCCAAAAATTTGTCATATTGTCTGCTTTCAGAAAAATGGAACTCCTGCAGATATCTGAAGAGTGGATTTCTTCAATCAGTGTCATATCTTATCTCTGCTCCTTCTCTATTAGGGAAGCAGCATGCATGTTCTTGCTTCTAGCCTATTAGTTTGTAACTTGCTCCCACATTCATATTCATTTCACTCTCACTGGAATTCTCTCTACTTGCTTCTACTTGCTTGGAGTTTTAAACAGTATTCAGACTTCTTAACAGTCTTCTCTCTACTATCTTCTACTGAAAACTATTAGTCTCCTTTTCCATTACAGCCCTTCTTTAAATTTTTAGTCAAATACATATTTTTCCAATATGTCTTTTGTTTTGAATTTAATGCTATTTATTTCTTTCCTCTCTCCTTTTCCATTTACATGTAAAACTTTCAATTGACTGGCAAGTCATTTTTCAAATACATTCTTCTTCAAGGTATGTTATGATTCTTAGTTATTATGGAAATTCTGATATTTTACAGGTCAAACCGTGTTTTCTGAAATGCAATATGTGAAGTCAACTAAAGCATGATTGAGCAACAAAAGCATCTAAGGTGGTAGTATTTCACTTTACCAATACCAGAGTTATAAATGCTTTCCACAGAACAGATAGTATTTGTAAACTCAGCTGTAAACATCAGATGAAATCATAAGTATGGTATTAGTAATTTGAGTCATGCAGGTGTGCTGCATTTCAAAACAACCAAACGTAAGCAACTTTGAAGCTGCAAATAGGTTGATTATTTTTTTATATTTAGGTTTGAATTATTTGTTTGGAATCTGATATGAATTCCTCCCAAAGGAACCATTCTTGTATGTGGCAGCTTGATTCTGCAAATCAGCCCACAATTTGCATTTAACCTATTTTATAAATGAAACACTGTACAATTCCAATGAGCAATAATAAAACTTAAAAAAAATTGTCTAGTTACAAATTTAGTGAATAATCTAAACCAAAAGAACTAGTAATTATTTTATTTCTCTCAAAGGCTAATATTGAAGGAAAAGATTGAAAGGAGGTCCACTTTGCTGGTGACTACATATAATATAAAAATATTTTAAGCCATAGAGCCTATACATGACGTGTGCTTATTGAATATGGAAGTCCTTGAGTCAAGCAGGGCAGCTTAGCAATGAAAATCTATGGGCCCATCTAAAACCAGGGTGTAGCACAGTCCTAGTATTCCTAGTATAAACTTTATTGTTTTAGATACTAAATATTAGCTGCAAGTATTATATTACTATATCCAACTCTCCCAGAGCTAGGCTCCATTGGACACTCTACTTGCAGGTCAATTTGGACTCAGTTTCTGAACTATTTCTGACTAAGTCAAGAAGGGGCTCCAGTACGTAAATAGCTCATGTTGAGGGCTTGGCATTCCCTCACCTTCCTTCCTTGGCTGGCCAGGGGCAGCTTCTGTGTGTTTTTTAAGCACAATGCTCCCAAGGGCCTCCTCTTGGCTCTCCAGACCTGAGGATCTCATCTCTTATTCGCTGGGGCTTTCTCTCAATCCGTGTTTGAAATGCGGCCTTGATTATCTTCATCCAACACAACTTACATGGTACTAAGCTCTCAATAACTGCCAACTTGCTTCCCATTCTCTACCTCACCTCTGACAAGGACTAAAACCTGCCTTGTTGCCAAACACTCTCTCTAGGGACTAAGATGTTATATGAAAGCCTAAGCTTTAGTCTTGTTATCCTTGTACAAATTTCTTCTTGGGCCTGTTTACCTGGAAGGCAATAACTGATAACACAACCCAGATTTTTGATGCTATGTGAAATCCCTGTTTCTCCATTAGACTTACATAGTTAATATTTTCTTTTACATTGGGCAGACTTCCTAAAAATTAGACTTCATTCCTGTGTCCTCTTGTTTGAAACGGTACTGTCAGCATCTGTTTCAATTCCCCCAATCTCTTGGCAGATCTAATGCCAACCCCTCCAACCTACCCTCCTAGACTTTTCAGACAAATCACCATGCTTCTACAAGTCATTAGATATAATACCTACATCCAATCTAATGCAAAATAGATATAGATATACACACATCTATATGTATATATACTCATACATATTTATACTTGCATTTAATTCTATACATATATACAAAATATGTACATGTACATATATGCCTGTATTTTTATATTTGCATACATATATTCTTTTCTTTCCTTACACACTTAGAACTCAGAGGATATCATATAATGTATTGTAATTACTATTTAAGAGAAATAAGAGAAAAATAAATATTTAAAAATCTGCTGACCCTTAGAAGAGTTATTCTTGGAAAGGGACTGAGGACAAGCCCACACTTGGCTGGGAAATAACTAATGCTATCTGCCTGTCATTTTAAAAATAACTAGAACTGATTGAATGTACCCTTGCAAGGAAACAATACAATGGCATATTTTCACAAAGGGTAAATTCATGTAAAATTGTTAGTGCAAAAATTAGTGAATTCAGTTCTTCATTTTATATGAGATACACATAAAAATGTGGACATGTCATAGTTTCTCTTCTGAAAGTGCATTAATAGGAACAGTTAATTGTTTTGCTATCTGTCTGACAAATGTAATATAACAATAAAAGCCTTCTGAATATTTTACACAGATTTAGCCATCTGTTGCATAGAACCCAAGATCTCTATTAGCCCATGAATTTAATCCGAATTGTTTTAAAAATAAATGACATAAATTTTAGCCATAAGTTCAGCAATGAAAACTAGCAGGAATGTTGTTGAGAACGCTAAAACCAGTGTGTCTCGACTAGGCAATGGCAGTGATTTATTAAAAGGCCCTATCACTCTGGAGATCACTAAAGATGCAGTCAAAACTCATCTGTCTTCTTGGATGATAAAACGTGAAGCAGTTCAGAATAAGGCAATAGAGAGTGGCAGGGTCTGTGGTGAGCTGGAGACTGTCTGCCCTAAGAGCAGTTTACAAATATTTATTTATTTGCTTATTTGTACATTTATATGTATAAACATAAATGCAGAGCCACACATCAATTGTTTTGACCAAAATACATCTGTGAGCCAGATTTAAACATATGTGCAGTAAAAGTAAGCAGCAAAGTCACCAAAAACAAGTGGAAAAAAACAGTAATATCTATTATAAAGGCATACATCCTTTTTTTAAATTGGTTTGTTAAAATGTAGATGGAGCAATAAGATCTTTCAGATTGTGATGTGGAAGTAACGATGAAAAATGCTGACATTTTCCCCTACAGAAATTTTTAAAAGTCAAAGAAAATATGGAAAAAATGAATATCAAGAATGTCATTTTGTGATTTGATTGAGAAGCAGATATGTTTTAGATTTGAATCTAAACACATTTTCTCATTAGGAATAATTTCTGAATTATCAAAACAGCATTATAAAATTACTATAAAGTCGTTATGTGTCTTTGCTTGAAGTTGCTGTAAGAACAATTACATTATGAAAGAAGTATGCATGTGTGTATGTGTATATGTTTGCAAACACACCTGTATGCATATATAGTCTGCAATTCCAATGAAAGATTTAAAGGTATAAAAGGTAGCTATTATTTGTATCCCTCAAATAAGAATGTGAATTATTTGCCAGCTTAAATCGATGTTAAAATCTTTGTAAAGTTGTAACTATGGTACTTTATTTTAAACAGTTCATCTTAAAATTTATAATAAGAATTATTTTTCTGAGTAACTCTTATAAGCCAAGCCATTTCTATAAGTTTTAGCAAATTAAACATTCAACATTATCCTATTTCACAGATGAAGAAAGTGAGCTTTTGAAAAAAATAAGAAACATTTCAAAAATCACCTCGTAAGTAGGAGAAATGGTTTGAATTTAAAACTTGATTTTCTTGATTTCTAAGTGCATGCTCTTTACCTATTCTGACTACCTTATAATATTTTGTTTGATATTCACCATATTAACTGATTTTTGTGGTGCACTATTTTTTCTTTCCTAGGTTGACCTAAACTAGCGATCATTAGCTAGACAATAAGAATCTTTTTTGGTTGTTATGTTGTTATGTGTATTGTATTCTAGATCTAATTAATTGGACTTGATTTGACTCAATATCTTGTCATATTTGATCACTGTTTAAGCTTTATAGAGTTCATGCATTTCTGAAATAATTAAAATAGAAATAATTAAATTTGGAAACCTGAAACCAATGTTTAGTGATAGGGTTATATGGAGGCTGTTGAGAAATGGAAAGATCGCTTTCTCTAGGGACAGATAGGTCAGATTCAATGCAAAAGTCCTCCTCTCATTTGCATGTAAGCAAAGCACAAATCTTAAGACAAATTTATTTGTACTAATTTTATAGTTAGTTCAGAATGTTGGAACCAGCTGCCCCTCTCTGATTACTTTTATATTTAGAATTCATATTTTGGGCAAGATAAAAAGAAATCATTTTCTTTTTTCCAGTACTCCAAACATAATCACCCCAGGGTCTATTCCTTTTATAATAGGGCTGCTGATTTCGGTGATTAAAAGAGAAAGAGGGGTCCTTCAACATTACTGGCGAATGTTTTTTGCTGCTGCTTAAAATTATATCTTAAGAACTTTTGGGGATGGGTTTTTACAAACGAAAATTAGCCTTATTGGGCAAATGCGACCTTCTCTCTCAGAAGAACTGGCTGTCAGGGGGGAAAAGTGTATATTCAGGTTAGCAGAATATCAGAGTTTTACAGCTCCCTAGGAGTTTATGAATTTTGAATATAAGCAATATCACCTAGTTTATGAGGGAAAGACTTTGCATATAAATCAATATATTATATTGCAGTTTTGAGTAAACAAACATCATTGAGTTAAGCTAACTTTTCTATTTTTTTCTTACATTCATTTAATCAAGAGATGAATAGCCACACTTACACTCCCCACACCCCAAAGCAGAAATGTTCAAAATATACACCATGAACTTGATCACAGCAGATCAAAAACAATTGCTGAATTATGGTTATTTCTTTGCATTTCTGCTAATTATCTCAGAGTTTTAAAAATGGTCTCAGAATCTGTCTTCCAATAGTTCCTGAGTGAAGAGTTAGAAATTTAAGAGAAAAAAAAAAATCCTCCAAAGCCTCTTGACAACTATTCTCTGAACAATAACTTCAGGCTTAATCTCCAAAGTACTAAAACAGATGTAAACACTTAATATTTTCCACAGGTAATAACCACATAATTTTAGAGTGAATATTTAAAAAAATAGTCACAACCTAATCGAATTACATCTTTCTCTCTTGGGTCAATATAATTTAAACAGAATGACGGTAGGGAGTAAATGTGTTCAGGCTCACATCAAAAAACCACTTTCTAGTGCCCACTCAGGTGTGGAATTTCCTAATTAGTAAAGGAGCTCCAAGCTCAGTTTACCCCTAAAAAAGAAGTAAGATGGACATTATATATTTCATTATGTTTATTGTTTCCATAATCTTATACTGGAAGGCTACATGAACTTTGAGGTTTGGGTTTGATACATTTGTTAATATGTAATTAATTAAATTTAAATCTCATTCTACTTGCCTTTCAAATTAATAAATGTCTCTATATAATAACTTTTGCAGAGACTAAAGTCGAGTTTTTGCAGACTAGAGTCTGCTTACAAAAACTTACGTTATCAGTGGGTATATTTTATACATTTAAAATCATTTCTTTTTTTAAACATTCAATATTTTTCTTCCTAAACAAATTATTTTAACATAAGGTTTTCATATTCCTTTTTTTTTTTTTTTTTTTTTTTTTTGCGGTACGCGGGCGTCTCACTGTTGTGGCCTCTCCCATTGCAGAGCACAAACTCCAGACGCGCAGGCTCAGCAGCCATGGCTTACGGGCCCAGCCGCTCCACGGCATGTGGGATCTTCCCAGACTGGGGCACAAACCCGTGTCCCCTGCATCGGCAGGTGGACTCTCAACCACCGTGCCACCAGGGAAGCCCCATATTCTTAAATATATTGTAGTTTCAACATAGTTAAATGTTTTACCTTACTCATTTGAAGATAATTTTTCCTAATGTATACCACATGAGTAATCATTATTTCTCATCTAAAATATAAAAAGTGAATAATCTTACCTTAACAAACTAACTAAAACAGAATAAAACCTTTCTACAAGTATCATTTAAATCAATAGGCTAAAGAAGTACACCCTTAAAAATTAGAAAGTTAATATTTGTTAGTTATTTTAATAAATATCCATGTGTAAATTATGAAAGTACTATTTATACTTTTTAAAATGTTGATTTGTAAATGATTTGGAGAAAGAAAGTGTTCATTTATTATTTATTTAACAATGATAGAGCCAGTGTAGCATTTTAGACATTTCAGAAATGGTTTTCCACTTGAATGGTAATGACAGTGGATGAAATTCTTGATTATATTTTCCTGCTTTCTGGCACTATGTGCTGTATTTATCTTTTGACGCATAGAAATGTAACTTCACAACAGTTTCTACTCACCAATCATTTTTGTGACCTGTAATGCAGTAGTACATTTTAATATGTAGGAAGGTTAGGAACTGGGGTCAATATTTCCCATGCCTGTATGATTCAGCAATTCCTTTGAAAAAGGCAGCATTAATACAAATATAATTTAAGAAGCTAGTGAATAAAACAACAAAAGGGAGAAGGAAAGGATTCAAGAAATAGGATTGGAAATGACCCGTAGTGAAAGAAAGCAAATTAAAGTTGAACTTGAGCAGGGACAGAGGTTAATTTAGTCCTGATTAAAGGCCTTTAATTTCTAGGAACTCTCCTCCTATCATATATCTGAATACTGTCATCAATTTATTAAGGTAGATCAGCTAGCTAGCTAGCTAGCCAGTTAGATAGATAGACACACACACACACACACACACACACACACACATATATATATATATATTCATACTCTTAACCAATATATTTTGAGCTCCTATTATGCATGAGACATTATCCTAAGCACTGGAGATATATTAGATTAAATCACTGAGTAATTAAAATAGATGAACAGTAAAAACCTGAAGACATGAAGAGGAAATTAGTGATAACTTTTCCAAGGATATCCACTTAACCTAGACAAAAATTTTAAAGCACTGTGTGGAGTTAGGGAGTGATTTAGGTATATTACTTTTTTATTATTTAATTTCGACTTGCTCTTTCAGTTAGAGGTATAAATACCATAATAAAAGCTTCCATCTTAATAATTCATCTGTACTGGATTCTACAAAAAAATTATACTCCCTCACCTACTGTTCTCTAGCGGATGTTGTTTCTTTTATACCATAAACAGAGAATTGCTTCTTCATTGCTAGAGCTCAAAAGAAAAAGAAACTGGTCTTTCTAAGGTCATTGTTTAATAATAGTCAAAGAGAAAATATTAGCTAAAAAAACTTGCTGCTCTTTGTAAAAAGTCTTTCAACTTTACAAAGTTTCTTTTTAAAAAAGCCTTTTAGGGTTTCCCTGGTGGTGCAGTGGTTGAGAGTCCGCCTGCCAATGCAGGGGACATGGGTTTGTGCCACGGTCCAGGAAGACCCCACATGCCGCGGAGCGGCTGGGCCCATGAGCCATGGCCTCTGAGCCTGCACGTCTGGAGCATGTGCTCCGCAACGGGAGAGGCCACAACAGTGAGAGGCCTGTGTACCGCAAAAAAAAAAAAAATGTCTTTTAACTACCACCTAAATCTGGAAAATGTTTTAAAGAAGTCTAAGAATGTCCAATTGCTATAAGTTTAGAAGGTCCAAAGAATTCATTGTAGGTCTTCTTTATATGAACAGATAAACTCAACTGTGTTTGA
This sequence comes from Mesoplodon mirus, assembly GCF_964341445.2. Taxonomy (NCBI): domain Eukaryota; kingdom Metazoa; phylum Chordata; class Mammalia; order Artiodactyla; family Ziphiidae; genus Mesoplodon; species Mesoplodon mirus. Next base: position 44,863,124 of record NC_138989.1, on the reverse strand, counting down.
TTACTTAAAAATATTCTTCAAAAATCTTTAAGCTTAATGTTCAACAAGGAGAGAGAAATTAATTAAAGTTTTATCTATGATTTTAGTATCACCTCAAATAAGGTTAAAAAAATCTGTGTTAGTCTTTTCTGACTTACTAGTGACTGGTTCATGCCAATAAATAATGATTTGTGTAAATTTCTGAAATGTTTTAATTTTACAAGTTTGTATATTATATGGCCAATCACATACAGACAATGTTTTTTCCAGAGTAAAATTTGTAACTCAGAGATAAAATCAGTGGTGTTCTGGTAACAATTTAACAATCAGCTCTCAGGGAGGGGGTGCTGATTTTTAATGTTTGCTGATTTATGTAGTGTTAAAACTCCCACCATGGCTAACTTCAAGCTACCAACTTGACATGACTGGGCATGGAGTTGGGAAGAGATGCTCACACTCTACTTCACAAGCCGGGAGGAGCTGACTTCAGCACATCACGGCTGATTTGATTAAATACAAGCTGCTGTCCATTACAAAACATCATTGTAGGTACCACTAAGAAGTAAGTAGGGCTGGCAATTAAATTGTGACAAAATGTTTTCTTATCATTCAATTGATTGATTTTTATTTTGCATGTATTAAAAAAACTCTTTCAAAGACCCTCTGCCCCAGAAAGGCTCCCTATCCTCTATTCAACTTGAGAAAATGAGAGAGAGAAAAGATATACAGAGACAGAAACAGAGAGTTCTGGCAACCAACACATTTGTTTAGCTAAGTTTTCACGTGACAAGCAACATAACTGGCCTTTTGAACAATATCCCTTCTATGTGTTCAAAGGAAATGATCATGAAAAGGAAAAAATAGGGCATATTTCTTTCGCTTATTACTATTGTTTTTAACATCTTTATTGGAGTATAATTGCTTTACAATGGTGTGTTTGTTTCTGCTTTATAACAAGGTGGATCAGTTATACATACACATATGTCCCCATATCTCTTCCCTCTTGCATCTCCCTCCCTCCCACTTTCCCTATCCCACCCCTCTAGGTGGTCACAAAGCACCGAGCTGATCTCCCTGTGCTATGCAGCTGCTTCCCACTAGCTATCTGTTTTACGTTTGGCAGTGTATATATGTCCATGCCACTCTCTCACTTTGTCACAGCTTACCCTTCCCCCTCCCCATACCCTCAAGTCCATTCTCTAGTAGATCTGTGTCTTTATTCCCATCTTGCCCCTAACTTCTTAATGACCTTTCTTTTTTTTTTTTTTTTAGATTCCATATATATATGTTAACGTACGGAATTTCTTTTTCTCTTTCTGACTTCACTCTGTATGACAGACACTAGGTCCATCCACCTCACTACAAATAACTAAATTTCATTTCTTTTTATGGCTGAGTAATATTCCATTGTATATATGTGCCACATCTTCTTTATCCATTCATCTGTTGATGGACACTTAGGTTGCTTCCATGTCCTGGTTATTGTAAATAGAGCTGCAATAAACATTTTGGTACATGACTCTTTTTGGATTATGGTTTTCTCAGGGTATATGCCCAGTAGTGGGATTGCTGGGTCGTATGGTAGTACTATTTTTAGTTTTTTAGGGAACCTCCATACTGTTCTCCATAGTGGCTGTACCAATTCACATTCCCAACAGCAGTGCAAGAGTGTTCCCTTTTCTACACACCCTCTCCAGCATTTATTGTAGGTAGATTGTTTGATGATGGCCATTCTGACCGGTGTGATATCTCATGGTAGTTTTGATTTGCATTTCTCTAATGATTAATGATGTTGACATTCTTTCACGTGTTTGTTGGCAATCTGTATATCTTCTTTGGAGAAATGTCTATTTACGTCGTCTGCCCATTTTTGGATTGGGTTGTTTGTTTTTTTGTTACTGAGATGCATGAGCTGCTTATAAATTTTGTAGATTAATCCTTCATCAGTTGCTTCATTCGCAAATATTTTCTCCCATTCTGAGGGTTCTCTATTGGTCTTGTTTATGGTTCCCTTTGCTGTGCAAAAGCTTTGAAGTTTCATTAGGTCCCATTTGTTTATTGTTGTTTTTATTTCCATTTCTCTGGTAGGTGGGTCAAAAAGGATCTTACTGTGATTTATGTCATAGAGTGTTCTGCCTGTGTTTTCCTCTAAGAGTTTGATAGTGTCTGGCCTTACATTTAGGTCTTTAATCCATTTTGAGTTTATTTTTGTGTATGGTGTTAGGGAGTGTTCTAATTTCATTCTTTTACATGTAGCTGTCCAGTTTTCCCAGCACCACTTATTGAAGAGGCTGTCTTTTCTCCACTGTATATTCTTGATTCCTTAATCAAAGATAAGGTGATCATATATGTGTGGGTTTATCTCTGGGCTTTCTATCCTGTTCCATTGATCTATATTTCTGTTTTTGTGCCAGTACCATACTGTCTTGATTACTGTAGCTTTGTAGTATAGTCTGAAGTCAGGGAGCCTGATTCCTCCAGCTCCGTTTTTCTCTCTCAAGATTGCTTTGGCTATTCGGGGTCTTTTGTGTTTCCATACAAATTGTGAAATTTTTTGTTCTAGTTCTGTGAAAATGCCAGTGGTAGCTTGATAGGGATTGCATTAAACCTGTGTAGATTGCTTTGGGTACTCTAGTCATTTTCACAATCTTGATTCTTCCAATCCAAGAACATGATGTATCTCTCCATCTACCTGTATTATCTTTAATTTCTTTCATCAGTGTCTTATTATTTTCTCCATACAGATTTTTTGTCTCCTCAGGTAGGTTTATTCCTAGATATTTTATTCTTTTTGTTGCAATGGTAAATGGGAGTGTTTTCTTAATTTCACTCTCAGATTTTTCATCATTAGTGTATAGGAATGCCAGAGATTTCTGTTTATTAATTTTGTATGCTGCTACTTTACCAAATTCATTGATTAGTTCTAGTAGTTTTCTGGTAGCATCTTTAGGATTCTCTATGTATAGTATCATGTCATCTGCAAACAGTGACAGCTTTACTTCTTCTTTTCCAATTTGGATTCCTTTTATTTCTTCTTCTTCTTTGACTGCTGTGGCTAAAACTTCCAAAACTATGTTGAATAATAGTGGTGAGAGTGGGCAACCTTGTCTTGTTCCTGATCTTAGTGGAAATGGTTTCAGTTTTTCACCATTGAGGACGATGTTGACTGTGGGTTTGTCATATATGGCCTTTATTATGTTGAGGTAAGTTCCCTCTATGCCTACTTTCTGCAGGGTTTTTGTCATAAATGGGTGTTGAATTTTGTCAAAAGCTTTCTCTGCATCCATTGAGATGATCATATGGTTTTTCTCCTTCAATTTGTTAATATGGTGTATCACGTTGATTGATTTGCATATATTGAAGAATCCTTGCATTCCTGGAATAAACCCCCCTTGAGCATGGTGTATGATCCTTTTATTGTGTTGTTGGATTCTGTTTGCTAGTATTTTGTTGAGGATTTTTGCATCTATCTTCATCAGTGATATAGGCCTGTAGTTTTCTTTCTTTGTGACATCTTTGTCTGGTTTTGGTATCAGGGTGATAGTGGCCTCGTAGAATGAGTTTGGGAGTGTTCCTCCCTCTGCTGTATTTTGGAAGAGTTTGAGAAGGATAGGTGTTAGCTCTTCTCTAAATGTTTGATAGAATTTGCCTGTGAAACCAGGTCTTGGGCTTTTGTTTGTTGGAAGATTTTTTTTTTTTTTTTCAGTACATGGGCCTCTCACTGCTGTGGCCTCTCCTGTTGTGGAGCACAGGCTCCAGACACACAGACTCAAAGACCATGGCTCACGGGCCAAGCTGCTCTGTGGCATGTGGGATCATCCCAGACTGGGGCACGAACCTGTATCCCCTGCATCGGCAGGACTCTCAACCACTGCGCCACCAGGGAAGCCTTGTTGGAAGATTTTTAATCAGAGTTTCAATTTCAGTGCTTGTGATTGGTCTGTTCATATTTTCTCTTTCTTCCTGGTTCAATCTTGGAATGTTGTGCTTTTCTAAGAATTTGTCCATTTCTTCCAGGTTGTCCGTTTTATTGGCATAGTTGTTTGTAGTAATCTCTCATGATCCTTTGTATTTCTGCAGTGTCAGTTGTTACTTCTCCTTTTTCATATCTAATTCGATTGATTTGAGTCTTCTCCCTTTTTTTCTTGATGAGTCTGGCTAATGGTTTATCAATTTTGTTTATCTTCTCAAAGAACCAGCTTCTAGTTTTATTGATCTTTGCTATTGTTTCCTTCATTTCTTTTTCATTTATTTCTGATCTGGCCTTTATGATTTCTTTCCTTCTGCTAACTTATGCATTTTTTTGTTCTTCTTTCTCTAATTGCTTTAGGTGTAAGGTTAGGTTGTTTATTTGAGATGTTTCTTGTTCCTTGAGGTAGGATTGTATTGCTATAAACTTCTCTGTTAGAACTGCTTTTGCTGCATCCCATAGGTTTTGGGTCGTCGTGTCTCCATTGTCATTTGTTTCTAGGTATTTTTAAATTTCCTCTTTGATTTCTTCAGTGATCACTTGGTTATTAAATAGTGTATTATTTAGCCTCCATGTGTCTGTATTTTTTACAGGTCTTTTCCTGTAATTGATATCTAGTCTCATAGTGTTGTGGTCCAAAAAGATACTTGATACGATTTCAATTTTCTTAAATTTTCCAGGTTTGATTTGTGACCCAAGATATGATCTATCCTGGAGAATGTTCCATGAGCACTTGAGAAGAATGTGTATTCTGTTGCTTTTGGATGGAATGTCCTATAAATATCAATTAAGTCTATCTTGTTTAATGTATCATTTAAAGCTTGTGTTTCCTTATTTATTTTCATTTTGGATGACCTGTCCATTGGTGAAAGTGGGGTGTTAAAGTCCCCTACTATGACTGTGTTACTGTCGATTTCCCCTTTTATGGCTGTTAGTATTTTCCTTATGTATTGAGGCACTCTTACGTTGGATGCATAAATATTTACAATTGTTATATCTTCTTCTTGGATCGATCCCTTGATCATTATGTAGTGTCCTTTGTCTCTTTTAATAGTCTTTATTTTAAAGTCTATTTTGTCTGATATGAGAATTGCTACTCCAGCTTTCTTTTGATTTCCATTTGCATGGAATATCTTTTTCCATCCCCTCACTTTCAGTCTTTATGTGTCCCTAGGTCTGAATTGGGTCTCTTGTAGACAGCATATATATGGGTCTTGTTTTTATGTCCATTCAGCCAATCTGTGTCTTTTGGTGGGAAACTTTAATCCATTTACATATAAGGTAATTATCGATATGTATGTTCTTATTCCCATTTTGTTAATTGTTTTGGGTTTGTTATTGTAGGTCTTTTCCTTCTCTTGTGTTTCCTGCCTAGCAAAGTTCCTTTATCATTTGTTGTAAAGCTGGTTTGGTGGTGCTGAATTCTCTTAGCTTTTGCTTGTCTGTAAAAGTTTTAATTTCTCTTTCAAATCTGAATGAGTTCCTTGCTGGGTAGAGTAATCTTGGTTATAGGTTTTTCCCTTTCATCATTTTAACTATGCCCTGCCACTCCCTTCTGACTTGCAGAGTTTCTGCTGAAAGATCAGCTGTTAACCTTATGGGGATTCCCTTGTGTGTTATTTGTTGTTTTTCCCTCGCTGCTTTTAATATGTCTTCTTTGTATTTAATTTTTGATAGTTTGATTAATATGTGTCTTGGCATGTTTCTTCTTGGATTTATCCTGTATGGGACTCTCTGTGCTTCCTGGACTTGATTAACTATTTCCTTTCCCATATTAGGGAAGTTTTCAACAATAATCTCTTCAAATATTTTCTCAGTCCCTTTCTTTTTCTCTTCTTCTTCTGGGACCCCTATAATTCGAATGTTGGTGCATTTAATTTTGTCCCAGATGTCTCTGAGACTGTCCTCAGTTCTTTTCATTCCCCTATTTCTATTGTTACCAACATCTATATGCTTCTTCTTGCAAAACAAAAAGTGATCACTAGGTAAATAGCAAGATTTTTGTCTTCATTCCTTTTACAGCTTTGAGACTTAAATCAGCATCTAACAGAATGAAATTATAAAAGAGAAACAGAAACACCCACTCTGACTCTATAAAATCAAAGAATTCTGGAGTTCAATTTACTCTGAAGAACATTTAGAATCTTAAAAAAAGTCACTGGGCTTCTCTGGTGGCACAGTGGTTGAGAGTCCGCCTGCCAATACAGGGGACACGGGTTCGTGCCCCGGTCTAGGAGGGTCCCGCATGCCACAGAGCGGCTGGGCCCATGAGCCATGGCTGCTGGGCCTGCATGTCCGAAGCTTGTGCTCCACAGCGGGAGAGGCCACAACAGTGAGAGGCCTGTGTACCGCAAAAAAAAAAAAAAAAAAAAAAAAAGTCACCATTTACTGCCAGGCACAGATAGCATTATATCAGTGAGTCCAGGTTCACCATCAGCCACATCAGAACAACACAGCCTTCAGAGAAATTTTAAGAGACTTATCCAGTTATGATCCACCAAGACATCAAAATCATGGTGATGAATATATGAAAAGGGAAAACGTGTAGAGCACATTGAAGGAAGAGTTCATATACTGCTGTCAACTTCAAACCAATGAGCAGAGACAAACTGTAGTGCTCCAAAGGATTGTTAAAATAGCAGATAAAAGAAGGAGGAAGCTTCCAGAAAAAAAATTTTTTTTCTTGAAAAAATTTTTAGTTTTATTCTTATGTTTATATCTTTTGCACTATTAATTGGTTGATTTTTTTTAATGCATTAAAAATGTTGTAAGTTTCTTTTGTTTTTGTTTTTGTTTTTCACCTTTTTAATAGTTCTTTTTTCAAAATGTTATATGCCTCCAGGAAAAAGTACACAAGTATATGAGTGCTCACTATATAGCCCTACATCGTGCCCCTTTGTTAATTAGATAGAATTTAAAACAACAAAATATAGACATAAATATGTCTTATTAGTGTTTGGATATACACCTACTTCCAAATATATCATAAAATTAATTACTTCAAGTTAGCAGATGGAATAAGTTAAAGTAATAATTTAAAGGCTAATGTCTAAAAGGCAAGGGAAGAAAAACAGAACATTATGTCTTAAGAAACAGATATTATAAAATAAAACACAATAGACTGTTGAAATCAGGTTAAATACACATCATTGATAGTCTAAATCAGACTTTTCCAAGCACAGCTTTCTAAAACCATATTTATAAAAAATGATTAAACACTTATTAGCTAAATGTGTTACTTTCAAAGTCTATATTAAATAGACTGGCAGCCAAGATGTGAAAAATAAAGGGCTACACCTCGCTCAATAACTTGCAAATATTTTCTGCCATTTTGAGGGTTGACTTTTCATCTTGTTTGTATTTTACTTACTGTGCAAAAACTTTTAAGTTTCATTAGGTCCAATTTGTTTATTTTTGTTTTTACTTCCATTACTCTAGTAGGTGGATCAAAAAAGATCTTGCTGTGATTTATGTCAAAGAGTGTTCTTCCTATGTTTTCCTCTAAGAGTTTTATAGTGTCAGGTCTTACATTTAAATCTCTTTTCCATTTTAAGTTTATTTTTGTGTACAGTGTTAGGGAGTGTTCTAATTTCATTCTTATACATGTAGCTGTCCAGTTTTGCCAGCACCACTTATTGAGTTTTTTCTCCTTTTTCTTCTGAGCAATTTGGCTGACAGGGTCTTGGTGCTTGGGCCTGGTGCCAGGCCTGTGCCTCTGAGGTGGGAGAATGAAGTTCAGGACATTGGACCACCAGGGACCTCCCAGCTCCATGTAATTTCAAATGGCGAAAGCTCTCAAGCAATCTCCATCACAACGCTAAGACCCAGCTCCACTCAATGACCAGAAAGCTACAGGGCTGGACACCCTATGCCAAAAAACTAGCAAGGCAGGAACACAATCCCACCCATTAGTAGAGAGGCTGCCTAAAATCATAATAACTTCACAGACACCCCAAAACACACCACCAGACGCGGTCCTGCCCACCAGAAAGACAATATCCAGCCTCATCCACCAGAACACAGGCACCAGTCCCTTCCATCAGGAACCCTACAAAACCCACTGAACCAACCTTATCACTGGGGTAGACACCAAAAACAACGGGAACTAGGAACCTGAAGCCGGTGAAAAGGAGATCCCAAACACAGTAAGTTAAACAAAATAAGAAGACAGAGAAACAGACAGCAGGTGAAGGAGCAAGGTAAAAACCCATCAAACCAAACAAATGAAGAGGAAATAAGCAGTCTACCTGAAAAAGAATTCAGAGTAATGATAGTAAGGATGATCAAAAATCTTGGAAATAGAATGGAGAAAACACAAGAAACGTTTAACAAGGCCCTAGGAGAACTAAAGAGCAAACAAACAATGATGAACAACACAATAAATGAAATTAAAAATTCTCTAGAAGGAATCAATAGCAGAATACCTGAAGCAGAAGAATGGATAAGTGACCTGGAAGATAAAAGAGTGGAAATAACTACTGCAGAGCAGAATAAAGAAAAAAGAATGAAAAGAATTGAGGACAGTCTCAGAGACCTCTGGGAAAACATTAAAAGCATCAACATTCGAATTATAGGGGTCCCAGAAGAAGAGAAAAAGAAAGGGACTGAGAAAATATTTGAAGAGATTATAGTTGAATACTTCCCTAATATGGGAAAGGAAATAGTCAAGTCCAGGAAGCACAGAGTCCCATACAGGATAAATCCAAGGAGAAACACAGCAAGACACATATTAATCAAACTATCAAAAAATATAAAGAAAAAATACGAAAAGCAACAAGGGAAAAGCAAAAAATCACATACAAGAGAATCCCCATAAGGTAAACAGCTGATCTTTCAGAAGAAACTCTGCAAGCCAGAACGGAGTGGCAAGACATATTTAAAGTGATGAAAGGGGAAAACCTACAACCAAGATTACTCTGCCGAGCAAGGATCTCATTCAGATTTGACAGAGAAATTAAAATCTTTACAGACAACAAAAGCTAAGAGAATTCAGCACCACCAAACCAGCTTTACAACAAATGATAAAGGAACTTCTCTAGGGAGAAAACACAAGAGAAGGAAAAGACCTACAATAACAAACCCAAAACAAATGAGAAAATGTTAATAGGAACATACATATCGATATCTATCTTAAATGTAAATGGATTAAATCCTCCAACCAAAAGACATAGAAAGGCTGAATGGATACAAAAACAAGACCCATATATATGCTGCCTACAAAACACCCACTTCAGACCTAGGGACATGTACAGTCTGAAAATGAGGGGATGGAAATAGATATACCATGCAAATGGAAATCAAAAGAAAGCTGGAGTGACAATTCTCATATTATACAGAATAGACTTTAAAATAAAGACTATTACAAGATACAAGGAAGGACAATATATAATGATCAAGGGATCAATCCAAGCAGAAGATATAACAATTGTAAATATTTATACACCCAACATAAGAGTGCCTCAATACATAAGGCAAATGCTAACAGCCATAAAAGGGGAAATTGACAGTAACACAGTCATAGTAGGGGACTTTAACACCCCACTTTCACCAATGGACAGGTCATCCAAAATGAAAATAAATAAGGAAACACAAGCTTTAAATGATACATTAAACAAGATAGACTTAATTGATATTTATAGGACATTCCATCCAAAAGCAACAGAATACACATTCTTCTCAAGTGCTCATGGAACATTCTCCAGGATAGATCATATCTTGGGTCACAAATCAAACCTGGAAAATTTAAGAAAATTGAAATCGTATCAAGTATCTTTTTGGACCACAACACTATGAGACTAGATATCAATTACAGGAAAAGACCTGTAAAAAATACAAACACATGGAGGCTAAATAATACACTATTTAATAACCAAGTGATCACTGAAGAAATCAAAGAGGAAATTTAAAAATACCTAGAAACAAATGACAATGGAGACACGACGACCCAAAACCTATGGGATGCAGCAAAAGCAGTTCTAACAGAGAAGTTTATAGCAATACAATCCTACCTCAAGGAACAAGAAACATCTCAAATAAACAACCTAACCTTACACCTAAAGCAATTAGAGAAAGAAGAACAAAAAAATGCATAAGTTAGCAGAAGGAAAGAAATCATAAAGGCCAGATCAGAAATAAATGAAAAAGAAATGAAGGAAACAATAGCAAAGATCAATAAAACTAGAAGCTGGTTCTTTGAGAAGATAAACAAAATTGATAAACCATTAGCCAGACTCATCAAGAAAAAAAGGGAGAAGACTCAAATCAATAGAATTAGAAATGAAAAAGGAGAAGTAACAACTGACACTGCAGAAATACAAAGGATCATGAGAGATTACGACAAACAACTATATGCCAATAAAACGGGCAACCTGGAAGAAATTGACAAGTTCCTGGCAAAGCACAGCACTCTGAGACCGAACCAGGAAGAAATAGAAAATATAAACAGACCAATCACAAGCACTGAAATTGAAACTGTGCTTAAAAATCTCCCAACAAACAAAAGCCCAGGACCAGGTGGCTTCAAAGGCAATTTCTATCAAACACTTAGAGAAGAGCTAACACCTATCCTTCTCAAACTCTTCCCAAATATAGCAGAGGGAAGAGCAGTCCCAAACTCATTCTACGAGGCCACCATCACCTTGATACCCAAACCAGACAAAGATGTCACAGAGAAAGAAAACTACAGGGCAATATCACTGATGAGCATAGATGCAAAAATATAGATCAGTGGAACAGGATAAATAGTCCAGAGATTAACCCACGCTCATATGGTCACCGTATCTTTGATTAAGGAGGCAAGAATATACAATGGAGAAAGGACATCCTCTTCAATAAGTGGTGCTGGGAAAACTGGACAGCTACATGTTAAAGAATGATATTAGAACACTCCCTAACGCCATACATGAAAATAAACTCAAAATGAATTAAAGACCTAAATTTAAGGCCAGACAGTATAAACCTCTTAGAGGAAAACATAGGCAGAACACTCTATGATATAAATCATAGCAAGATATTTTTTGGCCCACCTCTTAGAGAAATTGAAATAAAAACAAAAATAAACAAATGGGACCTAATGAAACTTAAAAGCTTTTGCACAGCAAAGGAGAACATAAAGAAGACGAAAAGACAACCCTCAGAATGAGAGAAAACATTTGCAAATGAAGCAACTGACAAAGGATTCATCTCCAAAATGCACAAGCAGCTCATGCAGCTCAATATCATAAAAACAAACAACCCAATCCTAAAATGGGCAGAAGACCTACATAGACATTTCTCCAGAGAAGATATACAGATTGCCAAAAACCCATGAAAGGATGCTCAACATCACTAATCATTAGAGAAATGCAAATCAAAACTATAATGAGGTATCACCTTATACCAGCCAGAATGGCCATCATCCAAAAAATCTACCTACAATAAATGCTGGAGAGGCTGTGGAGAAAAGGGAACCCTCTTGCAATGTTGGTGGGAATGTAGATTGATACAGCCACTATGGAGAACAGTATGAAACTTCCTTAAAAATCTAAAAATAGAACTACCATACAACCCAGCAATCCCACTACTGGGCATATACCCTGAGAAAACCATAATTCAAAAAGAGTCATGTACCACAATGTTCATTGCAGCTCTATTTACAACAGCCAGGACATGGAAGCAACCTAATTGTCCATCGACACATGAACTGATAAAGTTGTGGCACATATATACAATGGAATATTACTCAGCCATAAAAAGAAACGAACTTTAGTTATTTGTAGTGAGGTGGATGGACCTAGAGTCTGTCATACGAGTGAAGTAAGTCAGAAAGAGAAAAACAAATACCATATGCTAACACATATATATGGAATCTAAAAAAAAAAAATTGGTTCTGAAGAACCTAGGGGCAGACAGGAATAAAGAGGCAGACATAGAGAATGGACTTGAGGACACGGGGAGGGGGAAGGGTAAGCTTGGATGAAGTGAGAGAGTGGCATGGACATATATACACTACCAAATGTAAAATAGATAGCTAGTGGAAAGCAGCCACATAGCACAGGGAGATCAGCTCGGTGCTTTGTGACCACCTAGAGGGGTGGGATAGAGTGGGTCTGAGGAAGATGCAAGAGGAGGAGATATGGTGATATATGTATATGTATAGCTGATTCACTTTGGCATAAAGCAGAAACTAACACACCAATGTAAAGCAATTATACTCCAATAAAGGTGTTTTAAAAAAAAAAAAGGAAATCACAGCAAGACTGTATCTTGGTTATTGAGTTGGAAAAACTTAGCCTTGCTTTGTTGGAAATCTGAGTAGAAATATTTCCTCAGAGAAAGGAATAAAACAAGGTTATTTCAGAAACAAGTCGGAAAGGATTCTCCTTCAACGAATAAAGGGACCAAGAGCTGCTGTTAGCAGAGGTAATATGGAAATACTATAAGTACTCATTACATCAGAGCAGCACTGATCAATATAGATGGTGTCCCTGTTGGAACATGTGAGTCTACCAGTGGGCACCAGCTGACCTTCAGGCTAGATCGTTAGCTCCAGGATAACCCAGTCGGTCCTCTGGATGGGAACAAACACCAGCCCACCCAACATCGAAGGAAAGTGGGACAGATGGGCACTCTGGGATACAATGAAACCACTACATGAGGGTTTTTCACAAGTCCTGGTTCCTGGACTACTCACCTAAAAGTCATTTGAGGTATTTGTTTGAATGTGCAGATTCCCGAGTTTCAGACAGACCTTTAGAATGAGAAAGTATGGAGTTTCTTTGGGGAATTGGAAACTTTACTGCACATTCTGTATGATTTTTATATTCACTAAAGTTAGAGAATCAGTGTACTTGTATATATGAATCAACTTAATGGAAGCATTTAGGGACAAAGTTTCCAGGTAAATTATCTCTGCAGAGAGGAGTAATTGGAATCATAACCTAAGGTGATTAAAACCATTTCAGAGCCAGAGGGGCAAGCACTATATAAGTCCAAGAATGAGTCTTCACATGAGAGTGAGAATGAAATTATATAGTGCTCCCTGAGTTTTTCAAGATAAGAGACACCTTTATAAACTCTCCGCTTAGTATATGTTTCCTAAATTTCTACATAGGAACTTAAGGCAGTTAAAATACGACTACTTAATCAATTACAAGGTTATAACCAGTGCATGTAATTTAAGCTCATTCCCTTTTCAATCTTCTGTAAGAACTGAAAATATATACTTATCTCCATTCATTAATAATCCTTCTACTCCTTCCTGCCACACCTGGCAGACAAGAACTTTATAGTCACTGGAGATACATGCTCTGTTATAGCAGTGGGTAATTCATTCTAGGTAGAAAAAAAAAATCTCTAAAAGTTCTACTTTTTTTGTTCTGATTTCATATATACCAAAAAACTCCATAGTTACAGATTCAACTTTTCTAAATTATTTGATACGTGGCAAAATCTGTGTAGTAATGTAAACTATTCATTGGTATTGTTTCATATGTGAGTCTCCTGTGAGATTAGTTTGTGTTAATTCCATTACATTAAACAACTTTTAACAGCTGAATGATAATCATGTTTCTAGACTTCTAGTCTAAAATATCAACTCCATTTGATGACCCAAGGAGTATAGGGCTCAGGAATGATTTACAATATTCACTTACTATCTCTAGATGACATCATGACATCACTAACTCTTCACTTCTTAAATGCATTACCTCTTCTGTTTTTCAAGAAATTGTTAAAGGCTTTATTGGTAAAAGCCTTTAACAGTACAAGATCAAAACAACACTGTGAAAATACTCTTACATGAGTCTCCATGCTAAGGAACCACTAATAATAAAATGAGCCTTTTCAAGAGGTAACAACTCCTTTTCTCTCTTACATTTACTTTAGAAATGTGATAGTACCTATTTTCCTATATTTTAGAATCTATTCTAATCTTAATTTGTGCAACATTACTGTAATATATATGGAAGTTTTGAGATGCATTATTTTATTATTATCTTACTTATCTAGCAATAGAAACAAAATGTGCTTCTTAAAGAATATGTTTCATATGTTCATACAGAGTGTAATTTTCTTGTCCCATCATGATGCACTTTAATATTTAGAATCTAGGGGCAATTTTTATTTATTCATTCATTGATTTTTTTTTCCCAGTAAGCATTCATTCATCCAGGAAATAGACTTAAGCACTTACCAGAATACAAGGCTCTGAGGACTGAGTCAACTACTGATGAAAACTCCATTCTATGTTGTAATTCACAAAGGAAATAATACTGACATTTAGAAACTAAAGGCTAAATGTATTAATTTCCTCATGTGAAAACATTTTTCCTGTACTTACTAGGCTTCAGGCTGTGTTCTAGGTCTTAGATGTGTTTTAAATGATAAGGTCATGCAAGCTAGGTATATCCATACCCACCTCTCTTTCCTCAACAAGTAATAGATTCTGATTATTTCTAGGGAAATCAGAAGATTTGATCTCCTGCATGTGTCCGGTCTCTTTGATATATAATATTGCATTAGTATATACAATATTTATACAGTACTTACATACAGTATACTTTTGGAGTGTGGCCTTTCTGATATTTTACCATTGAAGACCCCTGAAGTGTACTTTCTTATATAGGATAATTCACTGCCCTTAGAGTTAAAGTATGAGCTAGTTAGGCCAAAGGATACCATCGTGTCTATGTGTCAAAGTAAACAACAGACATTATAACAAGGTGTCCTTGTTCCTTTTTGTTCCTAATCCTTCCTTCTCATGTTTGCACATTGACCATATTCCAGACAAAATGTCATACCTGTCTATGAGCCTTTGTGTTCCACAAGCCCTACTGCTTCTCTGGAGAAGATCAACCTCCTCCCAACAACAGGAAGCCTTTCTTTTTGTTTCTTTCCTGAGCTTAGGCCTGAAGTTGAATTTAGAACTTAAGTTGAACAGTTATACATGGTCAATTCTGCCCAGACTTGTAGGTTGTAAGGGGAGCTTGGGCTTCAAACTATGAGCAGAGCTTCCTGAGGGGATATGCTATTAAATAACATACCTCTTATAGATAAATATTTTTCAGAGACTACAAAGTCTAATCTCATATCAGAGACTCTAGTCATATAATATGGTTACAGTGGTCCTCCACTATTGTACAAAGCCTTGTTGGGCTCCTTCCTGCTCATCTTAAGGTCTAGTACACCACAAAAATGGAACTAATTCTCACTTTCTGATGCTTTGCTCATTTACTCAATCATACATTGAACAAATAGAAATTGACTGTTTACTGAATGTCAGACATTATTCTAGGCTCTGGGTGTCACCAATATCTAAAACATCAAAGCCATGGTCTTAGAAGAAATTTTTTTGGCTATCAAACAACAAGAAATATAGGTCTTAGATCATGCCATGAAGAAATCTAAGATTTAAAGGCAATAGAAGAGGCTGAGCTTGGAAAAGAGGGTACAGATAGGTGAGAGGAACACCAGGGGAGTGTTGGGGCATAGAGACAAATGGAAGAGAATGTTTTAACATTTTTAAAATGTAGTTGAAAAGTCTAGCAAGTAGAGAAATGGAAAACGCTCATTAGATTGAATGACCTAGAGATTATCAGTGACCTTGGTGAGAACTGTCTGGTGGTGTGACGGGAATGATAGTGAATCCAGACTGAAATGTTTTGAAGAGTAAAGGGAGAGATGAAGAAGTAGACATAATGAGTATAGACAGCTCATGGGCAAGGGAGGGAGAGAGCAGGACTATGTGGGGATGGGTTGATGACTTCATTTTTTGTTTGTTTCTATAAGGGAAGAATTGCACATGTTTAAAAAATAAATAATAGGTTTTTCTCTTTATACTTTTGGGAGGGAGTGAATGCAGCTGTCATCAACTTAGCCATTTTGATTCAGGGTTTCCCTATTTATTCTACCAAAAATCTTTGATTAAGTTGTTTTGATTTAATAATGGTTTCTGAGATTAAGGGAGTAGGAGGGGGACCATTCCAGTAAGACAGATTCATACTCTCAAGAAGAGTATTGGGAAGAAAAATCCTTAAGTCCAAATGAATTTTTAAATGGTGAGTTACAGAAATAGATATCACACCATGAGATCAGAGAGGAGGGAGTAACAATTCAAATTGGGTCAAAAAAGCTTCCCAGAGATACTTCCGTTTGAAAAACAAGTAAATTCTATAGCCAAGAATACAGCAATTCTGGGAGAAAGATAGTATGCATGAGGGTAGTGAGAATTCTAAATATATTGTATATTCAGAAACTGGAAGTATGTGGATTTAACTCATGCAAAATCCTTTTATATGGTGTGGGGGAAGGAAAACTTTGGAAAGAAAGGAGGCAAAACCCTGTTAATGCAGGCCTTTGTGGCATGAGCCATGGAGTTTGACCTCTATCTTGAAAAATCTGGGAATTCATTGAAGGATTTCAGAAGAATGACCCTATCATCATCATCATCGCCATTATCTCCATAAAAGTTAATTTATATTGAGGATTTATACTGTGTCATGCACACTTCTAAGCACTGTATATGCATTATCTCATTTAATCCTTCTAACCACCCACAGAGGCAAGGATGAATTTTATCCCCAAGTTAGTAATTTGGAAATGAGCCTATTGCTTACAGAATTGATGCTTGGAACTGAATGTCAGAATCTTCACCAATGCTGCCCACAAAAGCCAGCCATCTTTACCACCCCATTCTCTCAAAGATGGTTTCAGTGGGGCCTGCCTGCTCCTTTACATTGTTCTCTTCTGCAGCAAAGTCTCATATTTGAGTTTTCGGTTCCTGGATTGTATTCTTGTTCTCAAGTTATTTTCATAAAAAGAGTGAAATAATACAAAAAAAGCTGTATATTTGGAATCAGAGATCCAAGGTGAGATCCTAATTCTTCCATGTAGTAACTATGTGACTTTTTTTTTTTTTTTTTTTTTTTTTTGCGGTACGCGGGCCTCTCACTGTTGTGGTCTCTCCCATTGTGGAGCACAGGCTCCGGACGTGCAGGCTCAGCGGCCATGGCTCATGGGCCCAGCCGCTCCACGGCATGTGGGATCTTCCCGGACCGGGGCACGAACCCATGTCCCCTGCATCGGCAGGCGTACTCCTAGCCACTGTGCCACCAGGGAAGCCCAACTATGTGACTTCTAAAAGTCACTTGAAGTCTTATGACTTAACTTCCTCTTCTGTAAAATAATTTATATGCAATGACATGTGGACTAGGTGTGATATATAGATAGGGCAGTGTTTAAACAGTGCTGATTTTTAAAAGACAACAGTTTCTGCACTCTAGGGTCTAAGCTGAAATCTGCCTTGGGTAAGCGTTTCATGTGAATATTTAGAGGTGCAGAGGTAAGGCCAGGACCTACCTACTGTTCTTTTAGAAAATATGCATACAGAAAGTGGCCCACCTGTATATATGTGAGACTGGACTGTAAGAATTCTATTTAATAAGAGGTAAGATGATTTTTCTTTTCCTTTGAAAAAATAATTATAATATTTTTTTGTTAACTTCTAGTGCCTTAAAAAGAGTTTGTTGAATGTGCCCAGTAAGAGGAAGATTCTTATGTTATCTGGGGCCAAGGGGCCACTCAGATCTGCAGAACAGGGAGAAAGCCGAGGGGTCACTCTAAGGGCTGGCAGAACCGTAGCACTTAGGGGCCAGTTAAGTTTTCGTTTTCTGCTTCGTAGTTCTATTATGTTATCTTAAAGATTTCCTTAAGTCTATTCACTGCACAACCTTGTGTTATTGTGATGAAAGAGAAAGGCCTGACCCTCGGGGCAGAGCTGACCAGGGAAGCAAGGTTACAGCTTGGAGGAGCAGTTCCCAGATGGTCAGGGGAGCCGACTGACAAAACCAAGGGAGTCTCCTTGAAGGGACAAGAAATAAGCAACAGCAAGGAAAAGATAGAGCCTTGTTGGGATTCTTCAGAAATAACTGAAGAAGAGCTGGACCTTCTGTTCTCATGCAAGATGGAGCTGTAGCTGACACCATTAGTGCCCTCTGAGTCTCCTAGGACTGGTGGACAATCCCCGCAACCACTTCCCAGCTTCAGTGCCCTTTCCAGCGGACTGCTTGTACCCGCTGCTCTCAGAGGCCTGGCACTCACCATCATGGAGAGCCGGAAGTGCCAGAAGTGCAGGGAATTTATGCCCCCAGCCCAGCCAGGATCTCTAACAATGACTGACTAGCATGAGAAGCACAGAATCTTGTCTCTTCTGCCTCTAGTCTGGACAATCCCAGAGTGTTGTTATACTACAGAGATCCTTAAGGGCTTGGGCTGAGTCTAGGTTTCAAGTGAAATCTCACAGCTGTTTGTCTGCTTCTTCCCTCTGCTTCTGCTTTCTCCTGGGGAAACTTAACAAGTCACTTGCAACTGAATCCTTGCCTCAGGGACTGCTTCTGAAAGGTCTTACAGAAGACCAGGCTCTGCTAGGTGTGATCCCTGATTCCCATTCGGAAAGCAAAGGGAAGTTAGACCCCATTAGCCAGAGAACTTAAGGATCTTGGGTCTAATTACATAAAGATGCCTAACAGACAGTTGACAATTGCTAATGTCCTCTCCTTTCACACTCCCCCCACCTCCAAGTTCCCATGTGGAACCTTAAATTAATTAATTTCTTGTTCTCCCTCAATAAAATGGTCATAATTTTTGGATTGACTTACTGTTTTATAGGTAAGAAAAAGAGACTATCTGCAAAAGCCATTTTTTTAAAGTGCTACTTTTTAAAAACTACAAACATATACAGATGCAAATATTTAAATCATATACAAATAGACTTCAGGTATGACTTAATATTTCAGAAATAGAAATTGGGAGAATGTTTTTTAAAATTAAAAAATTACAAATTCAAAAGCTCCCTTTTTATGGTATTTCATTGTATTTTTTATTAGAATGGGCTTTCTTTGCATGATGACTATCTGAACATGTAGACGTGAAGTTCTTGTTATTTCAAGGAAAGCAAATATGATGTTTGCCAAATAAATAGATGCAACAGTTTATATATCATCTTATACTAAATACAGACATTTTATTTTCTCCCTTCCTGCCATTAAATGACTAGCTCTTGTATTAATCATATTTGAATATATGTAGGCAGTAATTATATATGTAATTCTTACTTTTTTTTAACAAATGTGTTTCTATTAACTACTTTGCAAAACTGAACTTGAAAGTAGTATCCTTAAAATATCACTTCCCTCCCCCTTCCTCTCTCTCCCTTTTTTCATGTGTAACACCACAAACCTTTTAAATATAAATTTTTATGTGATATAATATTCTTCTCTTTAATACACTGCTTACTGTTATTCATATCAATCCAATTATTGACAGAAATGAAGCTTTCATTTCAACCTGATTATTATGCATTGTTTTGTGTAGATTGGTTTGTATCATATTTTTATGTTATCATTATGACAAAATATAGTCCTCTGTTATAAGTTTTCATCATCCTGGAAAAATAGACATGACCTAAAGCTCTCAAGGTAAAAATAAAAAGTACCAATGGAATTTATATGTGTGTAAATGTTACAGTTAATGTTTAACAAACCCACAAGTGTATCTTACATTTTGAAAGTGGTTTTAAAGGCACATGAGGATTACCTTGGAGTTCCCCTACTTTTTAGGATGGAGTGAGAAGGAAAGGCATCTGTATCACTATGTGTGGTATTAAATATTTTAATATCACTACCTGTGTTATAAAATTCTTATTATCCCAGGCTGTGGCATTTAATGTTACTGGCCAGTGGTGCTACCACTGAAGCGTATTAGCTGGCTTTAGCAGCAGTTCATGCTGTTCCTAGAAATAACATTTCCTGCACTGCCAAAATAGCACATGGCCCAGTGATGGATAGGATGGACTTGACAATTAAGCCATCTGCTTGCTGGCTTCTCCGATTTCTCTGCTTCTTCCTCTGCTTTGCTGCACAGCTCAAGCATGGCTGCCATTTAGAAGGATGATTAGACCAGGAGATTAATCTCGACCATATTTCCTGGATGATTTTAACTAATAACTTCCTGGGCTGAAAGGGAAAGATTTACACATGATATCCTTTGCTAGGTCACTAATGCTTGGAAGACATTAAATACATCTAAACAAGATGATACTCATAGAAAAACACTGGTCTAGGAATTAAAATAGGGGAGGGTGGGATGAATTGGCAGATTAGGATTGACGTATATACACTACCATGTATAAAATAGATAGCTAGTTGGAACCTGTTGTATACCACAGGGAGCTTAGCTCAGTGCCCTGTGATGACATAGATGGGTGGGATGGTGGGGAGGGGAGTGGAAGGGAGGTCCAAGAGGGAGGGGATATATGTATACATATAGCTGATTCACTTCATTGTACGGTAGAAACTAGCACAACATTGTAAAGCAACTGTACTGCAATTAAAAAAAAAAGATTCTTCTTGTGGGCCGAAAACTACTGAGTCACTTAGGTCCAGTTCTACTAATGAAATATATGTCTGCCTTGTGGAACAGTTTCAAACCAACTATGAGCAGAAGAAACAGAAAGATAACTCCTTTTATTATCTTTTCTAACTTATTTTTATTTTGTAGACTGAACTACACCAAAAAAAATACTAGAAAATATGTTTACTTTGTTATATTGACTTTCTGAGGGTTAGCAATATGATGCCTGAGGGTTGAATTTAATATATCTCATCATTTTGTCTCATGAGGTGGAATTATTTAGCTGATTATCTTCTTTTTCTCCTTTTAATACATTTTTCTAGCCCACTGACCTGTCGCTGATTGTTTCCATTGCAAAGGTTGGTAACCATTGATACATTCAAGAGCAATGCCTATCAATCCACTGG
Organism: Mesoplodon mirus; assembly: GCF_964341445.2. Taxonomy (NCBI): domain Eukaryota; kingdom Metazoa; phylum Chordata; class Mammalia; order Artiodactyla; family Ziphiidae; genus Mesoplodon; species Mesoplodon mirus. The sequence continues at coordinate 44,842,382 of NC_138989.1, read as the reverse complement.
AATTCAGTAATTTGAGGCAATGAGTATGTATTGATTTAGAGATTAAGGTAGGATTACCACTTTCTCTTAGACTTTTTCCTATTGGAAAAGGAAAGTTCATGGGTTTTGGAAAATCACTTTAGCTTTAGTTATTGTTTGAAAATTCAAGAATATTTTGAAAATGTTTACTTACTCTAAAGAGCATAACACGGGTACTTATATTACATAGAACAAAAACTATTTCTGTACTCAGAAATGATAGACTTTTAACGCACTAAAGACAAAAACCAATATTAATGGCATCATTTTACAGAATAAATGCAAAAACAGAGATTCTGACTACATATTATTGCTTGATTTGGAAAAATGGAAAGGTTGGCATTTTATTAATTTAGACCACACTTAACAAGCACCTACTTTGGCTTAGAAAGTTACTCTAAGTTTGAAAAATAAAGAAATATATCAGACACAGATGTCTCCCCACCTAAAGTACCCAGACACAGTCAAGCAGTAGAAATAAAATTGATATCCATTCAAAATGCAAGTTAGAAAAGGAAGAGAATGAATAAATACTAATCTGGAATTAGCATAACATATAGTCTATTTAACTTTCCTTCTACAATTCAGAAGTCGCATATATGAAATTATTTTATTTTCTGCCCCACATATGCAGTATGCCTTATTATTCACTTCAGGAGAGAAACTCTATTCTGTGCAGTCTCTAAGATACAATTTGCACCCTGAAATTGAAAGCCGGGGAAAGAGAAGCCTTGTTGCATTTGATTGAGGTTAGATTATTCTCCGATTATACACATCATTTACTTTCAGCTAGACTTTGTTATATTAGGATAGAAGATCCTGAATGAGATGGAATAATAAGTAATAATGAAGAACAGATGTTTGTACAACACTTGTAAGAACATTTTTTTCCCTAAACAGTTCAACTACTATTTTTGACTTGACTATCAAAAGATAACATTAATATTTATTTACAAACTCACGGACAAATTAAAAAACAAATGGTTGAGCTGGAGACACAACAGAGGGCATGCGCTATGATTTTGTTTTTATAGTTTAAAATCAGGCAGACTTCTCTGATATCTGTTGTCATGATGGAGATCACCCTTGGAGGGGGACTGTTACAGGGAGCAACCCTGACAGGGCTTTCTAAGGTCCTGGTAATCTATTTTCTGATATGGTTATAGGAGTGCATTCACTATGTGAAGATTCATAGAACTGTGTACTTGTGATTTGTGCCATTTTCAGGAAAAGGGAAGAGAGAGAAAAGCAAAAGCCAAATATTTCCAAAAATTTTTGCTAAATTAACATTGCAAGTCTTTAAAAGGAAATCACACTAAATTTATGGTTTTAATAATTTAGCGTACTTATGACCAAGTTTTATTACCTAAAGTTCTAAAAGGCAAAATAGGAAATAAAATTGCTAAGTTTTGTATTCATAAAAATCCACAAAGCAATAAATATGGAGAGTCATATATTTTGAGAAAAGAAAACACACTCCATGTTTCCCATAAAATGTGTGCAATGAACTTTTTCAGAGACAACTAAAAATTTCGTAAGTAACGAAACTGTAAATTATAAAGAAGCAAATTTGTTTTTTAATTTGTAGAGTAATATGGGAAGGATATTTGAACACCTTAGAAAGGTTTATGAATTCTCTAAATTCTTTCAGGTTTCTAAGGAAACTAATTGCTTAAAACACCAGTTATAGTTCACTGGGCCTGAAAGCCTCTTGGGTTAGAATAAAAGAATCCTAGTCACAAATAGGCAAATACTATTCAATGGAAACAAACATGAGGGTATTTATGCATGCAGTAAGCAATACACTCTAAACATTCAGCTCAAGCAGATGGTGTGAGATTTAGAGAATGAAAGAGTATAATATTCCAGGGCATACTGTATAAAAGTATTATGTTATAATCACTCAGCAATAATGATATATAATAATTAATCTGTTATATTTTAACTACTTGAAAAGAGAAACATTATATAAGCGTGTACATCACCAATTCAAATGTTAGGCCTTTATTTCTTTTTTATTTTTATTTATTTATTTATTTTTTGTGTGTGTGGTGCACAGGCCTCTCACTGTTGTGGCCTCTCCTGTTGTGGAGCACAGGCTCCGGACACGCAGGCTCAGTGGCAATGGCTCACAGGCCTAGCCACTCCGTGGCATGTGGGATCTTCCCGGACCGGGGCACGAACCCGTTTCCCCTGCATCGGCAGGCAGATTCTCAACCACTGTGCCACCAGGGAAGCCCAGGCCTTTATTTAGATTCAGTCTTCCTAAGTGCCACCTCTTTTTGCTATATTTTAAAATCCAAGTGGGTTGCTTGGATCAATGTGCCACCCGTTCCCTTGTTGTTCTTATTTTTTTATGATATAAATAAATGATAAGAATAAATAACAATTTCTCATGGAAATTTTTTGATTTGTTACTGGCAGTTTTCACTAAATCTCTTACTAAAGTTATATAAGCTATTTTTAATATCTGAACTAAAGTAAATAAGGACTCAAAAACTTAATTAAATCCTAAATTATACCCCCAAAATTTGATACCCAAAAAGTTAAATCCAGGTCACAATCGCCTCATAGATACACAGAGTAAGTGTGTTCTTAGAAGTTTTCCAAAAAAGTTTGCTGAATCTTCTCAAGGTCTGGCAAGTTCTGTAAAAAGTCAAAGCCATATTCTGAAGCACTTTTTATAGACTCAGATGCCATCAAGACATATTAAAATTCTATATTAAAATACCATTATTTTATCTTGGTAAACTGCTGGGACTCACCTGATTCAAATATAAATAAGGTTGATAACTTAAAGTTTTTCCACTGTTGCAGAAAATGCTATTATGTGGTAAGCAAATTCTAAGACTTTGCACCTTTCTTTGTATTTTTCTTCTAATTAGGTTTTAGAAGATTGTTTATTGTATCTATTTGGAGGAATGTGTCTCATGCTGTGTCCTTCATTAAAAAGATTAAGTACTTGATCAATCCTTAACCTCTTAGTGTGTCTCATTAGTTTGGTAATTTATTCATCAAAAATACACTCTGAGATGTGTTTGAATTGAGGCTCTGGTGTTGATCCAAGAAAGCGTGCTGTGGAGTACTGTGAACCTCATCACTTGAGTAATGTGCCTGCAGAAGGAGAAGGCATGGGATTCCTTTATAATATGAGAAGTATAGAAACGTTTACGTCTTCTGCTTCCAATCCAAATGAACGCTTTTGAGATTTGCCTATCTGTAAATCTTTGTGAGGTAAAAATACAGTAGAGCTGTAGCACAAGGATAAATTTATAAAAAATAACACGAATTCTAGTAACTATTTGAATCAGCATTTCTTTTTCAATGGATTCTTTTATAGACTAAAGGACTATAAAACAATAATTCTAGAGAAACTTCTTTAAAACTGAAACAATCTTAAAATTTTTAATATATTGATTTGCCCCTCAACTTGATAAAGGAGTAATATATATATGACTGTGTACATTCTGCACACCTGCGCATATAGACAGATAGAAAAGGAATTATATATTTCAAATTCAATGGAAACAAATTAAAATTCATACACACAAAGACATACATACACACACACAGCTTTTAATTAAGTTGCACTATTTTGGCCCCTTTAATCTGAGGGACCTAACAGTCAGAAATACATATGTATCGCACTCACACACATTCACATTATATTTTTTATTTAAGTTGACAACTTTGAATCTCAATTTTTTGGAGGGACTTATCATCAGGAATCTCAAATCCAAGTTTTCCTAATGATGAATCCAAAGTTAACTCTTCTATCATAACTGAGTGCTATGTGGTCCTTAAAATGCTATTCAGCTTAGAAGCATTATCTTTTTAGTATGCAATTAATCTTTTCTTTTCTCATTGTGCTATACACATGCCCATCTGCTACTCATCATTCTTACTATTTAGCAAGGCAAGGGACGTGTCCTCTCGGTGTTTCAAGCTTCACCTTGATAAAACCTGAGAAACCCTGCTGATCCAGTGAAAAGTAAAGAGAAAGGAGAAAGGGAAATAGAGAGAGAAAAGGAAGAAGGGAAAGCAAGGTCAAAGGCAAGGACCAAACAAGTAAGGACATTGATTTTATTCAGGCTATTGCAACAGGGAGATCCAATCATCAGGGTCTGAGCAGCACAGTCTTGCCTTAGACTTTTAGAAGGAGAGAAGACAAGTTAAAAGTAGAGTGATTCATATATACAATGGAATATTACTCAGCCATAAAAAGAAATGAAAGTTATTTGCAGTGAGGTAGATGGACCTAGAGTCTGTCATACAGAGTGAAGTAAGTCAGAAAGAGGAAAACAAATACTGTATGCCGACACATATATATGGAATCTAGAAAAAAAATGGTTCTGAAGAACCTAGGGGCAGGACAGGTATAAAGACACAGACATAGAGAATGGACTTGAGGACACGGGGAGGGGGAAGTGTAAGCTGGGACGAAGTGAGAGAGTGGCATTGATACATATACACTACCAAATGTAAAATAGCTAGTGGGAAGCAGCTGCATAACACAGGGAGAACAGCTAAGTGCTTTGTGACCACATAGAGGGGTCGGATGGGGATGGTGGGAGGGAGATGCAAGAGGGAGGAGATATGGGGATATATGTATACGTATAGCTGATTCACTTTGTTATACAGCAGAAACTAACACACCATTGTAAAGCAATTATACTCCAATAAAGATGTTAAAAAAAAAAAGCGGGCTGATTACAGGGGTGATCGTTACACAATCAGGGAAATCTCGCTCAGTTACCTAAAAAGGAAATGTTTATCCCCATGTCTAGCTAGTTTCAAGAGGGACAAACATTTCTAATCTCTGCTAATCATTCATGAAACAAGGAATGGGAAATCAGAGAGTCATTATGTCTGTATTTTTCTGTAGGTTCAGGCAAAAAGGGGAAAGGTCTGTGTTTGGCCTTGTTATAGGGAAGCAAGGGAGTCATCTGGGACTCTTACAGGAATCATGAGAAAGTGTGGACAGCAGATCTTATCCAGATCATGTGTAGAAGGGGGGTTCTTTGAGGTAAGCTATTTCCCATAGTGCAAAAGGGGGATTTTCAATAACAAAAACTTAGAAGGATCTCTTAACCATCATAGTTTTCCAGAACATGAGGCTCAGGTAACATTCAACATTGTCAGCAGAAGGACAAGAAAAAAGACATTAAAAAATACCCAGGGTTTCCCTGGTGGCACAGTGGTTGAGAGTCCACCTGCTAATGCAGGGACACGGGTTCGTGCCCCGGTCTGGGAGGATCCCACATGCCGCGGAGCTGCTGGGCCCGTGAGCCATGGCCGCTGAGCCTGCGCATCCGGAGCCTGTGCTCCGCGATGAAAATACCCAGATTTCAATTTAGGAACATTACTTTTTTCCTCTATGTTAAATTTGCTCAAAGTTACATCTGTTTTACAAACTAAAGCTTTTTCTCAAAAGTGTTCTTGTAAATATTTAGATGTCTATTAAATCTTTGATTTTTTATTTTAATTTGACCTTTGATTTCACTTTCATATGTTACATGTAAATCCATTCCACATCCTATAACCAACAATACACTAAAAACATCGTGTTTGAACCTGTTTCCTTAACATCCCTTTCCACATGCAATCTAATTTACTATGGATATTTTATAATTAAAACTAAATTAAGCCTTCAGAGACATGGGAAAATTTTATTAATAAAATAGCTCAATACCTTCACTTGTTCAAATAAAGACTTTAGACCCATAGGGCTTTCCTATATTTATACAATTATATGCTTTGAGAACCAAGACTAGAACTCAGATTAACTGACTCCTACTGTAGTTTTATTGCATTGCAGTACACTTGTAGTCACATTTTAAAAATGAATGTCAATTGTCTCTTCTAACCATTAGAACAGATTAAAACTAGAATAGACGAGGCATAAACTATCAAAAAGTTATTTCTGATTAAAGGATTTAGAGCAAAACCTAAAAATCAACAACACTACTGAAAATATGCAAAAAAGAAAAAATACAACTAAATGGTGCACAGTGCATGAAAAATAGTGACAAAATAAGATTAAGTAAAAAGTTTTAGCACTCTTACTAGATTAATATCAGCTTCAATTTCCTAAATGCTTTGTTTTTAAAGTTCTTGTCACCCAGCCTAATATCAACAATTGCTCACCTAGAGTAACACAAGTATCCGAATCTCAAGTGAAGCTGTTCCACAAGAGTTGGAAGGCAGCTAGAGTTGATCCAGTTTTCTTATCAGCTTTGAGTACCTAGTGCTGATTTGTTTTGTGTTAAGTAAAGGAAGGGAAAGGGTGTTCGTGGGACAGCAATTTCAGCTCCAGGGAAGCCTCTGGGTAATTTTCTAAAGCTGAGAGTCTGAGGCAAAGAAACTTGAAATCTTTATATTCCTATTTACAGGAAGTCATTCTTAGGGCAGGAACATACCTGGTTAAAAGCAGAAAACCAAAGTTAATGGACAATTCCCAGGGTTCTCAAGATTATCTTCTTTATTATTGAAAATATTATTCCTTCACGCATAGGTTTTCTGGAAGTCAAGACATTTAAGAAAAAAGGATTGTTTTAAAAAATCAATGTATAGAAATATGAAATATCAGTATAGCTTGTAGAAATAGAAAATTCCATTATTCGATTGTGTAGGCATTATGTTTTCATATAAATGGTAAGAGCCTTAGGCTCTTGTTTCCTTTCTTATTAAATGAACTAAATAATAAATAGCTAAATAAATTGCAGCTTCCCTGCAAAGGTGATTTTTTAGAGAGAAAAAAAATCGGGGTTCAGCTAAGAATTGAAATCACCATACTTACCTGGTCCCGTGCTGATCAATTCTGGGACAAAGCATCCACTCCTGATTTTGTGCTAAACAATCTAAACAACACAGGAATCAGGTAAAAATTATCTAGTTACTTTCTCCAAGAAATACTTGCTTTGGAAGCTATGAGAATGAAGTACTAACATAGCTCACGTGTCAGTACACACTTGAAAACACTTTTCTCTCTCTGCCCACCAGTCCAAAGCTACTATATCACAAACTCTGCCAATCCCAACCAGTATTCCATCTTGCAAATCACCCAGTCCAGGTCCTAAAACCCATAAAAGTATCCAGCCGAGTCCATAATCATGATAAATACCCTCCTCAGTGTTCTCACTTCTGAAACACTATAAAGACGCTATTAAGGGAGTCTTCACCCTTAAGCCTAACCAATTTAGCTTTTACGTATCAATAGGTTTTCATGGTGATACTTTTGGAGAATTATCAATCAACCCAGCAGCACTATTTACCATATTTAAAATATTTTAACCTCAATTTTCTAGCCAAATACTGGGTACTGTGATCATTCTTTGCTCAAATAACTCATGGCTTTGCACATTTTAAACAATGATTAAGGAAGGCATGATCAAGATGGTGGAGTAGGAAGATCCTGAGTTCACCTCCTCCCACAAACACCCCAAAACTACAACAATATAGAACAACCTTCTCTGAGAACTACCTGAAGACTAGCAGAACAGATCTTTTATTTATTTTTTTTATTATTATTATTTTTGAGGTACGCGGGCCTCTCACTGTTGTGGCCTCTCCCGTTTGCGGAGCACAGGCTCCGGACGCGCAGTCTCAGCGGCCGTGGCTCACGGGTCCAGCCGCTCCGCGGCATGTGGAATCTTCCTGGACTTGGGCACGAACATGTGTCCCCTGCATCCGCAGGCAGACTCTCAACCACTGCGCCACCAGGGAAGCCCAGAACAGCTCTTTTATAACTAAGGATATAATGAGAAAAAAAAATTGAGATTGGTAGATGGAGCAGACCCCACACTCCTGGCATGGTGCTTCACATGTGTGAGGCAATATCACAAAAACAGCAGTCCTCTTTAAGAATGGAGTTGGAGCCCCACGTCGGGCACTGAAGCTCTGGGGACTTACACCAAGGGGAAGAGCTCCTTAATATCTGGCTTTGAAAACCAGTGGGTCTTTCATTCTGAAGAGCTGTAGAACTGCAGGAAACCAAGACTCTGCTCTTAAAGGGGTTGCACACAAACTCTCTCTGAATCCCATTGCAGAATCAGCAGCATTCAAAGGGCCTGGGTCATTCATGAGGAGATTCATTGACTAATTTTAGGATGAGTGCTGAATGGGTAGGGAATCTGTTGAAGCATTCTCCAGGGACTGACACTGGTGGGCTCCATTTTTTTTTTTTTTTTTTTTTAATTCTCCATCTACAGAGCTGACCCATTGCTGGAGGGCTTCATTTCTGACACTCACTGTCTACTTTGCCAACAGGGCTCACCCCACCGTGGCATTCCCCTGTGGACCAGGCCCTTCTGGCTCCTGTCAGTAGCAGCTCCTAGACCACCACAACCAGCAGGCAGCCTCAGCTGAACCCACCGCCCTCCCAAAGTGGGTAGATCTAGCTCCCTGACAAAGTGCATACAAGAATATCATCCAATTACTTAGAAAAAGAGCAAGCTACTCTATCTCTAATGACTGCTTATGTGATCCTAAATGGAGTGAAGCTGTAGACCTGGTCTGAGATGCTGCTATTAATTAACCTCTGAATAGTCTGTTCAGTGACTGAATTTTTATTTTGTTGGGTATGAAACTACAAAAGACCCCAAATAGTTAAAGCAACCTTGAGAAAGAACAAAACTGGAGATATAACACTCCCTGACTTCACACTGTGCTACAAAGCTATAGTAATCCAAACAGTATGGTACTGACACAGAAACAGATACATAGATTAATAGGACAGAATAGAGAACCCCAAAATAAAACCATGCACATATGGTTAATTAATTTACAATAACAGAGGTAGGAATATATAATGGGAAAAAATATAGTTTCTTAATAAACTGTATTGGGAAAACTGGACAGCTACATGCATAACAAATCTGGACCACTATCTTGAATCATATATAAAAATAAACTCAAAATGAGTTTAATATAATTCACTTAGTATTTCTGAAAATTTCCAGGTTTTATATATCTCTTTCAGAAACACTGAAGAATACAGAATCCTCAGAATGTTAGACACATGATTCTCTCTTCTCCCAAAACACTTATTCTTCTTCTACTTGCTGCTCATGTCAGTCATATTTCACTTAATTTAGATGCTAAACTAAACTTTCCTGAGGTCCTATAATAATATGTTATAATATAATAATATAATACACAATGTATATTATATAAGTTATAAATATATATATACATTATAGAGCATAATAAAATAATATATATTACTTTTTATAATGTTACAATAATATAATAAGTATATCTTACAGAACATCTTTGCTTAAGTAAACTTGGATTTTTCTTCCCATAAAAAGATCCATATAACCTGACACAGTGTTGAATACTTAGATATTCAAGCATTAAATAGATTCAGATTGAATCTGTATAATTTAAAATTAACTATAAAGTCATAGGCTTAATTTTATAAAAACTCCCAACAAATCTTTAAAACTTTCACATCTTTTAAAGGTGAGTATCTGGGATTTCCCTGGCAGTACAGTGGTTAAGCCTTCACCCTCCAATGCAGGGGGTACGGGTTCGATCCCTGGTCGGGGAGCTAAGATTCTCACATGCCTCGCGGCCAAAAAACCAAATATAAAACAGAAGCAATATTGTAACAAGTTCAATAAAGACTTTAAAAATGGTCCACATTAAAAAAATCTTTAAAAAATAAAGGTGAGTATCAGTGTTTCCCATTTTCACCACTGGAAGAAAAGTAAAAACTTATTATGCTTTAGTGACTCAAAAAATGTGCTTATGTTTTCTGCACAATATAATATATCCTGTAATCTGCTTTGGGGAATCTCATTAATTGATTTACAAATATTTACTAAATACCATGCTATATACTTACCAATCACACATATGGGTTTAATGGATTCTAATTCATGTTATATAACCAATACCACATTTAAGGAATGTGAACATTTTGGGAGAAATAGAACATACATATCCAGAATTAATAACCCAAGAATCAATTGTTATTGTTTTCAAGATCTTTAAGTACATCTTTAAACTTCTTATTTCTAGTGTTAAAATTGTCAACAAATTCTTTTGGGGGGGCATATTCATGCTTCTTATAAGTAGAATAGAGTCCCCATTGATAATATCTCTGACTTAGAGAAGGTTTTGTATTTGGAGACACATATATTTGACTTGAGGACGTGAACATGAGATGCGTTTCTTACCAAGGTCCTAAAGTTATTCATTCCAATACTTCAAAAATGTCATTTATAAAGGTATAATTAACATTGAATATGGAAATATCTATTTTGGAATAATTAGTTTAAAATACTTTTGAATAAGTAAATTTTGCTTATGTCTAGAGGAATATTTTAGATTCTGAAAGTAATTCATGTATCACAATTTCTGTTTATTCTATTTTAACACAGATGTGTCTGAAGTAAAACTTGAAGAGAGGCACACATACCATCAGCAGCACACACAATCTGGGCTCTTCCAAATATAAGATAACTACTTCAGCAGCCTGTAATTTCTAGTTCATAAGTCAAAATTCAAGAAGTCTTTAGGTCTGTGAAGCAATATATTGTCAGTGATATACGACTAGCATGAGTCTATTTGCTTCAATTCTCTCATTAAACCATCTGTTCATAACATTCTAAATAATTGACTCACAAAAGTGATATTATTAAAAACTAAATATTTCCATTTATTCCCAAGGGCATTATCATACTCAGAAATAAATTAGTATGGATAAAAAGGATCTAAAAATTTGACAAAGGAAATTGTAGTAGAAATGACTCAAACTTTCATTAATGATTAGGCTATTCTAATATTACTCTTGAAAAACAAAACTGTTGTTTAGTAAAAAGCCAATGTTGCCAACAATCCTTTAACATTGCCATATGCAACTTATTCTTTTGCATGTGGCATATTTTTAGATCTGTCTTCAGCAGGTGTAATAATGATTAAAGAAACAAAAATCATTCAAATTTTTACATAAAAATCTAGTTTTCCCTAAGAGGTGACTGAACTTTTTTAAACTAGTTGAGGTTATTCATATTGAAGATGTGTATAAATAGATTCTAAAACATCTTTTTCCATCAGGATGCTCTAAGAGCTTTAACAGTCAATAAGGCAATAAGTGGAAAAGCACTGTAAATTGTTAAAATTTAATAAATTAAATTGATACTCAGTTCACTGGTCACAATTTAATCCAAAATGTTATTCATTTTATGAGATACTGTGAACAGTTTTGTTTGACTTCATCCTTCATCCCTTTGATAATCCTAAAATGTAGTTATATTGTTTTCTATTTTCCTAAGGTCAAACCTGTAATGGCCTTCTAAGTGAGCAGGTTAGAACCAATAGGCCCTTTCATGTTCCTAAATTTTTAAGAAAAAGTTAAGTTTTACAAACATTAAATTATAATAAAATTACACCTACAAATTTACAGTGAAATAAGGGAATTTATTTTATTAAGCATGCATTAGACCCCTAAGATGTTAATTCCCTACCGCATACTGTTGTTGGCTTCTTACAATAGATTCATAAACCTCTTCAAATCAAACAGCAGATCTGTGTCGGTGTCCTCACTCCTTTGTACAGCTCAGAGACATCGTATCATTAGTGACTGACAGTGATGGGCGGCTATTGGTGCTATAACACCAGGTTTACAAAAATATTTGTCCATGCCTTAAGCTTTGCTGATGGAAAACTGCCACTGAATTTATTAAAGTATTTTGCATTACATGTTTTTAACAGTTTTAGGCTAGGAAATTCTGCATCTGAAGTGCTTGCTCCCTCACTACATTCAGCTCTTGCCTTAATTGTCAACTTCTCAGAGAGACCTTCCTTGGCATCTGATCTAAAATAGCATTCATTAATTCCCGTCTCCACTAGTGTCCATACCCCTACCTGTTTTATTTTTTCTTATAACACTTGTTACAACCCAAACTATTATCTTTTTATTTGTTGTATTTTTTACTCCTTTATTTCTCAACTACAATGAACACTCCATGAGATCTGTCTCAATAAATATTTGTTGAATAAATGAACTCATAAGCTCTATGAAATATTTGTTTATTTTTTGATTTTTGTTTCTCAGTAAAACAAAGAATTAGCCACATAAAAGTTTACCTTTTGGGCCTCCCTGGTGGCGCAGTGGTTGAGAGTCCGCCTGCCGATGCAGGGGATACGGGTTCGTGCCCCGGTCTGGGAGGATCCCATATGCCGCGGAGCGGCTGGGCCCGTGAGCCATGGCCGCTGGGCCTGCGCATCCGGAGCCTGTGCTCCGCAACGGGAGAGGCCACAACAGTGAGAGGCCCGCATACCGCAAAAAGAAAAAAAAGAAAAAAAAAAAAAGTTTACCTTTTATTTTTGAAGTAGGTGATCTTATCTTAATAAGCCATATACCGTCAGCATTGACTGGTTATATCTCAAAGTCTCCCTGAAAATTACAGGGAAGTTTTGATTACAAATGACTAAAGTGTTGAAAAATGCAGATATCTTAACATTATTTTGCCAGTTTACATTCCCTGATTCAATTATGCTTAAAATACAATACTGCATCTGAAAATATCAAAAGAAGTAATTGTGGTATACGCCCTAGTGAATGCTGTTGGTGATCGGCCCCTTATCAGTGGGTGCACTGGTCCCTTAGCTGCTGTGCATGTTGGCTGACAACAAGTCAGACACTTCTCCAGAGAACTGCACTCAGCCAAACAGAATCTCAGGAGACTTTCCCTCTCCCACAAGTCCAAAAGTTGGTCACCCTTGCCTCAAGATGGATCTATCTCTGCCTTATAATTTGGTCCCTAAAGTGTCCCTTATAGGATGAGACTAAAGCTAGTCTCCTACTGAGACCACATTCTTGCTTGGTTTTTTTCCTCTGCTATGTCATGCTTTCCTCAACTCCTCTCTCCTAAGAGTAGCCCTAATAAATAAATCACTGGAACAAGAATCACGTGGAAAACTCTGCTTCTGAGGAACCTGATGCAGAACATCCCCAGTCTCAATGTTTTTGACTGATTTTAAGTCCCTTGTATGTTGGTCTAAAGTTTCTATGTTCTCTTGATTAACTCCTACTATGATCAGAAAGGATTCAAAGTACCTGTTGGGGTTAGATCTATAGGATAGATACAGATGGACAATGAATCAGGCCTGCTGATCAATCCAGGACAGTTAGTGTAGCACTGTATACTAACAATTGACCGAAAATTGCCCAAGAAGTCTTCTCTGATGCTAAAAGTGGATTAACTAGCTTTCTAGTAAGTTGGCACAATGCCTGGACCCATATAGAATTATATCAAAACTTTACCTGTTCATCAAAGAATACCTTGGTTAATCTGTAAATTTCCTTTATTCAGTTTGTTTGAATAACCATCCAGTTGGGATATAGATTCCAGGTGCTGTAAACACTGGAGCAGTGCCCTGAAGCACTTTGTCCCCTGCACCTTCTGTCTACCATACAATTCCTGTGGCCATGTGAATAATCAGACAGGAATCCAGGTGTGGTAGAACCCTGCACATCTTCCGGGGCTTGATTCTGGTGGATGTTTAAGGACAATTACTTTAGATTAGTACATTTTAGATTGTTATTTATTTAGAATCCCATGGGGAATGCCTCAAAAATAAAAATGTCTGGGTCCACCACCAAAATTTCTGATATAATTTTTCTAGATTGTGGCTTAAGCTTCAGTAATTTTTTTTTGATTCCACAGATGATTCTAATTGTGCATCCTCAGTTGAGATTCACTTTCTAGGATGGTATGCCAATCAAAATGTGTGCAGGTCAAGTTCTTACAGAACAGTGAAGTTAGCTCTTTTTAGGTGGGTAGAACTTTATCCTTTTAACTTATCTGGCGATATTCTGCATTGTGTTCTGGTAATTCCCTTGTCCAAGATTCCCTCTTTTGTCTATAATACTTGTTCTCAACCAGGGACCTTTTGTGCAGCTCCTCCCCTGTCCCCAACCACACACACCTGGGACATCTGACAATGTCTGCAGATATTTTTTTATTGTCACAACTGGAAGGGTACTACTAGAATTTAATGAGTAGAGGCCAGGGATTCTAGTATACATCCCACAATGCACAGGACAGACTCTGTACACTGAGAAAAGAATATCCATCCCAAAACATCAATCATGCCAAGGTTGAGAAATCCTGATTTACACAAAACATTTACTTCAGAGGCTTATTGTTAAATTCAAGGTCTTTCTTAAGGTGTTATAAACATCAAAGTAGTTCAAATAAAAGGCATGCCAACACTATTAAAACAGATGACACTAATTTAACAGTAATTTAACACTCAACTCTTTTCATGACTTAAATTTCTGTGCCATGACCGATGGTACTTTAAGAAGGGTACCTTTGAAAGTCCCTGTTTGACCAAGTGAAAAACAATATTTGGATCCCCCAAATTCTCTGGAGTATACTTCTATTCAGGGTCATCTCTTTGATTTGACTCAAGATAGAAAGTGTAAAATCCACTTAAAATGAATCCTAGATATAAAGTTACCAACATAAGACCCTTCAATGTGCCTTCAAGTAATCTTTAAAGCAGATAATATGTTCAGGTTCCAGCAAGAAATCAATGCCTTCGTTATTGTAGGAGTGAATTTACACTGCCTGCTGCTGCCTAACTCATGTAGCCATCCTTTCAAGAGACCAGGTCTCAGATGTACATGTGATGCTTGTGTCCTCGTATCCTTTCCCTTGAGGAACTCTGCTCCTCCAACTCTATGTATTTGCAGTGAGCCTTTAAATCAACAGACTTCCACCCTTCTTCCCCCTCCCAACCACTAGCCCAGAAGTAGGCACGTGACCCAAGCTAGACCCATCCACTGCCCCTACAGACTTTGTGAATGAAACTCATGGGGCAAAACTGGACGCATCTGAAGACTTTCCCTAGGGAGCCAAGTCCCTTGTGTCATGATGAGTGAGTTCTTGTGCCTCCTCTCAATTCCTAATTTCTGTGATTAATACCATCTTCCCAATAAAACATATTTTTATGTTAATAAGAGTCAGAATCCTGGTGGATTTTTATCTTGTTTCTAGGAGAAAAAATATTTATGTACTGTTTATGTACCACTTACCAGGTATATGACCTTGGAAAGGTCAATTTATTTTCTTTATGCCTCACTTTTCTCATCTACAAAGTGAGAATAATAACAACCTCATAATGCTGCTGTGAGATGTCCATGTAAAGTATTTTGAAAATTCCTCAACACAGTAAGAGCTAATCAATTTTTATCATTATTATATGAATAATATATAATTTTTAATGTATTTTGAGACTGGCCTTTTTACTGAACCATCATTAATTGAAGTATTTTTAGAGTTAATTCTCTTGAAGTTTCTAAATAGAAAATCATACTGTCTATAATTAATGGTAACTTAATTATCTTCTTTTGTGTCCTATATTTTTCTTTTCTTAAAGTATTTTTTGATAATTTTAAAATTAAGAACTTTTACCAATTTTTAAAATTATTTTTGCTTAGTAGTTTATGAAATCTAAATTAACGTCAAATATTTCAAGTGTTTCTTAAAATCTTTAAACTTTTAAATTGTGATTATTTTTATTTGTTATTTATTGCTTCTTTCCCATATACTTTAATATCCCCCTCCTCCATGGAAATTATATTAAATGCATAACCCATTTCCCATTTTGCCTCTTGCGTTTTTTTTTTCTTGTTGTTCATTTTTTTTAAGTTTTTTTAAATCCATTTCCTCTTTGCTCTAAATTTTCTTAAGTATATCTTCAAATCTAATGAGTTTCATGTAGTGTCCAGTTGAATCCTCCACTAGAATAAAATTTTTATTTTGAAAACTGTATTATCTTTTTAAAAATTTTTAAATTTAATTTTATTTATTTTTTTATACAGCAGGTTCTTCTTAGTTATCCATTTTATACATATTAGTGTATATATGTCAATCCCAATCTCCCAATTCATCACACCACCACCACCACCCTGCCACTTTCCCCCCTTGGTGTCCATATGTTTGTTCTATACATCTGTGTCTCTATTTCTGCCCTGCAAACTGGTTCATCTGTACCATTTTTCTAGGTTCCACATATATGCGTTAACATACGATATTTGTTTTTCTCTTTCTGACTTACTTCACTCTGTATGACAGTCTCTAGATCCATCCACATCTCTACAAATGACCTAATTTCATTCCTTTTTATGGCTGAGTAATATTCCATTGTATATATGTACCACATCTTCTTTATGTGTTGTTATCTTAATACATTCTTTTCTGATAGATGGTTGTTCATGTTCCATTATTGTTTCACTTTTTCATTATACGTGATGTCCTCTAATAGTGTAGAGTAAGACATTCACTACTGGCCAGTGGTAATAAGGCTACACCCTCAAGGGTGTCAGTGGAGGCCATGTGGAGAGCATCAGTGAGGCACTCTTGTCCCACTCAATCTGGGTTTGGGCCCCAAGAAACAAAAAGATCTCAAAGGAAGCTATCAAATGATTACCAACATCAGGAAACAGGGCACATCATTTCTAGCCTTTGCAGACATCAATAAGGAAATAAGGCAATATGCTGAACAATTCTACACACATTCTTTGGACAACTTAGACAAAACAGATCTATTTCTTGAAAACACAAACAAAAACCAAGCCAATATAAAATAGATGATTTGAATAGATCAGTAACTATTAAAGAAATTGAATTCATAAATTAAAACCTCCAGAAAAAAGAAACAACCAAGCCGAGATGGTCTCAATGGAGAAGACTACCAAATGTTTAAGGAAGAAAGACTGAATGCTTTTCCTCTAAGAATGAGAATACTGCAATGCTGTCTACTCTCACTAATCTTATTCAATATATAATGGACAATTTTGCAAAGTCAAGAAAAGTAAATAAAAGAAGCATGGATCAGAATTCCTTATTTCATGTAACATGATTTTCTATGTAGGAATTTCTAAGAAACCTAAGAAAAAAATTCTTAGAAGGAATAACTGTTATCAGAAATGTTGCAGGATATAAGATCAATATAAAAATCTATTTTGTGGTCTATATACTAGTAATAACATGGGAACACCAAAATTAAAATATGATGCCATTTAAAATTTCTTTAAAAAAAGAGAAATAAATGTTGTTCTAACAAAACACATACAAGACTTGTATGCTAAAAATTGCTGCAAAATATTGATAAAATAAATTAAAGATTAACTAAATAAATGGAGAGACACACTGTGTTTTCAAGGATAAGGCACTAACACAGTAAAGTTGCCAATTCTCCATAAATGGAAAATTTCACAAAACTCCTATCAAAATCCAAGCAATGCTTTTTGTAGATATAGATAAGATTATTCTAAAATGTATGTGGAAAGGCAAATGAACTAGGATAGCTAAAACAATTTTGAGAAAGAATAATACAGGGAGAAACCTACCTAATTTCAGAACTTATTATGAAACTATAGTATTCAAGACTATGTGGTATTTGTGAGGGAATAGACACAAACCTATAGAACAGAAAATACAACTCAGATTTAAGACACAGAAATATGCCCAATTTATTTTTAACAAAAGTAAAAAATTAATTCAATGGAAGAAGGATAGCCTTTTCAATAAATGGTATTGAGACATAGAATTTCCTTAAGAAACAAAAACAGAAACTAAAAAAAATCAACCTTTACCTCATACGAAAATTAACTCAAGATGTAACTCATAAGGCTGTAAATTTTTTAGAGAGAATATAGGGGAAAATGATTGAGATCTAGGGCTAGGCTAGGAATTCTCAAACTTGACATCAAAAGCATGATCCATAAAAGGAAAAAATGATAAATTGGACTTCACAAAAATTAAAACCTTTTGTTCCACAAAACACCCTGTAAAGGAGATGAAAGGAAAAAGCTACAGAGTTGGAGAAAATATCTGCAAACCACGTAGCCAACATAGGACTAATATTTAGAATATATAAATAATTCTAAAAACTCGACATTAAAAAAATAATCCAGGGAATTCCCTGGCGGTCCATTGGTTAGGACTCTGCACTCTTGCTGCCGAGGGCCCAGGTTCAAGCCTTGGTCAGGGAACTAAGACCCCACAAACTGCGCGGAGTGGCCAAATAAATAAATAAATAAATAATAAAATCAAATAAATAATCCAATTAGATAAAGGACAAAAAACATGGAGTGAGGGCTTCCCTGGTGGCACAGTGGTTGAGAGTCCGCCTGCCGATGCAGGGGACATGGGTTCGTGCCCCAGTCCGGGAAGATCCCACATGCCACGTAGCAGCTGGGCCCGTGAGCCATGGCCGCTGAGCCTGTGTGTCTGGAGCCTGTGCTCCACAATGGGAGAGGCCACAACAGTGAGAGGTCCGTGTACCGCAAAAAAAAAATAAAAATAAAAAAAAATGAAGTGACATGCCACTGAAGAGGATATACGGATGGCAAGTAAGCACATGAAAAGATGTTTAACATCATTAGTCATTAGAGAAATGCAAATTAAAACCACAATGAGACATGACTACACACCTATCCGAATGGTAAAGATAAGCAACACCAAACGCTGGTGAGAACAGAGAAAGTGTACCGCTCATACATTACTGGTGGTGATGTAAAATTGTACAGTCATTCTAAAAACAGTTTGGCAGTGGCTTAAAAATTAGTCATTCAACTATTGTATGAGCCAGCAATTACAATGCTGGGCATTTATCCCAGAAAAATGAAAACTTATGTTAATGTAACAACCTTGATAAATCTGTAACAAATTATGCTGAGTGAAAAAAGCCATTCCCAAAAGTATCTCACACTGTAGGATTCCATTAACATTTTGGAAATGACGATTTATAGAGATGCAGAACAGTTTAGTGATTGCCAGTGTTTAAGACTAGGGGGTAATTGTATCTATGAAAGGGCAACAAGAAGGATTGTTTTAGTGATGGAAACGTGTATCTTGACTGAACTAATGTCAATATCTGCTTATGATATTGTACTAAAGTTTTGCAAGATATTACCATTGGAGGTAACTTGATAAAGGCTCTTTGTCTTATTTCACACAGTTGGTTGTGAATCTATAATTACCTCAAAATAAAAAGTTTAATTAACAAATAGGGATGGTCTTTAAAAAATCTGAATTATAAATGATAATGAAAATGATAATTGCCCTTAGATAAAGACTCAGTGTTAGATAAAAAAAATTATCATTTACATCAGATTAGTGAAAACACAATTTCATATATTGTCTAAAAATTCCCAATCTAATGAATGTTTTTAGTAATTTACTCTATAATAAGCTAAATTTATATCTTAGCCCCTAGTAATTGACTTTGCTAATTTAGTTACGATGAAAAATTATTTACTACACGTTCTTTCAGTGACACCATCCATGTAAATGTATACCTGATTATACACTATATATATTTAATCAGAGAAGAGAAAATCATTGTCCCAGTATTTTTAATATTCCTCGTAGCTTTGTGTCTGAACTTTCAGTAGATTTACCAAAAACAAAGTGGCAGAACCCAAATCAGTAAGTTGGTATTTGGGAGAGAATAAGGGTAAGGTTGTAAGTGTGAAAGTGTTTGATTCTTCTCTTTCTCGTATAGGTTTCAAAACTTCTTTTAATTTTCTAGTTTATTACAGCAAGCTAGACATCAGTTCTGTTTCATCTACTATTACAGAAAACATGACTTTGTCTAAGAGTATTACTAAGGAAAAAAATGATACTGCTGTCTCATGGGACTTATAAATTAGTTACATAAGCTATAGCTAACAAAATTAATAAATTATAGCTAATTTTTAGCTAAGTTAATAAAAACCTATAGCGTTCTTTAGTTTTCAAAAGAACATTACCTACAACTTATTTACTGAAAATGACTGGTGCCCCATGAATGTACAGGATTAAAACAAATACTAATCCAGTACAGAAAGACATGGGAGAGAGCAGGATTTATAAAGAACTATGTTTAAAAAATGAATATATGTATATTCTTTTCAGATTCTTTTCCCATATATGCCATTACAGAGTATTGAGTAGATTTCCCTGTGCTATACAGTAGGTCCTTGTTGTTTATCTATTTTATACATAGTAGTGTGTACCTGTTAATCCCAAACTCCTAATTTATCTCCCCCTCCACCCCACTATCCCCTTTGGTAACCATAAGTTTGTTTCCTATGTCTGCGAGTCTGTTTTGTAAATAAGTTCATTTGTATCATTTTTTTATTCCACATGTAAGTGATATTTGTCTTTCCCTGTCTGACTTACTGCACTTAATATGATAATCTCTAGGTCCATTCATGTTGCTGCAAATGGCATTATTTCATTCTTTTTTGTGGCTGAGTAATATTCCATTGTATATATGTACCACATCTTCTTTATTCATTCATCTGTTGATGGACATTTAGGTTGCTTCCAAGTCCTTGCTATTGTAAATAGTGCTGAAATGAATATTGGGGTTCATATACCTTTTCGAATTATGGTTATCTCTGGGTATATGCCCAGGAGTGGGATTGTTGAATCATATGGTACCTCTATTTTTAGTTTTTTAAGGAACCTCCATAGTGTTCTCCATACTGGCTGTACCAGTTTACATTCCCACCAACAGTGTAGGAGGGTTCCTTTTTCTCCATACCCTCTCCAGCATTTATTATTTGTAGACTTTTTAATGATGGCCATTCTGACTGGTGTGAGGTGATACCTCATTGTAGTTTTGATTTGCATTTCTCTTCTAATTAGCTATGTGGAGCATCTTTCCATGTGCCTGTTGGCCATCTAAATGTCTTCGTAGGAGAAATGTCTATTTAGGTGTTCTGCCCATTTTTTGATTGGGTTGTTTGTTTTTTTGATATTGAGCTGTATAAGCTGTTTGTATATTTTGGAGATTAATGCCTTGTCAGTAGCATCATCTGCAAATATTTTCATAAATATTTAAATCATTTTAAATGATCAGCATATCAGTTGTAAATCAAACATTTCCTTCAAAGACCCATTTTCATTATCTCTATTCCAAAATTTTATCATATATTTTTCTTAAAATCTTTCTTGTGGGATCAACCAACAAGAAAACTCAGAAATTTTTCATAATGATGCATTATTTTCTTATTTTTATACAAAGTTTTATTCCCTTTACTAGAGTAATTTAAATATTATAAAACTGTTTGAAATGTTCTCCATTTTCAAATAATATCTTTTTCAGGTTTTTTTAGCTTTGGTTTTTAAATAAGTCAGCATCTTCACTTCAGTGTTCAAGTTTTGCATATGTATTTTTAAAATACTATTATATTTTGCTGAACAATCTCTAAACACTAGTACATAAATCTAATTTATGAATTCTATGAAATTGTATTCAAAATAGCTAGAAATACATATAAGGATTTAATGCTTAATCAGAGATGGATAATTTTTTCCAAGTTATCCATTCACATGGATCTACTAAAATACACCTATTTTCACAAATCTTCAAAATAATGTAAGGTTCTTTTATTTTTCTCCCTACTTTAACCTTTCATTGTCCCAACAAATGAAGTATTTTGTATGCCTCTCATTCTATCCCTGACTTGTATTTGTAGAACATACATTAAGGGAATTTTCACTGCAATCCCCTTAATCATCTTTAAACCCAGTCCTAAAGAACATCACTAGTCAGTTTTCTCTCAGATTATAGGAAATGTAAGGTAAATTAGACTAGGCTGTTAGCAGGAGAGTACATCATTTTTCAGCTGGTTCTTATGAATCTCTTACCAGATCATTCACCCAGCATTAGTGTGTGTACAGTCTCTACTTGATGGAAGAAATGCTGTCTACAAGGAGGTGAAATGCCATTTATGAAATATAATCTTTTTTTTTCCCCCACTGGCCAGAAGACAAAGCTCCAACTGGAAGTTTAAAAGTAAAGTATTATCTCTGCTTCTTAAAATGCTGAACAATAACTAGGTTTTCCTACTGAAAGATAAGTCCAGAACAACTGAAATTCACTTTTTCAGTGGAAAATGCTCAAAGAACAAAGCATGCACATACAGGGAGAAATTGAGCCTGATTATACCCTCCAAAGTGAAAGGGAAAAAAATTCCAAATCCCACACAAAAATGTATGTAGTCAGATAAGTATAACTGCTGGCCAAAACAATTTAATCAACCATTCTTCCTAAGATGTTTATGTGACTTCTGAGAAACAGGGTACTTTTGTAACAAAGATTAAATTGCTTCCACTGTGAGTGGTACCAGCTAGTCATATCCTGATGTGTCACAGAGGACAGACAGCGACTAAGTCCAATACAAAAGGAGGAAGAAAAAAAAAATAGGAAGCATTGCTGATCAAACAGCTAGTTGTTCACAGCAGTGATTTTAAAAAAACAAACAAAAAACCATCTACATCTAAGCAAGAGGATGACTTCTAACAATGTGCAACAAAAACACAGCAGAAAATTGTTTACCTTAAAACAAAAAAAAAGATCATTCATTTCAAAGCAAAACTGCAGTGCACAGCGTTCTGCAGCAAAACTCAAATAACCATGTAAGCATTAAAGACGAATTCCTTTTCACAATAGGAAGAAAAAATATTAGCTAGAGAGTTCTACTTTTGGCCTACTAAGGCTAAGCATGTATTAAAGGCAAGAGGAGAAGAAAACTTAAAAAGCAGACACCAGCAATATTTGACAAGGCTAAATTTTTTAATCCAGTTCCAGTAAGATAGTGTTTAGATTTCCACATGAGACATAAACAGCCTTGGAAATGGTTTTCAAAAATCATTAGGTCTACAAAATTTATGTACACCTTGCAAAATTTACATTGACCAAGTCCACATGTATCAATTCACATTTGCTTCTTTCATCCCTCCCAGCCAATTCTAACTTTTGTAGTTTCCATGTTGTTAAAGAATATTAATATACAGGACTTCCCTGGTGGCTCAGTGGTTAAGAATCTACCTCCCAATACAGGGGACACGGGTTCGAGCCCTGGTCTGGGAAGATCCCACATGCCGTGGAGCAACTAAGCCTGTGCGCCACAACTACTGAATCTGTGCTCTAGAGCCCACGAGCCACAATTACTGAGCCCATGTGCTGCAACTAATGAAGCCCGTGCACCTAGAGCCCTTGCTCTACAACAAGAGAAGCCACCGCAATGAGAAGCCCATGCACTGCAACAAAGAGCCCACTTGCCACAACTAGAGAAAAGCCTGCACACAGCAATGAAGACCCAATGCAACCAAAAAATAAGATAAATTAATTAAAAAAAAGAATATTCACATACAGATTATATGCTGGTAGACAGAGAATTAAAACTGTTTTATTAGTTGAACATAAACAAAACATGGATGTATAAGTACATATATGTATATACAAATGTGTGTATGTATGTAAACACTAAAGTATCCAAATTTGTTCTTCAGTGCAATGTAAAGATCACATATATGTATGAACTGTGCATAGCTATGTCTCTATGTGTTTATATAAGGAAATATATATATGAAGTTTGTATGCATGAGAGAGAGAGAGAGAGACAGTAAATAAGACAAGTATGTTTATTTCTTTAGGTAAGATGCCCCTTATTATTCTCTATAGACAATTATCCTAGAAATATAAACATTTAAATTTTCAAGTGGTGACTTGCAACTATAGATATTTGTTCTCTTGCTTCCTTATTGGTTATATATTATAAATAAAGATTTGTGTTATTTATAGATTACCTCTTCTAATAGTAGACAATGAAAAATTCTAGGGCAAATTAGGAATAAAAATAATAAAACAATATTTTGAACTAGGTTTGGTTAATTTTTCTGGATTAATTTTCCTTCTTTCATTCCATTGTGAGTAGATATGGTATATCTTCATGAAGTAAAATCAAACTGTAGCCAGACAGTTATTGGCTACCTTGAGGGGTTCTAAGGTCAGTTTAATTTATGCCAAAAATTGTTTGATATTTGAAACTTCTATAAGTGGAAAGGTAATAAAGTAAATAGACTCTCAAAGACATTTTATAACAATAAAAGGAATGTACTACTGATATATAATGTAAAAGATATAGTCTTCAGACTTTTAGGTACATTCAGAATATTACAATATTAATTTGAAGAGACAGATAATGAAGACCACTGTCAACCAAGTGGACATTGCTGGACAAAGAGGTGAAGGTGAAAAATTCTTTAAAATGTTTATTACAAATATTTTAAAATAACTATGGATGCATAAAGAACCAATTCTGACCAAAAATAATGTCTAGAGTTTGAGGACTGACTTACCTCATGCCAGCTAATTTTCTAAACACCAATTTGATCCTTATATTTACTCAGTTGAATTTTTGTTGTTTAACAGATTTGGTGGCAGTGTTGGGACACAATGTAAACTTCTGATGGTATTTGAGGACAATGAGAAACACAGGTGTGGAACCTGCGAACCCTTTTTTGAGTTAACTGCCTTTCTTGCTGTTTCCCAGGGCTGTGGGCAAGTTCCTCTTGGTTCTGAGCTCCACTCTCTTTACATTGAGCTTCTGATCTAATTGCTTCTCCAATACAAGGCAGGCAAGCTTGAGCTGGCAGACCATTCTGCCTGGTGCCCAGCTGAGCTAGCAGACGGTTCTACCTGAAGCTAAGCCCCTAGACTTTCAGACTGCAATTCCTAGGTTTTGGAGTGGAAAACCCTCTGCCCTTGATTCTATCTGAAGATTCATGTGGGAACTGTATTCAGTTCATTCATGTAGAGCTCCCAGTCTTGAGTCCCCACTTGTAGAGGTCTGCTGGGTTATTCCTTGCCCCAATCCAAGGTTCCATGGGAATTGTTGGTGATGCACACAGGGCCTTCTGTGCCAGGGCTCAGTAATATCTTTTGGTTACTGCTGGTATATTAAGGTGCACATGCCTGTTGTGTTTTGTGTAGATAAAGACTATTTCTAATGGGGATCTCAAAGGCCAGAAAGCCACAAAAATTGGTGGGTATGGATTGAGCACTCTTCAGCTTGGCGGAACTTTTTTCTGTTTGCTAAATGGGATGCTATCCAATTCAGGAATCATTTAATAAACCCAGTTTGATCCTTAAATTTACTCAGTTGAATTTTTGTTGTTTAACAATTCAAATTGAGGGGTATATGAATGTGAATTACATATGAATTTCAAAGACACACAACTAGTCTATCTGAAACTGCGGAAATTCATCTCATGGGGCTTCGAAGAGCTCTGGTTCTTTATGTCTCAGCACAGAAAGAATCCAGTGAGAGGCAGAGTGTTAAATAAGAAGTGATTTATTAGAATAGGACACTTGTAAGCTTTATGAGTGGGCAGGCGGGCAAGAGGGTGCCATGCCAAGAACTTAGTGGGCTACTTATAGTCAAAGGAAAAGTGGGGAGGAGGAGAAAACCACCTTCTTCCTCATTCTTTTTTTTTTTTTTTTTTTTTTTTTTTTCCGTACGCGGGCCTCTCACTGTTGTGGCCTCTCCCGTTGCGGAGCACAGGCTCCGGATGCGCAGGCTCAGCGGCCATGGCTCACGGGCCCAGCCGCTCCGCGGCATATGGGATCCTCCCAGACCGGGGCACGAACCCGTATCCCCTGCATCGGCAGGCGGACTCTCAACCACTGCGCCACCAGGGAGGCCCTCTTCCTCATTCTTGAGTAGGCATGAAGCTTCCATCATCAGTTCCTTCTCCACATCAGGTGGGCGAGTTTTCTTGTCCCTACATGGTCAAACCAGGACTGTCATGGCACTATTTAAGTTAGCAGGAGGGTGGTAATATATGCTAAAAATGGTAAATCGTCTCAAGTTTTAGTATAATGTCACCTTTTCCTTATATATATTTTTTAGTGTTGCAGAGGGACATGTCCTAGGAATCAGTAACTTACTGACCTCACTGGGCAGGATATGAGTCTCATTCTACCATTGTTTTATTGTTTGGGGGCATGTCTCATGCTTCTGTTGCATGGTTTTGTTGTTAGGCAAGACTGCTTTCTTGAGTGATCATTAACTTACATGTGTCTCCCATACTTTTTTCTTTATGTATGATCCCTTAGTAGTATTAACTATTTAATCACCTACTTTGTCCCTTTAATCTGTCCCTATCAGATCCACAACTCTATCATTTATCTACCTATCTCTCTGCTTGTCTATCTATCTATCTATCTACCTATCTATCTATCTATCTATCTATCATCTATCAACCTATTTTTCTATTTATTTATCTATTTTCTCTGTTTGATGCCAGACTCCCGGGTTTGAAACACATTCACATTTCTATTAGCTGTGGACCTTTCTGGATCCTTTATGGATGTGACTTGATTTCTTTGTGCTTCTGTTTTCTCATTGGAGAATATGAGAAAAATAATCATTTCTCTTTGTAGCTCTTTGTAGAGTAAAAGAGAGAATCTATGGAACCCCATTCCTCTCCATAAAGGAAAAGGGTCAAATATCAGGGTTCCATGGACTTTCTCCTCAGTAATTGTTATTTATTAATTTCTGCTTCTGCTGAAATCTTGATTTACTAATTTCTCATTATCTGTGCCTTTTCTCTCTGCACTTTGTTAATCCATCACGAAGCACAGGTGTTTTTTTTTTTTATACTGGACTTTTTATTCTTTTAAAAAATTTTTTAATTTAATTTAATTTTTTAATACAGCAGGTTCTTATTAGTTATCCATTTTATACATGTTAGTGTATATATGTCAATCCCAATCTCCCAATTCATCACACCACCAGCAACCCTGCTGCTTTCCCCCCTTGGTGTCCATACGTTTGTTCCCTACATCTGTGTCTCTATTTCTGCCTTGCAAAGTGGTTCATCTGTACCATTTTTTCTAGGTTCCACATATATGTGTTAATAAACGATATTTGTTTTTCTCTTTCTGACTTACTTCACTCTGTATGACAGTCTCTAGATCCATCCACATCTCTACAAATGACCCAATTTCATTCCTTTTTATGGCTGAGTAATATTCCATTGTATATATGTACCACACCTTCTTTATCCATTTGTCTGTCAATGGGAATTTAGGTTGCTTCCATGACCTGGCTATTGTAAATAGTCCTGCAATGGACATTAGGGTGCATGTGTCTTTTTGAATTATGGTTTTCTCTGGGTAGATGCCCAGGAGTGGGATTGCTGGATCATATGGTAATTCTATTTTTATTTTTTTAAGGAACCTCTGTAGGAACAATCTGTAGGAACAATCTGTAGATTGCTTTGGGTAGTATAGTCATTTTCACAATGTTGATTCTTCCAATCCAAGAACATGGTATATCTCTCCATCTGTTTGCATCATCTTTAATTTCCTTCATCAGTGTCTTATAGTCTCTGCATACAGCTTTTTGTCTCTTTAGGTAGGTATTTCATTCTTTTTGTTGCAGTGGTAAATGGGAGTGTTTCCTTAATTTTTTCTTTCAGATTTTTCATCATTAGTGTATAGGAATGCAAGAGATTTCTGTGCATTAATCTTGTATCCTGCTAATTTACCAAATCCATTGATTAGCTCTAGTAGTTTTCTGTTGGCATCTTTAGGATTCTCTATGTATAGTATCAGGGCATCTGCAAATAATGACAACTTTACTTCTTCTTTTCCGATTTGGATTCCTTTTATTTCTAATTCTTCTCTGATTTCTGTGGCTAAAACTTCCAAAACTATGTTGAATAATAGTGGTGAGAGTGGACATCCTTGTCTCGTTCCTGATCTTAGAGTAAACGGTTTTAGTTTTTCACCATTGAGAATGATGTTTGCTGTGGGTTTGTCATATATGGCCTTTATTATGTTGAGGTAGGTTCCCTCTATGCGCACTTTCTGGAGAGTTTTTATTATAAATGGATGTTGAATTTTGTCAAAAGCTTTTTCTGCATCTATTGAGATCATCATATGGTTTTTCTTCTTCAATTTGTTACTATGGTAGTTCACATAGATTGATTTGCATATAATGAATAATCCTTACATCCCTGGGATAAATCCCACTTGACCATGGTGTATGATCCATTTAATGTATTGTTGGATTCTGTTTGCTCGTATTTTGTTGAGGATTTCTGTATCTATATTCATCGGTGATATTGGTCTGTAATTTTCTTTTTTTGTAGTATCTTGGTCTGGTTTTGGTATCAGGGTGATGGTGGCCTCATAGAATGAGTTTGGGAGTGTTCCTTCCTCTGCCATTTTTTGGAAGAGTTTGAGAAAGATGGGTGTTAGCTCTTCTGTAAATGTTTAATAGAATTCACCTGTGAAGCCATCTGTTCCTGGACTTTTGTTTGTTGGAAGATTTTTAATCACATTTTCAATTTCAGTGCTTGGGATTTGTCTGCTTATATTTTCTATTTCTTCTTGGTTCAGTCTTGGAAGTTTATACCTTTCTAAGGATTTGTCCATTTCTTCCAGGTTGTCCATTTTATTGGCATAGAGCTGCTTGTAGTAGTCTTTAGCATGTTTTGTATTTCTGCAGTATCAGTTGTAACTTCTCCTTTTTCATTTCTAATTTTATTGATTTGAGTCCTCTCCCTCTTTTTCTTGATGAGTCTGGCTAATGATTTATCAATTTAGTTTATCTTCTCAAAGAACCAACTTTTAGTTTTATTGATCTTTGCTATTGTTTTCTTTGTTTCTATTTCATTTATTTCTGCTCTGATCTTTATGATTTCTTTCCTTCTACTAACTTTGGGTTTTGTTTGTTCTTCTTTCTCTAGTTCTTTTACGTGTAAGTTTAGGTTGTTTATTTGAGATGTTTGTTGTTTCTTGAGGTAGGGTTGTATTGCTACAAACTTCCCTGTTAGAACTGCTTTTGCTGCATCCCATAGGTTTTGGATTGTCGTGTTTTCATTGTAATTTGTCTCTTGGTATTTTTTGATATCCTCTTTGATTTCTTCAGTGATCTCTTGGCTATTTAGTAACGTATTGTTTAGCCTCCATGAGTTTGTGTTTTTTACTTTTTTTTTTTACCTGTAATTGATTTCTAATTTCATAGAATTGTGGTCAGAAAAGATGCTTGATATGATTTCAATTTTCTTGAATTTACTGAGGCTTGATCTGTGACCCAAGATGTGATCAACCCTGGAGAATGTTCCATGTGCACATGAGAAGAAAGTGTAATCTCCTGTTTTTGGATGGAATATCCTATAAATATCAATTAAGTCTAACTGGTCTATTGTGTCATTTAAAGCTTGTGTTTCCTTATTAAGTTTCTGTTTGGTATAAGTGAGGTGTTAAAGTCCTCCACTATTACTGTCTTACTGTCAATTTCCTCTTCTATAGCTGTTAGTAGTTGCCTTATGTATTGAGGTGCTCCTATGTTGGATGCATATATATTTATAATTGTTATATCTTCTTCTTGGATTGATCCCTTGATCCTTATGTAGTGTCCTTCCTTGTCTCTTGTAACATTCTTTATTTTAAAGTCTATTTTTTCTGATATGAGTATTGCTACTCCAACTTTCTTTTGATTTCCATTTGCATGGAATATCTTTTTCTGTCCCCTCACTTTCAGTCTATATGTGTCCATAGGTTTGTAGTGGGTCTCTGGTAGACAGCATATATATTTGTCTTGTTTGTATCCATTCAGTGAGCCTGTGTCTTTTGGTTGGAGCATTTAATCCATTCACGTTTAAGGTAATTATTGATATGTATGTTCCTATTACCATTTTCTTAATTGTTATGAGTTTGTTTTTGTAGGTCCTTTTCTTCTCTTGTGTTTCCCACTTAGAGAAGTTCCTTTAGAATTTGTTGTAGATCTGGTTTGGTGGTACTGAATTCTCTTAGCTTTTACTTGTCTGTAAAGCTTTTGATTTATCCGTAGAATCTGAATGAGATCCTTGCCAGGTAGAGTAATCTTGGCTGTTGGTTCTTTCTTTTCATCACTTTAAATATATCCTGCCACTCCCTTCTGGCTTGTAGAGTTTCAGCTGAGAAATCAGCTGTTAACCTTATTGGAGTTCCCTTGTATGTTATTTGTTGTTTTTCCCTTGTTGCCTTCAAAAATTTTTCTTGGTCTTTAATTTTTGTCAATTTGATTACTATATGATTCAGTGTGTTTCTCTTTGGGTTTTTCCTGCCTGGGACCCTCTGTGCTTCCTAGAATTTGGTGGCTATTTCCTTTCCCATGTTAGGGAAGTTTTGACTATAATCTCCTCAAATATTTTCTTGGATCCTTTCTCTCTATCTTCTTCTTCTGGGACCCCTATAATGCAAATGTTGTTGCATTTAATGTTGTCCCAGAGGTCTCTTAGTCTGTCTTCATTTCTTTTCACTCTTTTTTCTTTATTCTGTTCCATGGCAGTGAATTCCACCATTCTATCTTCCAGGTCTTTTATCTGTTCTTCTGTCTCAGTTTTTCTGCTATTGATTCCTTCCAGTGTATTTTTCATTTCAGTTATTGTATTGTTTATCTCTGTTTGTTCTTTAATTCTTCTAGGTCTTTGTTAAACATGTCTTGCATCTTCTTGATCTTTGCATCCATTCTTCTTCTGAGATCCTGAATCATCTTCACTATTATTATTCTGAATTCTTTTTCTGGAAGGTTGCCTAGCTCCACTTCATTTAGTTGTTTTTCTGGTGTTTTATCTTGTTCCTTCATGTGGTATATAGCCCTCTGCCTTTTCACTTGTCTATCTTTCTGTGAATGTGGTTTTTGTTCCACAGGCTGCAGGATTGTAGTTCTTCTTGCTTCTGCTGTCTGCCCTCTGGTGGACGAGGCTATCTAAGCAGCTTGTGCAAGTATCCTGATGCGAGGGACTGGTGGTGGGTAGAGCTGTGTGTTGTTCTGGTGGGCAGAGCTCAGTAAAACTTTAATCTGCTTGTCTGCTGATGGGTGAGGTTGGGTTCCCTCCCTGTTGGTTTTTTGGCCTCAGGTGACTTAACACTGGAGCTTACCTGGCTCTTTGGTGGGGCTAATGCCAGAATCTGAGAGGCCTCACACTGAGGAGTACTTCCCATAACTTCTGCTGCCAGTGTCCTTGTCCTCACGGTGAGCCACAGTCACACCCTACCTCTGCAGGAGACCCTCCAACACTAGCAGCTGGGTCTGGTTCAGTCTCCTATGGCGTCACTACTCCTTCCCCTGGGTCCCAATGCGCACACTACTTTGTGTGTGCCCTCCAAGTGTGGAGTCTCTGTTTCTCCCAGTCCTTTCGAAGTCCTGCAATCAAGTCCCGCTAGCCTTCAAAATCTGATTCTCTGGGAATTCCTCCTCCTGTTGCCAGACCCCCAGGTTTGGAAGCCTGACAAGGGACTGAGAACCTACACTCCAGTGGGTGGACTTCTGTGATATAATTGTTCTCTAGTTTGTGAGTCACCCACCCAGCAGTTATGGGATTTAATTTTATTGTAATTGCACCCCTCCTACTGTCTCATTGTGGCTTCTCCTCTGTCTTTGGATGTGGGGTATCTTTTTTGGTGAGTTCTAGTGTCTTCCTGTAGATGATTGTTCAGCAGTTAGTTGTGATTCTGTTGCTCTTGGAAGAGGGAGTGAGTACACGCCCTTCTACTCCGCCATCTTGAACCAATCACTTCTCTGAAGCACAGGTTTTTGCTTGTTTTATCTTTACTTAACCCCACTTAACACAAGATGATTTCATATGAACATAGTTTATCATAAAGTCTTGAGGCATAAAGAAAAAGACATTAAACAATAGTGTTTCCCAGTAAATATTTTTTTTAAATGGAAATACCAGTGCTCATACACTATTGTAACTATTGCAGCCTCTGGAAATTCTTCACAGGTAGATAGTTCAAAGGAAATGCTCAGGTTCCCCCCTCTATCTCCCACCTGACCATATCCACACACAAATCCTGTTACACTCTTACATACAGCAATCTAGCCCCAACTAGTTGTCTCTCCACAGCCTCGTATTCTTGACTAAATAGCTTTATTAGGTGTCTTTCTGAACAATTCCTGAGATGAATTCTGTTGTTAACTTTTAACTAGTTTTTATTTTGCACAGAAGAAGGAAGGAGGGAAGAGGGAGAGGGAGGGAGGGGGAACAGAATAAAGGAAAGAAGAATGGGAGGGAAGAGAAAGAAATCTTAAGAAGCCAGCCTACTTAGGTATAAACAAGAACATTTTAAGGAAATCTCTTCACTTGACACAATATAAGTGCTGTGTCCTCATGCAAAAGGCACCTAGCTCAAAATGATCTTTTTCACTGATTAAAGAATTTTTTCTGAAATTCTTACCTCATGAATTGTCAGCAATTAAAGTGCCCCAGATGCTGAGCTTTTGCCCAAATTACCAATTGTATGTGAGTTTACAATAGACACAACTTGATAATGTTGCTTTTCTCAAACAAATCAATACAAGGTTATTTTATCTGACCTTTAAGGTCCTTTCCAATCCTGAGCTTTGAAAAGGCTGTGATTTCCTCCTGTATATACAAACCTCACAGAAAGTTTAGGGATTTTATTAGGTCCTATTCAAATTCATGGGAAAGGCTAAATGCTGCTTTCTGAATGGTTCAGTCAAATGGATTTATATGCTAATGTTACCAGAGATGTAGCCAGCCTGTATTTATTGACTTGATGACTATTATCTATGTAGACTTTTCTAAAATATTCATTACCATATTATCTAAGGAGCTCCAACTCTGAAGGCCATTTAGGTTCAGAATTTATCTATGTGTGGCTGTGTTTGTCCCATTAGATTAGGAAATGATCTTTGGACGGCTTCACATTGCTCTTGGAACACAATGTCTCTCCTTGAATTCACCTCCCAAACATTAAAATAAATATAGTCACCTGGTTTATCTTGCTTTGGTTAGGATTCCATCAACGCTGCAGTATTCGGGTACACTACCTTTATTTATGTCTTTTCCCAGGCTTCTTTCACTAACTGTTCATATTTTTCTTCCTTTGTTATTTTGTGCCCTGTAGCATAGCTCAGTCAATCAATTATTACAGTCATGGCTGATGCTGCAGGATTCAAACAAAGGCCCACTAAGAACAAAGAAACGATGGCAAGAGCAAGCTGTAGTCTGTGTGTCACTGGATCAGCTGATCAATCCATGATTGAATTGTTTTTAAATGTATGTCAATTCAAGAACAGGGCTCAGAGATACATTTGAAGCATGAAAGAAAGGGGGAGGTGAGATTTCAAAACAGTTTTCTTCATAACAATGTAGAGCTGACCTTGCATTTAAAGATAGAGGATGGGGGGAAAGCTATAGGAAAGCGTGAGCAGTATGAATAAATGCTGTTTATAGGAAGCTCTTTTAATGCCCTTGCTAAAGCTGAACAATAGAAAGAGACAAAGCTCTGAAAAATGTGATCTTTTCTCTGTGATTGATCCTTTTATCTTTCCATTCCTGCCCAGATGATAAAATGCATTTACAAGCATTTACAAGGGCAAACAAGCAATAGTGCCTTTATTTTCTCCACATATGAGAAATGTTCTTTATTTAGAATTTTGCTATTGAAGCATTTGCTATAGCACATTCCTCCCACCCACCCCCCAACTCCCCACACACACAAGTTTAAAAGCAAAAAAGGATTTGAAGTTTTTAGGTAAAAAGCTAGAATTCCTTATACTAGAAACCCTTTTGTTTTGTTTTGCTTTATTTTTTGTAATTAATGAACTCATTCTTGGCACAAATCTACCTGGGGTGATGCTAAAAATAAAATAACCTTTGACGAGAGACAAGCCTTGTTTCAAATCTAGATGACACTATTGAAAAAACACCCAGGACAATTGCCAAATATAAGTGCTCAGCCTACCTCAATTCCTTTCACCCCCCTCCCCCACACACATTTCAACTATGTTATTTTTAGGTTTCTCTAAAAATCCGTAATTCCATAATAGCAACACAGAGTCTATAAAATAGGAAAATTCACATTTATTTAATATCGACATTTTATCAGACAATGGGATAATTGCTTTCACCTACTGTGTCACTCACTTTTCATAACAATACTTTGGGGTAGTTCCCATGACCTTGCTTAAGGAAACTGTATTCTGGAGTTATTAAAAACATTCTGACTTCATGTGGCTTATAAATGACAAAAGTAAGATGTGAAAACAGATTTGGTTAAATCCAAGGGTCTGGTTTCTCTTTATTAATGGTTCTCAAATGTGAGGGCAAAGCAGAATCAATTGGAGGGCTTGTAAAAGCACAGATTGCTGGGCTCCTGCCCTAGGGTTTCTATTTAGTAGGTCTGTGTGCAGTCCCAGAATCTACAGTTCTTACATGACCCCAGATGATGCTGATGCTGCTGGTCTGGGGAACACACTTTGGAAACAGCTCTATACTATGGTGTCTCTCATTAGAAAGACTTACATGGGGTATTTTTACATTTTATTACTGACAAGATTTGTTATTCAAGATAAAATACTTGAGAATCATTTGAAAGATGAAATACTACATACTGATGAATTAAATTTTATTAAATTATCATTTCTTATGCATCTAGAAATTACATACTATGGGGATTAAGATAATGAATAAAATATAATCCTTGTCTGCCAAGAGTTCATCAACTAGTTGAGATTACAGTCATAGATACATACTTAAATTTATCATTAACAAGGCAAACACAATAAATTCTTTAGCAGAAGACTCTTAAAAAATGTGCCCTGGGAACATGAGGTAGGAAATTCTGTTTAAAAGAACCCAACAAGTTCTCACCTTCAACTTGCTTTATCCTACAATCACTTCCTCCCTCTGTCTCTTGCCTTCTGATAAGACTAAATTTACTCTCTTTACTGTGGCTACTTCTTCAAATCCCATTTACACCCGAATCACATAGTAAAGCTTCCACATCAAGCATGCCAGTAAAACTGCAGTGGGAAAATTCACCCATAACCTTCTAATTGCAAAACCCAAGGATCTGAAAACAGCCCTTGTGTTTCTGCAGCATCAGGCACTACTGATCATTCTCCGCCCTGCACTTGCCCACCTTGGCCCAGCTGACCCCATCCTGTCTCCTGCTCCTCCCTCTCACTGGCTTGGAACTTTAAGCTCACTTCTCTTTGTTGTCTCAAAACCCTTTTTACCTCCATCTGGTCTTTAAAGTTGCTGTTGCTTGAGTTTTGCCCTAGGCCTTCTTCTTATACTTCACAAGCCCTTCACATTGCTCTTGGAACACAACGTCTCTCCTTGAATTCAAGGAGAACTTTTTTCACAAAAGGGTGATTTTTATTAAAATGCAAGTCTGTTCACCTTAATCCCCCTTCAAAAACATCTCCTGAATCCCATTTGCCTCAAGCAAGCAAGGCTTCTCACCATCTGGTCTGACTAATTTTCCATCTGATCTCGCACTTCTCTTTCCACTGCTCAATTCGTTGTTTGTCTTCATAGGCCCATTATCCTGTTGGCTTTTTCTAACTTAATTACACACGATGAAGCTAATTAATTGTCCACTTTCATGAGTACACAAGAGGCTTCTTATGTAAGAAAAACTTCAGTTTATCTCCTGTGCTTCTCCTTTTCTTTCACACCACCACTTCACTCACAGGACACTTCGCGTATGGTGCTTGTGGTCAACAAATATGTGGAGGCAAGTCTCCAGGACACCAGCTGTGTGTACTACACTTTAACTCAATTCCGACACCGTCTCCCTGGAGACAGTGTCATATCCCACAGGTTAAGGGCTCAGCCTCACGAGAATCTCCTCCAACCCCCGCAACACGTACGCTGGGCCTATTGTCTCTTTTTTAAAAGAAAGCATTTGAAGGTGGAGAGTTTGGGAGGTAATTAGGGTTAGATGAAGTTGTGAGGATGGAGGCACCAAGAATGAGATTAGGGCTTATATGAAAGTATAGACCAGGCAAAATTAATCTTTAGGGAGAGAAATAATAATAATGGCTGAGTCTGGATGAGAACTAACTGGAAAAGGATGGAGGGGAACTTTTTAGCGAGGTAATAGAGTTCAATAGTTTGATGGGATACTGGTTAAAGAACTGAGTACATTTGTCCAAACCCATCAAACTATACTCTCAATACGTGTGCATTTTATTTTTTCTAACTATTAAAAGAACCTATACATCTGAGTCAACCTTACTAGTTTAGATCAAGTTAGCTAAATAAGGTGGTAAGAAAAAAATATGTATAAATTCTATTTACATTTCTTACTGAAAAATTCTGACAGAAGGATTTAGTTTTATTTTTGTGTTTGGTTGCATAGTTTCCTAAGTCAAAATGCAAGATGAACAAAATTTTTTAGAATGATCAAATAAATCATAGAATGATATATACTTACTGTTATGTAGCCTTTCTTAATTGCTAATTTCCAGTGGTTTATATCACTAGAAACAAGAAAATGGGTGCACATACGTATACATTTTTTATTTCTGTTGAAAGATTGATGTTTTAGACTTCAAACAATAGACAGTAAAAAGGCTTGTGGATGAATATAAACTTCTCTAAAATATGAAGCCAAGCAAAACGTGGACCTCTTTGTCACATTTTTTAGGCCTGTGAGGCACAGTAAAAAGAATCAGAAAAAATTATCCAGTTACTGTGACCTACCTGACCCATTATTGCCACGGGGAATAAAAATGAGTTTTATGCATTTGAAGGTATAGTTAATGAAGAGTTTTTAAAAACTTATAAGTTGATAGCTTTGTGTAATTATACAGAGTAAATATATCAGAAATAGAGTTATCATAATTTTTACATTATAACAATATGTCCATTAGAATTACCAGAATCTGTCTAGAATATATTTGTAGAAGAAAACTCAATGCACTATGTGCTAACCTCCATTTGCTCATGTGCAACTTTCCAAGACACTCCTCTTGTAGAGCAAAATATGAAAGAAAGTGAGTTATCAGGTAACAGGTGTTGTAAGACAGATCAAGTAGAGATCTGATTTTGTGTCAAAATAAAATAAGAATTAAGGAATGGAGCTGCAAGTCTTAATATACTCATATTTCTTATTTTCACCATAATGTATGACTATGATCTGTGGGTTTCTGTGGCAACAGGCAAGGATATTATCAGAGTCATGATGTAGATAAATGGCTCCTCACATATCTTCTTTCTTATAATCATAGAAGGATATGTATCAGAAATGAAGTTATAGCTATAATTGAAGAACAAAGCAAAATCTGTATGTTACCAGCAGACGTGTTCTTGTCAGCACAGACAGTGCTAACTACAGGAGCACTTGTATTCTGCAAAGAACAACACAAATGAGTCTATCAATACCATGTGAAAATCAGCAATTTTTCTTGCTTTCTATACCATTGCCTTTCAAGAATTATAGCAAAACTTGAAGACTTCCACATTGAACCTCATATTGGAATGTGAATTAAGTATATTCAAAAGTGAATTTGCACAAAAGAATGAGATCCACATTTTCTTTTCATTCTCCACAGATAAGTTCAATATCAGAGTGAGTGAAAAGATGCATATATTATATGTATAAGGACATATCCCTATAAGCATTTATATTATTTTAAGGGTAAATAACATAGTTGATTGGATTTTGTATTTTATATATATATATATATAAATATAAAATATATTACAAAACTTATATTTTTATTCATAATTAAAATTATTTGCTTTTCTAAAAATACACTTAACTTTTTAAAAGCACATTTAACTTGTAATATATAACACTATGTATCAAAATGTTACTATAAAAGTTCATATATAATATTGTATGTTTATGTTGTGTTGTTTTAATATTCTTCCTATCATCTTATGACATCAGAGAAACCCAAAGATGATATTCTAAATTCTAAGCTTTCAAGTAATGCTGTGAGGGAAAAAAATAAGGTGATTCCAAATAGTATTAAAATGTTTTTATTATGCTAATAAAGAAATGGAACACTTCAGAATTAATATTAGTCCATTCTGAATAAACAGTTTCATATCATTTTTATTTATTCACTTATTACTAATTATAAAATCTTTATCTTGGGATAAATTAGAAAGGGAGTATAAAATTAAATGCAAATTATTGTGAGAAAAGTTCTTGTAAATACATTAGAAGTCATAGAGGTGAAATATCAAAAATCATGACTGATATTTGATATTTAACTCTATTCTACTTTATACCATTCCAGCAAATTATTGAACTTGAGGAAGGGGTCATGGGTACTCCCAATTTATAGCTGGTCTATCAGAAGTGAGGGGACAACTTGGGAATTGTGATTAATGTCGGAAGTGGGGAGCAGTCTTATGAGACTTAGCCCTTAATCTGAGGGATCTGCACTAATTCTGGGCATTTAGTGTGAAAATCTAGTTAAATGGTAGGATACCAGGTCTGTGTCCACCAAGAATTGGAGAATTGCTTGGTGCAGAAAACTCTCAATCTGATGTCAGTAGTGTTGTGATTAGTACAGAGAAAAAGGGTGACTTCTTTTACAGATATTGTGAATTTTACTTCCTTGAGCTCTGCTTTCTTTTATCCCTATATATATTCTAGAATTTTTCTCCTGAGATGCAGTTTAGTTGGAAGTAGCTTGATCCATTCTGGTTTTGCTTTTAAGACTTATTAATCAGGACCAGAGCAACATTCAGTCTAGGGCAAATTACGCCCAACACTAAAGTAAGATCCTTCTGAGTTCTGTGTCCGATGCCCAAGGAATTCTGAAGTTTTCTAGACTGGCTGTTGGGACATTGTAGACATTATTGCCTGCTCTCTATGAGCACAAGGTACTATTACCTCTCACCCTTTCCCCAGCCCCTGAAGTTTCCTCACACGTGTGCACTTATCAGTACTCTCCTCTATACTCAAGGTAGATCCCCTGCAGGCATCTGGAGTTGTCTCTCTCTCTCTCTCTCTCTCTCTCTCTCTCTCTCTGCAGCTTTCTTCTCTCCAGTGCTCTCTGCTGCAGACTCCAGCCAGTTTGGTCTCTTGGACTCTCAGCTCCATCACCTCAACTCGGGGAGCCCACGGCGCGATGCTTGGGTTACACCTCCTTGCTCCCTTCCCAGAAACTCTTTCAAGGCAATGCACTGTGACAATCAGATGACTCACCTTGCTTATTTCCAGTCTCTTGGGAATCACTGTTCATTTGATCATGTCTAGTGTCTTAAAAGCCATTGTTTTATGTCTTATTTTTCCTAGTTGCTTCAGGAGGAAGAGTACATCTACTACCTGTTTCAACATCTAAGTGTGTGGCAGAATTCATAATCCACTTTTTACATTTATCATATACTGATCTTATACCAGACTCTTCTCACAAGGTTTTATCTCTATAGTACATTTGAGTGCTTAAATTCCTAGGTTATACAATTTATGTTTTTCAAATTAAAATATCAAAGTGGATGCAAAATATGAAATAATATCTACATCATCTGGTCTCATTTTACTACTGGGTGGTAAGCAGCCTTCATTTTTCTAGCTTCAACATAAATACTGAGCTAATTCTTCTGCTATGCCAGTTTGAATTAGGTGTGTTTAGGAAACCCTTGAGTTATATAATAAATGTCTAATTCAGCTGGGCTCATATGCATCCTTGCTGAAGGCATAGATTTTCCTTCCCTATAAGTGGGTGTACTTGTTAGATGTGATAATCTGTGCAAAATATTATCTATAGTTCTAACTTCTGTATGTGTTTTTCACATATCTCATTCAACATGCATAACTTTTGAGTAAAAGTTTATTTTTCATTATTAATGAAATATATTTTCCTAGTCATATAAATCCTGGAGAGGTTGTATACATGTTAAATAAAGAAAAAAGAAGCTAAACAGTATGTCTCATTTAAAAAAAAAATTATCCTCAGGAGACCATTTTTCTAAATTAAACAACAAAACACAGAGAGGCTCAGAGAGTCCTTGTGAGCAAAATACGAACTTCTTTGAATGCTATGAAAAAAAATAAATGTGAAATACAAAACAGAAACTTATGGAAATAATCGTACATATTATTTTTCAGACCAATTCAGAAACCCAAAGCAACGTTTTATTCCTATAATCTGTCACTATTAATTAGCCATTTAAAAATGATGACTTTTACTTCCGGATGTTCAACTCATGTATCAACTCACATTTTTATTTCTGAATTGTCAGTTACATAAGGTCTTAGTCTTTTCTGGAGAAATAAAAATATCAAGATTTTCATTTCTAATAATATGGCAGTCTAAATGTTATAATATTCCTCCTTCAAAAAACAATTTAAAATGGTGTATAAAATATTCTTCTTGCATTAGACATGCACCTCTGGCCCAGAATAATAAACGAGGTTTCTAAGTAATTTTAATGTAGTTACCTTACACAGAAGTCATTTATGTTACAAAAAGTCTCCACTTTGTACTCCAGAGAGTGTATGGCTTTCATATTCTCCAGGGACTCATGTTCTATAGATTCTGGATCTAATTAATCCTTTACCCAGAGATACCCTGCTAAAGGCATTCAATAGATCAGGTCTCTTCCTCAGAGAATATATCATTAGACATTTAATTGAAGGTCTGACAAGGAGATTAGCTGGGTCACTTTCTTTCCTTTCCCTAGAGACATCTCCTTACCCCTTATAAAGACAGTAAATGCATACAAGCCAACTGTTTAACTTCCTACAATGCATCTACTCAGGAGAAACATGTATCAAATATAGTTTTATCTTCAAAGTGAGTATAGCATAGAATTTTAAAGTGCATTTATATTCATAATTTTAATGAATAGCTAAACCCTTTCCATGTGGCTATACAATTAAATCTCAAAAAATGCTGATACAGTCAATCAGATAAGTGTGGCTTCTTCATGCTTCTCAATGGCTCTGAATTAGCTTTCTGGAACATTGTGCCCTCACTGATCTACAAATGTACAAAAAGCTTTCCCAAGTTCTCAAAACATTTACAAAATATTCAGATATTCAACTTCCAATTATTTGTGTATGCAACAAGATCAACACATCATAAATTCTTCCTTCCAGACAACTCAGAAATGAATATTACTCTTTAATGTGAGATCTTAGTTGAGTTTTTCTTTTTCTTCCCCAGAAGGCTATATTTCCCAGTATCTTAGCCTTATCATGTACACAACTGTTAAATATTATTTAGATAATTTTCACAGTCTCTGAAGCTTATTTTTCATAACAAAAATGAATAACCATTAATTAGGAAAGTATTAGATACTTTGAAAAGGAGAGAGTTAGAGATATATTCTAGGAGTGGAGACATAAACAAAATCAAAAAGAACAAAAAAAATCCAAGTTTTGTGGAGACACAGAGGATATAAATTTAATCTAGAGATTAAGGAAAGTTTTGAAGAAGAGGAAATGTAAGGTAAATTTTGAAGGATAAGTGGGTTTTTAACAGGAAGAGAAGAACAAAATTTCAGGTAGATTTAAGAACATCTCTGAATGCACAAGGCACGTAGTACATGGTATCATCTGGGAACCATAGTAGTAAGGTGTGTTTGCGGTGGAAATAAAGTTGTAAAAGGGGTCCTTCTTCATGGTGGGAAATCATGAATATCAATCTAAAGAGTCTGGGCTTCATTTTATAGGTTATGTGCATTCACCAAAGTATTTTGAATAGTATGAGCCTTTGACAGTTAAACTGTTGAAGAACACTTAGAACTGCTGTGTAAGGAAAGGAAAGAAATAAAAATAACATTTGTTGAGTACCAATCAATGGTCTTGGCACTTCTGTTTATTCAAACACATTTAACCCTGGCCCTACCTAGTCCAATGTTGGAAGTGTGATATGTAATTTACATCTGGAGAAAAAGCAGTTTTATAATTTATTCCAAGTCACACAAGTAGTAAAGTGGATGGATTTGAGGTTTACTGATGTACTGGTGAGGGGAGTGGAAATATGCTGACTGCTTAAGGCAGAAATAGCCCATCCTTAGATCTGAGTGAACTCTCCCATCTAAATGTCAGAATTGGAATATTCAGGGTCTTTTTGAAAGGCGGAAGTGGAACTGGATGCTGGGGATTGCTCTACAATGCACTGTAGCTAGTGAACTTGGACTAGCAATGGCTCATTTCTCCAGTGAGCAGAACCAAAAGCCCCAAAATGTCTCCTCCAAAATTTCTCACTTGTAGAGAGGAGAATGGAAACTTCTGAAACATAAGAGGCTGAAAAGTTTCCTTTCCTAACACATTCAATAACGAATTACATTTTGTCATAAAATGTTAATAGTGATGATATCCTATATTTTTAAGTAGGAACAAATAAACTGTTTTGTAGCAGTTATATATTAATGATAGATAATATTATGCATGTATTTTCTTTAGATTTAAAGTTAGAAGAGCAAAAAATTAAAAATTTAAGAAATATAAAGCAATACCACATTGGCTAAGGATCAAAAGTAATATTTTTTATTAAAGTAATGTAAGTTTGTTAATCTTTGAAGTAATTCTACATGTCTTCATTAAATTTTCATTGCAATCTTTGTAACATTTATGCTTTATAAATGTCACAAAAAGGTCTTATTTCAATTTGTGATTAAACTTTCTATGGCCAACAATTTTCTCCACCAATACCTGCTAGAAATAACTTCATCCTTAAATATAACATGCTTTTTCCTTTGGTTTGTATTTTCTTTTATGACCCAATTAACTCTAATTTAACTAGGCTTTATGATGAAAGAACACCATCAAGTTGACATATAAATAATGCTATAAATAGACTCCCAAAGAATGAACAATGAAATCTGTTAATGCAACCCATTTTTAAAAGCCATCTCTTACAAGCATGCTATAAATGTTTTTGCTTCCAGAGATTGCCATTTTATTTAAAATAATCCAAATTGTGATAGAAAATGAATTTTACATTTTCCTAAAAAACAGGGACTTTTAAAAAATGATGTGTTGTGTATACTGACCAAGTTTAACTCACACCTCCGGGCATTGTGGTATGAACAATTTCATGAGTCTTTAGCTTTTATTTACGCCATATGCTTACACCTGGATCAGCTAGATTTGTAACACCTATTCTGGAAGAAATGTCCTTTACCTTTAGAAAGAAACTTTTCCACACATATCTCTTTTTTAAAGTAAAACATACGTATATATTATTTAAATAAAAGTTTTATTTTAGAACATTTGTAGATTTACAGAAAAAATGTTAAAATAGTACAGAGTTCTTGTATACCCCATACCATTTCTCCTATTACTAATGTCTTACTTTAGTATGATACATTTTACACAATTAGTGAACCAATATTTATACCTTATTATTAATGTAAGTCCATAGTTTATTAGGATTTCCTTGGTTTTTACCTAACATCTGTTACCTGTTTCAGGATCCTATCTCAGATACCTTATTACATTTAGTAATTATGACTCCTTAGATTCCTCTAGTCTATGACA
This sequence comes from Mesoplodon mirus, assembly GCF_964341445.2. NCBI lineage: Eukaryota > Metazoa > Chordata > Mammalia > Artiodactyla > Ziphiidae > Mesoplodon > Mesoplodon mirus. The sequence goes on along the minus strand of NC_138989.1, from coordinate 44,799,287 downwards.
ATTTCTTCAGACTTTTATTATTTTTAACGATCTCACAACTTTGAGGAGTATTGCTAGGATATTTTGTGGGATTCCTCTTTATTTGAATTTGTCTGATAGTTTCCTCATGATTACACTGGGGTTATGGGTTTTGAGGAGGAAAGCCACAGAGGTAAATATACTATTTTTCATCACATCTCATTAAGGGTACATACTATCTGTATGATATATGACTGTTGATGTTGACCTTGATCACGGGCTGAGACTGATTTGTCATGTTTTTTTCCTTACAAAGTATTCTTAGTTTCCCCTTTTCATACTGTGCTCTTGAGGAGGAAGTCACAATGTACACTAAATGAAAGTTTTATTTCTACATTTTCAACTCATTTTTTTTCTTTTTTAAAAAGTCTTATTTTATTGACTATGACCTCAAACAGAAGTAGTGCTAGTGAGCACCTTGTGTTGCTCAAAATCTCCGGTAGAAAGTTTTATGTATTTCATGGTTAAATATCATGCTTGCTTTTTTTGGATACACTATATAAGATTAAGCCACTTACTATTCTCAAAGTGTCAGGGAGTTTTAAATTATAAATGGATGTTCAATTGTTATCAAATTTTTGTTCTACATTTGCGGGTATTTTCATATGATTTTTTTTCTCTTTATTCTATATATGTGGTGAATTACATCAATTAAATTTTCAATTGTTAAAAAATTGTCACCTTATACATCTTAAACTTACATATGTTAAATGTCAATAATATCTCAGTAAAGCTAGGGAAAGAAAAAAGAAATGACAGTTGTGATTACCCTTAGATGGACTCATTGCCGGGACGAGGCACACTAGGGAGCTTTTAGGAGGCTGGTGCTGTTCTGTTTCCTGATTTGGGGACTCACTGAACAGGTGGGTTCACTTTGTGAAAATGCATGGAGCAATGTGGGCTTTTTCCTGTATGTAGGTTATACTTAGATAAAAAACAAAGCTTAAAAAGTCTTTCATTCTTGATATAATCTCAACTCAGTCTGATAGATGATCTTTTTGTATATTTCTGAATTCTTCTTAAGAATTCAATTTGCTAATTTACTTAGGATTTCCTTAATATCTATGAGAGTAATTGGCCTAAAATTTTCATTTGCTGTTAAAATTGGAGCAGCCTTGTAAAACAAGGTGAGTAGTAGTTCCTCCTTTTTAAAGTCTCTGGATAAGTTTGTATAATGTTGTTTTATACATTTCATAAATGTTGGGAAAACCCATTACCGAAGCCATTATATAGTCTGGAGATTTTATTGTGGGACATTTTTTTAAATTACAGATTCAATTTCTCTAATAGTTAAAAAAAATTTATTTTCTACTTCTTTGTGAGTCCGTTTGGATAAGTCTTGCTCTTTTAGGGATTTGTCCATTTTATCTAAATTGTCAAATTTACAGCCAAAGATAATTTACAATATTTGCACATAGATACATATGTATATTATATATAAGATTTGTGGTGATCTCTCCCTTGTAATTTCCTATTTGGTAATATTTGGTCCATTTCTCATTTTTTTAATATAGTCTTTTTTATAAATCTATTTATTTATTCATTTATTTAATTTTTGGCTGCATTGGGCCTTCGCTGCTGCACGCAGGTTTTCTCCAGTTGCTGAGAGTGGAGGCTACTCTTTGTTGCAGTGTGCGGGCCTCTCACTGCGGTGGCCTCTCTTGTTGCAGAGCATGAGCTCTAGGCATGTGGGCTTCAGTAGTTGTGGCATGTGGGCTTCAGTAGTTGTGACTTGCAGGCTCTAGAGCGCAGGCTCAGTAGTTGTGGCGCACGGTCCTAGCTGCTTCACAGCAAGTGGGATCCTCCCGGATCAGGGCTCGAACCCATGTCCCCTGCATTGGCGGATTCCCAACCACTGTGCCACCAAGGAAGCCCCATTTCTCATTTTTATCAGGTTTGAAGGAGTTTATAAATTTTTATTAGCCATGTAAATTAACAAATGTTTGCCTTTGTTGATTTCTTCTATTTTATATATATTTTGTATTTCAAAGATTAATGCTCTTATCTTTTTTCCTTCCTTATACATTCTTAAATTTTTAAACATAACTTCTTGAGATGAACACCATAGATTCTTGTCCTTTATTCTTTCCTAAAACATCAATTCATGGCTATAAATTCCTTCCAAATTATGTTTTTGCTACATCTCACTCATATTGATATGTAATATTTTTGTTACCATTCACTTTAAAATATTGTCTAAATTCATCTTGATTTCTTTTTTAGCCCATAACATATATAGATATATATTGACAAATTTCTAAACATCCAGGAATGTTTAGTAATTTTACATATTGATTACTACCTTAAGTCCACTCTAATCAAAGAAAGATCTGATTTTAATCCTTTGACACTATGGTGGGTTGCTTAATGCAGCATATCATCAAATTTGATGAAAATTTCGTGTGTGCTTGGACATAATATGTATTTTGCCATTGTTGCATGTAAAATTCTGCATATAAAAGTTTTGTAAAAGTTTTTGATTGCATCATTCATATACTGATGTTTTATCTAATTTTCATATCAGTAAATGACAGAATTATTCTGAAGTTTCCTAGTTTTGGGATTTGTTAGTTTTTCCCTTAATGCTCTCAAGTTTTTCCTTATATATTTGAAACAATGTTTGTATTTGCATATAAATATAGAATCATTATGTTTTCTTGTTGTGTTGACTATTTTGCTATTATAAAATATTCCCATTTATCTCCATAAAATATTTGTCTTTAAGTTTATTTTACAGTTAGCTAGTATTAGATTCGATATGTCAGCTTTCTTTTAGCTATTGTTTTTATATCACATCTTTCTTTCTTCAAACAATTTATCTTTCCTTTTTATTTAATGTGTGTCTCTTGTAACCAGAATATATTTCTTATTGTTTATTTTTATTCTAGTCAGATTATCTTTATCTTCTAATCATAGTATTTAGTTCATATATATTTTATTACTGTTTTATTTGGACTTAATTCTAACTTATTATTGATTTTTCCATTTATTCCAAGTTTATTTAATTTCTCTCTCCTTGCCTTTATTAAGTTATTCAGGCATTCCCTGATCCCATTTTTATGTTCCATTCCATACTATATTCTATGTATACATTCTTTTACTATTTCTCATGAATTACCCTAGATATTACTACTGGAAACTTGGACTTATGAGACGTTATTATAAACTATTCCTTTTACAACTCCAAAAACACTAAAAGCTTAGAACACTTTAACTCAATTTACCCTCATTCCTTAATTTTTTTTTTTGGATGCATTTTACTTAAACATAAATTTATTTGCCATTTGACTGTATTCTGTTTTTCATTAGTTTGCTGACGAGGCAGCTGACATATTTACTTTTCCTTCTTTTAATATAATGTGTCTTTTTACTCTAACTATTAAGATGTTTAAAATTATTTTTATTTAAAGTATTTTATTATGATATCACAATACATTATCTTCCTTATATTCATCTTATTTCATGTTAATAGTGTTTACTGAAATTATGACTTGAATTCTTTCACTAATTTTGGAAAGTTTTCAACCAGTATATCTTCAAACATTTCTTCTACACATTCTAACTCCCAGTTCCTCTGGGACTCTACAATACATACATTGGTCCTCTGTATCAGGTCTTCCATAATGCTTATGCTTTTCTTCCCTCCATTTCCCCCCTGTTTTTCTTAACATTTTCCATCTGGACTTTTCTAGTATCATTGAATTTACAAATTATTCCCTTAGCTGTTTCTCATCTGCTGTAACACACTGACTAAAATGTATTATATTTTTTCAGATAAGACTTTTGCTTTTTAAGTTGTTATTCCAATTTTTTGATGAAATTCTCTTTCTTGGTATCTGTTATCTTAAATGTAATAATCAGTTATTTCAAAGATTATATCTAATAGCCCTAATATGTGGATCTCATGTTGTTCTGTTTCTATTTACTTTATTTTTTCCTTCCTAGGTCTGGGCCTACTTTCTTGTATACTTTGTATATTTTTATTGAATGTCAGGCATTTTACGTAAAAATTACAGATATCCTAGAGCAAAAGTCAGGGTAGATCTCCTCCATCAAATCAAGAATGAAAATGACTAGATCCTTGGCTGCAGATTCTGTAAGGTTCATTCTATTTCTGGACTATTTCCACTTTCCAGGAATCCAAGTTGAGGTTGGGCTATTACCTGGGCCATTTATCTTTTTCTTTGGTTGGTCCTGAACTCCAATGTTAATTCTCTATTTCTATGATGTCAACAACAGCTCAGTTCAGATTTCCAAACTCTTTTTACTTGGCTCTTGTTGATTTGAGAATTTGCAATTACCTTGAAGATAAGACCTATGCAGAAAGCATAATGGCATGAACTGACATCTTGTGTTGTCTGACATGATGCCCTGAGAGGGGCACAGCTCCACTTCTGGATATGCATGCCAGAAACACAAACTTTGAATCTAATCCTGAAGAAACAGCATACAAACCCAATCTGAAGGATCTTTTGCAGAAGAACTGTAAGTACTCTTCAAAAATAATAGGGTCATATATGAAAATGAAAGGCTGCAGAACTGTCCCAGTTTAAAAGGTAATTAAAACTAAATGACAACTGAAGTCAATGCTTGATTTTTTATTAAATCCTGAACCAGGAAAACAAATCTCTAAAAGATAATAATAGCAAAAATGACAAACTTTAAATTTGGGCTACAGAGTAGATAATCTATAAACTAAGGACAACAAAAGCAACAACCAAACCCAAATCCAGCTCAGTTTTTGCATAGAATAACTCAACTCCCAGACTAAAATCTTAGAGGAAGATGAAGAATGACCAATTACATATACTATCAGGGTGAAATTTATTATATGTAAATTATGCCTTCATTTAAGAAAATAAAAACGAAATAAAGGCATTTTCAACAAGATACAAGCTGAAAAATTGTTCTCTCCATTAAACCTGTAATCCAAGTTAAGTTAAAAATTTTAAGATTAAAGGAATCTGACACTAGATAGAAACGTAATTCAGGAGAATGGATCAAAGAACATGAAAGAGTGTAAATATATTGTTTAACATAAGGCCTTTTACAAGTTATTTTATACATATTCATATATGTATATAAATATGCATGTATGTGTGTTTATGCGTATGCATGTGTATCTTTAAATCTCTTTAAAAATTACTGACTAAAGTCAAAATAATAATGTAGTGTGGGCTATATAGCATAAATACAAGAATAAAATAATAAATGACAATGAGAACAGAGAGGAGACATTAGTAATATAAATATGTTATTGTAAAGTTCATACATTGTTCATGAAATAATGGAATCATTTTTGAAAGTAGATAAGTTAGATAGGTTAAAATTGCATATTTAGCAACCACTAAAAAATAGCAAGAACAGGCATAACTAAAATGGCAATAAAGGATAACAGATGAAGTATGAAAATATTTTTGACTAACCTGCCAAAGAAGGAGAAAGAGAACAAACAAAAGGCAGATGGGAAAAACAAAATAAAAACAAAAATGTCAAAAGACACCATTAATGAAATAAGCAGGTAAGTGGTAGGCTGGGAGAGTATGTTTGTGACACAAAACACTGACAATAGGATTTGTATTCACAATATAGAAAAACTCCTAAAATTCAATAATAAAATGGCAAAGCACACATGAAAAACTGTCAAAAGTCTTGAACAGTCACTTCACAAGAGCAGCTACACAGATGACCAATGAGCATGTGAACAAGTGTCTGGCATCATAAGTCATCAATGAAATGGGTCTGCACTTGGGGTTTAGGGTTTGTTTTCTGTGTTTTGATTGCAGCTCATTCAGTCCCTAAGCTCTTCAATAACAGAGGCTGCATCTTCTACATCTTTTAACATCAGTGACTAGCACACAGTCGGGGTGCAATAAATATTTGAAGGAATCAACCATACAAAGTCACAGAAAGTTAAATTAAAAAAAAAAAAAACAGAGAAAGAAGAGAAGAAACCTAGAATGAGAAAGGGAGTGCTATCTGCTGAGAAGAAAGTGAACACTTCCCCAGGACCTCTAAGGAGCCAAGAGGTTGTCAGGGAGCCGAGAAAACAGCCCTCAGGTCTGTTTGGCTTGGCGCTGCATATCTGTGCTCTTCTGTTTGATGAGCCACTCAGCACATTTCTTGCAATTTCAAGAAGCTTCTTGCTTTAAATTAGCCTTAAAAAGAGATTTAAATAGTTATAAGGCTCTTCAAAAATTTTGCACAGACACTGAACTCCTTTGAGACCTGCAGGTTCATTTTCAGCTCTACCCCAACACTTTCTATTCTTGCTGAGAACCATAATATCAATAAATTTTGGTACCAATTTTTTCTTTCAGCTTTCAAAAGACAAGTCTAAAACACCCTCCCCATGAAGAGATCTGTGCCATAGTTTTCTTTTTCCCTCTTGGTAGCAATTTTATTAAATGTTCTCCATGACAATAATCCCCCAACTGAAACTCTTTCTTACACAGTTTTTACAATATTTCAACTTAGTTTGGCTCTCTTGAAGTAACTCACTGAGTTTGGACTTTTTTAAACCAAGAGATCCTGATAAGCTATTATATGAAAATTGTAAATGACTCCAATTTAGTTTCAAAACATGAGACTTATGAGACTTATTTTGACATGAAACAGTGAGGGTAATATGAAAACCTTATCTATTTAATAATTATCATATGTGAGTCAATATATACAAATTCTTTCAGAGCACTTATGAACCCTACTATAAGTGCACTAACATCTTTTTTCTAAAATTGGTCGTCTTTATTTTGCTGATTTATGATTTTCTTCCTTAAAATCTGAAACTTAGTTTAAGTCTTTTCCCTCTGCAGTTTTCCCTCTTCAGATCCTCAAACAACTTATTTACTTTAAAATTTAGGCTGCTTGCTAGAAATTACTACAAAAAGAAGTAACTAATCCTTTGTCTTGGTAACACTTGGTAAGCATAGGTGAAATAAAAGTCTTATTTTCTAATGCTAAATATTAACTGACATTTTGTTTTCTGTAATGATTGGAGACTGAAATAGAATAAATAAGTATTATATGGTTAAATTATGGTGATACTGACCAGGGTTCTTGGCCTTCCATAATCAATAGAAATTGATGAGAGGCCAGACAAGAAATTCAGGCAAGGCTTTGTTGGGGCTCCTGTGCCTGCAGAAGGGAGTGAGAACAACAGATTCCCTTGGTCACTCCCCTAGGAGGGGCAAGCTGGTTCTTTTTATGGGGTAAAGGTAGAGGTGGGGCCAGGGGTGGGGCCAGAGGGGTGGCTTAGGGGTTTTGCCCACCCCTTTGGTGGTATTGAGGGCAGGGAGCTTGTGCAGTACCCTGCTTTCTCTCCCGAAACCCTGTTTTTCTCCTGGCACTTCAGAAGATGAAGAGATATACTATGTTCTTGGATTGGAAGAATCAACAATGTGAAAATGACTATACTACCCAAAGCAATCTACAGATTGAATTCAATCCCTATCAAACTACCAATGGCATTTTTCACAGAACTAGAACAAAAATGTGCACAATTTGTATGGAAACACAAAAGACCCCAAATAGCCAAAACAATCTTGAGAAAGAAAAATGGAGCTGGAGGAGTCAGGCTCCCAGACTTCAGACTATACTACAAAGCTACGGTAATCAAGACAGTATGGTACTGGCACAAAAACAGAAATATAGATCAATGGAACAGGATAGACAGCCCAGAGATAAACCCACACACACATGGTCACCTTATCTTTGGTAAAGGAGGCAAGATTTTACAATGGAGAAAAGACAGCCTCTTCAATAAGTGGTGCTGGGAAAACTGGACAGCTACATGTAAAAGAATAAAATTAGAACACTTCCTAACACCATACAAAAAACTAAACTCAAAATGGATTAAAGGCCTAAATGTAAAACCAGGCACTATAAAACTCTTAGAGGAAAACTTAGGCAGAACACTCTATGACATAAATCAGAGCAAGATCCTTTTTGACCCACTTCCTAGAGAAATAGAAATAAAAACAAAAATAAACAAATGGGATCTAATGAAAGTTAAACACATTTGCACAGCAAAGGAAACCATAAAAAAGACAAAAAGACAGCCCTCAGAATGGAAGACAATATTTACAAATGAAGCAACTAACAAAGGATTAATCCCCAAAATATACAAGCAGCTTGTGCAGCTCAATATCAAAAAACAAACAACCCAATCCAAAAATGGGCAGACGACCTAAACAGACATTTCTCCAAAGAAGATATACAGATTGCCAACAAACACATGAAAAGATGCTCAATGTCACTATTTATTAGAGAAATGCAAATCAAAACTACAATGAGGTATCACCTCACACCAGTCAGAACGGGCATCATCAAAAAATCCACAAACAATAAATGCTGGAGAGGGTGTGGAGAAAAGGGAACCCTCTTGCGCTGTTGGTGGGAATGTAAATTGATACAGCCACTATGGAGAAAGTATGGAGGTTCCTTAAAAAACTAAAAACAGAACTACCATATGACCCAGCAATCCCACTACTGGGCATATACCCTGAGAAAACCATAGTTCAAAAAGAGTCATGTTCCCCAATGTTCACTGCAGCACTATTTACAATAGCCAGGACATGGAAGTAACCTAAGTGTCCATCGACAGATGAATGGATAAAGAAGATGTGGCACATATATAAAATGGAATGTTACTTAGCCATAAAAAGAAACGAACTTGAGTTATTTGTAGTGAGGTGGATGGACCTAGACTCTGTCATACAGAGTGAAGTAAGTCAGAAAGAGAAAAACAAATACCGTATGCTAACACATATATATGGAATCAAAAAAAAAAAGTGCCGATGAACCTAGGGGCAGGACAGGAATAAAGATGCAGACTTAGAGAATGGACTTGAGGACACGGGGAGGGGGAAGGGTAAGCTGGGATGAAGTGAGAGAGTAGCATTGACATATACACCTTACCAAATGTAAAAGAGATAGCTAGTGGGAAGCAGCTGCACGGCACAGGGAGATCAGCTCGCTGCTTCGTGACCACCTAGAGGGGTGGGATAAGGAGTGTGGGAGGGAGGTGCAAGAGGGAAGGGATATGGGGATATATGTATGAATATAGCTGATTTACTTTGTTATACAGCAGAAACTAACACAACACTGTAAAGCAATTATACTCCAATAAAGATGTTAAAAAAAAAAAAGCCAGTTGGGGGTTTTTTGGTCTGTTTGTATCTTTTGTCCAGAATTTGCCTCAACTGCACATTCACACAGTTGTTTTTAGTCCCATATAGTTTCTTTGTATTTTGTTGCTCAGGGAAACTTTGTCCAGGTGCAAGCATTGCAGCAAAGGGTTCCAGTTCCCAGCCTGTCTCAATGGTACTTTATTCTTCCTTGTTCCAAGAATAGATTTTTAAAAAACATGCTTATGTTATAGATTAAAAAGTGAGATAGTGGAAAAGTTTTTTTTCAAGAAAGTTTGTAAAAAAGATAGCTTAACCTCAAAAACTCTATTTTTTTACCTCATTTGGGAAGAAAAGTAGAGAACATCAAATATTTCTCCAACTTACGCTGAATGCAAAGTTGAAATCGCTATGATATTTTAATAAAATATTCTGTAGCTTTCAAGTAGGAAGAGCTCTTTTCTGACCTCAGGATTTTTACATTTTCCCATTATGTAGATTGACTGTTTCGATAGACCAAGGTGACTGCTGGCTGAGTCTCACAAGGTGGAAACAAACTTGATTTTCTATAAATTGGGAGAGAAATGTATACTCAGAGCAATTGTCAGTTATGTTTTTGGCATCACGTTAGTTCCAAATCCAATAAAGGTTTGAAACCTCTAATAATTTTCAAATGGTCTTTGAATGACAATTTTAACAAAATTGGAGTGGTAGAAAGACAAAAATGAAAGTGATAGGAAAATTAAAAGGAGTCTTGCATATTATTTCTGATCCATATCATTTATATTGTCTCACTCTAGGCTAGAATGTAATGAAATATTTGCCATGCACAGAAAGGGTTTTCCTGCAAATCTATTTGAGAGGTTTTCTATTATGTCTCCTGTGAAAGACTTAAATTTAGCACAACTAATATGAGTAATAGTTTCTGAAACATACTTATACATGTATGTATACTCATAAATTCTTAAATATTCATAAAATTGATGAAAGTATAGATTACTTCATTTTGTAAAAAAGTAAACTTTTAGTTAATAAGTAGGTTCAAAAATCACAAAATTATACATAAGAGATGACAAGAAAAGTCGCTCTTTATAACCTGGGTTCTCTCCTTTCAGGAATAAGCACTTGGGTAGTAACTAAAATGTGACAACAAAGTTGTATCAGTTTTGGAGGTTCTTTCAAACTCTCCTTGGTTTCTTTTGTGTTCAGTAAGCAACTCTCAGTTTATAATTTGTCTTCAAACATAAATTGGCCAACAAGGAAAGAAGTTTTGATCACTAAACATAAAAGATATAGCTCACTTGGTAACTATAATTATCATTATAAATTAGTTCACTTGCATCTTCATTTATACAATAGTCTCTGGTGTGTTTGGAAGCCGTGGAAGTGTGTTGCTTGAGCACGATGACACAGCTGAGTTTTTGGACATGAAAAATGATGACCACATCTTGGATTGTTGTGATTCCAACTAGCTACTATAACTCTCTAAGATTCTGCTGAACAAACATTTGGCATCCCTTGATTTTATCAAGATATTATTGTTGCAAAGTTCTTGTTCCAAATTTTACTTTGAAAATCTATGTATAATTGAGATAACTCTATCCTCTTAAATATGCCTTTCAAAAATATTTCCTCCATATTCTCACATAAATTATCAAAAGACATTTTAAAAGATTACTCAGTGTGTGTGTGTGTGTGTGTGTGTGTGTGTGTGTGTGAGAGAGAGAGAGAGAGAGAGAGAGAATATGATCTGAAAAACTCTGAATGTCTACACCTTCCAATTGTCAGACGTTCCCACCACCAGAATATCACATAGAACAGATGATAAAAAACAAGTTATACTGCCTCAAAAAGACTCCTGATGAAATGAATAATGCTATGGTCTGAATACTTGTGTCCCCCACAAATTCTTATGTTGAAATCCTAACCCCCAAAGATGATGGCATTAGTAGGTGTGGCCTTTGGGAGGTGCTTACGTCATGAAAATGGCATCCTGATGAATGGGATTAGTGCGTTAATAAAAGAGGCTCCAGAGAGCTCCCTCCCCTCTTCCTTCCTGAGAAGGCACAGTGAGAAGGCACCAGCTGTGAACCAGGAAGAGGGCTCTCACCTGAACATGACCATGTTGGCACCTTGACCTTGGACCTTCCAATCTCAAGAACTGTGAGAAATAAATTTCTGTTGTTTATAAGCTACCCACTCTGTGGTATTCTGATATAGCACCCCAAATGGGCTAAGGCAAACAAATAAAATAGATAATTCCTCCCCATTAACACATGGGCAGAGATTAAGTGAGCCATCAAAGAGAGCATTAGGAGAGAGGAGAGGAGAAAGTAGAACAAAATGATTAAGAGTGTAGGCTTTACACTCAGATTGTCTGGCTTGAATCCCAGCTCCCACCTTGGAACATTTACCAAAGTTCTTTTTGCCACAGTTTCTCATCTCTGTAAGGGAGGTAGCAGTAGTGCTTTCTGGGTGTTGTGAATATTAAATGAGTTTATGTAACGAATGCACCTGACGTGTAGTAAGCATTTTAGTTACGTTAGCTTTTATTATGACAATGGCACGTTCTAGGAGTTTGTAATTCTAAAAGGCACCAGGTTACATATGGCAGATTTGGGTTATTATGACAGCTGTTACTTTCCTGGAATAATTTGGAATAAAAAAAAAATCTCTGATAGTTAACACTAATACTGTAGAGAGCAAAGGCAAATGTTTCTCTCTCAAGATGTCTTAGGACAACATACAAATCTACATATAATTGCTTATATGATCAGCAGATATTTAATGAGAGGCTCCACAACCCTACCAAACTATCACATGTGGCTATCACCAGTAAAAGAGACTATACTTACCTAAATACAGAAATGTCTCCATATGTACATACTAGAGCATATATTAACTTATATGCGCACATTTTTGTGAGCTTGTCAATAAAATAAAACATTGGTATTTTAAGGTCTTTTCTTAGGTATAGAAATGTTTTCACAGCAGATATTATAATGTTTCTTTGATATCTGTGACATTTTGTTGTAGATTACAAGATTCTTCCAATACATAGAACAGGAGATGTATTAATGCAGTCCAATTTCTTTCCACAAACCATCTATTATCCAAAGTAAAATAAATGGCTTCCAATAAGAGATTTAATCATAAGCTAAAGAGAAATGGAAGATTTAAAGCAAGATTTACAGAAAAGAACTGAAGCCGTAGCGGTTGTGGAGAATGGGATGTACAGAAGGGCATCCTGCCTGATTTTCCCACCCTGGGTTTTTCCCCACAAAGACCTAGTGACCAAGGGATTGAATGGTATTAGTACTCACTGTCTTCAGCTGGTTAAAGCCAAATCGTTATCACATTAACCTCATCCTCTAATTAATGGTTCCTATGTTGGTCAAAGAGTAGCATTTTCACACATCACTTGACCACATTACTAAAATCCTTCTAAGTGAAAGAAGGAAGGATCCGCTTATAGATCACGAGAGGAAATAGAGATGGGAGATACCAAGATATTCCCCAAACATTCTAGAATCACCCACATAAAAAGACAAATGCATGCTTACCCAAGCACTTCTACCTCAGAACGCCCCATTCCCTCTGCCCTTGGAAGAGCCATGGGAGCTTCAGGGGGTTATAGTTTCTTTGAATAATCTCATTTATTCCTCTGAGGATTTTCTAGGTTGGGGTTAAAAACAAACAGGGCTTCCCTGGTGGCGCAGTCGTTGAGAATCTGCCTGCTAATGCAGGGGACATGTGTTCGAGCCCTGGTCTGGGAGGATCCCACATGCCGCGGAGCAACTAGGCCCATGAGCCACAACTACTGAGCCTGTGCGTCTGGAGCCCCGTGCTCCGCTACAAGAGAGGCCGCGATAGTGAGAGGCCCGCGCACCGCGATGAAGAGTGGCCCCTGCTTGCCACAACTAGAGAAAGCCCTCGCACAGAAACGAAGACCCAGCACAGAAACGAAGGCCCAACACAGCAAAAGTAAATTAATTAATTAATAAACTCCTACCCCAACATCTTAAAATAAACAAACAAACAAAAAACGGAAGAACTCAAAGTTCCTTATAAATAATTCAGAAGTGCTAATTATCATGTCTCTATAGCTTCACTCATACCATATAATACTGTTCATTTTAATTAGAATTTTTCTGAATAAACATTTAAATGTTACACTTACAGTATAGTGCTGGAGTCTCAATTTGTATCATTCCTAACACCTTGTTTTCCCAGCAGGGTATCATTAAGACCAATACTTCATATACCTGGGAAGAAGAAAATAATTCCACTAAACGATTTACTCCCCCCAATTTTTCCACTTGCTGGTACCCAGTCACACCCACTCCTCAAGCAATGGATTGTGAACTATTTGTTACTTGGTTCCAAAAAGCTTTCCTTTGCCAAACTATAAATACTCCTCTTACTCAAATTTTTCATATTTTCTTTCTAAAACAACCTTTGGAATCTGGAACTTTTATTAAATTATTTTACAAATTTTGAAACGCTGTTGCTAAAACTACAACCCATAACAAAAGGTGAAAGGCTGCTTAAAATTTCTACTGTACCAATTAAGTTACTGAATGCAGGAGAAACATCCCCTTTACAAAACATGATGAAAATCTGATATAATTAGTTTTTCATAAAGATGCATGAATTTTAACAAGCTTTAACAGTTTCACCTTGAGTTTTTTTTAAAAAAACATATAATGTTTCATTTCTTCTATCTTTTTTTTCAGCTAGTCTATTATTATTGAACCAAGTGTATGTGGTTTTCAAGAACTATAACTGAATTAACAAGGAAAACTACTAGGTTAAACTGGTGACATGAGCTGTTTTAAGAGAAATTCATATTATACAAAATAATTTTTATTTGAAAAATTAGCTTAACTTCTGAAGGGAGAGTAATGCTTGCAACCAGAATGTGCTATTTAATAGTAAAAAAAAAAAAAGTCAATGCATTACTGTGTATTAGAATACATGTTACATTGTATCTTTTATCTCACACATTTTTGCATTTCAAATCCCTAAACTTACATAACACAGGGAAATTGACATTCAAAGCAATCTTTACAAACAGTTTTTCTGTTTCATAGCTTTAAGATAAGAGCTTCCACCTGCGGCAGAAGAAAAAACTGTCAACAGAATCCACGTAATCAGTTTTTGTCAGTTATTAAAAGAGAAAAAGTCCACAAATTTATGATTCTGTTATCTTTTCCATTTTCTGTTTGCAGCTTATACAATTTTCATGCTTTCAAATTATAACAATAATTTAACATTTTAAATACTTTTTTGGCACATCACTGAGGAGCATTAGGGATATTTGCATTTTTTCTGTTCTTCAGCAGCTCATTGATGATTTTCATCATCCCCCATTGCCCCAAAGGAAATATAGCCTTATCTTTGCCTATAGAGCTATTTATCATCTCTAGAAATTTAAGTCACCTGGCTCTAAATGATTTACTCAGTAGACCTGAATAATTTTCTACTTGGTCCTTTTCCTCCCAAGCAAAGATATTGCTACATTTAGACAAGAAATAGTCTGTTTAAGAAAACCCTAAGATGGGGATTATCTGGTGGCACAGTGTTTAAGAATCCACCTGCTAATGCAGGGGACACGGGTTCGCGCCCTGGTCCGGGAAGATCCCACATGCCACGGAGCAACTAAGCCCGAGCACCACAACTACTGAGCCCATGTGCCACAACTACTGAAGCCTGCGGACCTAGAGCCCGTGCTCCGCAACAAGAGAAGCCACTGCAGTGAGAAGCCCACGCACTGCAATGAAGAGTAACCCCTGCTCGCTGCAGCTAGAGGAAGTCCATGCGCAGCAACGAAGACCCAATGCAGCCAAAAATAAAATAAAACAAATTTATAATATATATATTTTTTTTTTTAAAAAAAAGAAAAAAATCCTAAGACATTTACACAATTGAAATAAAATCCCTCTTCTCTAGGTGACCTTAAAGACAAAATAGTAGTGTGATATGGGAGAAAAGGCTAAGGCTTTTTCTGTCTGTTTTTCTACAAAGTATAATAAAATAATGTGTAATAAACTCATTTTTATCACTATAGATTCAAGGATTTAACATTCTTACACAGGTATAATTATGTCTATATAATTACATCCTTCCAGTATAATCATATAATAATTTTGTTACATTAATAATCAGTGTTCATATTATGACTTTAAGTCTTATTTGCTGCTGAACAAGGTAGTATATTAAAACTATATAGTCATTTCTTCTATAACTTTCTGCTTTCACTGGAGTTAATAACTGCCTTACTTATTTGCTTTGTTTTCTCTAAGTTTAACTCCAAAATATCTAATAGAACTTCTTCTTAACTTGGAAGATAATTATCAATCAGTATCTTTAAAATTTTTTAATTGGACCCTAGATTTGCATTCTCTAGACTTGCTGTACTTACTCTCTAAAACTTTCTGCTATCATTATCCTGGAATTTTCTTCTTCTTTTGCTTATATTGAATCCTCTATTGCCTGGGTTCCATTTTTTTTCTGTTTTGGAATTACAATACATAACCAATGAGTTCCTAAGAATGGGAACACGGGATAGGGGGAGGGGGGGAGGAGTTTTGAGAACTTGCATGCCTGAAAATATATTTTCTTTACCCCCAAAATTGATTGTTAGTTTGGGTAAAGAATTCAAAGTTAGAAATCATTTTCTATCAGAACATTGAGGGCAATATGCCACTGTCTTCCAACTTCAGATGTTACAGTTAGAAATACAATGCCTTACTTAATATCAGTTATTTGTATGTGAGTAATTTTTTTCTCTCTGAAAAATTTTAGGATGGCAGGTTTTTTATTTTGTCTTTCAATATTTTAAATATGTTCCTCTGCTATCTTCATGCTTGTATTGCTTTTGAAGATAAATCTACTGACATCCACATATTAGTTCCTTTGTATATAGTATGTCTTTTTACTCTGGTTATTTTAAAATTTTTCTCTGTATCATTAATTTTGAGAAATTTGATAATGATATACCTTGATCTAGTTGGTTTTTTGTTTTGTTTATGTTAAAAAAAAAACATTGAGTGCTTAGGATTTTTTGAGATTTGTGAATCTTGGGTTTTTTAGTTTTCACCAAACTTAGAAAATTTTCAGCCATAATTCTTTCAAACATTTTCTGTTCTACCTACTCCTTTCAGGAATTCCAATTACATGTATATTAGGCCACTTGACACTGTCCCACATCTCACCGATGCTCTGTTCATTTTTTAAAAAAATTCTCTTTTCTCTCTGTGCTTCATTTTGGAAAATTTCTTTTGCTGTATTTTTAAGTTCACTGATCTTATGCAATGTGTAATCTGCTATTAATTTCACTGAGTATGTTTTTCATCTCAGTTATTATAGTTTTCATTTTTAAGTTTGATCTGGGGCTTTTTATACCTTTCCTGTCTCTACTTAACTTTTTGAACATGTGGAATACAGTTATTAATGACCGTTTTAATGTCCTTCTCTGCTAATTCTAACATCCAAGTCCATTCTGGGTCAGTTTTCGTTAACTTTTCTCAACATTATGGGTCTTTTTCTCCTACTTCTTTTCATGCCTGTTGTTTTCTTATTGGCTGCCTCACAGTGTGAATTTTACCATTTTGGATGGTAGATATTTTGAATTACTGTAAACATTCTTAGTGTTTGTTCTGAGATATGTTTTGGTTACTTAGAAACGATTTCCTTTCAGTTCTTGTTTTTAAGGTTTGCTAAGAGACTGAAGCAAGGCTTAATCTAGGGCTAATTCCTCCTCACGAAGGCAAGACCCTTCTGTGTACTTAGTTCACCACAGATCTTGAAGTTTTCCCATCTAATTGGTGGAACCTAGCACTATTCCCAGTCCTGTGTGAGCATGGGGCTCTATTACATCTAATTCTTTCCAATGATCCTTTCTCTGCCTCCAGGTAACTTCTTTTCACATATGCATTCATTAGTACATAGCTGAACACTTGAGGGCATCCTCTGTAGGTCTCTGTAGGTTCTCTCTTTGAGCTTCCCTTTTCTCTTCAGTACTCTGCCTTTGAACTCTATCTGGATTGTTCTCTCCAGATGCTCATTTCCTTTATTCCAGGACAGGGGGTCTACTGGGCTCTACCTGAGTGTCTCTTACCTATGCCATGGCCTGGAAACTCTCTCAAAGCAATATCTGGGCTTAATATAGGGCTCACTTTATTTGTTTCTCAATTTTGGGATCACTATCCTTTGTTGTTTGATGTCTAATATCTTGTCATCCATTGTTTCATATATTTTATTCAGTATTTTGGTTGTTTCAAGCAGGAGAGTAAAGCTATACCTTGTTATTCTATCATGAACAGAAACAGAAGTCCCATCTATCAGTGCTCATATTCTTAATTTCAGAGCATTTATTTAATCATTTCACACACTTTTCTATCCTTCCTTTGTTTATAGAATCAATGTCTTGTCTTATCTCTCTGAAGATTAGTTTGATTCTGTTTCTGTCTTGTTTTTGCAAGGAACCTTTGGAC
Source organism: Mesoplodon mirus (assembly GCF_964341445.2). NCBI lineage: Eukaryota > Metazoa > Chordata > Mammalia > Artiodactyla > Ziphiidae > Mesoplodon > Mesoplodon mirus. Next base: position 44,781,643 of record NC_138989.1, on the reverse strand, counting down.
GTTTCTGTGAAATGTGAGATGTGTGCTGTGTGACACATCTGGGCCAAGGCAGTAAAAAGATTCTGAGTGATTATCTAGCCTCATTCTCTTTATGCTTAGGAGACCAGCAATGTTCCAGATGGTCCAGTATCCCTCAGACTGGATCTCTGAATGACCATATGGAACAAAGCCCTCCTGGATACCTACAATGGACTTTGCATGAGTAAGGAATACATGTTTATAAGCCTTGAGAGTTGGAGGTTGTTTTATATGTAGCTGAAGTCTAATGTATCTTGACTAATACCTTGACTCCCAAAGAGAAGGTTGAGTGCCCATAGCATCTTTGTTTCCCTAACTTTTTGCTTTTTGCTTGTCAATCTATATTGTAATGTGCTCTCTCCACTAAAGGCTCTTTGAAGGCAGAGGTAACACCATGTATCCACAGTTGCTCAGAAAATATTGGCTGAAAAGATGAATGGCAGGTTTTAAATCTTTTAGTATAACATATTGAGTGTAATTTATGCTTATGATTATAATAACCATATAGATTGAGACAATGTAGACACATTAGCAGTAAAAATGGAATATAATAATTACATTCATATATAATATTTGGGGAAAATGCCAGCTTTTCTTTTCTTTGGCTTTTTCTAATTCATTTATGTAGGAAGGATTTATTGCACACCTATTAATCATATGCTGTGCTTCTTTCTAGGATATGACCCAAAGAATAGGAGAGAGTATTTGAATTGACTTCTAGGACTTACAACTTTATCTGGGATTTCAGAAAAAAATGGCATAATAGGCTGTCCTTATTTTTTAAAAAAATGTGTGGTCATATCAATTCAAATCTTGCTGGAATGATTTTAAATACTACTTTCTCTACTGGAAAGATTATGTCCAAATACTAATGCACTTGTCCATGAGCCAGTTGTGTAGTAACACTAAAAAGTATATAGCTCTAAATATGTTGCCTCCAAAAGTGTATGTGGCAGAGTTCTTCCTTTATTTCCTTCCACTTCTCTTTTTTCTCTTCCATGGAATTTAACTTTTACTCCAATAAAATACCCAGTTATTTCCCAACATTTACTCTCTGGTGAAAAATATTGACAATCATTTTCTGGTTCAGTTGTTTTCTTGTTTTCTGTATAGAATTTTAGCTCCTCGAGGACAAGGCAAAGACCACATCATATCATTTGTTGTGATTAATTTGGCAAGCATATCTCCTAAACATAGTGTAAGTATTAACATGTAGCTCTACATATTGATAATTTACATGAAGTTCTCTTAAATATATGAACTCAGAAATATCTTGATTAAACTAATCTAGGTCAGAATTTTTTGTATTCATCTCATACAATCAATATTTTTAAGCGTTTACTATGTGCAAATCACTTTTCTAAGTGCAGGGGACATAAAAAGGGAAAAATCAAGGTAAACTCTCCTCTCTGGTAGAGCTTACAATTCTAAAACATGAAGATCATATTGGGTCAAGTGCTATGAGTAAAAATAAATCTTGAAAGGAACAAGAGAGTGCCAGAGAATAACAATGATATTGTTTTTCATAATTTCATACTCTAAGGTATTACAATATGAATGACTCTATAAAATGTTGAACATTTTTCCATCATAAAGGGTTGCAGTTTAATTTCTTACCATTACTTACCTGACTTCTCTTTTGATCTCCATTCTTAAAATCATGGTGAATAATAGGTGACCCTTACCTACTCCTGGGTGGATGCTGTGAAATATACACTCTAATTAATGTGTTTATAATGCACTAGCTTGAAAAATTATACCTCTATATCGCTATATATTTATTGTATGGATTGAGTATTTAAAATCTAAATAACTAAAATAATTAAAGCAACATCAAATGAGTTAGTTTTAAATCTAGAAATAGAATTTGTATCTTTTAATTTTAGTAAGTGTGCCAAGCAGAACTTACTCATAACTGAGAAGGTGCTTTCTGAGTGCTATACATGTTATTTAATATTATAAAGTAAATACTTTTCAAGTTATATAAGTTTCTACAGAATCTGCTTTTCATTTAACTTGACTTCAAGTGATCAAAATCTGGAAGAATAAATTCAGAGATATTTCCTTTCAATTATTATATTTCTGCATGACTTGGTAACATGTATTTTTGGAACACAAGGTTTGACCTCAGGAAATCTGGTGTTTTCAACCTGCTGACTTCTTGACTGATCTTACCCAAGTCATGTAACCACCTGCTTGAGTTTCCTCATCTGAAAAACAGAGATAAGAATAGTTTTTTGCTGTTGCTGTTATAACTGAAATGCAAATAGCTCTAAAGGTTTGGTATACAGAAGAGTCATGCCATGGCAAGACAGTATGGCAAAACACTGTAACTTTAACCTGATCCTGCACATGGGGTACTCACCCTCTATTGCCAAAGTAATTTATCCCACAAGTCACAACTATTAGTTAAAGTTTGACTGCTTCAAAGGTCAAAATCAAGTGATCTATTATGTTTGGCTGGGATCCCACTGTCACACATTCTCTGAAATTTTAAAGTCAGAGATAAAAGAAGTAGATTGAAGAGAGGATAGATAAATTATTAGTGAAAAAAACTTGTCCGTCTACCCCTGACCCTTCTATGTTCCATCTCCATTCTGCATCCAGCATCTATGTCAGACTCCATACTCAAATGGGTAATTAACTTTGAGAGCAACGAATATGTGTCAGTTTATTTGCTTGGCAATGTATGTGGTTGAAGTACATGGCCTCCTTACTTAAGGAGCTTAGAGTCAAATGGGGGTAGAAATAGTAACATGGGAAACAACAACAAATTACTTGGAAATAATCACTAAGACTCTCTGATACAGATGATCACTGGTGTAGGAGTTATCAGGTATATCTTGCTATTAGGTATATTAGGACAAACTACATTTCTAACTATCTCATTCAGTCCTTTTGAGCTAATACTACTTATATTGTCCTTCTGTATGTTTAACCTCTTCTCCATTGCTGCCTCTTCTATAGACCTGAGACCTCAACTTCCCAATTTTACATTAAATAAAAATAATTTTAAAATATACATTTAATACCCTCACTTTCTGCTTCTTTTCATAAGTGTCTAAAACCATGATTCTAGACTCTGTCAGACTTACCACCTTCTTTTTATTACAGGTATTTTTAACATCCAAATTTCTATCCTAAAGTGAAATGAATAGATAATAACCTACCTTCTGTACATATTTTAAAAGAGCAGTACAGGCAAGGTCCATATCAAGATGGCAGAATACACTGATCCTGAGTTCAACTCACCTCATGGACATATACACCAAAACTTTTTATGTATAGAACAGCTGTCTCTGAGAACAACCTAAATACCAGCAGAACAGATTTTCTACAATTAAGAAATAACAGGTGCAGCTCCGCACACAGCAAGAGTTTGCGGTCACCATGGCAATGCGGCAGCTGGTGGAGGTGGACTGTGGGGTTGCCAACCTGCTCCTGAAGCTGGCCGGGCACTTCACCTTTGAAAACAAAAAAGGAAATAATAATAAAAGAAAGAAAAGGTCACACTGAGATGGGTAGGAGGAGTAAAAATGCAGTGTAGGGCTTCCCTAGTGGCGCAGTGGTTGAGAGTCCGCCTGCCAATGCAGGGGACACGGGTTTGTGCCCCGGTCTGGGAAGATCCCACAAGCCGCGGAGCGGCTGGGCCCATGAGCCATGGCCGCTGAGCCTGCACGTCTGGAGCCTGTGCTCTGCAAGGGGAGAGGCCACAACAGTGAGAGGCCCGCGTACCGCAAAAAAAAAAAAAAAAAAAAAAATGCAGTGTAGTCAGAAACCACACCCCCAGTGTGGTGACCCACAAGCAGGAGGAATATTACAAGCATAGATGTTCCCACACAGGAGTAAGTGGTCCAAACCCCACAAAAGGCTCCCTAACCCAGGTGACCTGCACCAGGAAGACAAACCACCAAAACATCTGGCTTTGAAAACCAGCAGGGTTTACAAGGGGAGAGGTGGGAGAGATGTCAGAAATAGATTCTCTGCTCTTTTTCTTTTTTTAGAGATTTAATTTTATTTATTTTTGGCTGCTTTGGGTCTTCATTGGTGCACACGGACTTTCTCTAGTTACATCGAGTGGGGGCTTCTCTTGTTGCAAAGCATGGACTCCAGGCATGCGGGCTCAGTAGTTGTGGTGTGTGGGCTCAGCAGTTGTGGCGCACGGGCCTAGTTGCTCCGTGGCGGGTGGGATCTTCCTGGACCAGGGATTGAACCCTTGTCCCCTGCATTGGCAGGCGAACTCTTATCAACTGCGCTACCAGGGAAGTCCAGATTCTCTGCTCTTGAAGAGCTCATGCACAGACTCACTCACTCCAAGTCCTAGTGGAGAGGAAATAGCTTGAAAAGTACCCGGGAAATATCAGAAGGAGATCCATTGGATAATATTGGTACAGGTGCCGGAGGGGTAGAAATCAGGTGGAAATTTATCTAGGAAAAAACTGATAGGCACCATTTCTTAAAACCCTCTTATCAGCCAGCTGGCCTGACACTGGGAGGCACCATTTCTGTCACTCTCAGTCAAACTAGCTATCACCGTGAACCCTGCCCTGGCTGCTCCTGCCTGCCTCACTGGGCCGGTGGACTTGGCTGGCACCAGTTTCCCTCCAGAGTGGCTTCCCCTTCATAGGGCCAGCCTCACACACCAGTATACCTGCACGAGTCATGGCCATGCCTCACAACCCGTCTTACCAGGTGCCAGCCCTACACGTCAGCATGCCCACAGCAGTTTGGCTGGACCTCTCAGCCAGCCAGGTCAGAGACTAGCCCCACCTACCAGCAGTCACAGCCGAGCCTTTCAAACAGTTGGGCCAAGGACCAAGCCTGCCCACCGGGGCCTCTGTAACAGTCTCTGCTGAGCTATGCAACCACCTAGGCTGAGGGCCAGCCCCACCAATTAGCACACCCGCAGTAATTGCTTCCCAACAAGAGGGTGCACACAACCTACACAGGAGATACTCCTGAAACACCTGGTTCTGATGGCCAGGAGGGATTTTTCCACTGACCCCACAGGACACTTCTACATATGGTCACTTTTTCAAGATGGGAAGATATAGGTGACATACCTAATACAAACAGAGAGTTAAGCTAAATGAGGAGACAAAGGAATACCTTCCAAATGAAAGGACAAGACGAAAGCCAGAAAAAAACTAAATGAAATGGAGATAAGTAATTTATCAGATAAAGAGTTCAAAGTAATGGTCATAAAGATGCTCACTGAATTGGAAGAAGAATGGATGAACTCAATGAGAACTTCAACAAAAAGATAGAAAATCTAAAGAAGAATCAATCAGAACTGAAGAATATAATAACTGAAGTGCAATATACACTGGAGAATGGAATATTACTCAGATGTAAAAAGGAATAAAATCTTTTCATTTGCAACAAAATGGATAGACCTAGAGGGTATTGTGCTAAGTGAAATATGTCAGACAGAGAAAGACAAATACTGTATGTTTTCACTTACACGTGCAATCTAGAAAACAAAAACAAAACAAAACAAAACAGAAACAGACTCACAGATACAGAGAAAAAACTGGTGGTTATCAGAGGGGAGAGCAGCAAATAGGTGAAGGTTATTAAGAAGTATAAACATTCAGTTATAAAATAAATAAGTCACAGGGATGTAATGTACAACATAGGGAACATAGTCAGTAATATTGGGATAACTTTGTATGGTGACAGATGGTTACTAGATTTGTAGTGGTGATCAATTTAAAATGTATATAAATGGCAAATCATTTTGTTGTATACCTGAAACTAATATAGTATTGTATGTCAACTATTGTACAATAAAATAATACAAAGAAAAAAATGCATAAGTAAAAAGTAGTACAAAATTCTAAATATAAAGGAAAGATGAAAAATACCTTATAATAATATACATTTTAGTTTAAAATGTTTGTACATAAATACATGTAGAGATATAATGAAATAATAAGATACTTGCACTAGAATGTAGAATATTTCTTAATCCAACAACTAGAAGTTTGATAAAAATGTGTTGTACTGGAATCTCAAACATTACATTGCTATTTGTGTTCAGATTTTCTTAAATAGTGAACAACTCTTGGCAAAGTAAAATCATCTGTTGATTTACATAATGATTGCTTTTCTGGAAAGTACGATGTGTAATAGAACTACACAAAAATATTTGTCAAGTTAAATGGAGTGGGGTTTTAGGTGAAAAAACTCAACTTTTTTTTTTTTTTTGCTATATAAATATCTCACGGATTTTTCAAAAGCTGCTCAAAATGTAGAAAAAAATCTTTGTTATGTGGTACTTCCCATGAATTTCCAAAAGTCTAGCTTCCCTGACTCACCTCAAGTTAATATCAGAAGTACCTTCCAATATATGTGAAACTATTCATGCATCTAAATTGCCACAAAAAAGCAGTAATGTCTCACTGAGAACACACTGTATAAAAGGTGTATTTTGCACTATGGATTCATGTTTCCTCTTTAAATTTATTTCTAAGCACAATGAATCTGGGTTTAGCCTTCACCATTTCTAGGTAATATTCTATTGTATAATATACCACATTTGTTTAACCGTTCATTGTCCCTTTGCTGGACATTTGTGTTGCTTTCAAATGCTGTTAAATTACTAGTACAAGTCTTTCTATGGGCATATTTTTTTACTCATCTCAGGAATTTCAGGATTGAAATGAGTGTAATTGTCGTGTTATAGAGGAGGTGAATGTTTAACTTTGATACAAATTGCCAAATGTTTCCCAAAGTGATTCTACCATTTTACACTCCCATCAGCAAATTATGAGATGTGCTTCACATACCCACCATTGTCTAGAGTTTTCCATCATTTTACTTTCAGACTTTCTAATAAGTGTGTTTTATCTAATTGTAGTTTTTTTTGTGTGTGTGGTACGCAGGCCTCTCACTGTTGTGGCCTCTACCATTGCGGAGCACAGGCTCCAGACACGCAGACTCAGCAGCCATGGCTCACGGGCCTAGCCGCTTTGCGGCATGTGAGATCTTCCCGGACCGGGGCACGAACCCGTGTCCCCCTGCATCGGCAGGCAGACTCTCAACCACTGTGCCACCAGGGAAGCTGTAATTGTAGTTTTAATTTGCATTTCTCTGATGACTCATGACTTAAAGAATGTTTTGATGTATTTAATTGGTCACTTTTATGTCTTCCTATGTAAAATGTCTCTTCAAGTCTTTGCCCATTTTTAATTGGATTTTTTCTTCTTAAATTCTAGAATTCTTCTTGAATTCTAAGGAGTCTTTATATAATCTGAAAACAATTCTGAAAGATACATTTATGGCAAATATTTTCTCCCCATCTATGGTTTGCCTTTTTAATTTTCGTAATATTATATTTCCCAATACCTAACTTTTTTACTTTGAAGAAATCCAGTTTTAATAATTTTATGAAAAAAAGAGAACCCTTGCTTTATTTCCTATTTAAGGAATCTTTACCAATCCAAAGGTCTTGAAAGCATTCTGTGTTTTCTACTAAAACCATGTTATTTTAGTTTTTACTATGATTTAATGTTTGTGTATGTTGTGAAATGAGGATCAAGATTTAATTGTTTTTTATTGTTTTTTGTTGCTTTTTTTACTTTACTTATTTAATTATTTTTGGCTGTGATGGGTCTTTGTTGCTGCGTGCAGCCTTTCTCTAGTTGTGGCGAGCAGGGGCAACTCTTTGTTGCAGTGCTCGGGCTTTTCATTGCAGTGGCTTCTCTTGTTGCGGAGCACAGGCTCTAGGCACACGGGCTTCAGTAGTTGTGGCTCACAGGCTGTAGAGTGCAGGCTCAGTAGTTGTGGTGCATGGGCTTACCTGCTCTGAGGCATGTGGGATCTTCCTGGACCAGGGTTCAAACCCATGTCCCCTGCACTGGCAGACGGATTCTTAACCATTGTGCCACCAGGGAAGCCTGGCAAGATTTAATTTTTACCCATTCAGATATCTCATTGCTACATCACTATTTATGGATCCCTTAATGATTTACATTGATAACTTTGTCAAAAATCAATTGTGGACTCCATTTCCAAACACTATTCTGTTTATTGATCAATAAGTTTTTCTCAATGGTGATATCCCACTCTTAATTAGTATACATTCACAATAAGTTTTGAATAGTCAAGATAATCCCAAGAAGAAAATTCTGACAAAAATCCAAATTGGAAGACTAAAGACTTCTCTGAAACTTCAACATCTTGAAACATCAATATGTTCCTTTTCACAAAATTCAACCTTTTTAGCATCATATATTGTTCCTTCCCTCTACTTTTTTTTTGTTTGTTTTGAAATAAGTTTGGAATTACTGCAAACTAACCAAATTAAATAATAAGATGGTTCCTGGATACCCTTCACACACTTTCCCCTAAATGTTAACACAATTTAAGGAACTGATATTTCCTCTGTAAATGTAATAATTCACCAATAAAATCATCTAGCCTTGCAAGTTTCTTTTTGGAATATTTTAAATTGCTACTTTAATTTCTCTCATAGAAGTACAATGATTTGATTTATTATTTTCTTCTTGAGTAAATTTTAGCGGATTTTTTCTTTGCAGGAATAGCTCTTTCATCTAAATTGTCCAATTTATGAGCACTGAATTTTTCATAGTATTTCTTTATTATCCTTCTAATTCTATGGGGTTGTAATAATGTCTCTGTTTTCATTTATTAATAATTTACATCTTCTCTCTTATCTAATAGTTAAGTCTGTCTAGAGGTTTATTCATTTAATTGATTTTTTTCAATAAACCAGCTTTTGGTTACAGTGATTTTCTGTACTTTTTCCATGTTTTCAATTTCATTGATTTCTGCTCTACATTCTATTAATTTCTTCCTTCTGCTTGTTGTAGGTTCAATTAGTTTTTAAATGTAAAAGCTTAGAATTCTGGTTTGAGACTTTTCTTCTTTTATAATACAAATAGTCACTGCTATAAATTCTCCTCTAATTACTGTTTTAGCTACATAACCAACCATTTGATATGCTGTATTTTAATCTTCATTTAGCTTAAAATATCTCTAATTTCTCTTGAGACTTCTCTCTGACTCATAGTTTATTCAGAAATATAGTGTTTAATTTCCAATATTTGCACATTTCAGACATCCTTCTATTATTGTTTCCTTGTTAAATTCTGTTATCATTCAAGAACATCATTTATGTGATTTGTATTGTTTTAAATTCATTAAAGTTTGTTAAGGTTTGTTTTGTGGCTGAGAATATGGCGCATCTTAGAGAATGTTCCATGTGCACTAGAAAATACTGTGCATTTTGTGTTTATTGGGTGGAGAGTTCTATAAATGTCAATTAGGTAAAGTCAGTTTGTTCAAGCCTTTTATGTCCATATTGATTTTATGTCTACTTCTATCAATTGCTGAAAAAGTAGTGTTTAAGTCTCCAATTATAAGTTTGTATTTGTCTATCAAGTTCACTGATTTTCCTTTTGGCTATGTTAAGTCTGCAAATGAGCCTACTGAAAGTATTCTTCCTCTCCATCACTGTGTGTGTGTATGTGTGTAACATTTCTGTTGATTCTTTCTCAGTTTTTACAGTTTCCATCTCTGCTGAAATTACCCATCTGATCTTGTATGCCATCCACCTTTTCCATTAAGCCCTTAAACATATTAATCACAAGTATATTACATTCTTTGTCAGATGGTTTAACATCTACATCATAGTTAAGTCTTGTTCTGTTGGTTGGTTGGTTTCATCACAGGGTGTTTATTTTTTTTCTTTCCTTCTTGATGCTTCATAGATATTTGTTGAAAGCTAGCCAGCTTAAGTAGGGTCATTAATTATTGAGGTAAATGATTGTTATGCTTCCTTCTACCAGACATTATGAGGAAGTTTGAATTAATCTAGATAGAAATTGGACTGAATTTGAGGTTGGTGTTGCTATGGTTACTTTTAGTGTTCTACAGCCTTCAAATTTCTCTAGGATATCTTCTATTTAGTCTTTAGAGTGACGGTTGATTTGCCAGGCCTTCTCCTCCTTTTCATGCATGTCTTCCCACACTCCTTAACAGCCTGACATATTTTACTCATACTTCATGTTTCAACTCAAAATTTATTTATTTTGTAAAGCTTTTCCTAACCCCCTCAGTCAAATTTAAGTACTGCTACTATAATCTTAATAGAAGATCTGCTGTAATTATTCATTTTCATGGTTTTACTCTTCCACTAGACTGTATGCTTCATATGAACCTAGAAAGGAGGCTGGAAAAAGGGTGATTTAATAAATATTTGGTTACAAAATGAATAAATTTATGGACGAATATGTGGTTGAATAGAAGAACTATTACTTAGTCTATAGTCACCTGATACATGAGGAATGCATAGATGCACTCACTAAGGGTACAGGAATTAATATAAGGTTATTTATTATAAATAAATTTAATGGGCATATATAACAGAGGAAGAAAAAATAGGAAAATTGAAAATTTTAGCTATATTTATGCAGTGTTTACTATTTGTCAGAACAGCCTTAAAAGCTTTATGTATATAAATTAATTTTATCTTGACCACAACCATGTTTAATGAAGAAACTGAGCCAAGAAGAGGTAAAGTGATTTGCCTAAGGTCATACAGTTTCTAAATGGCAGAGCAAGAATTCAAATCAAAGTATTCTGGCTCCAGAGTCTGTTCTTGACTACTTTCCCATTAAACTCACAAATAAGGACATTTAAGGACATTCTGTGGAGAATTTTTACAGTGGAGAAAATGCAAGAAATAATTTCTGTGATGACTGGACTGAACAGCATTCATTTTAATGACTTAACATTTTCTTAGTCTATGTAAAGCCAGAGTTAATAAGATTTGCAGGGACAATAGCTTTGAAACAATGCCTTATACAGAATTAAAATCCTGTAGATAAATGCTTGGACAGGTCTAAATTTTAAATTCTACATTAAAATAATATGTTCATGTTAGTATAGCTATTCTAAATATTTGATCATTAAGAATGCAAATAGATTTACTTTACAAATTGCTGCTGGTTAAAAGAAATACTAGATTGAGCTCTTTTTGGTGCCGGGGCTAGCTGAGGCACACATGGGTAAGTCTGGAAAATTGTTTGGCTTGGGCAATGGAATATATGTTTGTTTTGGGCTAAGATACCTGTTGCCAGAAAACTCAAACTTGGGGATGGCATAACTGTAGCATAATGACAATATCTTAGATATTGAATGGCCAAAGAAACAGCATTGTACAGTATGCATCAATTTTATATGTATGTGAGTGTCTTTAGGTACTCTTCTAAGACCTAATGAGAAAGGGATTGGAATCAAATTTAAAAGAAATCTTTTACTAAAAACTTTATAATCAATAGAGATGCAGGAAATACACATTTAATAAACTTTTAATATTCTATCAGAATGTGGCTGAAATAAATCATTGTTTTCCATTTTGGTGCAGACATGTAATGGCCCTTCAAGGCTCTATTCCAATTTATTAATTCAATGTTCAACATACTTAGCCTGTTTACATATATTTATTTCAATGATTATGCATAGTTTGCATAGAAAATTTCGATTCATCATTTTAAAAATATTCTAATGGGCAACTGATTAATTAAGAAAAGTGAAAATGGTTTGTTGAGAATTCAATTTATATTATTAATTGCCAAGTGTTAATATATTTAATTTTAGTGTTTTATCTTACAGGAATTTCTGAAGGCAATGGACTGATTTAAGCACCATGGTCTTCAAAACATTGATTTTAATTTTTAAATCTGTTGTTACTATCACAGGAGCATCTGTATTCTTGCTTACTCATCTTAACCAATTAATCATTCAGAATTCTCAACAGACAAAAAATTAGTCATTTCTTGATATTTTGCTTCTCAGAAGCTCCATGCCCAAAATGTTAACCAACTCTCACTACAACAAGATAAATATGGATAACTGTATGGTATTTTTAATATCTCCTTTTAATTAACTGCAATAGAGTTATTTTACTTTTTCCAACACCGTTTTCTGTCAATCCCCAGCTATCTCTCCAATAAACTGAGCTACAGTATTTTGAGATAGATTGAAATGTGTAAATGCTTGTTACCTTTACTTTGTATTACACACAATGGATCCTCAATTATAAACTTAAAATCTATAAAACATTTTGCCATTATTTTTATGTTAGAAATAACTAAATTTATAACAGCATTTGACTTAAAAACAGCCTTCAAAAATCAAAAAAATATAGAAATCCTGATGAAATTCAGTTCTTTATTAGTTCATTGAGATTTTCATCAGTTGGTTCTCTTTTCTTATGTTGGTTGCCACTCTTAACTATGTGGTAGATTTTATCATGTGTATTTGTATTATTTATAAAGTATAATAATTTTTTATTTTAAAATGTAATATTTTTACTTTATGCAAAAATTGTTTTTCTTGAAGATTATAGCTCTCTCAGTTTATCTTTTATTTTCCTATTTTATTAGAGACAGATTATAAGAATATCTCACTTTGCTTGTAATTCTAAGAACTATAGCATAAGTTATGGTGATACATTGCACCTAACATTTGGTATGAACTGCAGAGGATGTTGGTTTGTTAGCAATAGCTACTATTCAGCACCAGGTGATTGTTCCAAATCTGAAGGTTGTCATATCTTACAATTTTCCACAAAAATCCAGAAATCAGGATGTTGGTATGTAATCTCTTAATTTAAAAATATTTTCAACAATTCAAATATTTAAAAAGCTAATCATTAAAGAGAAAACTGGACACCATTTTTACATCTGTAACCCTCAAGTCAGCAGGTTGTGACCTCTGTTGTGAATGCATTGAGATTTGCCTCAGTTTATGATACATTGGCCTTTTAGTGGGAGATGGTAAGGAAATAAATTCCCAAGGTTGTTTTTTGTCATTTCCTTCCTGGGAAGATATTTCTTTTGTACATTTCATGGGCTGGATAAAACTAAATATAAAGTTTAAAGTGTATGTAGTAACTTGAAAAAATAAGGTGACTTTTCGCTAAAATAGACTCCTGATCTAAAACTTAGCATCAATTACAAGCATAATGGACATCTTTATTATTCTAAATCAGGCTTTAAAGAATGATATTCAATAATGAGAGAATCACTTCATTCTTCATTTACAAGTGAATTAGCATAACAAAGCTGCTTAATGTGAGAGTTCACAAAGCTCTGATTAATACATTAATCCTTATATTTTACAATGGGATTTATTTTTGCAAATAATTTCTATTAGAAACTGCCTTTACTTTAATTTTTTCCTTTCTTTTAAAATATTAACTCTTTAGGAACTGCCACTTCACTGAGTAAAATATAAGTTTTGAACTAGGATATGGCATTCACTAGGAGGAATTTGGTGTGGGGAGAGGCACAAGGTCTTTCCCTCATTTAAAGAGCCTGTGAGTGAAGCTTCAGTAAGATGTCCATATTGAAACCCAGCAGGACTTTGCTGGAGTGCTCCCAGGTACAAACACCTTTCTGTGTCTCCCATTTCTTATTTGCAGGATAAAAGTTTCAGTCTCCTAGACCTTCTTTAATACCAAAGAGCAGATTCAAATAGTTACTAATCAGGGAAGTAAGAGATTGCAGAAACAAAGGAGGAGCAATCAAGAAACAACGATGGTGCAGCTATTAAAGCAGGATCCTGGTTCCTGTACAAGGGATATACATAACAAAATCTTTGAGTTGCTCTGCAGGAACAAAGGCCCCCACCCAGTTGGAGGATGGTAACTTCAGAATGAGTGCAAGATTCCTGGAGCACCGCCCCTTTACCTCACTACCAACCCATCAGAAGAAAGTCACACACCCTGCACCCCTCACCCCAAATTTTGCCTATAAAAACTTCTCCCTGACACCCATCAGGGAGTTCAGGGTTTTTGAGCATGAGCCACCCATTCTTCTTGCTTGGCCCTGCAATAAACCTTTTTCTGCTCCAAAGTTCGACCTTCCAGTTTGTTTGGCCTCACTGTGCATCAGGCACACAAACTTTCATTCAGTAACAATTTCATATATTGCCTTTTCATTCTACAACAGATCCTGAAACAACTAGCACTCACTCAGCTCTTGCTGGACCAGTTCTGAAACTCTTTTTAATAAGTGCTACAGTTATCATTACAAAATGCTTAAAAAATTCAATGAGGATTTGTTAGCTCTGTGTAATATGTAAAATACTCAAAGGGTTTAAATTCAGGTAGATTAATGTGTGGTTCAGGATTCTGGCTTTTCTTTTGGGAATTTTCTTGGGGAACATGCTTGGTTTGGAACCCAGTTATCTAACCAATGTTGATGCCTTTACATCCTTGTTGTAACTAACAAATAATTTGATTTATTGAATGTCTATTTTGGTACTTTATTTTATATTGATTTTGAAACCATAAAATTTGGGGAGGAAAAAACCTGAAAACTTTAAAAATGTTTATAAATGTGACACTGAGATCTTGTCTGACTGACTTGCCAGGACATTGAATCTTAGTTGTTATGTTCACTCTCTTTCTTCCCCTAGGAGAATAAAAGAATTAAAGAAACTTGTCTGGATATGGGAGAACTAGGGAAAACACTCTAATCATTAGACTTTCAGTAATATTTATTTTTTAAAACTCACATGGTCACTTATATATGGGTCACTTAAAAACACACCATGATGGATGACAAGGATGTCCTTTCCAGGAACTCTAATGCCTTGGGTCTGGTGGCCGATCCTCTCACAGAACTAGACATCTCCCTGGAGTTCACCCAGGAGCTGGACTTACCAAGCTTTATCTCCTCTACTCTCATTTACCACATCCTAACCCCCAGTTCCCTTTAACATTATACTGAAGGGGAGCAAAATTTGAACCCTATAATATGTCTCTTCGGCATTAGGATTACCTTGACCTGGCTATTTTCAAGAAGGTGCAGACATAGGAGAAGCTCTGAAAACCAAGTAGAAGTTACCCTTTTGTAAGAAGCTTCCATATTTACAAGGAAAATCTCCATTTGTAATGGCATCTCCCTCTCTCTACCAGGAACAGAAGAATGACTAAGTCTCTAGAAACTCTTATCAATCGAGAAGGAAATGACTTAAATCCGCATAACAACCTTACTGTTATTTACTGTGTTTTTCCCTGGTAACTTCCCATAATCCCCTCCCCCAAACATCTTTTGTCTTTAGCTGGAGATGGTATTTTAAATGGTGGCTTGGACCATTTCAGGGAGTTACTCAGTTTTCCTGGGTATCTCCCATGAATATAGGAGGTATATATGTTATTAAACTTCTGTTTTTCTCCTGTTAATCTGTCTTTTATTATAGACGTATCTCAGCCAAGAACCTAGAAGAGTAGAGGGAAAATTTTTTCTTCCCCCAAAATCTCATTTAGGAATCAAATACTCCAAAAAACAGTTTAGAAAACAGAGTGTTCAAGAGCAACTTGTGTTTTAGTCTAATAACAAAAATTCTTTCAGCCAGGGATGCACAAAAAACCTGGATTCCATATTGGAAGCAGGTAGGATAAGCACAAATACTATCTCCAGAATCTTCCTATTGCATTATTCCCTTAAAGAACAAACAAACAAAAACAAAGTGTAGATTTTTAAATAGTAATGATAATACCATGTAACATTTAATATTATATGATGCAGTTACTAAACGAAAATTTCCCAAACCCCAAACTTTTTCAACAGAAGACCCATACTATTATTTAATTTGCTCACAAGTTCACCTTTTTATGAGGAGGTTGCAGGGTTTTGAGATCTGGCTTTAGAATTGGCAGAATTTAATTAATTCCTGCTGTTAATTAAACAAGGAGGCCATTAGACGGAGGTGGTTCTAAATACATAGCAGCCTATGTAACAAATCAAAACCTAAGCCTATAAAGGTCTCAAGGTTTAGAAACCAAAACCTAAGGCAACCAATCACAACTAGGCTTTTCCAAGTAAGGCAAATGTTTAAGCTGTAGCCAATTAAATAATTTCCTTTCTTTGTTTTCACCTTTCTTTCTATAAAAGTTTTCCCCCTGCC
This sequence comes from Mesoplodon mirus, assembly GCF_964341445.2. Taxonomy (NCBI): domain Eukaryota; kingdom Metazoa; phylum Chordata; class Mammalia; order Artiodactyla; family Ziphiidae; genus Mesoplodon; species Mesoplodon mirus. The sequence goes on along the minus strand of NC_138989.1, from coordinate 44,765,677 downwards.
TCCTGTCAGTATAGTGTTCCTAACAGTTTTAACTTTGGCACTGCCTGATTCATATAGATTTTTCCTCCGATACACTCTTAAAATTTTAATAGGCCTCAGTTTATCTTTTAACACTGCCCAGGCTATTGAATTTGACTATGGTTCATTAAAGCAACTAATCATGTGGCTGCCAATCTGTAACTTGTGATTATGCAACGTCTCCAGAATCAACATACAAAAGTATTTGGCCTATAGTATGAAAATACATTATAACCTATATGTAGTATTTTTTTCAAGTGCTTATAAATTCTGTTGTGATTACTAAATTTCAAATTTATTTAAAAGTACTAATAAATGCATACTAGCTTTCTTAATTGTGCATTTTTTTAAGTTAATGCACGAAATTAAAATTGTCGTGTTGGGAGGAAACATTGTCTAGAATATTGTATTTATTTATTTATTTTTAATTTTTTAACTGAAGTATAGCTGCTGTACAGTATTATATGTTACAGGTGTACAATATAGTGATTTACCACTTTTAAAAGTTAAACTCCACTTATAGTTATTAAAAAATATTGGCTATAATCCCCATGTTGTACAATATATCCTTATAGCTTATTTTATACCTAATAGTTTTTACTTCTTAATCTCCTACCCCTATAGAAATTTTCTTATTTTAAAATTGGTAGGGAATTCCCTGGTGGTCCAGTGGTTAGGACTGACTCAGCACTTTCACTGCTGAGGATGCAGGTTCAATCCCTGGTGGGAGAACTAAGATCTCTCAAGCTACATGGCCAAAAAAAAAAAAAATGGTAGTAAAGTAAACCAGGACCGCCAATGCTTCCACTGTTCCAACTTGAGAAAAGCTAGAAAATTACAAAATGAAATTCAATATTAAAGATAGCAAAGAATTATGAAAGCAATGAAGCCTGAGTGAATTATAAATATGGAGAAAAGAGAATCACTAAAAGTGAGCTGATGATCGCAGGCTGTGTTGGCTCTGGGAACATTTGCCAATTCTGGGAGTGGACTAAAGACCAGTGTTAGCCTAGGGAGAAGGACTAGAAATGATAAAGTTGACACTTGGGCAAACTCAAATGCATGGACAGTTGCAGAGCTCTTGTGTGCTGTGGTGGTGTGGAGAGCTCATCTGACCTCTCCTTAAAGACAGTGAACTTCCTCCAATCTCTCAATGATGAGGAAATGAAACACACTAAAAGGAGAAAGTATGTACTGCCGTATGTGCTTGGCCACCCTCACAAAATACTTCACAAATTTTGAAGCTACCTAGGACAAGATGCTGGAGAGGTAAGCTGAAAACCTCTGAAGAAGCAAGTCTCCTGGTAAAATTCTAAGTTTCAGGAGACAAATACCATGGAAGGGACATGCCCTACAAACAGGGTAAACAGAGGTAGACTTACAAAGGTAGAGTTTCACATTTTTCCTTGGGTATTTCCCATGTGTACATGAGGTATACATGTTAATAAAATTCTGTTTGTTTTCCTGCTTTTAATCTATCTTTTATTATAGGGGTCTCAGCTAAGAACTCAGAAGCAGAGAAGGAGAATTATTTTTTCTCTCCTACAATTTGGATCCTATGCGAGTAACCTCCATTTCTATCCCCATGGCCCATTGCATCGCCAACCTTCTCCATTCTGCTCTCTTCCCTAGAGCTTGACATCTGTGGAAGCCACCAGCTGAGGTCACCTGCACTCTGGGCTGTCTTCTATGGTTGCCATCAGCTGGACTCCATGGCCTTCTGGCTTCCCCTTAGTCATAGACACTAGAAGGTTCCTGTAAACCTGTGCCTATCAATCAACTTTCATTTGTCATCATCTTTGCCCTCTCCCATTCAACCTTATGGATATTTTTTCTAATCACACCCTCACCATCCCCCACCATGGAAATTTAATGTGATTTGAATTTTAATTTAACTTTTTCTAGGGTTCCAGTTCCGATTGTGAGAAAATGGATTTCAGTAACCATTCAATTCCAGTTGTGGTGATGGGCTCTCCCTTACTGCAGCCCCATGGTGCTTCACTATCCCTTGTGAGTTTCTGGACACACCTCCACATCATTAGACATTATCCTGACTGATGCAGATCTAGATTATTGGTGTCATGTTATGAAGTCTTAGAAAAGGGGTAGGACTACTCTGCATACCATTGGATGCAAATCCAGGACCCAAAGATTACATTTTTGATCTTTAAATTAGGGATGAAGGTATAGTGGCCTACATTCAGAGATTCCTCTATTTTAACTCCTTCAAAGTATCCTTCCTCTCTCTGGCAGGATTAAATTCAAATCTATTTCCTTTATGTCAGGAACCACCAGAGCCTGACCACTATGTACCACTCTAGGCTTATTTTGCAATATGTTTATACTAGTTGTACCTAACTACATCAAATTCACTCTCTTAAGTGTCCCAGAACATATTGTAATTTCCACATAAAATACTTTCATATTCCCCTTTCCAGATTTCCTGCCTAAGTAATTTCTTCTTGTCCTTAAAAGGTAAACTCTATCATTATTTGCCCCAAGAAGCCTTTAGCTGCCCTCTACTCCATCACATCTATTTTCTTTTCCCATCTACTCATAGAGGATCCTGTGTAAATGGCTATTAGAGCAACTATTGCACTGTTTATAACTTTTGGTCTATTATCTGTATTCTCACTAGTTCCTTGTATTTGGGAACTACATCTTGTTTGAATGATCTGTACTTAGAACAGTAACTGTCATACAAGAACAGTTTAATAGATGTTGAATAAGTGAACAAATGGGGAAAAAGGGACTAGTATATTGCTTAAATCTCAATGTATGAAAATAGACCAATTTTCCTTCATGAATTTCATAAATGCAGATCAATTTCAAGGTTTCTGAGCCTTCTTTGTCCTATTTTGCTCAGATTCCTCAGAAGTCAAATATAAATATACTGTATTCCAAAGCACTGACTTATTGATGAAAAGATTCTACCCTAAATTCTCATCTCTTTTCCTATCTATTGAATCGGGCTGACAACCTAAATGTAAGCAAAAAATAATTTCCCTCTGTCTTCCTATTTTAAGGTTCAGAGCCTTGTCATAGATAGGGCTCCCTAGGAACGGAATCTGAGGCTCTGAGATTTGGTGACTGAAGAGTGCTCTCATGAACACAAATTTTGAGGGAACAAAAGAAGCAAGAGTGGGCACAGGTAAGGTAAGGTTGTGTTGTAGTGGCAATAATGACTTCAGCCCTTCCCACAGGGAGCTCTGAAACTGGCCAGCCCTTCAGAGAATCTCAGACCAAGCAGAGGGACCCAGGCCTTTATATTCCTACACTGTTTGGTCACTGGTTGACAGCTATCTATGGAGGGGGGCATAACTTGAGTGAGGAAGCCTCTTTTGATGGAGAACAATTTTCACAATGGCCTGCAGCTGTGAGCTATCAGCAGCCAAGCTTCCCAGCAGTCAAGGGATGGAGTACTTCAGTCCTGAAAGATTTGGAAGATGAACTGCACCATCAGCTACAATCTACCGCTTGTGATGCTTGGATCCACCTGCTTCACAGTCAGTTCACCACATCTGGGAGCAGCTCCTCCAGGATTTTGATTGGTTTTTTATCCAGGGAAAACTAAAAAGAGGAAGATCAGGGAAATGAACTACAGCTTGTGCTGCTGCAGTTGGTCTCAAGTTTGGAAGTGGTTTTCATTTCCTCCCTTTGCTACATCCCATTCCAGACTCTCCCACACTTGACTAGAAGCTATGCCAGTCAGCTTACCTGGGGCCAACAAGACCCTCATCCCTGAGGAATCTGAGCCTTTGCACAATGCCATTCTCAGGTGGGGTTAAATAGGTCTTACCACTTTGTCTTTTTACTTCAAGAATTTTAACAAATAAAAAGTTGAAGAGTTGACATACACCCTCCCTCAGCTCATTTCCTTCTTTCTTTTCCAAAGTTACTCACCATCTTAAATTTAAGGTCTCACAATTTCTTGCATGGCTTCCACTCTATCTTTACATGTAGCTACCTGTTTGACATACATATTCACATAACATGTAGCAAATTAAAATTAGTATCCAGGCTAAATGTCCACATCAATAAGCAAAAAATGGTAAAATACTCGATAGCAATGGAGGGAAAAAAAGGAACTTCACAAAAAAATGAACCCAAATTGCCAATAAACCAATAAAAATATTTAAATAAAATATTAACTAGGGGATTGCATATTAAAAGTACAATGAGCTTTCTTCTTACATCTATCAGATTGTCAAAAATTAGTGAGCTCCGCCCAATTGTTTTTCTCCTTCTTTTCCCAGTGATGCATTTGGACTGTGAATTAAATACACTTGGACTTTTTCTTTCACTCTTTTGCAGTAAAGACATCTTGTTTCTCTGAACTGATGCTATTCCAAAAAAAAGACACAAAGTCACTATTTTCCCCCTTTTTTGGTACATAAAAAGAAATGCAAAAGCTTTACTTACAAAAAAAATCACTTTCAAAGGTTTTATTTCCATATTTATCCCTTTATATAGGAATAATTCATAAAATTATTTTAATTATTATACCATGCAGGTACATGTATTGATATACAGTTAGTCCATATCTTTTAAAAATTAGCAGTTGTATATATTGATTATTATTTTTCACTGCAGGACAGTCATGAAACCAGCACTTGGTTCATTTTTTTCTCTCTTGTGCTTTAAACTGAAGAGTAATTTATTGCTCCTCATTTGGCATAATGTTATTCTAAGTAAATATACTTTCACTGTTTATTTATTTGAAATGGGGCATATAAGAAGAACAAAAGGGGCTTCCCTGGTGGCGCAGTGGTTGAGAGTCTGCCTGCCAGTGCAGGGGACACGGGTTCGAGCCCTGGTCTGGGAAGATCCCACATGCCGCGGAGCAACTAGGCCCTTGAGCCACAACTGCTGAGCCTGTGCATCTGGAGCTTGTGCTCCACAACAAGAGAGGCTGCGACAGTGAGAGGCCCACGCACCGCGATGAAGAGTGGCCCCCGCTCGCCGCAACTAGAGAAAGCCCACGCACAGAAACGAAGACCCAACACAGCCAAAAATAAATTAAAAAAAAAAAAGAACAAAAATTTTTGTTTTTGAAAGAAGATGATGAGCACAAAGAGAGCCCAAATGGAATTGACAGTCCACATGTAACTGCAGAACCAGCCCAAAGTGGCCCCATCCTGTGTCTCACAGGATACTGAGTTGTTTTTCAGAGACAACCAAACAAAACCATGAGTCATGCAGCTGAAGCACGCACAGAGGAGAACATTTTGGCCTCAAATGACACGGGGAACCAAAGTTTCTACGCTTCCCCTATGGAACTAAAAGACCAAGACAAGACTGGAACCTGGACTCTGGAACCCTTTGAGAAGTGAAGGGTCTGTTGTCCAGGAAAACCTGGTGCTGGAGCCCCTTTTACCATAATTTACCATAAAGGGCCAAGTTCCAGAGCCCTCTAATCAAAACCTGCCCTGCCAGTGCTTCTGCATACCAAACCACTCTCCCTTATCTCATAAAAGTTTGACCAGACCCCAGACTGGGGAGACAGATCTGAGCTTTGCCTCCTGTCCCTTTGCTTGAATGCCTTGCAATAAAACATTTTCTCTCTGCAAAAGACCTTTGCCTCAGTATTTGGTCTTTCCGTTGTGCAGTAGGAGAAAAGGCCACTTGCTCGGTTACACAGACGTATGTACTGCATGTGGTAGAAACCACTTTTGGTGTTATTCAAGAGTCATTACCTCTGAAAGATCCTGGAGAAAATTAATTAGTTATAAAGTATCTAGCAAGCTGAGTTCAAATTGTATCTGTATCACCATCACTATGAATGTTAAATGGCAGTCATATAAGACTAAACTTGTCTGCAATAAATACATTTACAAGAAGTGGACACTGGCTTTATTATTTTTTTTTAATTAATTAATTTTTTTCTCAGTCTTTTTTTTTCCATAACTGTATTGGAGTATAATTGCTTTACAATGTTGTGTTACTTTCTGCTGTACAACAAGGTGAATCAGCTATATGTATACATATATCCCCATATCCCATCCCTCTTGAGGCTCCCTCCCACCCTCCCTATACCACCCTTGTAGGTAGTCACAAAGCATCTAGCTGAGCTCCCTGTGTTATGCAGCAGCTTCCCACTAGCTACCCATTTTACATTTGGTAATGTATATATGTCTATGCCACTCTCTCACTTCGTCTCAGCTTACCCTTCCCCCTCCCCATGTCCTCAAGTCCATTCTCTATGTCTGCATCTTTATTCCTGTGCTGCCACTATGTTCACCAGTACTGTTTTTTTTTAGATTCCATATATATGCATTAGCATACAGTATTTGTTTTTCTCTTTCTGACTTACTTCACTCTATGACAGACTCTAGGTCCATCCACCTCATTACAAATAACTCAATTTCATTCCTTTTTATAGCTGAGTAATATTCCATTGTATATATGTGCCACATCTTCTTTACCTATTCATCTGTCAGTGGGCATTTAGGTTGCTTCCATGTCCTGGCTATTGTAAATAGTGCTGCAGTGAACACTGTGGTACATGACTCTTTTTGAATTATGGTTTTCTCAGGGTATATGCCCAGTAGTGGGATTGCTGGGTCATATGGTAGTTCTATTTTTAGTTTTTTAAGGTGCCTCCATACTGTTCTCCATAGTGACTGTATCAATTTACATTCCCACCAACAGTGCAAGAGGGTTCCCTTTTCTCCACACCCTCTCCAGCATTTATTGTTTGTAGATTTTTTGATGATGGCCATTCTGACCGGTGGGACACTGGCTTTAGAAATCCAACATTCACCTTTGCAAGGAAGCAAGCACCACCACCAGGCTTGTATCATTAGTTTTAGCAACGTGGGTAGGACATTTTTTCTGTTCTGCTGCTTCCATATTAACATCAGAACACCTACTTTTGTCTTAATAATCCAACCTCTCAGCCTCATCCCTTACATACTGACCTTTGCTCAACTAACAATAGTCTCTGCAAAATTCTCCTTGGATGTGCCCCATCATTGCCTCATGGTATAAATTAAAAGGACACTATAACCCCATTAAATCAATAAATGTTAAAATAAAAAATGTCAAACAAGAAATAGGGTTATTTAAAGTTTGGGAGAAAAATAGAGAGCACTAAGCTACAAATTTATGCCAAAAGGGAAAACTTTTAGAGTTAGTTCAGTTCTAATTTTTAGAATTAGTTGATTCCCTGTCACAGTAAATGGCATATAATAAAACAGAGTAGCATTAGTACTTAAAGAAAGTGTTTTTTTCACATTAATTATGTAAAATTCTTAATATTTGACTATCTAATAACCCTTAATAGAATAATAACTTTGTCTGGAATATAATTTTTCTTGTGTTTTTCTTTTCTTAATAAATTGTGCTTCGTAAATTTGTTTATTTGAAATTAACATTATAAGCAATTTTAGTTTTTTCTTTTAATCTAATAGTTTAGGTTGCTGACCTAAAAGAAAATTTAGGTCAAATCTCCTTGATTTCTAAAGAAAACAGTTACAGATTCTGCTTTTTTGTCTGTATCAATAAAATATTTATGAAATTATATGCATATTATAAGCCAGGTTTTGTACTTATATTATTTAGTTTAATCAGAAAATTAACCCTTTTTGAATTTATATTTTATAGGTAAGATAGCTGTTCTTCAAAGATCGCATAAAACTAAGTGCTTGTTAGTTTTATGCTCAAATTCATAAAGCTAGGTGGTAACAGTTTCAGAATTGAAACACGAGTCTAACTCCAGAATTCACACTCTTTTGACTACTGTGTACCACATCAACACGATAAAGGGTGCCCCAAAGCAGAGAGTTGTGTGTGGTCGAAGGCACCACAGTGGCATAATGTTCTCTTGCCATTTGAGAAATTCCACTTTGAATTCCACAGATACTAAAAGGAAATTGAAAGTTTATGCAATGACCCTTAAATGGCACCAGAAGAGGTTTCTCTACTTTCATCATAACCAGCGTCATTTTTTCTCTTCCCCTAATCTAGTAATAGAGGAGTGCCAGTTAGCTAGAAATACTATCATTACAAGATGCTTATTTCCATTCCTAAGAGAATTGTAGGGGAAAAAGCTGAAAATGAAGAGGTATACATGGCTGAATATAGATTATATTCCAGACTGAGATCTTAAGTTGTAGCTTCTTGTTAAAGTTAGTTGATTTTTCTGTTTTATTCTTTATTTTGTTTATTGTGTCTTGTTTTATTTGTAGTTCATTTGGCCTTTTCCCTGCTCTTAAAAATGAAAGTGCAGTCTTACTTTCCTCTCTGGGCTGCAAAATATCTCGGTATAACTTTTAACTACCCTCGCACTGACATTAGTTTTCTAATCCCTAGTGCCCAGCTTTCTTCATCAGATGACTGTCTATTTAAGGTGAAGTGTTCATCAATGACCAGACTGTTTAGGAATGGAACTCATAAAACAAAATATGGAAACTAATAGAAGGACATTGATTCTCTGTCCCATCCAAAGATAGGCCACAAATTAAGTAATAAAATACACATTGCTGCTCCTGACATTTCATTTCTGTGGAGCTGGAATTAGCAATGCATAACCCATAGGCAGAAGCATTAATCTCACAAACTATCTTGATTGGAAACCTTACATTAACAACTTGATCTTTATTGCTACTATACCATGCCCATTGTAAACATTTGTATTTTCAATAAATTGAGCCAAAGGTAACAAAGGGAATCAACTGGAACTTGCAGTTTTGTACAAAACAAGACTATTTTGTTCTTTTGGTTTAGTGCACCTCAATGCTGGCTTTGTCTCTCCAAATTAAAATTCTAATATTTTCATCTATGCATATAGCAATGAAGAGTAGTGGTTCTTAAAATTTGCCTCAGTGGAACCAGCATTTCTACATATCCTTTGGCACTCAGGAATGAAAATCTCAGGGAGGAACTATCTAGGAGGTCTTCAAAAAAACGGTGATGGTTGAGCATCTCCCCAAGATGACAATGCTTCTCCCAGTCAGATGGATGCATGGGTTGGGGTGGATAGCCTTCAAGCAGAGAAAAGTCATACACATAGTGATGTGATAGTGTGTTGGTAGAATGACAAATATTTCAATAAGAGAGCAGCTTTGGGGAACTGAAAGATAAGTGTCTGAAAATCTATGCAGAAGCCATAAAATGAAGGGAAACTGTTTTGCTCTGCTGAGAAGAGTAGAATCCATCCTGTAGAAGATGGGGAGATATTCAATGTTCTTCAGCCAGGAAGTGAATTGGCAAGGATTACAAATTTGGATTCTGGAAACAGTCTGCCTGGATTCAAATGCTGGATATTTCCCACCAGCAGTGTGACCCTAAGGAAATTATTTAACATCTCTGTTAAGTTTATCAGTTTTCTTATCTGTAAAATGAGAAAAATACCACATATGGCAGTTGTGATGATTAAATTTAATAAATTAAAATATTTAAAGTGCTCTGAGCAATTCTGGTATATAGTAAGTGCTATATAATTTTTTGTTATTATAAAAATTGTTATTATTTATTATTTGAATCACTCCACATTCATTTTATTAACCCCTTTCCACATGCAAGTCACTGTAATATTCAAACCTTAAATAAGAAATGAGCAAGATAAGTATATGCCCTCCGAGAGTTTTGTATATATAAACTGTGCAGTGATAACTGCTAGAAAACAGGAAAATACCAGCACTCTACCAGGACTGAGATATAAGTTATTTTTCCTTGGTGAAAAAGTAAGATTTTTCCCTTTAACTGAGTCTTATGAATGAATAGGTTTCCTGGGCAGAAAAGTGGATAGGAGAAAATATCAATGTAAAAAGTGGCATGGCATCCAGGAAGAACCTGTCTGGTTTGATGTTCCGGAAAATGAGTAATGTGGTTCCAGTTCAGAGTATATGGTGTATAGAAATACTATCATTACAAGATGCCTATTTCCATTCCTAAGAGAATTGTAGGGGAAAAAAGCTGAAAATGAAGAGGTATGCATGGCTGAATATGTCAAATCATTAGTGACTTTTAATGCACAACAAATAAGATAGTACTTACTTTAGGCTCAGGTAAATCTTTCAAGACTTTTAGTAAGGACATGACAAGGCCATGGCAAAGCCATGAATTGCTTTAGGCATTAAATTTTTTTTTCTTCTGATAATTGACGAATATATCTACTATTCAAATGAAACTGCAGTATATTATCTTGTTTGTAGTTAGAAATATCTATGGAGAATTTTTCAAATAATAAAATTATCTCAGTTATAATCACACGAACCATGCTAAGTACCTAAAAAATTATCACCTTCTTTATTCAATTTTAATTTTATAGAAAGGAAGAAAGGAAAAAGAAGCAAGAAATAGAAAAGAAAGGAAGGAAGTGAGAGGGATATAGGGAGAGGGTAAGAAGCAAGAGAAGAAGGATAAAAAAAGAAAATCAAAATAGGTTTTACAATTATCGATGAAGAAAATTAGAAATTGTAGAATAAAAACTTCTTGGGTATAGCGGAAGAATGAACATTCATTTGCAAAATTGAAACAGTGCAATCTTTTGGTGCAATGAGCAGAACACCAAAAGATGCTTCCCAAACAGTAGTTCTTTAGTACAATTAATCCTCTGATTTAATTGCTCTTTATGTAAGAAAAACCCTTGATATACATATGTAATAGAAGAATAATATATTTTTTCACCTGTAACTCTCACTTGGAAATGCATAAGCAGAACCTCCTACCCAATCATTAAAATAGCTACAACTAACATTATAGTACATTAAAAATAACAACTAAATTGATGTAATTTCTGTCCAATTTCATCACCGTCATCCCCATTCAAATAATCAGACCCACCACATTAAGCTGCCATTTCTTTGTTAAATTTTTCGACTTCTTGCAAAGCCTTTTTTCCTCTCCTCCTCCTTATCCTCCTTCATTATGAACCTCTTCAGGTGACTTTTTGTAACCCTTAACAGGACATGTCAAAATGGAAGCACTGAAGTGCAACTCTGCAGTGTTTCTAAGAGGACACGGCCGACACAGCTAATCAAGAGTCTTTGGTCCACAGGCTGAGAAACACTTTAAACCAGTCATTGGGCAGAGAAGAAATACTCTGCTGAAAAGCTGTTTAAAATTATAGTGCATGGTTGGTGGTTGGTAAGAGAGAGTTGATTGTTTTTTTTTCTAAATAGCTTTTTTTTTCTTAGGTTGCAGGCTTTTTTGGGTAACTATTATTGACGCATATGAAGTGCCTTCGTATCTTGTAAAACTGTGTAGTAACTAAATCAATGGATCTATTACAGTCATATTAGTCCAGCTATAGGATGAGGTGAACTGTAAAACTTAAGCTATAACCAAGACTACAGCAACCCAATAGAGTTCATCAAAACAATTTATCTGAAAAAACACAAGAAAAATGTATCTGGGATTCATTTTCTCATATGTATACCAACAGGCATGGAATAGAAACACAGAATTAAAATGACAGAGAAAATAGAAGATCTAAGCTTTTTACAACTCCTGTGTGTTCTCTGGAGGTTCAGCTTTGTTAGACATGCCCTGGGACCCAATTATACTGAATCATTTACCAATACGATTGAAAACTATGCTGATAATGCTCTTATTTACTACTTATAAATATTTGTTCTGCTATTAAGCATCATTATCACATTTTGTACAAAAATAAATAAATAATAATAATTGTCATATTTTCAGTGACAAATTAAAAGTGGGAAAATAAAATATTCAGGGGATTTTTTGTTTGTTGAATGTTTGTGACATCTGCTTGTTATTTTGGCTTTCAAATTACAAGGCCAATCTTCCATGGGAAACTTTCCTCATGGGAAGAATGCTTAAAATTTGTATATCTTCCACTAAAAAGGAAGAGTGAGCTATGACGTTATCAGCCCAGATCATCCTACTAGGTTTCCTTCAAGTGAGATAATTAAAAGAGAGAAGTAATATTTAATTTTGCTAGCCACACTTTTGAATCCTAAATCAGAGTGTATTTATAAAATTAGAATCCATCCAAGAAAAAGCTCTAAATGAGGTCATTATAAATACATTACCGAATCTAAACGATGTGGTCTTTATTCACAAATAGTTTTACTCTCAAAAAAAGGTAGAGATTAGGGCCATTATTTAATAGTTTTAAGAACCTTTGTAATTAAGACCAAGATTTTAGTCCTCCTGCCATGTGAGGACACACAAAGATTTACTGGCAGTGAACCAGGAAGAGGCCCCTCACCAGGCGGCAACCTTGCTGGCACCTGGATCTTGGACTTCCCAGCCTCCAGAGCTGCAGGATCAGATATACACCCTCTAAACTCCAGTTCTTGAACTGACATCTTCAAGATGACAACATAGGTCATTCTAGACTTCAGTCTCCTTTACAAGAAGACCAACTAGCAACTATCCATAGACAAGACATTATTGTGAGAATCCCAGAACCCCAGGGATGAGACTGAAACACTCCCTTGGACTGTGGAGTCAAAGAAGGAGTTATTAGAAGGGTAAGAGGTACGGGTTCATTCTGAACAAATTGCCCCTCCCCTAGGCCAGCACAGCCTGCCCTGAGAGGGGTCTTCTAGAGCTGTGGTTTCTCCAGTGAGGAAAAGAAAACCCAAAGTGTGCATTCAGCTTCCCCAGCATTGCCAGACACCCCAGGAGGCACATTTGGATCTCTCCTCACAGGGATCAATGGGGGAATCTGTGGGGCTTAACAACTGGGGATCAGATGGAAGAAGAGATGAGGGTGGGGCTTAAAGCAACCAGGGCTCAGATCTGAGCAGAATCCATTCTTTCTGGCAGCTTGAGTAAAGATACCAAACAGTGTCTCTGCTCTTTTGCAGAACAAAGCCAGTGGCCCTGTCTGGCCAAGGAGTTTGGATGGTATTTCTACATGATTTGGGTCCCCAGTAAATGGACCATACTGGCCATGGACCCTGTTCTACATTCATGGCTGGGAAGAGAAGGCAGATTGGCAGTCCTGCCTAACTACTGGGCATAACCTCCAGTCCCACCCTGAAACCATAAAACTCCTAGAAGAAAACATAGGGAAAAATCTTCACATAGGTCTTGGCAATGATTTTTTGCCAAGAAGGGCAAGGCTACAAAAGCAAAAATAAATAAATAATACTATGTAAAGCTAAAAAGCTTCTGCACAGCAAAAGAAACAATTAACAAAATAAAAAGGCAACCTATTTAATGGGAGAAAATATTTGTACTCACATATCTGATCAGTGATTAATATTCAAAATATATAAGGAACTCATACAACTCAATAGCAAAACAAAAAACAAATAAACAAATAAACAGATTTAGCAATGAGCAGAGGATCTGCATACACCTTTTTTCCAAAGAAGATATACAAATGGCCAGTAAGTACCTGAAACAGTGTTCAATATCGCAAATCATCTGGGAAACGTAAATCAAAACCACAATGAAATATTATCTCACACCTGTTAAAATGGTTACCATCAAAAAGACAAGAGATAAATGTTAACTAGGATGTGGAGAAAAGGAAACATTTGTACACTGTTGGTGGGAATGTAAATTGGTACAGCAATTATGGAAAACAGAATGGGATTCCTCAAAAAGTTAAAAATAAAGCAACCAGAGGATCCAGCAATTACACTTCTGAGTACATATCCAAAGAAATAAAATCAGGATCTCAAAGAGATATCTGCACCCCCATTTTCATTGCAGTATTATTTACAACAGTCAAGACCTGAAAACAACCTAAGCGTATGTCAACAAATGAACAGATAAAATAAAATGTTATATATATATATGTATATGTATGTATACACACACACACAAGAAAATTATTCAGCCTCAAAAGGAAGGAAATCGTGACATTTGCAACAACATGGATGAATCTTGAGGGTTTTATGCTAAATGA